>NW_026260080.1:0-662346 GCF_024291825.1 Alternaria postmessia | reverse complement strand
ACCTCGCCTTAGCACGGACCGAGCCTAGAGGAGTATAGCCTAACCCCGTGTAACATGATCATTCCATACGATACCTCACGGACTACCGCTTTAGTCTACCTCGCCTTAGTACGGACCGAGCCTAGAGAAGTATAGCCTAACCCCGTGTAACACTCTACTATAGTTATACTTTTAATTAAACTTAGTTTTAAGCTTAGGGCGACGCTTTACAAAGTTTGCAGCCTACTTCTTACTAACTAGCTTCTAATTGCGGATCTTAAGTAAAGAATTAGCTATCTCTTTAACGTTAGCAAGCCTAGGCGGATATCCTTGCTCTACTAGCTTAAGAACATACTTAATAATTGCTACCTCTTTAGATTCTTAAAGAGCTATTAAGTTAGGCGCGCAATCGCGTTGTTAAGGCGTCCTAGTAAGTCGCCTTTGTAGTGTTGCTTTAGAGACGCTATAGATAGCTCTAGCGCGTCGCGTTGTTAGTGTCGCGTCTCTTTAGATAGCCTGTATCGCAAGCTGTATATCCGCTTTGTTTAAGATTATTTTTACGCTGTTGCGTTAAGACATTACAACTTAATTAAAGTTTAGTAAGGTCTTAGTAAAAGTGCGTTACTCGCTTAGGTGCGTTACTCGCTTATTAACTACGTTACTCTATGTATGTTTAGTTGCCTATCTTGCCTAGATTAATACTATAGAACTAAGTAGACTGAACTCTTAGGAAAAGATAATATTTGCGTATTTCTATAGTTAACTAGTAGAGAGCCTTAATATTTCTTAATTTATTATTAGTTATAGAAGCTACTTAGAAGATGCTTTAAAAGGCTTAAAGAGCAATTTAGAAGACCTTTAAGTAAGTAACCTCTAGTAAGTTTATTAAACTTAAAGAGAAAGAGCTTATTAGACTACAGCGTTATAATATTATTATTACTAAGTTATATTAGAGAAATAAACTATATTACTTAGAAAGAGAGCCTGTAAAACTTTATAATATAAGACTTAATAAGCAGCTCTTAAAAGTATATAATGCGCCTATACCTCTAGAACTATTAGCGCTAGATATTACCTTTAGACCTATGATTATATCTATAATTATAGCTATAACTATTAACTTTTAAATCTTAGTCTATCTCTTTAGAATAGCTATTACTTATTATAATTTCTACCTCTATACTATCTTCTAAATAGCGCTAAAGCTTTATAAGTACTTTATATACCTAAAAAGATAAAATAATAAAAAGACACTATAAATTTATATTAGCTATATTCTTAACCTATAAGAGAACTTAATACTAGCAATTTTTCTTAGAAATAAGCGCTTATAAGCTTACTTATTTATTAGTACTAACTAAAGCTATTAAAAAAGGACGTATCTTATTACTTATAGAGTAGTAGAAACGTAGTAGTCTATAATAAAAGTTATTATACTTCTATATAATAAAGTTTAAGGCTAATAACTTATAGCTATAGAAGAAACAATATCTTAAGAACGCATATATAGCTAAAAGAAATAGTATATAGTTTTAGTCTTTTCTAAGCTTTAAGAAGTAAGTTAGGTATTTTCTTAATTACTTATAAATAAAGCTGCTCTACTATTACAAGCGCTTTTTATCTTTACTTTTATCCTTACTCTTATCCTTTTCTTATACAAATTAGCTAACTAATTACGCGCGTGTATATAAACTAAGAAAGCTTTAGAGATAGCTTACGTAGGTAAGTTAAATACAACTAATAAGTAGATAGCTAAAGAACAGGAACAAAAGAATAGAAGTAGTATTAAGAATTAGTGTAGTTAAGCTATTGTTTTTCTAAGCGTATTAGGAAGAGAGACAAAATAGCTAGTACTTATAATGTTAATATAGATATATAAGTAATAAAGTAATATAATATTATATATAATTCTAATAGTGTAATGTAAAAGGCCTAAGCTCTAAGCGCTAAGCGCTACTCTTAGCACTATTATTATTCTTATGCCTACAAAGAAATAAGTAGTAATAAAACTATAATAGATTATTATTCTTATATATATAGAGAAGTAAGTAGTAAGAAAGCTATAATAGAAACATAGTAATATATATACATATTTATACTATAGTACAGAGTTAAATTATTGTTATAATAATTAAAATATTGTTTTCTATACAAGAATACTCTACTATACTTAAAAATATTTTAATAAAGAGATAACTACTTTAAAGAAAAAGGTTTTTACTTTTTGTAGTTAAGTAATATATCTTCTTATACTTTTATCAATAGTATTTCTATTATTAAAGATTTTCTTCTCTAGATTATAGCTATTATATACTTATATATACGCGTAACAGTATACGCGCTTAGTAATAACTTAAGAGTAATATAACCTAATAGACTATAAGTAAACTTTAAAGCTTGTAAAAGTATTTCTAGTTAATAATTATCTAGTATACTATTGTAAGTTCTATTTTCTTGTTTAGTAAGCTTATAGATAATCCATAATTAATACTATAATCTAGTATAATAAGGTTACTTTAATTCTCTACTTTTAGCTTATTTTGCTTTTTTACTTTAGAAAGTTTAGAAGTAAGTTTTCTTTATTTCATAAACTAAAATATAACTACTAGACAAATTTGTCTTAATAGTCTTACTACTATAGACGTTTTTACTAATAAAACATATATATTTCAAGTTAATATTAATAAAATAGATATTAATAAAACGTATATAATTCTTAGTATAATAGTATAGAGTTTGCATAGCTTATAACTTTATAACACTAAGCTAAGCACTTTTTCTTCTAACTTATATAAATTTAAGCTAATTAACAATTAATAATTAGTTTATACTACGTTTGTTGCTAACAATTTTTTTTTATTAGAATGTTATATTAGCTACTAAAAGATTTGTATATATAGCTCTCAAAGGCCAAAGTATAAAGTATTAGCTATAAAGAAAATAGATTAATAAGAAAAACAATTCTGTAGTAAAAATTGTATACTTAATCTACAAAGTAAAGCGTATTAAGTAAAGAAACAAATGTAGTTTTTGATACATATTAATTATATACAGTATCACTATAAAAGATTAATATACTACTAATAATATATATACTTATACTACTAGAAATATACTTAGATATAGTACTAAGAATATAGATAGATATAGCACTATAATTAAATATAGATCTTATTTGTATTTTAAATAAATAGAATCTACTATATATTTATAAATATCTTTTAGAATCCTTCTTTTAGAACTTATTAAATAGTGTTAATAAACTTATACTAATTAGTAAATAATTTATAAAAAATCCTTATAGCGTATATGTTTAACTTATTAGATTCTTTACTACTAGCTATCTATACATTAGATAACTCCTATACTTAATTATCCTATATATAAGCAAAGGCTTTACTTCCTTAACTTATATCTACGCTTAATAGTATAAGCATACTGCTTATTAAAGGAATTCTAAACTTAGAGAGTACTTTATTAAGTTTATATATATAGTTTGTTGAATTAAGCCTAAATATATTTAACAAATCTATATAAGCTTATATGTAATACTTATTGTAGCTCTTAGAGTAGTGGAACTAAAGTATAACTTAATATTATTATATTGATAAGCAGACACTACTATAGTTAATATTTATTGTTTATACTTATATAATTGTTGATACTAATATAATATTAGTATATCCTAGAGTATAGTATTTACAAAAGCAATATTAATGTACTTAATACTTAGAAATCTTTAACATCTTTTATACTATAGTTTAAGACTTTGTTTATTTACTATTACCTATAAATAATAATATGTTTTAAAAACACAACTAATAAGTTATAACTGTATTATATAGTAATGTTATACATTTTCTAGACTACCTTATATTCTAGTGTTAACATTATAAGCTATAGTTTAGCAGCTCTAATAAGAAGAAACAAAGCAAGTAGAGAAGTATAGATTTCTAGAGTAATATAATAAAAAGCTACTTAAGTGTTTAAGACTACACGTTTAATATGTATAAACTTAGTAAAACTAGTAAGACTTCTATCTACTTCTTTTTGTTAGCAAGTTCATTAGACTATAATATAGATATTCATATTAGAGAATTATATAAATTAGCTATAGCCTTAACTAAAAGGATCTTCTAATTACAGATAGTATAGAGATTAATCTTGCAAAGCTCTTATTTTAGCTTATAAAGTCTAGAGTAGTTTTATTAATATAGATAATAGTATTATATAAACTAAGAGTAGCGATGTAATTAACAGAGTTGTAGTAGATTAGCAGTATAAGCATATTAAGTTACATTAAATTATACTTAAATAGAAGTATACTAATTAACTATTAGCTTTACTAAAGATTGCTTTAAAGATATCTATATAGTAGTCTCTTAAAAATAACTAACGCTATAGATCTCAGAATAATTATTTTAGAGCTATTTATAATTATATTCTTTTTAACTTACTATCTAAATGCTTCTACTTCTATATGCATATTAATACTCTATTATAATTTAATACTTTTAGCTGTCTTAAGTACTTTACTTAATACTTATAGTATAAGATATATAAATAATAGAAAGTAGTTTTCTTCTTTACTAGAACATAGTAATTATGATATAAACTCAACTTTAATATTATACTACTTAAATTTATTAGTAGCGTAGGTTTTATAGTTATAAAGTATAACTTTAGTGTAAACTAAAAAACACTTAAGCAATCTATTAACCTACTTTAATGAGCTATATTAAATATGTTTAATTGCGTATCTTACTTAAAGTAGTACTATAGGCAATAAATCTGTTTTAGGAAAAAAGATATTTGTGTATCTATATATTTTAGTAAACAGCTTTGTTTGTTATTACTATATAGCTTAATATTTAAAAGGAGTATCGATCTCTTAGATATAACTATTAGTGGTAATAAGTAACTAAGTTTTTAAGTTATAGTACCTAATTCCTAAAGACATCTAAATATTAGGTTTAAAATATATTTTTTAAAAATTATTTTTTAAGGATAATCTTTGATATAGACTAAGATTCTATACTCTAAAATTCCTATTACTTTACGCTTACTCTTTAAATACTTAAAAATAAAGATTATCTTAGCTATAATAATACCTACTAATAATTCTTTGAATTATCTAGAGATAACTTATAAATACTAAGTAAATAGTATGTAAGTGTATAAGTTCTAGACTTAATAAAGCTATATTAGCTTGTCTATAACGTAATAAATTTAGCTTTTATTAAATATCAAGAAAGATATAATTCTTCTTTTAATATTTATAGTATTAATATTATTATCTAAAAAAATAGATAAAGATATAGTTATTCTACACAAGCTCTTGTCCCTTAAGTAAGATAAATAAGTAAAGTAGTAGTACTTTATACTTACCTCAAAGTAAACTAAGCTATAGGTACAGAAACTATATAGAATTCTTTTATTAAACAACTAAAAGTATAATAGCAAGCTAATATATAGTAGTTATATTATTTAAGTGCTAGTAAAAGTATATATTATAAGATAGTAAGTAAGTAGTATTATAACTTTAATAAGATAGTAAATATTATAACAAGACTTACTAGGCGTATAACTAAATCTTTTACTTTAAATACTAAAGACACTACTAAGCTATAAGTATTTCAAGCGAGTTAGTAGTAGGTATTATTATAATAATTATAATAATTATAACTATAATAGTACTAGTTTAAATGTTTAGAGTATAGTAATTACTAAAAGATATATAATACTACTACTACTATATGTCCTACAGTACTAGTCTAGGTAAGATATGCAACTACACTATACGTAATATAGCTGATTAAAGTAAGTTAATAGTGCTTTTATACTACGTATTATTACGCTATTATATTTTAATATAATAGTTTAATTTATTATTAGAAATCTCTTAATAGGCTAAGCCTAAACCTAAAATACCTATATATCTATCGTTAATAAGTCTAGAATATTAAGTCTATACTTCTATATAGTGAGCTACCTGATACCTTAATAAGATATACTTATTATTATAGCTTTTACTAATACTACTTTAAGATTAAGTAGTAGTATTGTTATATCTTATTAGTTACTTTATATAAGATATAAGTACTACTAGTATAAAAGTTATAATAATAATTACTATTACTACGAAGTAGCTATACAAACTTATAGCTTAGTAATAGCTCTATTATCTAAGCTTTTAAGGCAATTATACTAGTCCCGCGTCTATAGTTCTTAATTATTATTATTTAAGCTATTAAAGATAGTAAACTAATAATCTACTACTTTGCTAGTATCTATAATCACTTATTATTATACTTATTCTAGAATTTCAATATTAGTATAAGTATAGTCTAGCTAGCTGTTATATAGACTCTTAGATAAGTTTTTTTCTAAGTATTTATCTTACTTTTTAGTACTTACAGTATTAGCTATAACTATATTATATAACTACTATACTTATAGATTACAAGTATAGGTAAAAGCTTTACGTTTTAAATATATATATATATTTTAGCTAATATAAGAATAGTCTTAATAAAAAGAACTTTAAGCTTAACTAAGTCTTTACTTAGCTTATTATTAAGCTTTCTTATACTTAACTTAGATAAGCTATATAACTGTATACAAGTTTATACCTAGTACTTTAAGTTCGTTTTAGAGTAGTTTATACTAAGCTTTACTTAATTTTTACTATTGTTACAGGCAGCTGTTGTAGTAGTATTTGTAGTTTTTATTACTATTATTATTAAGCTAAATATAAGGCTATATATAACTAGGCGCTTTTTATCTCTCAAATAGTAATATATAAGAACTTAGTATATATAAGAGATAAGATATAATATTATAGAAGTTAAAGAAAGGATATCTAAGTTTATATTTAGATATTTTCTAAAGTTTAACTTTTATAGTTTAAAACTCTAGTTAACTACTATTAATATAGTTACTTTTAGTAAAACTATACTCTTCTTATAATATTCAGCTTTATAGTAACTATTTATAAGCTTTATAGTAGCTTATTAAAGCTAAATAAAATCTATAGCTTTAGCTATAATAGTTTTTACTTTTGAATTAGTATATCTATAGCTAGATATAGTAAAGCTAAGTAGCTTTATAAGAATATACTTCTACTAAAATATAATATAATATAGTATAACTTAATAAAGTTATAAGTACTTTGTATTATTAGTATTTTTCTTATATTAATTATACTATTAAGACTTAGATTATTAAGTTTTATAAGCTTTTTTTAGGAATTATAACCTATCTCTCTACTAAAACTTAGTTATAATACTACTTTAATAGTATAGTTTAATAGTAGAACTTTGTATTTCTATAAACTTATTAAAAGCTAATTTAGAGTCTTATAATAGTTTTCAAAATAGCTTTTATTGTATTTAATAAGTTAAGAACTATTAAAGCTATTTACAGCTTAGCTAAAGAATTATATAGATACTATATTAAGTTTATCTAGTATTATAGTATTAGCCTAGCTAAGATACTTTGCTTAACTATATATAATATATATTTAAACTAAAGTAATAATTTTTCTAAGTATTTTTCTTAACTAAGAAATATCTAATAATTATAACATCTATACTACTAATAAATTTAGCAGATATAATATAAAGCTATAGTCTAAATTAGTATAACTATATCTTTATATAAAGAAAGAAAAAAAAACTTTCTTATATTAAAATATTAAAGATAATAAGTAAGTAGTATAATATCTAATATAGTAAGATTGTAGTATCTTTATAAGAGCAAAAGCATATAGTTACTATATAGAAAGAAAAATATAACTTTTATTTTTATATAGTTTTTTTGTATTATTTGTCTAGCTACAATAAAAAGTTAAAATTTAATAATAAATAATAAAGCTTGTTACTATAATATAGCAATATATAATTATTATTATTCTTTATATCTATATATATTCTACAGTACTATTCTAAGTAATATTAGTAATTAAATTTATCTATTCTAGCTAATAAACTAAGGTTTATATCTTTTTTAGTATTTTTTATATTATACTAAGTTATATTACTTTGTTATATTAAATTTTAATACTTACGCTACTAATAGATACTAATAACAAGATATTAAACTTAAGTTCTTAATAATTTAACTACGTTCTACTAATATATATACTATTTTTTTAACTTAATCTTATTATAAAAGATTAGTGTAGGATAAAGTATTTAAAAAAGCTAATATTAAATAAATATAATAAAATAGTAGTATACTTATAATAGTAGAAGCCTTAAAACACTAAATAAAAACTATTGTTAATTACTTCTTCCTAGTTCTCTTACTTTATTTACGCAATTAAGCTTTAATTTATATACATAAGTATATTTAATAGCTACTTATTAATAAGTCTCTCTACTTTCAAAAAAAATACTTCTTAACTACTATCTTATAGTTTTTTTCTTACTTTTCACCTTTTTTCGCAAAAATTCTATTAACTTCTATTTTCATTTATACTATATAATAATTAAGTTCTACTTTAGTACTTCCTGTAAAGCTTAACATCAAGACTGCTCTACATATTGTAGTGATATGCATTCGGTGGTGCAGAAAACCACTAGACCTGCATTAGGGCTTAGCGCTGTTGTCGGGGGCTCCGGGAAAACCCCACCCGCTCCACGCGGCATCACCCTCAGTTCCTGCATGCATATCGCGAATCCTACACCACAGTGGATGCATGATGTCGAAAAAGGTTTGTCCCAATCGTGAATAAAGACCCGGGGGCAAGACATGACTAAGCAGTGCTTAGGGTAGTGACACGCCCTCCTCCATCCGGATCCGGGAGAATCAGCGACGCTCGCGTAATCAGCGCAAGGAACTCATCCAAGACTTGCAGCGTCGCGTTCAGGAGTATGAGGCCAAAGGAATCGCAGCAACGCAGGAGATGCAGCGCGCTGCGCGCAAAGTTGCCGATGAGAATGCACGCTTGAGAAGTCTGTTATCCAGTCGCGGTGTCGCACACGAGGAGATAGAGGCGTATTTGCGCTCGTTTGATGCTGCGAGCACTCCGAACCATTCGTCCGCGAATCGCTATGCTTTACCAGTATCGAGGCCACCTGTTTTGGCGATCCCAGCAGCAAGCTCTTTTGGGTACATGGCGTCGCCTGTCTCGCAGGCTCGCGCACCAACTCCGACGCAGCTTCCAGTCCAAGCTCCTGCCCAAGCGGTGTTTCAGCAGCCGGCGCACTCGCCACCTCACCCTTCGGCATTGGCGTACACACAGTCTCAGGACCCTCGCCGCTCTTTCGTCAGCACAATACAGCACGCAGCGTGTGATTCAGAGAAAGAGAATCTTGCTACGGTAACAACACCTATCCTTTCGCATGAGCCGAGCGTAGTACCGGACTCGAAACCACCTACCTGCTGTAAACCAGCTGAGCCTACGGCACTTAACTATTCTCGAGAGACGGATGACGCAATGCCCGATCATGTCTCCGCCTCGTCACCTGGTGGAAAGGAGTATGCCGACTGTCCCAACACTACCAGTTGCTTCTGCCCTCCCTCTTTTGCACCTCAACAACAGTCCCTTGATTCCGGTCTGCTGATATCCTGCGAGACAGCTGCTTCTATCATTGCGGAGATGCGCGGTGATGGTGATAGGCAAAGGATCAGAGCAAGTCTGGGCTGTCATGGCGACAAAGAATGTAGTGTCAAGAACACTCTTGTTCTGGAGCTGATGGACGAAAGGTAGTTAGTATCGATCGCAGGACTTCGAGCTCTGTGTGTCTTCTTCCATGTGCGACATCGTTTCATGTTCTTGGACGTTGCAAACAGGGAGGCTGACAGATGACGTCATGGGTTAGGCGCCTGGAATCAATGCGATCCTGTAACTCTCGACCTCCACATATTCTCGCGTCGATAGTGTACGTGGTTTGACCACGAGGGAGGGTGGGTAGAACATACTGTCTTACAGTATCTTCCACTCGATATGACTGGGGTTCTATCGGCTGATCGTCTCCCAAGCCCAACTGCGCTAAACGTATGCGCAACGACCAAGGACTTATTCGCGCTCGGCTCACAGCATTCGTTGCCGAGCTATCACTCAACAATTCTCAACAAAAACGCGAACATGGGCACACGTCCAGTGTGCTGATGCGTTACAAGGTCACAAATATGATTAAATGGTAGATAGAGTTGTTATATTCGTTTACTCTTCATTGAAACATCTCTTTTACGCTCTTCAAGGCGGAGTTTAGCACGTGATCATGATGCAGCTGCTCTGATCAAAGGTGCGCCCGACCTATTTGTCAGTTTCTTAGACCCTGTATCTGTAAGGGAGATCGCTCCCTCCACTGCTTGTGCTTTGGTACTTTAACTACTCCATGTCATGACGACTCCTGACCTGTTCATCAAGACAAGTATGCAGCCAACTCTGTCAATCTCTGCTGTGGGACTTGATACGCGCCGCTCTCTTCAAGGTAGTACGGTCCGCCACCTGGCGCAACCTTTCCATCATTCACAGGAGAGATTACGTGTCTTGACCGCATATTAGAGATTTTACGATCATGAAATCACCGACAATGGAAATTTCTCACGCTACATCACCAAGCCTAACGACACTGTATACAGGAGCATCATCTATCGTAATTGGGCGAATACCGAAAGGCTACAACAGAACAGAGTTGGATGTCAAGCTGTGATTTGAATCTGTATTGAGTGCAAATCCGCGAGAAGGTTATTGGGAGATGCACCATGTATCGCTAAAAGCCCTTGCGAATATCACAGAGGATCCGAGGTAACCTCATACGCTACTGAGTGGGAGATTTTTGGCGTCGTTTCACTCTATGAAGCTGGAACATGAAGCCGCTGGCTACAACATACGAGAGACCTGCAAAGATTTGGGTGTAGAGATACTCTCGTGAAGATGCTGGACGCCTCAACCTGAGAGCGATTCCCTCAGAAACTATGGCACTTTGTTAGACTGTTCTCAAACAAATTTGGAAGCATGCATACCTGTTACTGGAATTATCACTGCCATCCACGACAGAGATAACAGCGACTGCAAGTTCTTGATGCCTGCCACCTCGACGCAAAGTGGACCGATTGTCTATTAGCGAACACCAGTTAGAGGGTCTCTTGAAACTGGAGTGAGACGCAAGATCCGACTTACCATCCAAAACACTCCAACAACAGCGCCGCAAATTATAACAAAGAATACAGTCAGTGGGTATGATGCCGCAGGCAACCAGAACGCGAAGCAACAGATCCCACACAGCAAAGTCAGAGCCCCTGCTGTGTCGACTCTGCTCCATCGATCGCTCAATACGCCGATCAATGGCCGCCCAACAGCAGTACCGACGTTCAGAAATCCAATCATATCGGTGGCTTGTGATCTGGAGAGCCCGATCGATAGCGCGAAGTCAGACAATGAGAAGAGCAGGACAACGTATCCCAGCATACTAATGAAGATCCAAGCGAGGAGCAGTAGTACTTCGTAACGCCGGAGAAGTTTGGTATCAAATCCAAGCTGAGATGGTCGAATGGCTTTATTCCTATCACGTATGAATGCTATCGCAGTAGCATTGGCGACGAAGGCGACGATACCGGTAATGCGCAAGGCCCAGCTGATGCTCATGCGCTGGATCATAGCTTCAGTACCCCATGCAAACGCCGCACCGCCAACACCAGACCCTGCCGCACTGATACCATTGGCTAAACTTCGTCTTCGATCGAACCACTGGGAAAGGACTGGGAGGCAGGGTATGTATAAGAAACCGATCCCAGAGCCAATCAAGACGCCCTGCGAAATGTGCAGCTGCCATATACGAGTTGCGAATGAGGCGGCAATGAAGCCACCAAGCTGGAAGACCATTCCACAGCACATGATAACATGAATACCGAATTTGCGACAGAAGACAGTGACGAAAGGTGCAAGGAGCATAGCGATGGCAAAGTTGAAGCCTCCAATAAATGCATAGTCCCAGGAAGATGCTTCAGGGAAAACATTGTCCACTAGGTAGTGCGATAGGTAGATGCCATAAGCCTATTGCAGCGATTAGCTTAGCAGGAGACGTGAAGATAAGGGACATGGGAGTTATGTAATCTGACTTACGGAGACAGTACCCCAGGTAAAACAATTGATGGTGAAACACGTTGCCACACACACCCAGCCATATCCACCATCTGGAGGTGGGCGTGCTACGGCAACAGCGAGCTCAGCCATGTCTGCATCATCGGAAGGAGTCGGTGGTGAAGCGCAGAGGTGCATTAATAAAATTGCAGTCTCTTTGGATTATCGTATAGGATGCGATTTATCGCATGTCTCGTTCATGGCGGCGGCACCAACATTTATACCGGTAAATGGTATGTCACTTGTTCGATTGCGGGGTGTCATTACCCCAAGAAGATCGACAACGCTAGTCCAAGCTTGCTTTGGAGCCTCTCTTTCGTATGCTGCCCTACAACCTCTATCCAAATCTCGTCTATGTTTCCATATCTCGTGGAGAACCCGCCAAACATCTGAACTACTGTAAATATCAATTCGAAGGGCCCGCGCTGGTCGACAACGCTGCATGCTGGGTGTCTGGGGCAGGCTTGTTCACTTCTTTTGCTTGCTTCGCCCGTTTCTCTTCTCTCTCGCTATACCGGTCGCCGAAAAGGTCAAAGTGCGGACGCGTGACGATGGTGTATTTGACAAACTCCTCCATGCAATCAACAAGACGATCCCTGTTACCACTAGGCATGAGCCTGCTTCCAGCGTCCTCCTCGGTGAACTGCTTGTATGCCATGGGTATAGAACTTTGGTTCGGGATCACAAACATACGCATCCATCGACCGAGTATGCGTAACGAATTAACCGTGTTGAAGGACTGCGATCCGCCATTCACCTGTGCTATGGCGAGAGTTCGGCCCTGAGTCGGGCGCACAGATCCGGTCGAGAGGGGTATCCAGTCGATCTGGTTCTTGAAGACGGCCGTCTGGAAAAGGAGCATTGTCAGTCGACACGCTGGCAGACATGGGATGCTATGGGTGGCTACTCACTAAGGTTCCATGCTGCTCAGGACATATCCATACATGTCCATCGCTCCACTTACTCAAGTCGCGTAGCTCTTGCACTTTGGGATGTGTATGTTGCACGTCATCTTTGACGGGAAGATCAGTAGGATCATATATGCGCACATCGCAGCCAAGTCGGAAAAGTACTCTGCTGGCTTCGTATGCTAGCAGGCGGGAGTAGGATCTACTTGGACTTAGCAGATGCGAGAAGACAGCCTCGAGTATCAGGCTGATTGAACGTGGTCCCTACCTCTGCCGCATGCTCCCATACAAAACTACTACTCTGAGCCTATCATCACCCCGTTGGAGCACTTGTGTGTCTACCATTCTCAACACAGTACTCAGCTCCAACTGAGAAACCCAGTCTTGTTCTGCATCATCCCCCTCGAGTATGAATGGTCTGTATAATTTTCGGATTTCGGCATCGTCGTCGGAGGGGAGTATCGCAAGTGAGAGATGTTGGTACGCAGGATCAATGGCGATTTCAGCTCGAACCCGTTCGGCTGAGGTGTTGTTGAGGTCACCATTCGGTATCGTGGCCATTGTGCGTATGAAGGGTGTGATGAAGCGCTGAGGCCTGAAGAGGATGGTGCTACGAGCACTGATGCAGGCAATGGAGCGGTAGACGCTCATAGGATGGCGCAACTGAGTCGTGTGAATAATGTTGGGAAGTTGTGAAGGTGCCGTGTCAAATTACACACAAGCAAGCTCCATTCTGCTGGGAAGGCGACTTTGAGAATTGCTTGTTGACGTTTAGGTAGCGCAGAAACATAGAACATGTCTAGCAAAACGCGTCATAGTTTAAATGTCACCCTGCCCCGTTGATTCGCCGGCACCCTGGGTAGACCCTGCGTCAACAGCCTGCACCACCAAGTCCCATGCGCAATACAGTCTCTTGGCCTTGAACAAAGACCGCGTCCGGTTGTCAGATTGCGATTGCAAGCAACCGATTAGCTGGGGTTCATCTTCGAACATAGTAATGGCCTTAGGAGACACGTTTCTTTCTGCACCCGAGCTTAGAGCCGATCGTCGCCCGATTACGATTCTCTCCTGAGCATCGCACTGTCAGTAAGCACTTGTTTGAGGCTTTCGATTAGAGCTGCTCTCTGATGCAGTCATAATCTTCAAAGCTGGACAATCTTTGACCCCAGCGTCCGAAAGCCGACGGGTATCGCAGTTACATAGCTCAGCGATAATAGATTATTTAATGATTTTCCCGATACATTGCATCAAAAGCGAGGCCAGAGATTGTGGGTATTGGTCTGTCATTAGGTAGTGAGGCGCAAAGTAGGGTAAAGATGAGGTATGGAGGGGTAGCGTCGAGGCTTGGCAAGATATTCGCTCCCAGACCCCTGCAGGAATCGTCATCTTTGAGGCATTGGCATGAAAAGCCTCCCCCACACGCAACGACAACAAGTCAGCGACAAGATGGAGTTCGATACATTCCCTGCACGTGAGTATTCCACGCACGCTATCAACCGTACTGCGACTTACGCGCAATAGAACAGTACAGCACCAACGACGCGACGTCGTTTGCCCACACGTCGGCGCGCTCGCGATGGCCCATTATCATCACCCAAGGCATTGACGACGTGCACCGCTCCCTGCACGACACCAAAGACGAAGCGGCCATCACCGAAGGCAAATGGGTTGTTGCAGAGCTTGCCAAGTTAAAATACGAACTCCAACACGACCGCGAGCTGACCCCGATTCCCGATGACGGCGAGCGCGATGTCGACGCCTACAACAAGGAGTTGGCTGCAAGGGGCAATCCCAAGTGGCACAATGTGCCATGGCTGTACTCGGAGTGCTATCTCTACAGGTATGTCGACCTTTGCCGTCCCATGGCTCATGCTCATGGCCATAGGAAGACGCATCTCGAGCATCTTTAAGCAGACCAAGAATTGGCGGTCGTACGACCTCTTCGCCCGCCAGAAGATGGCCACATTCAAATCCTCCCGTCCCGCCGTTCTCGAACTCGCCGCGCGCTACAAGGACATCGTCATGGAGCTCGAGCAGAAGAAGACAATAAAAGGTGCCGAGACACAGGAGCAGCTCGAGGCCGCCGAGAAGGTCCTCTTCACAGAGATGTGCGAGATCTGCCTCTGGGGCAATGCGACAGATCTGTCGCTCCTGACGAACCTCTCATACGAGGATATCCAGAAGCTGCAAGGATCCGAGGCAAGAAAGAACTCTGAGAAGAATATTTTGGTCAACGACCTAGGCAAGGCATTCGAGATACTCACGTCAGCTCAGAAAGAGGGCAAGAAAGAGCGCCGCGTCGATATCGTGCTGGACAACGCAGGTTTCGAGCTCTTTGTTGATCTGATCCTCGCCGGCTATCTCATAGCTTCTGGCCTTGCGACAAACGTTGTGTTCCACCCCAAGTCCATCCCTTGGTTCGTCTCAGATGTTCTACCAGCGGACTTCGGCGCTCTTCTCTCCGCATTAGCCGACCCCCAGAGCTTCTACAGTGCGCTCACCGAAGATGAGAAGCACGCTGGAAAGGAAGCTGTGCCATTGTCGGAAGCGGAAAGCGAGGCTTTGCAGTTCCTTTTCCAGCATTGGAGCACTCTGCATGCCGAGGGTCAGCTGATGCTGCGGCCGAACGACTTTTGGACTGCAGGCGGTAGCTATTGGCGGCTTCCCAAGACAGAGCCGGAACTTTATGAAGATCTCAAGGAAAGTGAGCTTGTCATCTTCAAAGGCGATCTGAACTATCGCAAGCTGACTGCTGATGTAAGTGCTCTCGTCTCTGTTGTTCACACTATTTACTGATCAACAATAGGCTGCTTGGCCTGCTACCACGCCGTTTACCGACGCCATCGGGCCCATGGGCCCGGGCTCAGGTCTCCGCGTTCTCGCGCTCCGCACCTGCAAGGCCGACGTCGTGGTCGGGCTCGCCGACGGGGAAGATGAGCGCATAAAAGCTATGGAAGGGGGTGGTGGAGACAGTGGGTCGAGGAAGTGGGCATGGAGTGGCAAGTGGGCTGTCGTTCAGTTCTCGGATGGAAAGGCCTAGACAACACAGCACACCGAACGCCCAGCACTTCATTGGACATGACCAGAGCATAGATGTTAGACGTAGAAATGACACGAAGACAATGAATTATACTACATTTCCGAGCACCTGGCTCTATCCATCTTAGGACTAAACGAATTTCCTAGTAAACACCCCTCCTAATATCAGCGGCGATCTGTTGGAGCTCCTCTACGGTCGGCGGCTGTTTGTTGCCCTTCAAGAGCTTGATTCTGGACAAGTTTTCCATCTCTTTGATCTTTCTTGCAACGATGCCGTCGTTGGATGGTCTTGTTTTAGAGGCACTTCGATGTTGCAGTTGTCCATCTAAGCTGGGTCTGCTGCTAGTAGGTTGCTGGGCTGGCAGTGTCCGTTCTCTATGCAGGACATCCGCACGTATCGTAGGTTTCTCATTGCTTTTCTTGTGCTTTCCATGAACGTGCGTGATATCTGCTTTTGTGGACTGCTGTCCTAAGGCCTTTAAATCTGGTACATGTGAGTCTTCATGTTGAGTTGTGAGCACGGCGGTGACATACCACGAAGCAATTTGTTTCCATCAGGCTCACTACCCAGCCACTTCCCCTTCTCTCGCTTAGCCCAAAGCCTTCGCATTCCGTCGATTTCCAGATGGTACTCAAGGCTTCCGCATACAGGGATGCTACTGCACACCGCTACCATGTCCAACGTCATGCTATGTACTTCAGTGTCTACATCACTGTTCACAAGGACAACCTCTAATGTATCCAATGGTTCTCTCGGCTGTGGTGGTGGTGAGTCTCCACGGCATACGAATTCTAATGAGTCAGGACGCTTTGCAGATCGAAAGCTGAGCTTACGACGCAAGATTTTCGGACCAGCTGGGCTTGCTGAGCGAGATCTCTCAGTTTGGGACGTCTGAGATTTTTTCAACCCAGTAATCAGGTTGGTAACTGCGCGTAAAGAATCGACAATGATAGATGTCTCTTCCTGGGCATCCTTCTTCCTCTTGGTCGCACTTCGCACAACCATAGCCTCTGCACTGGGGACTGGAAGTTGGAAGCGGATGTTTGAAGCACGAGCAAGAGCACTTCGAACCATTCGAGGAGGCACATTACTTGTCCAGCACCCCCAGTACTTGCTGTTGTCCTTCTCATTGCACGTGTTTGTGCTATCGACCTCGGAAAGATCGATAAGGAAAAGGCTGTCGCGATATAGAATCTCCAGCCCTAGCTCTCGAATCTGCTTGCATACCATCAATGCAGGCTGCATCATGAATGATCGTATGTCAACGGCATTCGGACCGTGACGATGGCGGCGACGCTGCTGGGGCACAACGCGGGACTGGTATGGTGTGATGGAGACGGCCCGTTCTTCGGCGAAAACGTATGACAATATGTGGTCAACTATTGTCGATGGCAGCTGAAGAAAGTTGGGCGTCAACGTTTGCCGGCCGCTGGTAGCCGCTGGCGTAGGTACCAAGTGACTTGTAGCGCTAGTAGATATAGTGTCGGTAAAGGACGTTGCTGTAGAAGAGGCCAATGTTGATTTTGATGAAGCTGAAGATCGATCCGAGGTGTCCATGGGTGAATCGTCCAGCATTATCATGCACTCTATCGTATGCGCATCCCATTTGTCGTCCGGTATCTGTGAAGCCATCTGTTTGGAACATTGCCGTTGCTGCAGCTCGTACGCTGGTGTTGTACGCGCAATGGGATGGCGTGACGCTTGATTCCTTGGGGGCGGTAAAGGCTTGTTCTGGCCGGGAAACAAGTCCTGCATGTACTTTCTAGAAGTGGCAACTGCTTTGGCATCAACAGCGTAGTTTGCAAAGTCGACGCTGAAACGGGGGTCTGGCAGCCTGAGTGCCAGGATAGAACGAGAGGTACTCTGCTCCATAACGGTGCAGTCTGTGCTGTATATCAAAGTTCATAAGACGTGATAGATAGAACGAAGTGGTGGACGTTGGAACGAACGCAGAAGGGAATTAGAAGAAGAACGAATAGGCGAAAGCCTGCGCCACTACATATGAACGTAACGACAGAGTCAGAGTCCAGCTCTCAAAGGCGAATGATCGACGTGATCACCAAAGAAGCTGGAGAAGACAGGAGCTCCATTCTTATCGCGACCTGGATGACGATTAGGCGGTTTGCCATCTTTTACTCCCATGTATGGACCCTTGGCTAGCAGATTCGAAAGTTGTCGCGCAAACGGGCCGGGTACAAGTATGATGTACCATCATGTCCTTAATCTTTGGACGCGAATCAAGCCTGGTTGATAATCGCTTGCTATTGGTCAAGGGCCACCACGTTCGACAAACACTCCTAAAGGCACCAGGATAGATACGGCGGGGATTTGATAATTGTCATTGATATAGCTTCATCGCGTGGCTAACACCAGGGATTATTACTCGTACGGAATGAGAGGTGAAGGAGCGGGAAGGGCCTCAGGCCTCATCCGAGACTCAGAATGTTCGAGCGTCAATGCAGAACGAAAAAATGAAACTTGACGTGCCAGGTTCGGCAGATCGACATCGCTTGGGACTCACCTTATAGTGGGGACGATGCGCGAACGCGACCGTGTGCAGGCAAACGTTTGCTGCCTCAGCAGGTGGGGTGAGGCTGTCGAGAACGAAGAAGCGACATGTCGCGTTTCATGCTCAGGGCATTGACGCATCCCACGCAAACGGCCGGTTAAAACCGTTGCCGAGACATATCAAATACGCAAGGACATGACATATAGGAGGATTGATCGCGGCCTGATCTTACGCGATATATGTGGAAAACGGTCGCCCACGCTCTATCACCATGGCCCTTCTTCGACATCCTGCAGGCAGGACAAGACCTGGAGGCCACGCACGCCGAATTGAGTTAGTGGTTGTAATACCAAGCCCCCGTTGTTTTCGACATCATCCGTCAGACCCCACCTTTGCGTCAGATCTATGCACTCGCTCGCCTGGCCGACATTTCCAATTCAAGTCACATCTTCCCGTGTCGATGTAGCGAGATACAGCTCCTTGCCAGGGCAGTGCTACAGAGCATCGCCTTATCTGACGGCCCCACACGCCACGATCTTGGAAGCGCGCCTGATGTACCTGAATGCACACGACGGCGCATTGCTTCCAAACATAATATGTGGTCTTTGCAATCCGGCTTGAAACGAGGAACGATACTCCAGCTCCTCAGCTCCTGCCTGTGTGAGGGCGAGGAGGCTCTTCGCAGATAACGCGCGCAAGTCACGCACAGATCGGATATGCGCGGCAACGTGAGATACGCAAATCTCCTGTGAGGCTCTAGTACATGTGGAGAGCTCGCCGTCGGATACGCCAAGTTCGAGGTCAAGGATAAATGAACGATTAAGAATTTCCCCTCTGCATCGGCATGGCCGCCTTCTATCGTACATGCAGCAGTGGACCAGGACTTGGCTAGGGTACTCGACAAATCATCCCAGCCCCCTATAAGTCAATACCTGATTAGGTGCTGACTTTGACTATATGACTCCTGTTGCGCATGTCGACCAGTCCTTCGAATTAGGAAAGATTCTGCAATATGAGCAACGTCACACCGAATATAACGCCTATATGCTCAATTGCAGCGCAGATCTTCGTGCAGCAATGCAGCAAAGCAGCAAATGTCTACCACCTGATCGCCGAGGACAGATCCGATTGGCAGTTTCCCATGCTCGTACCCATGGCAAGCTATTCCATAATGGTGATCCTGTCTTTATCAGAGTTGCAGAATGTCTCGCTCCTCCGTAAGAGGGAGGAAATTGCCTCAACAAACGAATCACCTAGTTACCTCTAACCAGTTTCAAAACACGAATCCTTATCTGGGAACTACTCATTTCGGTCAACCATGCTGCACATACAATACGCCGTATATGTTGATGATAAAGTAGGTATAAAGAATCGTACATCATGATGTATGATGGGGCCAATTGTTTCGATTTCATGTTCTCATGCCGGTATGCGCCGACCTACGATTCCTGATCCGGAAGACTACTTGCTCTCCAAAGCGATGTCTCGAATTAACTTGCGCACCTCGTCGTCATCCAGCTGTTCGACGCCTAACAGCTTGTTGTCGTCCAACTGCTTCCAGCGCAGGGCAGGCACGGTACCCGCAGACCATCGGATCATATCGCCGATGACACCAAGGTCAACTTTGCCAGCCATCATAGACTCAGTCGCGTCCTCCAACTTTTGGTTCATATCTTGCTCTGTCTCCTCCCACCCATCTCTACCTAAGACCTCTTTCGCAAGCTCTACCATCTGCTTCTGGCTCTTGATAACGCTAGAGATATACAAACAGCGGTTTTCCGTCTCTTTTGCCTTTTGGAGTGCATTTGCAACTGCTGCACCGACCGAAGAGAGCATTGTCCAGGGAAACGGAAGCATGCCATCGTTAATGTATTCGACCTTCTTGCTTCGAATGTCAACGTTGATGAAGCCGGTTCGGATGTTCCAATCTAAGAAAGCCCCATTCGATATAGCACTCCATGTGAGCTTTCTCTCAGCAGCCAATTCCTTGACTCGCCGAAGAGCTTGGTTTTTTCCATGGTGCACGAGCGGCGAGCGAGCTACAGGATCTTCAGGATCGACACTGAATTCGCTGAGGATGATACGGTATACCCGGGCGGAAGCAGCAGCTTCGACAATTCGCCCTGGAAGGGTTGGATCGGGCCCGGATGTTGCATCCACGATGGCATGTTGACCACGTAGGGCCTCGGTTATCTCTGCGATAGAGTCGGTGTTGACAACCTTGACTGACACACCCGATGGGAATGCTCTACCCCCCTTGCGAGCAATGACAGTAATATTGAAACCGGCTTCAAGAAGGCTAGTCAATATGGGTGATCCTACATTACCGGTCGCCTGTGTCATGTTAGTCGATTATGCCTAGGTCTTTTGAAAATATCCTTACTCCTGTGAGTGCAACGTTGGTGATTGTCTTTGACATGGTTCTTCTTTTTAGGTTGACAAAGGTCTTGGTGGTGTGCAGGTGTTGTATTGTTACGGCAAGGTTGAAGATGGCGAAGTTGGACTTAGTGCATAGATTGTGACGGTCGTTATATAGACGATGTCTATCTCGCATTGTACGCAGTCGACCTACTTAACCAGACGTCCACATTTTGTCCGTCTTGCAAAGCATGCTGCAATAGGCTAAGTATCCTTAATCAGCACCTAGACAGCCCTAATCTCCCATCCAGGTAATACGAGGTTGAGATCGGTACGCTAGTCACCCAACGGGCCGGCATGCTTAACTCTACATCCGCTCCGACTCGCCTCGTGTTTGTCTGACAAAGCACCTTGGCCTAGCAACTCCTGTCTCTAGTGATGCCATCGACTGCAAGGAGAGCGGGGCTGAACACTTAGCTTACAATTGCGGGGCTTCTCTTACGGCAGCAGATGATAGTCCCCGAAACCTTCGTTAGGTAAACGCCGACTAGATGGATTTGAACACCGACACACGCAAAGTTACTACTGTACGATAAGACAACATAAGAATCTTCGCTCGGCCGAGCAATCAGGAATTATATAAAACCTTCACCTCGGCCGTCCATTCTGTGAAGAATAGTAAAGCGTTTTTGGGATCGAATTCGTCCGAATAAACAGAATAGCGGTTGCAGATTGTAATTCTGGCAACTTGCACCTACCAGCCTCATTTCGGACGTCGAAGGCCGAGGAAGCAACTTAGAAACAGTGGAAAATGAAGTAAGTACTGAGCCGTTGATGCTACTCTACGGTACTGACTAGCACAGGGACTATCTCAGCTCAGGCGGTGAGAGCCCGTATTATGACTTGGGTGAATATGGACGTGAAATCCATACAACATCGCAGGAAGCGCAAACGTGGTTCAATCGTGGCCTTGTGTGGTGCTACTCGTTCAACCACGAAGCGGCTACGCAATGTTTCGAGACGGCAGCTGTACATGATCCCAATTGCGCAATGGCGTATTGGGGAATTGCATTTGCTGTAGGTCCCAACTACAACAAATCTTGGCGAATGTTCACACCGGACGATCGTCGCAGCTCCCTGGAAAAGATACTCGGTGCCTTGGCATGCGCAAGGAAAGTACAGGTCGATGTCCCACCCAAGGAAAGAGCACTCATTACTGCACTCACCGCTCGCTTTCCGTGCAGTAATACGGCCATTCCAGCTGACTTATCGCAATTCGACTATGCATACGCAGAAGCTATGCGCCCGGTCTACGAAGCTTACAGAGAAGATCTCGATGTGATGACTCTGTTCGCTGACGCCATCATGTGTACTCGTCCGCGTCAGCTCTGGGACCTCAAGACTGGGAAAACGACAGGGACAGATATAGATGAGGCAAGAGCCGCATTAGAAAAGGGACTAGCATACACTGACGGACAAAATCATCCTGGCCTGTGCCATTTGTACATCCACATGATGGAGATGTCGCCCTTTCCCGAACTGGCTTTGAACGCAGCCGACAGTCTGCGACGGATGGTACCAGATGGTTCCCACATGCAGCACATGGCGACACACATCGACACTGCTTGTGGCGACTACCGTCGGGCTGTTGATTCCAATTTCAACGCTATACTTGCAGACGACAAATACTTCGCACGCGGAGATACAGCATCTCTGATGTACACTGCCTACCGAGCACATAACTGCCATGCCATGGCTTATGCTGCCATGATGTCTGGCCGCTCTGGTGATGCACACTATGCCGCCAAGCGGCTGTCTGAGATCTTGACTCTGGATTTCATGTCGATCGAGACACCAAGCATGGTCGATTGGACTGAATGGCAATTAGTGACATTGCCTCACGTAATGGTTCGTTTTGGCCAATGGGAAGAGATCATTAAACTTCCGATGCCAGCAAACCCACAGCTTCTTTGCGTATCTACAGCGACAGTACATTATGCAAAAGGAATCGCCTACGCTGTGCTTGGGCGCATCAAAGAGGCTTGCCACGCAAGAGATGCCTTCGAAATGGCCCGTCAGGCTGTACCTGCATATCGAATGTACGGTTATTCTCCAGCAGATGCAGTCCTTGCAGTAGCCTCAGCAATGCTTGAAGGCGAGCTGGAGTATCGTAAGGGCAACTTTTCAAAAGCGTTTGCCGTTCTACGCCGTGGCATTGAGATGGAGGATGGTCTTGCCTACGCTGACCCGCCACTCTGGATGCAACCCGTTCGCCACGCTTTAAGTGCACTACTCCTCGAACAAGGACAGTCTGAGGAGGCGGAAAGGCTCTACTCAGAAGACCTGGGCTTGAGTGACACTTCTTCCCGTCGCGTGGCACGTGTCAACAATATATGGGGTCTGCATGGCCTTCATGAATGTTTCATGCTGAATGGCAAACTACAACAAGCCCAGGGTATCCGCCTTCAGCGCGACATCGCTATGGCTTATGCCGACATTTCTATTAAAGCTTCGTGTTTCTGTCGAGTGAAGGCTATGGAAGTGAAGAACGCCTGTCATTCCACCTAAATAAACATCATATCAGACAACGTAATGTTAAACACGAAACTCCCTTTCCTCGTTAACTGTAGCCGAGACAAAAAGGCAACGCAACACGAGACCTTCCATACATCCTTGAATTATTTAGGCTTTCTGGCTGTTTTACTTATGGCCCATAATAGAATAAGAAGAGGACACGGTATCTCCCCCGCAGTCTCCAAGAAGCTTTCATCTGATTTTCAGCCATTCAATCTCCTCTACAGTAGATGGTCGACCTAACGCGCTGTTACGCTGTGGAAATCGCCCAAAACGACGTAGTAAACTCTTCTTATCCTCGCAGATACCCTCCATGGTCTCTCTAAACTTTTTGA
Source organism: Alternaria postmessia (assembly GCF_024291825.1). Taxonomy (NCBI): domain Eukaryota; kingdom Fungi; phylum Ascomycota; class Dothideomycetes; order Pleosporales; family Pleosporaceae; genus Alternaria; species Alternaria postmessia. The sequence continues at coordinate 638,549 of NW_026260080.1, read as the reverse complement.
AGCTATCTCTTCTCTTGAGGAGCACAGCATGGTGTTGTGCAAAGGGACCGTCCCATCCTTTTACAGCTTTTTCTAGTAGCATCTCATGATCATGCCACATCTCTGAATGAGCTTCTTTCAGCTTTTTGTGTACCTCTAAATTCTCTGAGTGTTCCATTGGCATGTAGAACCAAAATCTATAGGCCAACCGGAAACGAACTCGTTTTTCCTTTGGTAAATCAAGTTCGAGTGCCTGGGAAGCAACCTCGAACGCTAACTTGTCAAAGAGCGTAAACACCACCAGAGCTTTCGCGCCGCGGAAGCAATTCCGTGGGATTTGGTCCAAGAGGATGATTAGACTGATCCAATGCAAAGGCGATGAAGGCTTTGCTGCGGTCAGGATATCAGCAACACTTGGTTGCATCGTTTGGATCAGCTCGAGCTGCGCACCAAACTTGCCACTAACCTATCGTGAGCTAGCATCCATAATCGATGAACATCGTATCAGGTGTGATACATACAAACATTCCCAGTCGTATGCGTCGCTTTGCGAAAACCATGGCGCTGCATCTTCGATGCTGGGGATGATGACATGTTCGGCTTCGAGATGACGGAACCAGAAGTTTGAGATATCGTCAAGGAAAGCGTGTGAGAAGACTCCGTCGAGAGTGGCTTGCGTCATGATTGCTGATCGGGGCCACAAAGACTGAGGATATTCCAGCGTCAGATAGATGTCCTCAGCTCAAAGATGCTAGAGGTTCTCCAAGGTCTATGCTGTACGTAGCACGTCTCCCGTTGTGTGACGTGTCATGCCAAGTTGTGATCTCATTGTCAGAAAGCTGACGTCGTCCGTTGCTGCGAGAGTCGTCCGTAGCAAATACACCCACGGTCGGCCATCAGAGCTAGATCGGGATGTTGGTTGCGGGATCAAGCAGTTTGTATTCATAATCGGCCCGGTTATCGGCATGCACAAAGCAAAGCTCGTTCCGTTCCGCTCTACAACAGCAAATTGTACTCTTTGGTTTTGAGTGATGACGATAATCGTACAAGGTTTCACATATCCGGGCGTTACCGCAGCTGGGCTGGCACGTAGTCTTCGTAAGCATACGTTTTAGGGCGTCATAAAACTCAACGTTGTGTAGATACGGCACAGTTCGTAAAGTTTGCTGCAAGCGCATCGATCACACTTTGCATGGATCAACAAATTACTTAGCCCTGTTCGTTTGTAATAACGATCAGAGCTCTGCGTAATCCTTAGTAAAATCTTACGAGGCCAAAGACGAAAAGAATTCGCCAAGTTGGAGTAGGTGAGAGAATGACACGACAACGTATATAGGGAGCTGAGATCCAAACTAGATATGCGTTCACCTTATTGCGACTTTCGAATATGCTTCTATAAATCTGTTGATATTTCGCAATCTCTTCATAGATCATTTGATTGTACATTGTTTGGAGTATCACTCTTTCCGCTAGGAAGCTTACATCAAGATGTCAACCGCTCTGATTCTATCGACCCTGATAGTCATATCCTTGACCTTCAGCTCGGTAGCTTTGAGCCTTCGCCAGCATGAGGTTCCTGACGACCTCATGGAGCGCGGCTTGAATGCCATAGGCATCGATGCGAATACTACTAGAGTGAGAAACGTGAGAATATCCGGCTCTCAATTTCGCACCAAGTCCATGATAACCACGATAGCTTTGGATGGAATGGATTCAACAGTTGTTCCATATGGTAATCAGACAATCACATACTCATATGGAGAAGGCGGCTTGAAACAACGCATTGATAGATTTGCTGGCTTGGGAAGTACGTAATTCCTCGCGATGTACTTAATTCATACACTGATACTATGTCCTAGCCCTTTGGGTATTCGCACGACCAGCGCTTGAGCCTATGGACTACTCCGTGGTAGTGCAAGATGGCGAGGATGGATCCGCTGCCGTAATCAGGGGTAGTTATTCTCTGTTCGAGCCGTCAGGTGCTCCTGAAGGCTACTTAGACGGCAAGTCGACTTAAACGATACCTGTCTTTTGATCTGTCGATCATCAGGATACCTCGCGGCGTACATGATTACTGACAGCCACAAGTGGGATCCTCTTTTAGTTAGTAAGATCTCGACTGGTCAGTTCACTCTTCGTTCCGAACCAGTTGAAGGTGATTTGCTTCTTCCAGCAGGTTGGTGATCCCTCCTAGCGCATATCAAACTTACATTGACTTGCTTCTAGTCTTCGATCAGTCCCTGAACATATCAGTCCTCTTCGATCCTGACACTTACCTGCCCTTCGCTATCCGCACATACGAGGATCATCCCTTCTTCGGCCCTTCTACGAATGATTTGCGAGTGTACGACTATATCCGTGTCGATGGACTGATGATACCCCGTCATTTCAAGATCATATACAATAATAAGCGCCTGATTACCGACTTTCTTGCGGATGAGGTATCCGTCAACTTTGACCTCGAACCATCATTCTTTAACGTCTCGGCAGAACGTGGAAATCTAAACATCCCCGTTGTCGATCCTGCGCTCACTGCCTATATCGGAGAGAAGTACGCAAACTACCTATGGTTTGGTCGATTCAACTTCACAGCTATGGATTTCGACGCACAACAACCCTACACAGATATGCCAGGGGTGTGGGTGATCCGAATGCCTGGCGTCGCAAATTATCGACAGATACTGCTCGAGACCGACAACTATGTTGTTGTTCTAGATGCTCCAAGTGAACAGGCGCTGGTCCTACTGGAATGGGTTAGGATCAATATTGGAAAGCCAGTGTCACAAATTTGGGTAAGTAGACCCAGATCATTGGGCTACAAACCATGTCTTCTCATCATTTCTGACTCTGGGCAGCCTACACACCATCATCATGATCACGCCCTAGGTGTTCCAAGCTTTGTCGAGAATGGAGCCGAGGTTGTCGTTCCTAAGATGGCTCAGTCATACTATGCCAATATTCCTGGAGCTAAGTTCGCAACCTATGAGTACGTACGGTTTGTAGATGTTTGCAGACGAAGCGCTAACATATCGCAGACGCGGTGCGCCTTACATTGTTCAGACAAGCGATTACAGGGCTACATTCATCCACGTTGAGGGTAGCATTCATGCTCGAGACCATAGCGTCACCGTGATCATGCCTGCCTGTCCCACCGATGACAGCACTGTTCTAGTGTTCGATGCCGATCATGTAGTTCAGGCGCAGCTGATGGCAACTCACAACGACCACAACGAGCTCAGCCAGCTTGTTAATGCCATGGCAAAGCATCGTGTTGCCAAGTCAGCGTTGTGAGTTTCCGACGCGCCTTTCGTTCAGACAGTCACTTACTTCTTGAGCGTAGGCTTGTCCCTGTTCATGGTGAGCTGTCGAACATGACTACGATTTATAACAGCATGGAATATGTATTCCCCGAGTACAAGCCACTCGATTTTGAGTACCTGAGTAATAATTGCACAGCCTGATAGGCTCAGATGAAGGGCTGACCGTGTCACCATCCCTGCAATACAGCCTTTGTTACTAGTGCCAGCTCTTTCGCAAGAATCGGACTTCTACTAATGCGTGTCGATGGATGGATTACGCGGAGGTTGATTGTTGGTTGGGGAGTTGAACTCACTATCGGGTCACTGTACACAATCCGTGATATCCGTAATTATAATCTCAGCGTCCCTGCACTGTGCTGTGCTGTGTTGTGCCATGCGCCAAATCAAGAGGACTTGCAGAGGCTTTATTCGGTGCTTCATGCGACATTTGAGCCCACGCCTTCGATAACAGTCCTCAGAAAGTCGTTGGTGGGTTGCATAGGCTACAGACGAGGCGGGGAAAGGTTGGGCGCCTAGTCACACTTTACCGCAACCAGCATCCCGTCCGCACTAGTCCTACACGCATCTACATCTCATTGGTGTGTCATAATCTTGAGGTTATGCATCCAGAACTATTTTGATAACAATTATGTCAGGAAGATGGCGAAGCTTCCTATCTCAACCCTGGAAGAAGCTCATCCAATGATAAACTCGTGATCGCTGGCGATTCGTGTGAATGTCAGAAAGCGAGTACGTTCACATATAAAAGGGTATATCCGTATGATGTAATCTCTCGTCTGGCTCATCCTCTTTCACATATCTCGACATGGCCGATATCCTGCATAAACCAGTACTTGATATGTACTCCATGAAGGGAAAAGTGACCGTGGTCACCGGTAAGCTGTCATTCAACAAATGCCATCGCCAAAATTCCTCAAGCTACTGATACAGATGTAGGTGGCGCTCGTGGCATCGGATTGGGATTTGCTAAAGCCGTTGCTGAGTTGGGCAGTGATGTCGCATTGCTTGATCTTTCTGCTCGACCGTCTGAGGATCTAAAAGCTCTCGAAGAGAAGACTGGTACAATGTGGATGTATTATGAGACGGACGTAACAGACCGGGAAAGCCTGAAAGGGGCCATGAATGCTGTAGTGCGCACACTTGGGCGTATCGATAATTGGTATGTACGCATGTAAAAGATTATTGGCCTTCCGGTCACTGACGCTATACAGTATCTGTGCTGCAGGCATTGCGGCTGACAGGCCATTTTTTGAACATGGATGGGATCAATGCCAGAAGATTCTGAACGTGAACGTAACTATGATTCTCCTTCAGACAGCTATGCAGAGTCCCAAAGTTGACAATACACAGGTTATGGGAACGTTCTTTGCTGCGCAAATAGCCGCCGAACTCATACGCGCCCATGGTGAAGGTGGCTCTATCCTTTTCTTGTCCTCGCAAACAGCGCACAGCACGACACCCAGAGAGCACACAAGCATGTACGGTGCCTCCAAAGCTGCAGTGAAGTCGCTTGCTATGCATCTGGGTGTTGAGCTTGCACCGTACAAGATCCGAGTCAACAGTCTCTCCCCAGGATATATCGAGACGGAGATGGGCCGTGCAGCAGCCGAGGCAAATCCAGCAATGAAAGATGTGTTTGAGAAGGCGCCACCGTTGGGAAGACGTGGGCAGGTGAGTGATCTGATTGGTCCTGCAATGTGGCTACTGAGCGATGCGGGCGCCTGGACCACAGCTACGGACGTTTTAATAACTGGAGGATTGCATGGTGGTAGCATGCATCTCAAAGTATGAGGACTGAGAGACAAGCTGCCAAATGTTAGATTGCTCCTCGATGAAGGATTGCAAATCATATCAAGATGTCGTCTTATCCCCATCTCCTTGATCTCTAGTCCTCTTTTCTGTCGTTCGACCTTTCGCTCACGTGAGTCAACTCTTCAGCTACATCGTTCTCAATCCTCTGCGATCTCTGGTCCAACTGTGGGCTTGTTCAGTAAATCGTTGTCAAGAGCAGTGCGATACTTACCCAATGAACAGCTGCAGTCGCAGCGAAGAAAGCGAAAACGACCACGATCATTGTGATATAACCCTTCTTCCAATAAGGTGCGTCGCTTGCTGGGTAAAGCGCAATGCCCCAAAACGTGTACAAGATCGACTGCACCATACTCATGATGTAAAGAATGACTGATCGAGATGCGTCGTCACCACCGCGCTGAGATATAACGCTAGCCCACCCATATAGAATAGGGTTTACAATGTATGAGGTACCGGCCAAGTAGAATGCGAAGAATGTTCCGGCAGTGGAAAGACTGGGTATGAGCAAGAGAATTGCGACGAGTAGCTGCAAAAGTCCAGCTAGTATGACCATCGGTATGCGGCGATTGGTCATGTCAATAACATAGCCTGCCCCGATATTGGAGACAATGGAGACTGCTTGGATACCTAGCGGGTAGGTCGTCGTGGCATGCGAAGGAAACTTTTCAATGTTCTCTTTCATCCATAGCAGAAAAAGGCCTTGTAGAACAATGGCTTCCAGTGCACAGGCTACCGCAGAGTAAAGAGTGAAAATGTAGACATCTGGTTTTGCAAAGAGTCGTTTGGCGAGGGACCTGAGGCTGATGTCATGGCTCCAGTCTTTCTTTGGTGGCAAGCGGTCAACCGCTAGCTGTATCTCCTCTTTGCTGAGATATGGAGCGTTGGTGGATTCTGGCAAATTGGGAAAGAACATGAGTCCAAAGATACCGAAGGGAATACCCATAGCGCCATCTTGCACTTGTTAGTGGTGTCGTGTGACCTTGAGGTTGATACTCACTGATTATAAACACCCATTGCCACCCTTTCAGAGAGGTCTGACCATGCAGACTCTCATTCATCGCTGTCATCATCACCCCAGCAAACATGCTGCCTATCTGTCCAATGGCTGTGAAGATGGCCGTTCGTTTGGCGATTTCTAGAGGTTTGTACCAACTACCGAGGATGTAGATAGTGCCACTGTAGAGACTCGACTCAAAAAAGCCTTGGAGAAACCGAACCACACACAGCTGTGTATAGGTTTTACAGGCCGCAGAGCTCATCGTCAGACCAGACCATACTAACAACGTGAAGGGCAACCAGAAACGCGGCGCAAGTTTCTGGATGATCAAAGCATGGGGGATTTGCCCTACACAGCTACCTGCAGTGAACATGGAAAGCAAGATGCTGTATTGGTTCCCCTCAAGTCGAAGATCCTCTTTCAGCCCAGATACATAGGCATTTGCGAAAGCACTGCGATCGAGGTAGTTGAAGAAGTATGCAGCGCAGCAATACACCTAGTATACTGTCAGTTGCCACTATGTGTAATGGCATGTTCTCCCAACCAGTATGAAGCAATCTGCTGTTGATTAGATTTCTGACATCGGAAACAGTAAAGCCCTCGTCTGACGCACCGAGTTTGCGAACAAGTCGCTTTTCGAGATCTGCCATGTTTTTGAGACGTGTGTAACCAGTCAAAACACGATAAGAGCGAAGCATGCCCGCTGCCTCCTCATGGTTTCGTTCAGGGACGAGGCGAAGTGGAGCGGTCCAAAGCGATAGGACCTTGGTGGCCGCTAGCGAGCCAATGACGTTGTAGCTTTTGTTAAGCAGCAGAAAGATTCCGCCATTGCTGGCATAATTTTGGTGTGCACGCGCAGTTTATGGATGGTGCAATCCGATCATATCCGCCTGAAGCAGATGGGTTTACCATGGTGGGGGCTGATGAGGTCGGTCTATAGCTTACGTCCACGGGTCATCAAAACGCCGAGACTCAACGAAGGCAATGCATTGATGAGCGAAGCTGACAAGCGCAACATGAAGTAGCATTGGAAACGTTCAAGCAAGGTTTACTTTTTGCATCACGATACCGATCGCGACATGGCCACTTCGGTGCACACTGTCTCCCCTACGGGGCCGCATACCTGCACCGTTGTCTTCCTTCATGGACGTGGTAGTGACGGTGGCGTTTTCTGCGAAGAGCTTTTCGAAAGTCAAGAAGGGTCAGGACAATTCTTTGTCGATATATTTCCTGGCATTAAATGGGTATTTCCTAGCGCTGCAGGATTCTATGATAAGAGTGAAGACGAGTTCCAATGGTTCGATATGTCATCAGTTCAGCGGCCACAGGATAACGGCGAGATACAAAAACCAGGATTATGGCGAAGCGTCGCGCAGGTTCTTCAAATCATCACGGAAGAGGCGGTAATCGTGGGAAACCAAAAGCTAATACTAGCGGGTATGAGTCAGGGATGTGCTACTGGTATATTTGCTCTGCTGGCCTCTGGGTTGCGGGTTGGGGGGTTTGTAGGGCTGAGTGGATGGCTGCCGCTGGCAGAGGAGGTACAGCGCGTCATGAATGTGCCTGGTCGAGAGCAAGATGTGTTGAAGATGCCAGTGCTGTTACAGCACTGCAAAGACGACGATGTTGTAGCCGTTGAACATGGAAATGATCTTAGGAAACTGCTTGAAGAGATAGGCATGTGCGTCAGATGGGAGTGCTTCGAGCAGGGTGGGAACTGGCTCAATGAGCCTCGAGGTATGGACGGCCTTGTGGAGTTCATCCAATCGGTCTTAAGAACTACATCAGGCAGGGAGAGAACACAGCACTGAGATTCTGTGATTGGCAGCGACATCCAGTGTCAATCTCTCATTACCCTCATCAACAACCTAGGCCTCTACAGCAAAGTTTTACCAGCCCTCAAGGCCTCGAGATCTGCCATGGTAAACCGGACGTACCGATTCTCGCCTGGTTTCATCCACATGACTACATCATTACCACCTCCCACAACCTTGGTGCCAAACTTATCGATCTCCATGCCTTCTTCACGCAAAGGCGCCTTGTTCTGCTTCTGGTTGTCTGTGTTGCTCGCTTCCTTCACTAGACGTAAGAATAGCGGTACCGCGTATCTCGGTAGTTTGCTTCTGGAGTAATCCAGCAAAGCTTTCCAATCAAATGTGTCGGGACTAACGCCATCAGCGAGCCGTAAGGCTACGCAGCCCGCGCGACCATCATGCCTAGGGACTAGGGTTCCATATACGATAGCTTCGCCTACACCGGGATATTTTCCGAGAACCTCTGCTACCTCGGCCGTTGACACGTTTTCGCTCTTCCACCTGAAGGTGTCACCTAGTCGATCGAGGAAGTACCAGCGCCCATCGTCGTCCCGTCTAAGTGCATCGCCAGATCGATAATACAAATCACCCTTCTGGAACACGTCCCTTTCGAATTTTTTAGCTGTAGCTTTCGGGTTGTTGTGATATCCAGCAAATGCTTGTTCATTCGGTACCGCGACTAGGATCTCTCCACCTTCATTGTACGAGTTGCGCTTCACGAATCCAGTTTTAGGGTCTCGTAGAAGCTCGCCAGTTTCCGGGTCAATGGGCACGGGTACGTAGATGTTGTTGAGAGCTCGCCTGATGATAGCGCCGTGTTGAGCAACAGTTGTCGCTGTGAATGGCCCTTTACTATGAACCACCATAGCCAGAACGCCCTCGGTGGAATTGAAGAATTCGATGACTTCTGGGACGTTGAACCGCTCCTTGAACCTGTTCCACACGTCCGGGCGCATACCATTGCCGTACATGGCGCGTAGTCGATGGTCTCGTTCTCTCGGATGTGGTGGTGCCATGAGCAAATACCGCGCTGCTTCGCCGACATAGACGAAAACAGTGGATCGAGAGTCGTGGATATCATCCCAGAAAGTGCTCACTGAAAACTTCCGTCCTATTGCCACGCTCATTCCAGCGGTCAACGCGCCCATTACCGCTAGGCCCCCCGTACCATGAAACAATGGCATGCAACAATACCATCGATCTCCATCTGGTCCTGCTTTTTGGTCGAACGTAAGGTTTTGCGGATTTCCTCGTTCGTGATAACGGTTTACCATGAACTTTCCTGCTTTTGGCAATCCTGTCGTTCCCGATGTGTACAGGAGGCATGTCGGATCGGTACCAACGACATTCTCTCTGTACTCATCACCTGGCACTTGAGTACTGCCCTGATATACCTTGCTTGTCAACTCTTCATCGACCTTGAAAGCCGTTACACCCATCTCTTCCACTGTTGCCCTCACGCCTTCGAACCTCTCCATACACCCCTCTTCCTCGTCAACAAGCACAATCTTTACACCCGCGACTTTAAGGCAATGCACCAAACCCTCTCCCTTGAGGTTGTAGTTCAGATGAGCAGGTGCACACCCGATACAAAAGAGACCGAGCCAGATGACCATGAAGTCTGCGCTGTTCATCATATAAGTAGCGACCATATCTCCAGGTTTCACGCCTTGTGACAAAAAGAAGTTTCCCCATTGGACGGCGCGATCGTGAACTTGTTGCCAGGTGTAAGTTCTGTCGCGGGACCAGATACATTGATTGTTACTGTAAACCGGGACATGCGGAGCAAAGGAGTACCACAGGGATTGCCGTTTAGTCCTTACTGTATTGATTTAGCTTCGAGAAGGGACATTACGTATGCCATACGATCAAGTATAGCTGATGGAGGATGATACATACCTAGTTCCTCATAGTAGCCAGCCGCTCTCTTCTTAAACCTCAGTGCCCTCAGATCCTGTCCAATGTGGTATTTGCCGTTGACGTATGCTGCTAGCCCGGAAATAGCTGCCACAGATGCAGCGGCCGCCGTTGCATCCATGTTTGCTTGAGTAGAATCTTCTTTTTTCTGTTTTCAGTAGGATGTAAGGTTGCAGGGAGAGCGCAGGACAGGAAGAGAGAAGCTACAGGTTAAGGAGAAAGTTCAATGTTTGGCTATGATCTTCACAATTGCCCGTCGTCGGTCCTACTGCTGGGCATGGAGCTAATGAGATGCCGAGGTTCGAGTCAGTACTGTGGATACAGCTTGACGCCACGACGCGTAGTGAGTGCGGGGTGACCTAGCGCGTCGGACAATTGATTGTACGTCGGTTACATGTCTTTGGGTAATTATTTGCGAGACTTGGAGCGAGGCTTCCAGAGGGCGAGCTTGTTCTACATGAGCTTGTTGGAGTGGTTTTCGACGGCGACAAGAGGGCATATTGCCGATCATGACTTCGACAGCGTCAGACCGAGCTATCCTTGCATGGCAGCACACTGAAAGAGATCCTTTCTCAAGCGGGAAAGCGCATATGCTCACGTATGAGTTTCGTGATATTATGATACAATTGCAGCGCATGGTTTCCAGCGAAGAATGCGTCCTTGCTGTATCTTCCACATGTATCCTGACTGGCTGCTGTCGTTATCCTACCTGACCGTCTTCTTCTCCTTCTTGTTGATATTTTCCGTTCCAGGGGGAACTTTCAGCCCTCCAAATACCAATGCACAGACTCCGACCATGCCGGCGGCTCCGGTTGCATATGCTGTTTCGCGGCCCGTCCACCAGTACAAAGTGCAGAAGATGAGAGGTCCTAGAGAACGACCGATTTGACCTGGCTCACGTCAGCAGACAGTTTGAGTGGCGCGATACTTTGACTTACCGAAGCTTCGATGATTGCCCAGCTTATTGCCTCGCTCATCGGCGTTCGCCTCAAAAGACGAGAGACTGTTGAGACCAGTGACGACAGTCGCGCTCGTTACCGCAAGAAGTGCGGCCGCTCCATACAGTGCGCCCTGTGTCTGAACCCTTCCAAGCATAAGAAACGCGATTGTACAGCTGACCACTCCCATCTGAACCACCTTCAGAGGGTGCATCCGCCGCACTACCGACCCTTGTAGTAGGGAAGCAACCAGGCCAATAAAACCAAGTAATCGACCAGAGTCCTTCGCCTGATAAGAGAAGAGATCGTAAGTCATAAACGGGAGCGAGAATTCCATGCCGCTGAAGAAGAGGATAAAAGTAAAATGTGTCGCGTTGAGTAGATAATGCGAGTTCGTTCGGACACGAGGTTTCGGTGCTTCACTGCTTTTGTCATGTCCGTTTGCTGTGCCGTTCTGAGCCTTGTTCGCCGAAGGCAGCGTCTCCGGGAGACTGGTGTACAGGTAGATGGTCTCCGAGATGATCAGGAATAAAGAGAAGCCTGCTGCCATGGCAAATGGGTTCTTGTCCATGACCTGCAATGTGGACAGGTATGCGCCTAACGCCGGGCCGAACGTGAAGGCGATGCTGAAGCACACGCCGACAAGGGCCATGGTCGCGCCTCTCTGGCTGTCGTCGCTAATGTCGGTCGCAATAGCCATTGCAAGCTGCACATTGCCCTCGCTCAGGCCTCCCACAACGCGACTGGCAAGGAACGTCCGGAAATCGGTCGCTGCAACCCACAGCGCTACGCTGAAGATATTGCCCACCATAGACCACAGAAGCGCTGTGCGCCTGCCATATTTGTCTGAGAGCGTCCCGATGAAGGGCGAAGCGATAGCCTGACACAGAGAGAACAGCGATCCGAGTGCGCCGCCGAGCAGGACTATGTCGTAGCGGGAGTTGATAGGTTTCGCGAAAGAGTTCTTGTATGCATTGAGCCCAGCGAGAATCTTGGAAAGGATGGTGTTGGGATCTCCCGTCTCATGGTTGCGGTAGAATTCGATAAGTTTGGGAAACAGCGGAAGGATGAAGGTGAAGGATATCTGCATGTAAGGGGTGGTCAGCCCACGCGAGCGGTTACACGCGACGGAGGATGACGTACCAAGTCTAGCAGCAGCGAAATGAACAGCACTTTCAAGACCCTCTTTCGCAGAGTCGCAGACACCGGTGTCGTTTCGGATCCCATGTTGAAGATGTGCGATGGTTATCCAGCCCAGTCGCAAGAGCCCCGAAGTAGCGAATGGAGATGTGGACACAAGTAATCGGCGGCAGCTGTCTGGTTAAAAGCAGCGCAGCGATCGGATGGAGGGGGCAAGGTCTAGGTCAGCTCGGACTGCAAGCCCTCATCTAATGATTGACTAGAAATAGAACAGGTTGCGAGTTATAGTCATTGGTGGCAAGCGCCGAAGTGTATTCGGGTCATGACGAGGTTTGGCCGTTCGCCTGTGGCTCCGTTTGTGAAACAGGCGCGAGCGCGAGGTGGAACATGTGGGCACGAACCACATACATGAAACAACACAAGGAAGTATATGAGGCGACCAAGGCACTGAAGCCCACATGTTCAAGAGTCATTGTGTGGGCATGTCGTGAATAGGAGAAATGGCTTTTGCGAGCGTACGATGGCCTGAGCAGGTGCCCTGGGCGGGAAGCTCAAGTTGAGAAGCCGAGGCAATGTGTAGCTTCATGTCGATCATCAATCCGCAGCATCACCCGACTACGCCAATAGTTTGGTTGTAAACGGGGAGTCTCCCGACATTCCAAATGGTCTACGGAGAAGCTCGTTGTCTTGATTCAGATCACTAACGCGACGACGTATCCCCAAAGCATACGCTGTGATTCATACTATTGGATTACCAACGGAGATCACCGCAAGCACCCTAAGGTACTCCCTACACCCACCGCCCAAGCGGAACGAGCCTCTTCATAGTCGGGGTAGTCTCAACCAGATTCTCTTTAGTCCCGAATCCACCATGGGCGACCAACAAACAAATCGGCAAAAGGCAATGGCGGCCGTACATGCAATGTTCGAAAAGTACAAGTTGCTTGCAGCCCGCAGGCCCAAGAACCATGTCGTATGAAACTACTCAGGTCAATGGAAGAACTGTCATTGATCATGTCTAGGACTTTGACCGAGAAGTCATGTTGAATCTGGAGCTCGTGGATGCAAGCCTCGATGGTACAGTTACTTATGAACTCGTCATTGGGCCCAACTTTTCGAACTTGAACAGTAGGTGCTGTTCCTCGGGTACTATGACAACTTGGAACTGAAGTGCAGTAGATGTTATGCATGGAGGCGCCGCCGGTGTTATATTCGACATGTCCACGACGACGGCTCTTTGTCCTCTTGCTCGGCCTGGGTTCTGGGAATTCATGGGCGGCGTAACTCGTTCTCTCAACATCTCCTATCTTAAGGCGGTGCCCATCAACACCAGGGTGCGACTCAATAGCAGAGTGGTAAGTGTGGGCAAGCAGATGGCTATGATCCGAGGCGACATGACCAGCCTGGATGGCAAGACAACATACTGCACAGTGGAGCACCATAAAGTGAATGCGCCTGTGGTCAAAGAGCATCTAGATGTAAGAACAGCGTGGGATGAAGAATTCGCGAGGGAATGGAAAGCGAAGGGCATGAAAGAAGTGAAAAGCAAAATATGATGAAGTTGCCCAGGCCCAACGCCGAGACATGCATTCTGGATATTTGATTCATCATGACTATGGCCAAAAGCGGTATTGCGAAGCATTGGCCTACTTCCTCTTGTTGAACTTCTTGGACTCTGCACTGGGTCAGTATCTCTCGCAAGATGCGTCTCCAAGACATGGGTCTTACCGGCGGCGGTCCTCTTCTTCTTGGGCGCACCCTTTCCTCTCGACTTTGCAACGTTGAGATGCTCCAACCAGTCTTCCTCCTCTTCGTCGATAATCTGGTGTTCGGGGTACAGGCTGCGCAACTGGCTGATGGTTCCTATCCGCGGTGGGTAGTAGGATGCGACGGCGGGGCCCTTGAGGCGCTGGTGGAGGATGCGCGATCCCAGACGAAGGCGTTCGGGGTTGTATGTGGTGTTGAAGACCTTGCATTGAACCTAATCCAGTCAGTGCGCCGAGCACAATGTCCTTGGAGCAGGCGTCACCTACCCTCATCAGGTCCAATACCCGCTGCCGTGGTACTGCCATGGTGAATGCGATGCTGGACTGCAGCGTTGCGGCGAATCTGAAATGTCGCGGAGGTGCCCTTGGCGCTCGCGACTAGCGCGGCTGAAGATGTCACCAACGCTCACCACTCGAGACTGCGACCAAAACCACACCCATAGCTTAATTGCTCAACTTCACCATGGCATCGCAGAAACGTGGCGGAGGCTTCAATCACTACGGTCGCGACCAAAATCACAAGAAGCACCAGCCTCAGCATCGCAATGGCGCAGGCTACAACACTAACCCATCGGCGCCTGAGCTGTCTTCGAAAGACATGCAGACGGGCCTGGTAGCTCTGTTGGACAGGTTTGTCGCCGATGAAACTACCATGGGTGCAGATAAAGACATGCTCCACCATGCGCACCAACTGCGCCGACTGCTCTGCGCCCGAAACGATTCAGCCTCTGCCAAAGCGAAGCGCGAGCTTGACCAAAAGAGGCCTGACAAGGCAGTCAAGGTCGCCATACCCGATTACGTCGAGCGAAAAGTACGAGTCGCCCAAGATCTGCCTCCCCTACCGCCCATCAATGAACCCCATCTCCACGAAGCCGTTTTCACTCATCGCTCCGCCATCTTCGATCCCAGCATTCCAGGCTCAACGCTCGGCGAGGACCTCAGTCTAGACTACGAACGACTCGAACTACTAGGCGACGCCTATATCGAACTCATCGCCTCCCGCGCCCTCTACAACCGCTTCCCACATGTCGACGTGCCAGAGCTATGCATGTGGCGCGAACGACTAGTCGAGAATGTGACCCTGGGCAAGTTCTCCAACGCCTACGGCTTTCCAGACCGACTGAAGCACCGCGCTGTGTGGGACAAGAACTCCAAGCAATACCAGAAGGTAGTCGCCGACATCGTCGAAGCCTATGTTGCAGCCGTCGTGCTATCAGACCCAGAGAACGGATTCGAGGCCGCCGAAGCATGGCTTACTGAGCTCTGGGCACCACAACTCCTAGGCTTCAGGGAGAAGATTATCGAGAACCCTCAGGCTAGAGACGAACTGAACAAGCTTGTGCTCGGCAAAGGCGTCAAGCTCCTTACCAAAGAGGAGAGGCCTATGACATACGACTCCAACAGCGTGCAGTGCTACCATATCGGCATCTACCTTACTGGGTGGGGCTACAAGGATGAATGGCTCGGGAGCGGCGATGGCCAGAACAAAGTGCAAGCCGGTGTTGCCGCGGCTGCCGATGCCCTGAAGCGGAACGGTCCGGTCTTGCAGGACGCTGTACGGCAAAAGAATGAGCTGAGAGCGGCACGGCTGAAAGAGCAAGAGGAGAAGGAAAATGCTGCAGGGGGCACTGAGCAGCAAGCGACCCTTAATCCCAAAGAGTCAAATGGTAAAGCAGAAGTGTCAGACGAACAGGGTAACAGTGAAAAGAAGCGGAAAAAGGAAGAAGACGATACCTTACACGAGAAGAAGAAGCACAAGAAAGAAAAGAAGGAGAAAAAGCGCACAGCCGCAACTGATGATGACAGTTCCTAGATCGCATCCACGAATGTCCTTGAGCAGAGCCTTGCTAAGGATATCAATTCTTTTAGGTGACCCGAGAGATGTTTCAAGTAGACGATGGCCAGGTAGGTAGGTAGGTAGCCATCAAGACTTCTTCTTCTAATTGATGTTTTGACGATACCCGTCAACAGTTTTGCCGGCTATTCGACTCTCCGTCTATCGCGGCACGTTCTATCGTTGAGAAGCTGAGTAGCTGCAAGGTAATGCCCTCCAACCAACATGTGTCTAGGAAGACATCGTGTTTTACCGGAGCGTATAGGCTACCTTATCTGCTTTTGAGCTAAATCGATGGGCAGGTACACTGCAATCAAAGTCTCGGTAGCCCGTAGTATAGCTCAAACATGAAAGATTGTATTCTCGTCATCCATCGAATGCCCGACTATAACCTAGCGTGTTACGCGCATCTTCTCTTTTGACCGCAAGTCTCTGGTATGCCCGCCTTGAACGCCATATAATTTCCTTGGATTCTCTCTACTTCTTCAGTGCTCGGCCCGCGATATCCTTGCGGTACTGCATGCCGTCAAAGTGTATGCACTCCACGCCCTTGTAAGCCTTCGCAACAGCCTCCTCCAGTGTCGGCGCAGTGGCTGTCGATGCGATGACGCGACCACCAGCTGTTTTGAGTGTGTTGTCGGAGAAAGAAGTTCCAGCGTGGAAAAGAACGACATCTGTACCGTGTCAGCATGGTCACTCGACTCCATCATCGAATGCAAGAGAAAACTCACCCTCTGGCACAGCATCCAACTTCATGACTGTGCCCTTTGCGTAGCTTCCAGGGTATCCACCTGCAGCTACAACAACCGTCGCCGCACTCTTGCTCGAGACTTTGACGTCCACATCCTTCAACTGTCCGTCTGCACATGCAGCCATGACTTCAGCAAGATCGCCTTCCATGAGCGCGAGTAAACTCTGTGTCTCTGGATCGCCGAAACGAACGTTGTATTCCAATACCTTGGGTCCGTTCTTGGTCATCATAAGTCCAGTGAATAGTACACCCTTGAACTCAAAACCTTCGGATCGCATGCCATCAACGGTGGGCTGGAGGATGTCCCTGTCTACGCGCTCGAGTACGTCCTTGGGCGCGATGCGTGTTGGCGCGTACGTTCCCATTCCTCCAGTGTTCGGTCCCTCGTCGTTGTCGAAGATACGCTTGTGGTCTTGTGCTGGTGGTAGGGACTTGATCGTGCGGCCATCGCTGAACGTAAGGATTGATAGTTCGTCGCCCTCCAAAAACTCCTCAATGACAACCTCGTCACCCGCAGTTCCGAATTCTCGTGTCAGCATGATGTCTTTGAGCGCCGCATGTGCCTCCTCTTTGGTCTGTGGTATGATGACACCCTTGCCTGCTGCCAGACCCGAAGCCTTGATGACGACGTTGTGTGAGATGGAGTCGAGGTACGCTTTTGCGTCGTCGTATTTACTGAAGTTCTCGTACGCGGCGGTGGGGATGTTGTGTCGCTTCATAAAGTCCTTGCTGAATGTCTTGCTGCCCTCCATACGTGCGGCAGCCTTGCTTGGTCCAAACGCCTTGATGCTCTTGAGACCATTCTCCTGGAAGTAGTCGACAATGCCTGCTACGAGTGGTGCTTCAGGTCCTGGTATTAACAAGTTGACATTCTTCTCCTTTGCGAAGTTGACGAGACCGGCAAGGTCGGTGTCCTTTACATCTGTTACGTTGGTGACTTTGCTGTTCAGCGTCGCGGTACCGCCGTTACCGGGGCAGACGTAAATGTGCTCGATCTTGGGCGATTGTAGGAGTTTCCAGGCGATGGCATGTTCGCGGCCGCCGTTGCCGACAAGTAGAACGCGGAGAGATTCAGACATTGTGTTTGCTATATGAAGGTCCAGTCGTATCTTGAAGATGTTTGCGACTGGAAATTTTTGGGAGCGGAAGCGGAACCCCGCCGTGGGGTAAGCGTGCAGGGATCAGCGGGAGTGTGAGGTCACCCTCAGCCCTACCAGTTCCCTTGCCAACTACGAAGTGGCGGTGTTACTATAGTAGGTCATAAGAACCTGGCTTTCAATTGACGTATCGCATTCCATTGGAGAACAAACCAGACTACGGGGTATCGATCTAAGAATGATGTACACACGCAAGATTGCGCGCTGCATAGTATGGCAACACAAACTCCATGTCTACACGACGATGGATCTACCTTTGTGCAGTCGTCCAGAAGACTGCTTGCATCTGCATTTACACCTGCAGCCTTTCTTCAGAGAACCATACCAATAGTCCTTTAGGCTCGCGTCAAGCTGGAGTATCTGCACAGAAACAAGGATATAGATGATCTGCCGCCTTGTGCTCTCCTCGTGCGTCGCAAACCAGTAGAGCATGGAGATGGAGACGGATCTCAACAACATCCATGTGATATCGTAAAGAAGGTAGCCGACGACAGACGACCATCCGTCATGCTCGCACTTTGCAGAGCATTCTTGCGTATTGGTTGTATGGCCGGAAGCGCTCCTTGATGACTGCTGATCCAGTCTGCTGAGGGCGTCGAGTCCTGACGATCTCCGTCGTACGGCACCTGGCATGAAGTCACATCAGCCCAGGCCGTTGTGATTCTGCTTTGCCTTCATGAAGAGCTGACCTAGCACATCGTTTTGCGCTGGGCCAGGACTCGGCATGTATCCTTGCTGCTGCTGATGCATGCTGGGCATAGGGTGGGTGTTGTGGTTGTGGATGCTGAAGCCGGCGTCTTGCTCGCGCTGTTGACCGAAGAGTTCTCGCAGCGACAGTTGGCGACCCATGGGAGCGGAGGACGCGGCTTCGGCGGGTTCGGTCGCCTTGGCAGTGGGCTCAAGGGCTTCGCGACTCGCTCTTGCCTTGTCGGCAATATCCATCATCTTTGCGGCAGTCTCGACACGGCAGTTGGCGGTGGAGGCGGGCGGCGGGTCGGCGAAGATCCAGATGCCGTAGACCTGCTCGCCCTGGATGATGACATAAGGGTCTGATATCTCCATCTCTTCGCTGCTTGTGAGCTCCTGGTAAAAGTTGTCTAGGCCGCGGCGGTTGAGGATAATGGCGCAGTATCGCTCAGCGCCAATGGGTGAGGGGGTGAGCTGGCAGATGAAGAGCGTGCCCTCAATGCCCATCTTCTCCCATGACTGCGTTTCAAGGTTGAAGGTATACAGGGCGGCATACGGAGTGACATGCTCGATGGATAGCAGATCGGCGTACTGGCGACGGAGGACGGAGAAGTTGAGCTCTTCGTTGGACCGCGGAGGTGGGAGGGGCACGTCGACGGCAGGCGGCGCGTCTGTCTCGTAGTCTGACGGCTGTGGCGGCGGCTGGGGCTGGTTCGCGCGGGCTTTGCGGTGTGGCGCCATGTCTGGTTGAGGATATGGTGGTGGTGAAGGAGAATGGGCCGCGAGTGGGTTTGGGGCAGTGGGAGAGCTCCTGCATGCAGCCTGCGCGGCATGTCGAGGAAAGCTTGGGCCTGTCAACGCACCGCCATAGCATAGCCCTAGCCCTGGGCCTGTCCGCGCCTTCACCATCGTCATTGCTAACAGCGGCCTGTGGCTCAACTGCCCGCTTAATCGCACCAAGTCGTCACTATGGGGCGCCCGCGCCTTCACTCACGCAGACCCTGCATCCCCTCCCTGCAAACCCCCGGCACCTCTCCGTCACCCGCACCCGCCGCCATCCTTCTGCCCTCACCCCGCCATGGCGCCCGAAGCAGCCTCTTCTGTGCGCTCCACCGAGCGCCTGGATGCGAGTATCCCTGGCGCTTTCCTTGATCCGCGCACTCCGAGTATAGCTTCCATCACCACGCACCAGACGTCCCTCTCGCAAGCCCTCTACGAGCGCCGCGCCGAATACACGCGACCGCGCAATGTGCGCATCAAAGTCGGCACCTGGAACACGGGCGCCCAAAAGGGCACCGAGCAGGACATTGGCAAGTGGTTCGTCCAGGGCAAGGGCATTGAAGAGTCGCTCGCTGGGCTCGGCGTGTCTGACCCTGGGGAGCACGGCAAGGGCGGCAGAGAGAGCGTTCCAGCGCAAGAAGCACGACATAGCACGCGCGAGCCGACTGTCCCTCACCACGAAGCAGGCGAGGTCCCGGGCGGACAGGACATCGATATCTATGCGCTTGGTCTGCAGGAGATTGTCGACATCACATCCGCCGCAGAGGCTCTGAGACCGTACACCGACCCCACCACGGCCAACAAATGGAAAGCGTCGCTCGAGGCTATTCTACCCAAAGGTTATCAGCTGGTTTCCGAGCAGCAGCTGATTGGCCTATGGCTGGTCATCTATGCCTCCCCAGAAGTCGTACCGCAGATCAAGAATGTTAGTACCACCAGCGTGGGTACTGGCTTGATGGGCTACATGGGCAACAAGGGTGCTGTAACAACCCGCATAGTCTTGGGAGAGACGACACGACTTGTCTTCATAAACTCGCACCTGGCTGCTGGTGCAGACAAGGCATCCTTGGACAGGAGGAATTGGGACGCTGCTCAGATCAACTCCCGAACGCGCTTCGACCCCATCGTTGACGCCTTGGGATCTTCGCAAAACACAGGTGAGGGTCTGGGTGAAGAAGACTTTGCCTTTTGGTTCGGCGACCTAAATTATCGTCTCAACGGTATGCCGGGCGACGACGTGCGTCGCCTGCTCACGATTCACACAAAAGACATGGACAAAGAAGGAGACCATGGTCGGTCGTCTACATCTGGTGATTCCGCATATGGCTCAAAGCACTCGTCTGAGGATACGCGCGACGCCGTTCCCGAGCCAGCAGAACTCGATCCCGCTTCACTGCAAACCACCATCTCGTCGTTGCTCCCGCACGACGAATTGCACCAGATGATGAAAGGCGGCAAGGCTTTCCACGATGGGTGGGAAGAGGGCCCTGTCCGGTTCCTACCGTCCTATAAGTACGACATCGGAAAAGTTGGCGTTTTCGACTCAAGCGAGAAGCGCCGCTGTCCCAGTTGGTGCGATCGCATCCTCTACAGGACACGAGCATCCAAACAGCAATATGACAGGCGGATAGAGGATCAAGAAGCAGCGCGCAAACACGATGAAGAGATGAAGTTGAAGGGTATCGACGTACCAGGAGACTACGATGTCATGTATGAGTACGACCCTGACACTGATGGGGAGACATACGACGAGTACGAGGAAAATGAAGACCCTGAGCCTGAGCCAATCAAAACAAGGGATGATCTTCCTGTAAGTTTACTGCACTGTTCCTAGCTCTTAGTGTTGGAAGAAACAATTGACTGACTGCTATCGTTTAGGCTGAGCTGCTACTCGAGTACTACACCACCCACATGCGCGTCCTCAGTTCCGATCACAAGCCCTTGGATGCAGTCTTCAAGTTACAATACGATGCTGTCGTTCCGGAGCTGAAGACTGCTATCCATGGTGAGGTGGCTCGTGAGATTGACCGTCAAGAAAACGAGGGTCGGCCGTCGATTGCGGTAGTAGTAGAACGCGCGACCGGTTCTTCGCCCGACGATCGGAACAAAACAGATAGCACATTTGAAGGAGTAGATTTCGGTGACGTCAAATTCGCAAAGTCCTCGAGACGCAACATCACCATTGCAAATACTGGACGTGTACCAGCTACCTTTGGATTCGCCGATCGCCCGGTAGATAAAAACCAACCTGCTGGCCCGTTCCCCCCTTGGCTCTCTGTCACTTTCGACAAAGCACAAGACAAGCTCGATAAGCCAAGGCCAGACGACATTCATCAATACTTCACACTCGCTCCTGCAGACGTGCTCAATGTCGAGCTAAAACTCAAGATCGAGAGTCTGAATTCAGTGCGCGATCTCAATGAAGGGGATGCTATGATTGACGAAATCCTCGTCCTACGCGTTGAAAATGGACGCGACCACTTCCTTCCTATCCGCGCTCATTGGCAACCGTCGGCACTCGCACGATCTATCGACAAGCTGATCAAGATTCCCGAAGGCGGTATCAGGAAACTACAGAATCAGATACCAGCCCGTGGCGAGGTAAAATG
The DNA here is from genome assembly GCF_024291825.1 of Alternaria postmessia. Lineage (NCBI taxonomy): Eukaryota > Fungi > Ascomycota > Dothideomycetes > Pleosporales > Pleosporaceae > Alternaria > Alternaria postmessia. Next base: position 617,048 of record NW_026260080.1, on the reverse strand, counting down.
GAGCGTGCCTAGGGAAGTATTCCGGCTGACCGAGGCGATAGAAGACTTGACGGAGCGAACCCTAGCCGAGTGGGACATGACCAAGAGTGAAGGAGAGAGGGCACCTTGGCAGGATAATGCAGGGTGGCCTTTTGTCAAGGGTCGGAGTGGCAGCGGATATGATTGGGAAGACGAGCTCGCAGAAATCTACGACGCGCTCGACTGCGATACGCCATTCATCGATGCGTTTTATCCAGAGACCCGCAGTAAAGAGCGCGTTGAGATGTTGGCCGAAGCCCTCATTACCTTTCTGACTAGCCTCACCGACGGCGTGATTACTAAGAGCCTGTGGGAGAAGTTGGAAGAAGCGTTAGCTCGCCGCGAGAAGGCTGCGAGAACTACACCATCTCTCGACTACTCCACTGATGATGAGAAGATGACCATCCTAGAGGTGTTGGCAACAGCGCCCAACCACAACGCTACCTTCCTCCTCATACTATCCTTCCTCCAGAATATCGCGAATCAGATCACCGAGGTGTCAAAACCGCGCCCAGAGGATAGCAGCAAGAGAGCAAGCGTAGACATGAGCCTTCCGTCCAGCCCCCAAGCAAAGGTTAGAAGGAAGACACTAAGTAAGGTGCCGGAAGTCGCTATTCGACAGCTTATTGTGAGGAACTATGCTGTCGTCTTTGCGGAATGCTTGGTCAAATGGAAGGACGGGGGAAAGGAGAAGGACAAGGCAGCTAGGAAAGAGAGGATGGTTGGAGTGCTGGAATTGTTCTTGAAGCAGGACTAAGGTGCAAAGTTGACAATTGATGAGCGTGACAGTCAGACGGCGATGATGCAGAAGGTTATAATGATACCCGATCAGTACATAGACCATATCGATTCGAGATTCCCAATTGCTGCATTCAGTATCAGGAAGAATCACCGTTGGCTGGGAGCCACGTCTTCTTAATCACGGCAACAGGTAGATCTCTGTCGGTCAGAGATGTCCAACGTTCTAGATGCCGACAGGGCGCGCTATACCACAGAAAGAATAGCGCTACCATGCATGAACCCAGGTTGAACCTAGCGCAACCGAGATATCAAAAGTCGCGCTTCATAAAATCGCTCTGCAACCCCTTCTGCAACTCTACAATCTCAATTCAACGTAAACGCAGTCACCAAAATGTCTTCCGTTACCCCTGCTTCACAGATACATCTCCGCACACCCCCGGAGCCGGGAAAGAAGACCACGTCCAGAACCTACCTCATCTACTTTGTCACCGGAAATCCTGGTCTCGTGGAATACTACCGCACTTTCTTGACACATTTGTACGGTCTGTTGAGTCACAACACAGCATCTGATCGCGATGTTGAATTTCAAGTCTACGGAAGAAGTCTGTCTGGTTTCGAAATGAACAATGCTGAGATCAAAACGATGAAATGGCGGAAACAGCCCCCATATGGACTGCAAGACCAGATCAGGCATTCTGAAGACGAATTGGCGGATTTGGTAGAAGAAGTTAAAGAGCAGGGAGCCAAGGATGTCAGGGTCATTCTTGTGGGTCATTCGGTGGGTGCGTACATCTCTTTGGAGATTATACGTAGGTTGAGGGCACATGGAATGGCGGGCGAGGATTTCGAGACGAGGGTTGTGGGTGCAATCGGGCTGTTTCCTACGGTTGTCGATATTGCGAGAAGCGAGAGTGGGATGAAAGCTTCTGTAAGTGGTTTCCACCATTCATGTGAAGATGGCCCAACAAGTATTTGAAGGCGCCTCTTCACACTGCTCCTGTCAACATACACTAACGATCTTACGCAGCCATTCCTGAAGAACTCGAACTTCGCAACATTCGCAGCGCTCTTCGTCAACTTCTTAACTTTTCTGCTTCCCATTTCCCTCATTGCGAACTTGATAGCAAAGTTTATGGATTTTCCCTCCGACGCGGCGCAAACAACTGCGGCTTTCGTTAAATCACCCCATGGTATTCACCAAGCACTACATATGGCGCGCGACGAAATGTTTCAGATTGACACCGACATCTGGGACGAAGAAATCTGGGGCGCCGCCGCCTCCGAACCCGCGACCAAGCATCCGCATCCCCGGCCAATCTTACGCTTCTTGTTTGCGCGCGAGGATCATTGGGTCGCGGATGCGACTAGGGATGCACTAATTCACAGCCGTGGAAGATTCAGCCGTGGAGATGGTGTCGATGAGATTGAAGGGCAGGGCGAGAATTGGAAACCTATCATGGAAATTGACGAGAGAGAGGGATGGCCTCACGGTTTCTGTATTCGCCATGGAGTGCCAGTCGCAGAGAGGGTAGCTGGGTACGTGAAAACGATTGTGGCACAGGATATGGCGAGGAAGTAGTAGCTATCAGATTGATAGTTTCCATGGCACTACAACCACGAACTCATGGGTGGGACAAATCCTTACACAATTTACTAATGAGAATTTGGGCTGGAGCTCTGCAGTAGCAAGTAAAGACCTGTAGGTACCTTTCGCTATCACGATATGAGGCTAGGCCATGACACCGGTGGCCGGAGATCATCTTCCCCGCTTTTTGCCTACTCGCCCATCTCTTTCTCCATTCAGATCTCAGGACTTGTCTCCTTCATTCATTCTCTGTGCGACTGTGTCGCTTTTGAACTCCAGACGTCTTTGCCTCACTATCTGCTAGCAGCGTCAGCGCTGCATCCACCATGACACGTAACTCCCACAAAACTACCGGCTCCCACAGTCAGCTATATCAACACAACGAGCTGCCTTGCGATGGATCCCTCCGCTACCTTACTCCTCACCGTGGCAGTGGCGCCGATCCACTTAGATGTAGTTTACAGACAGGGTCTGTGTTAAAAACAAAATTCGAAGCTATATCGTACGTATGGGGAAAGAGCAAAAAGAACAAGAAGATCATATGCGATGGTCGTATTATCAATATAACGACTAGCCTGTCCAACGTACTACGACGTCTTCAACTTCCTCACAGGCGCCGTAAGCTGTGGGCTGATGGCATCTGTGTCAATCAGGATGATCTGAACGAGAAAGGTCATCAAGTATCGATGATGGGGGAGATTTACCGTTCAGCGAGTCGAGTTCTTATCTACGTTGGATCTGATGATGATGACAATGGTCCACAGGTGTGCTCCTTGCTGGATGATGTCAATCGAATGATCGATGAGACATGCGAGCATATTGACATGTCGTGGAATTCTTATCCTTGTCTCGAAAAAGATGATCCCATCCGATCGGATACTCGATGGGAATTCCTCACCCACCTGAGCTGTCAGGACTGGTTCAAGCGCGGTTGGATGGTACAGGAAGCCGCCCTTGCACAGCATGGTCAGGTCGTTTGGAATCAGACCACTTTTAGCTGGGAAAACCTAATGCGCACAGCTTTGTGGCTGATTAGGCGCGCTGCTGATCTACACCATGAACTCAATTTGGGTATCATGGCATGCCACAATGAAGCTTACAAGCAACGCAAGAAGGCTTTCGCGCGGATCTTCTCTCAGGAGTTAAGTTAGTCAGCGCCCTCCTTTTGGCGTACTCTCAATACGGCAAGGGCTTTAGAACTTTCAGATGCCCGCAACAGAATCTATGCTTTCATGGAGTTACCAGAAAGCTTCGAACAGGTGCTCGCCATAAAACCCAACTATAACCTAGCCCCTCTTGGAAATCTATCGGCAATTTGCAATGCAGTACGTTCGAGAGACTAAGAGTATCGATATTCTGGATTTTGTTCAAAACCGCCCATATTCTACCGATTTTGATGGACCTTCTTGGATACCCCGCTGGGACGTTGCCAGAATTCTTTTTGCGCCACGATTCCGCCAAGATGGAGTACCACTTAGTTTACGTGACGGATCCATTGTTGAGCCAGAAGCCATAGACCATCAGATTCTATCAGCAAGAGGTGTTGTCACTGATAGTATAAGATTCGCCTCAGATGACTTCGAATATGACCTCACAACGCTGCAATCAGTGCGAGAATTGTGGACAGTCGTCGGTTCCATGCTTGAGGACTCACCTTATGAGTCCTCCTATAGGCTAGATGCTTTCCTAAATGCTTTGTCTTTGGGCAAATAGGACGGGGAATGGTGGGAATGGTGGCGGTCTAGAACTGCATTTAAGGCATACCTTCAAACCGAGCACGATGAAAGGGCGCTCAACGAGCCATCACATCACGATCATATTTCAACAAACAGAACCTTGGAAGTCTCAAGAATTCATATGCAAGGCACGCAATTTATAGACACGATGCGTGGGTACATTGGTCTAGCTGATGTCGTTGTTCAGAAGGATGACCTTTGTGGAATCATTTTCGGTCGCAATATACCTTGCATGTTGCGTCAAGTTCCTGACAGCAATTACTACAGATTCATCGGTAGTGCGTATCTCATGGGCAAAAAAAGTTACGAGATAGAAGAGGGCATCGTCGTTTTTTGCGACCCTCTAGGTCACGAAGACAGCAATGATTGGGTTGAGTGGGACGTCGAGAGAACAAGATATTTACCTACTCTGAGGCTGGAAGACCCAGTTACCTTTCTCCAGGATCGCTGTCGTAGTCGCAGCTTTGGAATTCTCTACGAGTCAAATGATGACTGGGAGAATCCTGTGTGGAGACTTGCAAATTATTTGGGAGGTTTGGGATGTCGCTCATACCTATTCAACCTTTTCATGTCGCTTGCGCGATTTGACCTGTCTACAAATCGAAAATGAGGGAATGCCTCGCCCCCACCTGAATGTCTCGTCCTAGGTTGAATTTAGACACTATTCTGCTGTTTGCTGAAGGGCTGCCCCTGCCGTGAGCATAATTTCAAAACGGGCTGAGTCTTCCGACTCTATGCAGGACAGTGAGGCTCGTGTAGATCTTAGAAACCTTCACCGACTTATCTCGCGTCGAGGGTGATAGTGGAATAGTGGCTTTTGCGAGAAGGATGGCTGCGCCCGGGGGGCCTAAGATTAGGGAAGGCGGAGAAGCGACTCTGGTCGTGATTCGTCGAATCGTACGTCGTTGACGCATGCTGTGGTAGATCCTTGCCTTCCAGCCTTACTACCAACTCTATCCCTTCCTCTCTTTCATGGCTATTTCGATGATTGACTTTGATGGACCAATCATTTCTCACTGCCACATCATCTCTACTGAACCCTGTTTGCGTGTTCACATGCTTTTGATGAATATGGACTCCCTACCCTACGCTGAGCCTAGATCGACCTCGTTAATCCAGTCCTAACGGTTACGTATCGATGATAAGTACCTAGAGTGCATTGCAGCGATGAGCAGAGTCATAGCGAGAGCGCAGGTAGCCAATACACATCATGCGGACTTTGTGGTCAGACTGCAGTCTGCTTGGGTAGACCCAATGATGTTAAGGTTCAACACGGATCTTTGGACTTAAGCTCTCCACAGCTATGTCGCAGTCTGTTATCACGGCCGAAAAAGCTTTCTGCAATATTTCCAATTCGTTTCGCATGTTAACATGCTCATTTCTGGAATTCGTGGCTGCTTATCCACGCGGAGGCGAGAGACACCAAACTACCAGTCAGTCGACGAAAACCCGAGATTCACCAGAAACTCAAACAGTGTATAGAAAGCCTTAAATTCATTGGAAATCAACATTGCCTTGCGACTTCTGATGTTGTGCGGCGTGTGCGGTTTGACTTTGCACGAAAAGATTAGGCCCACAGCCTGCATCGCCCCCCGTCCTACGCCCAGGCTGCACATCTCAGTCGGGTCAACATGAACGAGCGGGCCAATCAGAGCGGCCATCTTTACGATCGAGATATGAGTGTTGTATATATACTCCAAGTCGCTCATGACGCCATAGATACCAGCCTATCTAACTAAACCGCTACTATTCTTTCTATCTTCTTAAACAGTCAATTCTGCATACCTCCAATTTTAGCCTCAGCATCAATCATTATGGATTCATTTCTCTACCTTGTCGCAAGAGCCGTCGACGAGAATGGCATTGACCCGGATCACATCGATGTGAATACTACGGACCCACTCAAGATCGCGATGTCAAGGAAATACTGCAAAGTCGGCTCATGTCCAGAATCGTGGCAGGTTATCGAATATCGACCCAATATTGCAGGAAACGTGATCTACATGCTCCTTCTACTCGCGCTTTTCGGTGGACAGTTGTGGTTCGGCGTCCGAAACAAGACATGGTCGTTCATGGGCACCATGTGTGCTGGTGTGCTTGGAGAGGCCGTGGGATACATTGGCCGCATCATGCTCAATCTCAATCCTTTCAGTATGAACAACTTCCTTGTGTGAGTTTTCCGATTGGCGAAACGCGACCATGAACTGATAGCAGCTAGTAATCTTATCCCACTTACTATCGCGCCAGCTCTCCTAACTGCCGGCATCTATCTCTCCTTCGGTCGTGTTATCGTCGCTATCGGTGCCGAGAACTCGAGGTTGAAACACAAGATGTATACCTACATTTTCGTCGGCTGTGACCTGCTCGCTCTCGTCCTCCAGGCTATCGGAGGTGGTATGGCCGCGACTGCCAAAGACAGTCAAGGTTCGAGGAAGGGTGTTGACATAATGATTGCTGGCCTTATCTCCCAAGTTATCACCATGACCCTCTTCCTCACTTTGTGGGCCGACTTCGCCATCCGTGTACGACGTGCGAAGATCTCAGGGAGCTTGTTGCCCAGTCAACCGCCTCTCTACGAACACCTTCGCTCTACGAAAAACTTCACCTTCTTCCAATGGAGTCTTCTTGTCGCGACCGTACTCATCTATATCCGCTGTATATATCGTGTCGCCGAGCTCTGGGACGGCTTCAGTGGTGACCTCGCCAACCACGAAGCTACATTCATGATCTTCGAAGGGCCGATGATCATCCTTGCAGTGGCCGTGTTAACGGTTTTCCATCCTGGTCGTGTGTTCTTCGATCTTTGGGTGCCTGCTGGCAAGGGTGTTAGATCGATGGGAAAGCTCGCGGAAGATCAGTCTAGCTCGGTCCATCTTACTGAACATGAGTGGAACAGCACGGCCTACCAGCGTGTTGATCAGCCTAGAGATGTAGTTTGAAGTGACTGAGTTCATATCTCTCAGTCAAGGCGTCGATTCGAGGATGTATATTATCAAGGCGTCAATGAATGAATCATGTTCGTGTCTTGTGACATAATTTCTAGTCTTTTGGTGTCAGTGTGCTAGCGTACGAAGTGTGTCAAATGAACAACAGATAGTCGGCTCAGCTGCATAAGGAATAACAGGTCTGTGCATGTTCTATCAGGGTTTATGAGATACGAAAAGCTCTGGAACGACGGGCCATGTTTCGGCATCCGAAGCTTGACGTGCACGCGCTTGACATCGGGAAGCGAATGTTTCCCTCGGACCGTGAAGAAAGGCAAAGGCGGGATTTGCAGGAAGAGCATCGAAGTTGGAAAAGCGCAGCGCCAGTGGCATGGTCTTTGGGATTACCGGCTGCGAGAGACCTTAAGCTGGGGATGTGGCTGAGTGATCCTCGATGTCGCTAAGAATGGCGCCTTTCCTCTTTCGGCGTGAATCGCCGGCTCTGACCCTTTCTTCAACCTCGCCCTTTCTGTGCTCAGCCAACCCGTCAACGAAAAGTCTCGCCAAATATGTCTGTTTTCGGCGAGAGACGACTCAACTCTACAAGCATTCTCTTTGCCATCGCGAAAGATTCCTTGTTCACATGTACTATGCTCCGTTCATGATTAGCCGGCAAGCACGGTGCCACATATGCGCGTCTAATAGCCCGGTCAGTCCAGCCTGACGGGAATCATCCTCCAGTCATGACGCGCCGCCTCCTGTCAGCGTTTTGGCGATCATGAGGTGTACATACTGTTTCAGAGCTACATCCGTTTCGTCTTTGCCCAATCCGCGCTACCAACTGTTGTTATGGTGACCTAAATCGGGGACTTACACGGCCTCATCTTGGACCCAACCTGCATGGAGTCAGCCTTCTGATTTGCATTCTGGTCGTGGTCAGCAAGGCGAAGCCTCATCAATATGTACTGTATGCTTGCAGAGTTTCAGATGTATCACTGAACAAGGCACCATACCTCTGGCGCTTCTTTTCCTTATCTCCATTTTACTATCGCCTTGTCCATTCACCTCGGTGCTGCCATTTTTCATTGTTTATGTTCTACGTTCTTTGTGGATGAGAAACCACATAGCCATTATCAGTACATTCCAAGTCTGCCGGACCCGTCTAGCACCATCATCTTTACTGTATCCATATCCCGCCGTTGGAGAACTCAATTCACCGCGCACTGCACGTCGATACGAATTCCCCTGACTCGCATAGCCATGGATGCAGACAGGCGGCTCTCCAAAGCTCTCGAAGCTGCTAACGATGCTCTTCAACATCTTTCAATAACACCAGACTTTGGTAGTCTAGACTGCACACATATCGATCGGCTACTCGCACGTGTAGTCGATCTCCCAACTGAAGGCAATCAAAGGAACAGCAGGAGAAATCTGCTTGTCATCCGACAGTGGATGGTTAGCGAAGGCCCCGGTGTCGTACTTCTTGAAGTCCTAGGCCAGCTGTATTGGCGGTTAGGCGAGCTCAATAGCAGTCAGTTCGACAAGTTCAAAGCATCACTCCAGCAACGACAGCCATACTTATCATTGACACAAAATGCAAACGGGACAGCGCTGGTGGTTCAACGGATCCGATACATCCAAAGATCCAAGGCGGATGCCTGTCAAGACTTTCTTTGCGAATTGTCAGACCTTGCTGGCGCTAAAGGTAAATGTCTCACGGCTGTATGTGTACAGACCAATTGCTAACAAAACAAGCGGACTCCCCGATGCTCAGCGTAGAAGCTTTGCAAATAGCCTCTCGCAGTCCGACGCGGTCTGTTCGCTCCCGAGACAGTATCTCGTCACAGGAAACCGGTCTAGCAAGTCTTATCAAGTATGTTCCGTCTAGCACAGTACCTGCTCCTGTCGATATGGAAAGCTTCCTTGTCGAGTTCTATGTCAAGGGCATCTGCCCAGGTCGTACCGTCGCGTCTCAGTCAAATGCGTACATCTCGTTACTGCATGTGGCAGAATCTTGCCTAAGCACGCGATACGCCTTGCTCAGTCTCTCAGCTTCGTATCTCTGCGAGCAGCTCCCAAAAGAGAAAGATACTTACCACCAAGCCGAACTGTACTATTCTACGCAAGCGCTTCAGACTTTGGCAGCACAAATCAGCGAGGGACGCTATTTTGACGGCGTTCTAGCTACTAGCATGTTGCTAATGCATCATGGCTTAATCAACAGGGAGGACTCTCCTCTATGTTGGTCTGTTCATGCCAACATACTGGATGCGAGTTCTCTAGAGCTCGTCAATCACCACTCTGATCCCGCTCTGTTCTTACGCGCCCAACTCATTCTAGCACGAACAGCACAAAGCCCTCATCAGTTGAGCAGAACCCGACGACATTCGTTCGAGACAATGAACTGGCTGGAAGGTGTATCACCAATCGAAGCGGCTAAAGTCTCTACCATTCTTGGAATCTCGCCTCAGCTGCTTTCCATCATATCATCTGTAACTTTACTTCCGACTAGTCCGAATAGATCGAACAAGCTCATGCATGCTCAATCACAAGAGATGCAGATCCAAAATCTCAAGCAGTGGAGTCCAGAGCAGGAAGGGCCAGAGAAAGAAGTATTACTCGCTACCGCAGAGGCTTTTCGTCTCGCTACGCTGATCTATCTCCGTTGTCATGTCTACGGGTATGCTTTCTGGATATCCTTGTGTTTTGGTACCCGCTAACCCGTACTTAGACTCACACGGTTCCACGCTTCCATCCTCGAACTTTCAGACGCACTACATACCTTAATTCTTTCACTGCCAGTGAAAGGCCCGTTATATACAGCTATTTACCCCGTCTGGCCATTCTTCGTTGCTGCTGTCACCGCAAACTCGGAAAAACGCGACCGTCTATACCAACGCGTTGTACCAATACGAGAAGGCGACAAGAACACACTTCCAGCAGTGCTAAAGCGTATCAGTGGTATTCGAACGTGGCTTGCGAACCAGGACACAACGTGCCAGCGGCAAGACGGCTGGTGGGATGAGATGCTCAGTCCCAGCTCTAGCACGGTAGCACTGGGCCCGCACCTTTTGTGTTTGGGCTGAGCTGCTATCAGACTTCTTTCGTTCCATCGATCTTGCGTTTCGAAGCCCACGAAAACTTTCTTCCGTTTCCCATAGCGAGTCTTCCACCATATATCTCCTTGAAGTCTATCTTCCATGTCAGATATCCTATCATGTTCACTGCATTCAAGTGCGTCATCTGTTCAATTTTTCTACCTCAGCACATCTCAGCATTTGGCAAGGGCTGCATTGTCGTTGATCTTCGAATCACTTACGCTATAACGTCTATATCCTATGTTACACATCTACATGCGATAGCTCATGTCGCTCGTGGTCTGCATTTGTTTTCTTCAGAACAGTCAACGTGGAGGATTTGCTCCTCACTCCTATCGGATCTCATTTCTCAGGGCCAGACTGTTTCTTTAATGTGTATCTGCCTCTCCCGCTGCCAACCGGAACGGTCGTTTCGTTTCTGAATCATGGATATGTTTGCGCTGGTCATCATGTCTCATTTTAAAGCGCTGGTTTGTTTTCCATCGTTGTTCGGAGTGTGAACACTAATGAAGCCCTTCCGGCGTCACAATCCGCTCAACTCGCTCAACTGGCCTATGCCTCGGCTTAGACTTCCTGCAGCGCCAACAGCAACGAGATAGAGAGAAGCATAGATGAGCTATACTGGAGCAAATGAACAACATGATGGCTATGAATACTCCATCAGCTGTCAAGTCGTAGTGTGCTATCCCATCACCGATACTGAGTCGTTGAATGGGAATACTGGTGCCGGCTGAAAGTGACGGCGGTGGTGTGCATTCAGCAACGATACAGCCGGTATTGACGATGTAATTTGTGAAATAATTATGCTGATGTATATTGACAGTGCTACACACCGATGGATTGCTAGCCATGGTATCGTATTTCCAAGCTTTGGAGAAACCATTGGTGGCGGATTCATTACGGGCTTCTTTCGTGTGTCTTATTGCGTTGGCTTGAGCTTCTTCCTTGTGTATGTTGAACCAGTATTTATCCTCCCTTTCCTTAATCAGCAAGAGGCCGTAGGTTTTGGCCTTGCGAATGCACTCTAGGGTTGGAAAGGAGCAGTCTGCTTCTACAATTAGAGGGTGGGCTACATCAGAATTGATGTACCAGCATGTGTCATTAGTGGCGACCAGGACAGACATGATGAGTGTGGTGAGCCATGTCGCGACACTGGTCGCTGCTTCGATCGCGACTTTCATGTGAAGTGGAGTGAGTTTGAGAAGCTTGCACTATGTGCGCAGCGTCGGTAACAGACGTGATGGCGAAGCTGAAGGATACTTGAACAGCAACCGTGAAGGTGAAGTTGTCGCAGGGCGAAGCTATCGTTGATAGTCTTAAAGATCAGCGACATTCTTTGTTCTTTGGTGATTGTTTATGTGTTGATCAAACAGTCCAGGTTCAGCTTATATGAGCACAAAGCAAGTGCAGCACAAACAGGTAAAGCTCGTATTAGACTTTTGACATTGTCATTCGATCTATCGGTATCCACACTTACACCCAAAAACTCTGATTACGAAGACCCTATAGTGCGCCTGGATGCTCAAATTGCAAAACTACAGAATCGTGATATCGCTGCGCAGAAATAATGTAAGATAAACGTGAGAGAGGTCTGGCGCAAGCATTCCGAGCCGATGGAGAAGTTTCATATTGAAGTAAGTAGTCGTTCATATCCAACTTGAATCGTTCCTGAGCCGTGTCTGCAGAAGTCCGCGGGATATTCAGTGTACGATTCCCCGGAAATGGACGAAAGAGCGAAAGGCGGGCAGAGCATTTAGAGCAGGATGAAGAGTCAGAAGAGACGAATGAAAGTAGTTTCCGTAGTAGCCGTGAAAATTCCAGACGACCAAACTGATATTGCCCAAGCACATCGAAATCTTGGGTTTCGGGATATGTCATCGCTCGATTGGCAAGGCCGGATATCGACCGGTTTGGAACGTAGCCGGAAAAATGTACACGAAAAGGGTATCGATCAAGTCCAGAACGCTTCATGAAACTGCCCACCATCACTCTTTTGGCTCCGATCGGATGGCCCTCTGATGCTGTGATTGCACGTGTCACTGGATATTAATGGCCTCCGTTCTTCCTGAAGTTCAGCAGTTGGGACAAGCTGGCTAAGCTGCATCCGCTCTTGAGGAAGTCGTGGCTTATGAGCTCTCCCGCGCTCGCTCGTGATTTAACATCGACGCAAAGGCAGACTGACAAGAACGCCTTGAGTTCCTTGGAAAGCTTATCTGGCTTCTTGAGACGAGGAGTGCCGTTGGTAGCAATGAGATACAGAGCCTTGAGTGGCTCCTCGTTCAGGTACGGTGGTTCGGACTCGATCATTTCAATGGCCATGATACCCAGAGACCAGATATCGACCTTGTTGCCATACTCTTTCTGCTTGACAACTTCAGGGGCCATCCAGTATGGAGTTCCGACCATAGTCGCACGCTTGCTGCGCTGCTCGGTAAGCTTCGCACTGAAACCAAAGTCGGCTATCAAAGGTTAGCAAGCTGTAAAGAGAGGATGTATGGCGGATACGTACTAATCTTGACATTTCCACGGCCGTCGAGCAAGACATTGTCACTCTTAATGTCTCGGTGGATGATGTTCAGGTTGTGGAGATACTCAAGTCCCTTGCAGGTCTGTGGTGATTGTCAGAACAAATTATCCAAAATGCATACTGCATAGCTTACCTCGAAGCAAATGGTCGCGATCTGGTCTTCGCTGATGGAAGGGTTATTGTCAATGATATCGGTCAAAGCACCTCCTTCCATAAACTCCATGACCACCCAAAGCTCAGATTGCTCCTCTTGCAAGAAGGCATCCAGGAAATTGACGATGTTGGGGTGTTTGCTGTCCTTCATGACGATAATCTCGTTCACGATAAGTTCCTTGCGTGGCTGGTTGCGGAGATCCATCTGCTTAATAGCGACCTGTGCACGTGGGCCGTTTTCTTGCATGACCCTTCTGGCCATGGGTGAAGTAGCACCTTCACGGATACGTGCAACATACACGGAACCACTGGCACCCTGACCAATCTTCTTCTGCTTGTTGTACGAGTCCAGTGGTCGTTCTTTGGATACAACCTCTCGGAGCTTCGCCATAACCTCGCTTTCGGACATGCTAGACATGCGCACATCCTTTCGCGCTGGCTCTTCTTTAGGCTTAGCCGTGAGAGCCTGCTCGGCCTTCTTCACTGCGTCACTGACAGGAGCATTCTGTGGCTTAGCAACGTTCAATGGCTTGGGTGCAGCACCTGGCTGGTATGGCTGTTGTTTCTGTTGGCTCTGACCATTAGCGACCCTGGGGACCTGGTTGCTCGATTTCTGATAACTATTGTTTGTTTGAATTGGCGGTCGTTGTTGAGTTGAGGATGATTTGGCAGGAGAAGTGCTGTAACCACTGTTCTGTTGCTGAGGTGCAGGAGGTGCAGGGCGCTGCGCAGCCATCTGGCGTGGTGCCGCCTGCTGTTGCTGCTGCCGGGGGTCTCTTGCGGCGCCCGGAGTTGATGGTGCAGGGCGACTGGGGTTGTACCTTTGGCCTGACGGGCTCGAATCTCGCGAATCGTAACCACCTCCACCAATCTCTTGTTGGGCCAAGGGAACTTTCTTTTGAGGTAGCGAAGCATTGTACGCATCCAGTTCTGCGCGCTGTTGTCGCTCATATTCCTCTCTTTGCCTCTCACGTTCGCGTTCACGTTGTAGTCTGGCCTGCTCCTCCTGCCTTCTCTTATCCTGCTCGTAACGATCCTGCTGCGAGGAAGCGCTCTGCTGACCGCCGTAGCCTTGACTGTAACTGTCTTTGCGCTGATAGCTGCCTGGCGGCGCTGGGCGCGGGGGAGCCACGGAATTGCCGCCACCACCATATCCAAGCTGCTTCTCCATCCCAGCATTCGTTGGTGGGGTCGGGGTGAGACTTGGGTATTGCTGAGGGTCCTCGGATCGCTTGACAAGCTTTTCAGTGTAGAACTCCAAGACCTCAAGGACAGCCTTGGGGTTCTTCGCATAGTCGTCTTTGGTGAGCGCGGACGCAGTGAGCAGCTTCTCCCATTCCACTGGCAGGCCGACGAAAGCTCCGCTGTTGGGATCAAATCCTACGTGTACTCTGTGAGTGAAGTTTGTGGGGTTGCTGACACCGCCCATGCTGGGGCATCGCTGGTAGATGCTGTCGATCCACGAATAGACATCGTCGTCGGTTTCGACTCTGCATGTAATAATCTTGGTAGGGCCATCACGAGGTGGAGAAGAACCTTTGCTGCTGTTGAGAGCGCGGGTGATTTCAAAAGATAGCGGCTGCGTATCTGATCGCTCGACACCAAGGATGTCCCGCAGTTGGATTGTGTTGGAGACTTTTGACGCATTAGGGCTCTTGAAGAAGTTGAGCTCAAATTCGCGCAATACCAACCACCGGTCGGCCCAGACAAAAGATTTGAACAAGCCTTCATCCTTGACTTTGACCATACCCTCTTTAACAGTAGCCGTCGACGAGACGCTTCTCTCGGTCTGGGTGCGGATGAGCGACATTTGCGAACCGTTGTTGAAGGCAGGCGACTGCATGCTCAGGCCAGCCATGTTGCCTGGCAAGGTGTTGCTGGTGTTGGGGGTGAGGGCGAGGCGGGGGCGGTCGGTGGGTGGTCGAGGTGCGGGACCGGGGTTCATGAATTGTTCGCGAGAATACATGCTAAAGTACCGTGGTCAGCGGACGGATCGACGGGTGGTTGGTTGATTGACACGAAACAGGCGATGCTGCAGTCATGTGGGGGTGAAGGGGTGGTGTTTGCAGCAGACGGCAGCAGTGACAGCCAGGCGAAGAGCTCCTGCGTACTTACATGGGTGGACTATTGTTCACACGACAACAACAAAAACAACAACGATGGGAATTATACAATAGCTACAATAGCTGCGTGAGCGTTTCACTGCCTCCAGTGCGGCCAGGCAGTCGGGGTGTGATGTGGTGAATAGCGGGGTGCACCGTGCTCAATGAAGTGAGCAAGCAGGTAGCGGAGGCGCCTCTCAGCGAGTGGTAGGTGACTATTCAGTGAGACAGGAGCCTCGGCGGTGGTGTCGAGGACGGGGAGTCCTGGGACGGGGGTCGCGTCGAGTAAGCAGCAATGCGAGGTCGGTCGGGCTGCAGCACAGCGGGATACCAGTCCTGAAAGCGAGCGGGCGCTGCTGCCAATCCAAGTCGCAAAGCGTCGCACCGAGAGTCGTTCAGCGAGAAAGCCGCATTCGAGAAGTGCAGAAACAGGGTAAATAGGAGAATTTGGTAGGCGGCGGGCGAGAGCGCGGTCGTGTCTGGTACAGACAGTCGTGGTAGTGTCTTTAGTGGGCCCTCTCCTGGTTGGCTTTGGGGCTCCTTGGGCAATGGCGCGCTAAATCGGCACGGAACTTTCTCTCACGTGCACTTGACTCTGCTTCGGACGTCGAGCCTGAAAGGAAGACGCCGCTGCAGTAATGTTCGCGGTGTGCGCCCATTGGCTGTTGCAACACCAAGGGCTCGAGATCGTCAGCAACATCATTTCGCTGCATGCGTTTCATCAGCGGAAAGGCGCGACAACGGCAGAGGGTCCGGCTTGATCGCCCGGCGGCTGCAAGTACAAGATCGCGCTCAGCGTTTCAGGAGAGAGCGAGTCGACGTCTGAAACCCATCTGCGTGCCACCAGAACCCTTCCATGGCCGCCACATGGGCATATTTAGATTTCGTGCCGCTCGCTACCTGTTCGGCTGCTTGGCTGCTTGTTCAAAAGAAGGGTGCTCTACCAAACTATGGGAACCCACGTTGTGTCAAAGTGTCATTGCAGTCTGTTTTTATTGCTACCGTTCCCACTTCCCTTCCCTTCCGACCCATACATCGCCACGTAAATCTGGGAAGGTGTGGCGATCGCTTACACTATATCTCTTGCCATATTGTTTCACTTCCAACGGCGCTCGATACACCAAGTACAAATCAACATGTTTCAACCGTATTTTGCATGGTGCCCGCCTCTGACCCCACCAATACAGCCACTATCCCTGTCCAGACACCCAACCATGCACGTCATAACCACAGGGGGCGGATGTGCACAACCTCGAGCTCAACCGCAACCAGTCTGCCCGGACTGCGCAGCGACCACACTTTAGCAGCTTTGGTTCCCACCGGAGATTAACCTACTCTACCCCCCAAACGCCCAAGACGTCTCTTTCGGCGCCCTCGTGCTGTTTCTTCTTACGCGCTTGGAGTTCCTTCACCCTGCGAACAGATAACCCAACAGCCAGAGGGCCGAGGATAGTACACAGAACGATGGCCCATGTCACGACGAGAAAGATGTCGGTTGGCTCACCAGAAGTTTCCCCGAACACTCCTTGAGATTCAGCGACGCCGGAAATTAAGAAACCAATCTCTCCGCGGGCGCACATGGCAAAGGCGAGAATAAGCGGCGGGTGTAGCGAGAAGGGCTTTGGTGGGTTGGGTGAAGAGCGCGCCTCGCTTTCGGTGCCAGCTGACGAAGCTGCTGGGCGTGTCTGTGTGGGGGTAGCTTCTGTGTGTGGTGGTGCGGCTCCTACCTGAGGTGTAGTAGCTCCTGCCTGCGCAGACGGTGCTGGGTGATTGCTCTTACCCCACAAGTGAGGCACCGACGGCAGGCGCACCTTGCTCAGGATCTTGCTAGGAGATCTTTTACCCGTAGAGACCGAGAAACGGACAAGCCAAAGACCACACACCACCTTGGCAAATGCCATAAGGACGGCATAAACAATACCTCGCCAGACTATCGCACCTCTAAACATGCGCGTGATTGGTATAGAAAAGCCAATGGATGCGAAGAAGAAAGGCTGCAGAATCTTGGACACTGCAGGGTGGTAGTAGTGGTGGTAGATGGCTGCACCACCTGTTGCGTCCACGTGCTCTTCCTTCTCGATCTTGGTGGGTTGGGATGAAAGCGCGCCCTGGTTTTGCTTGCTTCGAGTCTTGGAGGCATCTGGAGATGTGCTTTCAGAGCTTTCAAGAACTGACCCAGAAGCTGCTGGGCTCTTTTCAGCCACTGGGGTTGTGGCCAAAGTACTGGCAGGGTGAGGTACGTCAGAATCCCACCAGCTGATGCTAGCTCCTGCAATGTACGCAGCAAACAGATTCGACGTGCCTGCATATGTAGCCCCCGCGACGAGACCAATGAGAATTAGCGTGTGGACTGTGAAAGCCGTTTGTGTACGCTGTAGGAGAGCATTTAGCCGTGCGCCTGGGTGAGCTTCGCGGTACGTATTCAGCCACACGGTCAGGGGCTTAGCGACGAAAAGGCAAACAATAGGAGCAACGACAGCAAAAGCAACCGAAACAAGCACCGGGCGAACGACCGTGACCCAGCTGAAGTTGTCACCGCCTAGGTTGGAGATGACCTGCACCATGACCAGGCCGACGACATCATCCATCATAGCCGCACTGGTAAGGACAACGCCTAGACGAGTGGTAGACAAGCCACTTGAGCCGAGAACCGTAAAGGTTGTGCCCAAACTGGTGGAACACAGTGCTGCACCAGCAGCAAAGGCCTGTACAGGGCTAGCATCTAACAGACCTTGTAGAGTGTAGGAGAGAGCGATGGGAATTACGATTCCAGTAAGAGCGACGCCAGAAGAGAGAAGTAGATTCGCTTTGAGAGACTGGAATGAAGTAGAAAGACCACCTGAGGTGTGTTAGAGCGACGTCATAGGAGTGAAAATGAGTTGGGTGATGAAGCAGGTGACATACCTTCATAGACAAGCAGAATCAGTCCAAGATAGCCTAATTGCACAACCGTCTCTTCTAAGCTCTCAGACAGCCATTTCGCACCTGGAGTGCCCCATGCGATGCCGACCAACACCTGGCCTAGTAGACCGCAGTAAAGCACTCGATCAAGGGCAGCATTGACGACATTGAGGAGAAGAAGAAAAGACGCGAGGACTAGAATGACAACGATGCCTGGCTCGTGGTATGGCAGCGACGCGGCATCTTGAGACGCGTCTACAGCCATGATGCAGGCAAGGGCGCTGGCCAGTCAATATGCGTGCGACACCTGCTGGAACTGGCTCTATGCGGCCACGAGGCAAGTGGACAAGAGTTTGCAGACTAACCAAGAGCACGCGCTACCTCGGACGTCCTCTGGATATTGTTTGCATGTCAACAACAAAGATTGGACGGAAGAGTTTTGTTACCAAGAAGACACCAGGATAGTCGCGGCCAACCAGAGCAGAGGTGGGCGGTCCAAGGCCGTGTGGATCCAGGGGCCCCGCTACGAGGACCAGGGTGCAGCGACAGCCGAAGCCGCGCCCGCAGTCAGTCAGCCATTCATTGTTTTGGCCCAAGACTACTTTGGAAAACACGCCTGAGCAATCGCCAGCAAGCATCGCGTATCCACCCAGCTTAGATATTCCTACCTGCATGCGCCCAGTCCGTGTGAGAGCGCTGATGCACACAAATCATGGCGCCGCTTGAACAGCAATGGGTCAAGGTCCAGCAGAAGACATTCACCAAGTGGTACGCTGCCTGCCACCCCCACCGCTGCCCCGGGTCCCTACGCTACTGACGACACCACTGCAGGCTGAACAGCAAGCTCAAGATCCGCGAAGTACAGATTAACGACCTGATCATAGACCTCTCTGACGGTGTACGTGCCACCCCGCCTGGCCCCCCGACATGGCCTCTCCCCGCATCCAGTCACTGACGCCCCCTTAGATCATACTCATACACCTCCTTGAGATTCTCAGTAACGAGTCCCTCGGCCGCTATGCCTCCCGACCCAAGCTGCGGGTGCAGAAGTTTGAGAACGTCAACAAGTCGCTCGACTTCATCCGAAGCAGGAGGATCCAGCTTACCAATACCGGTGCCGAGGACGTCGTCGATGGTAACAGCAAGATCATCCTGGGTCTGATATGGACCCTCATTCTGCGATTCACCATCAGCGACATCAACGAGGAGGGTCTCAGTGCGAAGGAGGGTCTGCTGCTGTGGTGTCAGAGGAAGACGGCCTGCTACGATGAAGTCGAAGTTCGCGACTTCTCCACCAGCTGGAACGATGGACTTGCATTGTGGGTGCAACATTCTACATGCAAGGACCGGGCTAACATTACACAGCTGTGCCTTGCTCGATATCCACCGTCCCGATCTCATCGACTACGACAGCCTAGACAAGAGTGACCACCGCGGCAACATGCAGCTTGCATTCGACATTGCTTCAAAAGAGATTGGTATTCCCGACCTCCTCGATGTGGAGGATGTGTGCGACGTAGCGAAGCCCGATGAGCGTTCGCTCATGACATACATTGCCTACTGGTTCCACGCCTTCTCGCAGATGGAGCGCGTAGAGAACGCCGGCCGAAGAGTCGAGAAGTTCGTGGCAAACATGCAGGGAGCGTGGCAGATGCAGAACGACTTCGAGCGACGCATGCGCGAGCTGCTGGACCAAATCGCCAAGCAGCGCACACAATGGGAGGACGCCAAGTTCGACGGAACATACGCAGATGCTAGGAACCAGTCAACCGAGTTCACAGCGTGGAAGCGCAAGAGCAAACGAACATGGGTAGCTGAGAAGTCTGATCTAGTAGGCCTATTGGGAAACATCAGGACGAAGCTAGCAACATATCGGTTGCGACCCTATGACCCACCTGCAGAGCTGAGTCTCGAAGCACTAGACACAGCATGGACAGGCTTGATGAAGGCCGAGCGGCAACGTTCCCAAATCATCAACGAGACAATCAGAGACATCAAGAACGCTCTACGAAAATCCTTCGCCGACAAAGCAAACGACTTCGCTTTAGCCCTCAACACACTCTCTACATCGATATCAGCGTTGGAAGGCGATGTTGAGGACCAGTTGGAGCATACCAAGGAAATCAGCAAGTCGCTTGCGCCTTTGGACGAGTATCTCAACCTCATAGCATCCATCGATGAGCAATGCGCCGAAGCGAATATCGAGGAGAACGACTTCACAACGTACACATACGATGAGCTGGAATACGAATTGGGTTTGGTCCGCAACTCCGTATCAAAGAAACTTGCCTTCCTCGAAAACCAAATGGTTGCGCGTAACATGACCAACTTGACTCCCATACAACTGGAAGAGTTTGAATCAGTCTTCAGGCATTTCGACCGCGATGTATCCAACTCGCTGGCCGAACTGGAATTCTCGGCCGCTTTGGCAAGTTTGGGCTTGGTCTACGACGAAGCAGAGATGCATGAAAGATTCCGCGAAACCAGTGGGGGTAAAGACTATGTCACCTTCGAGCAGTTCATTCGTTTCATGGTAGATGAAACAGAAGACCAAAACACCGCGGAGCAGGTGTTCGAGTCTTTCAGAGAGGTCGCTGATGGCAAGGTCAGTCCATGTTCTTACATCCCCTTTCCTGTAATCAATTACTAACATCCCATTAGCCATACGTCACAGAACTCGATCTTCGACATTCACTCGTTCCGGACGAAGTAATCGACGACCTAATCGCCACCATGCCTGAGCACCAAGGCCCAGATATGCAGGAAGACCGCGACATTCCCAAATTTGACTACATTACCTACATGCAGCGGTACATGGGCGCTGACCGTGCAAACGGCAATGTTGTCGAAGAAGTGAACGGCGAGTAGAACTCGACCAATCTCGAGCATAGGGTTCTTCTCACCCCAGCGTTTGTATAGCGTTTGAAGAACGAAGAGTCTGGAAAATTGCATGGATTGGATGTTGAGTTTAGCGTTATATCGTTCGGTTTTTGCATAGTGGCCGTTTTGGAGTCACTCCGTCGTTGGATATTGAGTACAATCAGGAAGGGGGGGAATTGGAAGGCTCTTTGGAGTAAGGCGCGCTTGCATGTTCGACGTTGGATACCACACAGATAGGAAGAATTATTGAACTTAGTCATAATCACTTAGTTGGTCACTTCTAGTGTCCAGCGTCTTGACGACAAGATCACCGTGCCTTGATCAAGAGCCACCCCTGGGCAGGCACCAATCTCATCTCTCACCATCTCTCTCGCTTACGGTAGTCTCACTTCACTGTCGTCCACACACACTCTCTCTATTCGAGATTTCCTCCTCCACCTTCACTTACTTTCGGTCTCTCTAAGTGACCAACAGTCCGTGCGTTTTGCACTTACTTGAAGCAGACTCTCTTCTGCCACAGCTTACTTCCTACTACATTACCTTCTCCCAACCTTCAGAGGTCGCAATCGGAATCCGGCCTTCGACCGCCAGTACATCGACCAGAACAGGGTAAGGTGTCGTTGTACGAAACATATGGGAGACATATACTGACTTCGTGTCTTCGCCTCTACAGTACTGCCTTTGCCAGACAGCGGTCGCCGCAGTCATGGCGAACAAGGCTTCTCAGTCCTTCCGCTTTCTTGACTTACCGGCTGAGTTGCGAATCATGATCTACAAGCTTATGCCGAATTACACCTTTCGTACCCGATACGTCAAGCGCAACAGCAATGGAGACACTACGAGTAGCTTTACAATCATCAGATATACTGCACCCACAGCTATGCTTGCTACATGCAAGATGATTAAAGATGAAGTCGAAGCGATCATCCTCAAGACTAGGCTGCAGATTCATCCCATTCGAGTCGACGAGAGTCATATCCCTCTCCTGGGTTCCATAACACCTCGAATTGAAGCCGATGCTCGAGCTCTTTACTTTCTTGGAGCCGAGAAGGGGCCGGTCAATACAATCTCTGAATGGTACTCTCGCATCCAAACGAACCAACATACAAAGTTTGAGGCCGCCTTTCCCACGTGCACGTACGATATATGCTCTCTCCTCACTAAACACGGGTATGTCATGGAGGGTGGTACACTGGAAGAAGCAGCCCGTTCTCTGGTCAACTTCGTCCGCAAATCTGGATACTACTTTCATATTCGCCGCGAGGGGGCTGCTTATAATCGTATCTTGGCCGTCGCTCTGACGAAGGGCGCCAGTGTCGAGACAGGTACGAAAATCGCATTGGATGCGTTTGGCAACTCCGTAGTCAATCGTACGGCTTCTCCGAAGATCTTTTTGGTTGCGATCCATACGCTATCCACCGTATCTGCACAACAGGAATCAGCTGTCCGCCGAGGAATCGATATCAATTTGCAGAAGCGCCTTATTTCCGGTTGCCTTCTATCTTCACCACAGTTTTTTGGTGCCAGTCATACAGACAAAAGGTTCAAGGAAACACATGATAAATTCTGGACGGAAGGCGAGTGGGATATTTGAGATGGTACCCGGATGTTGTACTAAACTTTCAAACGGTAAAAATTCAACAGGCATGAAGGTCTTTGTCCACTGATAATTTGAACATCAAAAGTGGATGGTCAAAAGATGGACTTGTATATTCTCGCAGGTCCGAGACGGAGAAGATATACACCTTGGTCATTATAGGCTATATCTAATGAACCAACACCTTAGATGATTTATCTCCCTCGCATCCACCTCCTCAATTAACACCCAGGAGATCCGGTAGCTCAATCATATTCCTCTGCATCTCCTTACACATTTCCAGAAACTCCTTCTTCTCCATGTCAGTCGCGAACTCAATCTTTGCTCCACTGATGACCTTTCCCTTCTCCACCGCCTTCTCAATCCCCACCTTCTCCTTTCCTTTTCCTTTGACCGCAGCCTCGGCAACACTATCTTTCCTCATCGCGCGATCGCCTCTGTCGATTGGCACTCTCAGACCCTTGATTTTCACCTCTCTGTTACCATCGTCTTTGACTTTGATAGGGTTGACAGAGGAGTTGAGGTAAAAGGCTAGATAGCCATTTCTAAAGTCGGCAGAGAAGTGGATCAGGGCGATTATGGCGCCTGTATCGTTGTCTTCCCAAACCCGTAGATTCTCGAGGCCACACATTTGCTCGGCATAGGAGAAAGACTTGGAAAGACCTTCGTGAATGCGCATTGTTTTCTCTGTCCGGAAGGTGGCGAGAAGGGTGCGACCCATTAGTTCGTTTTGGAACAGTGCTGCCGCTAGGTACACTGTTAGCTAGTCTCTCCTCTCGAAGAAGTTATCCTGATAGCTTACCCTGTCCCGAGTCGAAAACATAATTGACCCAACTTGTTTTCTCTGTCCGTGCAGGCCGGTTGCCATGCTTGATATCGTGAAACTTGAGTTCGCAGGGTACGGTAATTGAGACTTTAGCTGGGTTGAAGTAACTAGAGTACGGAATGTACATTTGATCGTCCTCCATACGTAGCTCTACACGCGTAGTGTTGTCATCGCTAAACGCCCATACGGACGTCACAACGCGCACCGACCTTGTCTCGGGGTCAGTTACGCGTTTCCGTACAACGGCGATCCTGCATTCTTCAGAAGCTTGTATCATCTCGACGTCTCTGGGGTCGTCTTGGTTGATTCTGTGTGAATACTCCACGAGCGAACCGCGGCTAGTGGCAGTCAGTAGACCAATCTAGCAAAATAGAAAGAATGAGACCCAGGGAACCTGACTTACACATCACACAAGATAGCAGAGTTGCGAAAAGCTTCTTTCTCAAAGGTCGCTTTCTGACTAGCCGTGGTGGAGCTTCTGTGGAGTTTCATGATCTCTGGCGACGAAGGAAACGGGCTTAACTTAGCCTGTGAAGTTTGCGTGGATGTTCTCTCAAGCTCGTGAGGTGGACCCAGCCTCATCGCTGGAGGTGGAGGCAACGTTAGATGGCGAGTGTCATTCTTTTGACCCGGCCCAGGTACCTCCGGTGTGCGTGTGAGAGGTGATGTCTTCTTAGTCGACGTAGATTGATGTCGGCCAAGGTGAGCTTCGTGAAGCAATGGTGATGGACTCTGCCATCCGGCTGAACTTGTGTCCGCGTCGGACGATGCATAACTGCTGCTGGAGTACCGTAGCGATGAACCGCCGAAGCTGAATTCTGACACTCGTTTCTGATTGGGTGATGATGCTCTTGAGGTAGATATAGTCCTCGTCGGAGACGATGTAACAGGGGCTTCGTCATCATGTTCGACCAGTAAGGACTGCTTAGGTGACCTTGGACACTGAGCGATCCGGGGGAGAGAGACTTTGGTTTTTGGATCTCTGGGCGGGGAGTTTGGTGGAGACGAAGTATGGATACTCTGACTCAGTGGATTCGCTGCTTCAGTGGTTGGTGAACGCGCAGGATTTCTTGCCGGTACAGGTGGCACATGCGAGTCCTGTGACGCGACAGCCAGATTCTCCACCAAACGATGTACCTCGTCCAGCTGCTGGTCGAGACTTCCAGTCGAGTGGTACATATGATCAACCCGTTCTGCCATTGGCGTAACTACACTTTCAAGACGAGTCATAGACTTGCTATACTACGTCAGTAAACGGAGTGTATGAGATTTGCATCACTAGCCTTTGTAGTGCTTCAGCCAAGACGGTGACAGAGCTTGTGTGCGTCTGTAATATCTCCCGCAAATTGGCAAGGTCCCCGCCCTCAGTCGTCCAGATCATTGTTTTGTAAGAGGTTAAGACCAGATCACTCCATGAACGCTCAATTGCGAAACCGCCAACAGTACGGTGTTTTCTGATAACTTGGTATTGGTCAATCAGCGAGTCAAGATCGTCCACCTTCCGTTGACAAGATCTCAGGATTGCGCCAATGCCGTCTTTTGTTTCTTGATCAGCGCTCTGGAATAGTTCACCTCCATATTCGGCGTGCAGCGTCTCCGCCAGTAATTTCAAGGCTTTTGCGAGGCTACCGACTTCTGTCTCGACGTAGTGAAGCTCCGGTGGCGCGTCTTTCTGGCAAGCATAAAACGTTCGTCCAACTTTCCAGGCTTTCTGCGACAGCATTAATATGTCCCCAATGCTGGGGACGGTCATGGTGGCGGATGATGACGGGTCATGCACAAATTTGAAGTATTCAGCCAGGTATGTGAACAACACACAGGTAAAGATGCCGATAGCGATCGGGGGTTTCCATAAGGTCCAAGAATTAGGGACGGAACACCTGGGGGAGGCTCGCGATATACTGTGGGTGCGGGAACCGTGGGGGCTATTGAGACGTTCGCAATGCAGCCTAGGGCAGGCCCAGCGCCATGCGCCTGGATATAAGACTCCATAGCGACTGTGTTGTGGAGACCGATGGCCGGATATTCCAGTCGACAAAGGTTGAGAAGGGAGGAGCATGGGTTGTGATGCTCGACGGGGATACCACGTGGGTCAGGTAGCGCATCATCATTGGCGTCTGTCTATCGACCACACAACCGGCAATCTGCCCCGCGTAGCTGTCAATACCTGTCAACGGGCGCTGGGCTCGATCAAGACCAACACGAGCGTAAGCTTGGACTGTGCAAGTTCCAGCAATTGTGACACGCATACACAAGACGGATGTGTTTGGTTCAAAAAGCGGGCTACCCCTCGGACCGGCCACGCCATGGCGCCAGCTGTGCTGCAGGGTACCGTCAATCTGTATTAAAGGCTCTGATGTACATGTACAGATCCCACCTCATGTGGGATA
Source organism: Alternaria postmessia (assembly GCF_024291825.1). Classification (NCBI taxonomy): domain Eukaryota; kingdom Fungi; phylum Ascomycota; class Dothideomycetes; order Pleosporales; family Pleosporaceae; genus Alternaria; species Alternaria postmessia. Next base: position 591,570 of record NW_026260080.1, on the reverse strand, counting down.
AGATTTGCCGACTACCGAGCGACTTGATAGAGTAGAGGAAATTTGGAACCCAGGGTACATCTATAGACCGTTTTCCCGACCATCGCGTAGATGTCGTACCCAAGAACCCATGCGCCTAGAGTGTATAGTATTGTACAGTGAATCGCAAGTCGTTGTCATATCGTCATTTCGTGCTTATGCAAGTGGTGAGAAGAGACTAAGGCAGTTAGCTAATGTTCCATTGAGTTCAACAGAAACAAGACGAAATGGCAAATTCCAAATCCAGTATGCAAGCGAGCGTCTTGAGAATCGGGAGGCCGCTCCCCCCATGTGAATGCCCGTACAACACTTCTGTGGGTTCTGCCTGCCTGACTCGTCGCACATGTGGGAGGATCTCATGAACGCAACTCCACTGGCCCTTCCTGGCATCTGAGAAGTGGCTGGGCCGACGTTCAAAGCCCGTACTGCTTTCCAATCCAAAGAGTGGCATCTGCTGTGCTTTTGTGGAAACGATCGAGGCCGGCTAGTGTACTCACCGGATCAGAGACGGCTTGGGAACGCTTTGGGAGTATCCAAGGTATAGAATCAAAGGCAGGTAGCCATAGTGAATAGCGACGCGGGAAACATCGATGATGCGCGCGATGCGCTCCTGCTTGGAGTCAGCGGAAGTTCGTCGAGCCAACAATTGCACATGATGACGTACCTTGGACTCTTCTGAAAGTTGGTACATGGTGTATGTGTGGTCGGCCCTGGGGTTGAGGAAGTCGAGGCGTGTGAAGGAATGGGTGACGGCGGGTCTTAGCGAACGATGTTGCGATGATGCGTAAAGCTCAAAGTTTTGGTGTTAGCCGCATGCGTGTTAGCGCAGGCTCAGACTAGAGCTCCAATATCTTCGAGATACATTCACCTAGTCTTCGACACCATACTCCATTCACGACGCCTTACGACTCTAACTGAATCGCCTGAGCATACATTGCGACTCGGGATACAAGACGATAAGCACATATATTCGTAACTCTCACAATGTCGGCCCCGAGTGCGCGTCACTGGTAAGTTGCAACATTCCATGCCTGAACATATGCTAACGCATGCGCAGGGAACAAAATAAGGAAGCAACAGTCTACGTTGGAAACCTCCATGAGCGCGTCACACCCCGCATCCTTCATGAGCTGATGCTCAACGCTGGCCGAGTACGGAACGTCAATATGCCCGTCGATCGCGTCAACGGGCAACATCAAGGATTCGGCTTCGTAGAGTTCCACACAGAATCGGAGGCAGATTACGCGCCCAAGATAATGAACAACGTCGCTCTGTATGGAAGCAGAATCCGCGTGAACAAGGCATCCGCAGACAAGCAGAAGAACGTAGAGATTGGCGCGGAGTTGTTCATCGGTAACCTTGATCCTGGAGTGGACGAGAAGACACTGTACGACACGTTCGGCCGTTTTGGACCGCTAGTGAATGCGCCAAAGGTTGCGCGCGACGACATCACGAGCGCATCCAAGGGCTATGGTTTCATCTCGTACGGCGACTTCGAATCCTCCGACGCGGCTATCGCCAGCATGCACAACCAGTATATCATGAGCAAGCAGATTACGGTTCAGTATGCGTACAAGAAGGATGGAAAGGGTGAGCGACACGGAGACGAAGCCGAGCGTATGCTGGCGAAACAGGCCAAGGCTCACGGAGTCGCCCCTGCAGTACAACCGCTGCCAGCACATCTTTTCCAACTTCCTCCAGGTGCTGCACCAACTGGACCAGCCATGGGCGTGGATGGCCGAGGTGTACCTGGTGCACCAAGTGGACCCGGCGCAGGATATGGACCTCCTGGTGGACCTCCTGGTTATGCTCCTAACGGACCTGGAGGCTATGGTCGACCTCCTTCCGCAGCTCCTGTTGGTCATCCAGGTCTTCCGCCACCCCCATCTGGCTTGCCCGCTCGCCCACCAAGCGGCGCTCCAACCAATTTCTTCCCTCCTCCACCCGGATTCAACGGCCCACCTCCGGGCTTTGGCGGCCCACCACCTGGCTTTGGAGCACCTCCTGGCTACGCACAGGCACCGAGGTAGATAGAAGAGGCGCGAACGGACAGATTACAGCAACATCACTTTTCGCTACAAAAGCGGGCGTCACACCCTGGGGTATTTCACAAGTCGATCTGACCGGCGCTGGGCAGTCAGGAATCAAGGATTGTCGCTGTGATGACGACCTCCTTGGGAAGAGTGCCAATCGGCTAGTAGAAACCAGTAGGGAAGGACATCGTCATGATTGAAAAGCATGGTATTCACCAAATTGCGGATTGAATACAGGAACATGGAGAGTTGATTCGAAGAGGCGCTGCTGAGGTCAGCGAAAGAAGAGACGCAGAACTAGGAAGATCAGGATACAAAAGATATCGACGTCCAAACTCATACCCGCAGAAAGATATCCGCCATGAGCATGTCAGACAGATAGGCCACTAAAGGCAACAAAGGAAATATAGTAATATGCCCAAACTCCAACAAAGGAAACGATTTATGACAGTCCTGTGAAAAGCGTGTCGGCCCCTATTATACCCACTTGCTACGGTCATGAGAAGCTGACAAACTTGGGGTCGCGGGGTATCCCGTCCGCTCCGATGTTGTTCTTCTTGAACCTGTCCTGCATGTATATTCTGCGGGCCTCGTCGAAGTCGACGCCTCGTCGCTTCATGATGCGCATAACTTCCTTCTTCCCCGCGTCATCCAGGCCTTGGCGCGAATCACCGGCTTCCACGTTCCCACTCAAGTCAAATGCTGAGGACGAAAGGCCGGCTTCAATATCGTCGCGGAACGAGGATGGAAGGCGCGTGTAGATGGGTTCGGGGATGGGAAGGAGGTGTATCCAGCGGTGCCGGGTGAAGTAGGCAGCTGCGCGGTGTTAGTCTGTGTCGCAAGCGTGGTATCTAAGGTAGCTTACCTGTCGCAATCACCAGGACGATGAATGATACGGAGTAGAGGATGTAGGCCATGACGAAGATGCTGTTTGAAGCTTTTACAAAGGTTTATGGGGTATGCGACACAGCGGAGGTCTTCGGGAGTGTGTGTGAGGGCTGCGAGGGCGCAACAAGAGACCCAGGAACTGACAAACAAAAGAAACGGATGTGAAGTGAAGTTGGCGATGGAATCCAGATGCGAGCCTTTCAGAATAAAGGCATTAGGAAGAGTTGGCTTGACACGACGATGGTTCGTAACCACGGAGTCGCGGACAAAGACACTCGGCTGCACCGCCCCATATCGCGTGAATGCGTCGTCACACCTCCCGCTCCGCTCCGCCCTTGGCATCGGCGCACATGTTGATCCATCCCCGAAACACGCACTAAGCGCATGCGGTAATGCAGACGAGGGCCATCCATTCAATATTGGCGAACTTTCCTAACGTCAAGCAATCGACATCGTCCGTATCCACATTCCATACAGACACAATGGCCACCACTATCTCGCACGATCTTGCCTGGGAGGTTACCAGTGAGTGAAAGACTGGGACACGAATTGGTATGGGACTGGGGTTGACATATGGCAGAGGGACGCAGCTCCACGCTCGTCAAGAGGGCGAACGGTGTCCAGTTCTCGCGCGATCCTCTTAACCTGAGGAACGTGTACAGCCGCAAGGTACGCATGGGTGTTGAATTTGTGAGGACAACGGACTAACTCTGCTCAGAACGAGGGCTCGATCGCCAACAAGGTACGACCACAACGAACCGCGAATGCGCCGCGCGCATGTGTGAATTGAAGAAAAGGGCAATGTTGACAATATTGGAACAGGCCATCGGTGTCATCCCCGGCAAGGAGGGTGGTGTCACTCTTCTCGTCAAGAAGTCCGACAAGCACCACCAGCCCGCGTCTGCCATCCAGACCACCACCTTCGGCCCCAGCCGATCCACCCGCAAGTACGTCCTCCCCAGTCCACGGGCTTGTTCGAACGACCGCAACCACTTCGTACTCTAGAATCGCTTGCTGACCAACGTAGGACATACTCCGCCATCGTCAACTCCACCACCAAGCGCAACTACCGCCCCGACCTCCGCCAGGACGCCGTCGCTAAGGCCTCCGCCATCCGCAGGAGCCAGAAGCCCGTCAAGGAGTCCAAGCCCGCCAAGGCCAGGGGTGCTAAGGCCCAGGCCGCGTCCAAGGAGGCATAGATTATGAGATACTGAAGAGCGTGGTGCATGTGAATTGGTTCGGAGTTTTACTTCATTCGGTTCATCATCTTCTGTGGGATTCGGAGCTCATGAAATGAAATGAGCATGGGTTGCATGAACGAACAAAGCTAGAGTCTTCACGACGAATTGACTCGGCGAGAAATGAATATGCTTCGAAAACCATATGCCGGTCCTGCCGCTTCAATGCTGGATGTGCACACCATCCTGCGAAGTGATTCTCGCGAAAGACGTTCTCCAAGTGTCACCCAGACCGTGCTCGTGCCCAGAAGCGCTCATCGTATTATTCACGTGGGACGTACAATCAATACAACACGCCATTGCAATTTGAGCATCGTGGAGAACAAATGAAATCTGTCCAACTATATTCCCAAACTACGTTGTAGACGTCGAAGATTGAGCTTCTAGACATACAAGACGTGAGGCGTATGATTATTGCCTCTACCAGCATGCAGTGCAAGCGTAAGGCACCTATCAGAGTAGAGTAAGACAACTTCATGCACCAGAGTGAGGCCATGCCCTTTTCGGGAAAAGACTGGACAGCTCTGTTATACCAAACAACTTGCACAACGCTACACCCTTGTTTGAGGCATAATGAATATTCAAAATTTCTATGAAAACTAGACGTAGAAAAGACGTATCTTACTCCCTTCCAACTTTATCTTGCTAACGTCGTTGTGCTGTTGGGAGGCTACAGGGGACGAGGGCACAGACCATCCGTCTGAGATTTTCGGTGAATGGCACAAGGCCATTTGATAAACAACCGGGGCATTATCATCCTAGGGCTGCGGGTGGGTCTTAGTCTTGAACAGCCGTCGCTTGTGTAATTTGGAAAATATGTATCAGTACAACATAATTTTACATTTTTCCATCGAATCATCTACTCAGCCTCTCAGGGGTTGTCATCTTCAGTAGTATAGTGGTCAGTATTTCCGCTTGTCACCATCACTGGCAACTCGCGGGAGACCGGGGTTCAATTCCCCGCTGGAGAGCATAGCATGCGTTTCTTTTTCTTTTACATTTGGCGCGGTGAATCACGTGGTGGCTGGCTCGGACATAGTAGAGACAAACATCTCCCTTTTTTTGTGGCCATGCCCCGCGATGCGTCATGCAACTAATCACCCCATCTCTTGTTGTTATATACAGTACCTAAATAACGCACTGAAAATATTTCAGTCGCACTTCGACATTTTGTCTTTGCGAGCACTTTCTGGCGATCTTCATTCAAGATATTTAGAGAGCTTACATACAACTCCTACCTCCAAGTGTTCATGCGTGTTCCCTTACATCCATCAACAGTCTAGAGTATCATCAGGAATCGCGGTGTGTCCTTCTTCGTTTCCGCATCCTAGGTTGACCTTGTTCATAATGGTATGTCGTCAAATTTGCAGACGGGGACGGGTTATCAGCAGGCTGTCGTATATTCGAGAAAGTAAGTAGCCCTTCCGAAGCTTGACGAAGCGTATGATCATCATCGACTGGCGCTGCGGAAAAAGAAGAGTCAAAAGCTTCTATCTTCTGTGTAGACCACCCGTCGTCAGCCGGTGTCCACTCCCTCAGAAGCGATCCAGTGCCAGCGTGCCACATGAGCTGGCGCAAAGTCGCTGACGGCGCGACTAGTAAACATTGGCATCTCCCCTTTGACCCCATGCGAATACGCGTCGCCACGCGCTTGGTGAACCTCGTCATGCCTGGAGGTGCATCACCAGGTCCGCCGTAGTACCTTGGACTCAAAGTGCAGTCCAAAGTTACTGTTGTAAGATGTGTAATGGGATACTGCTGAAGTGCCTCCCGCCAACCGTCAAGCTCCGATTCATAATGCTCCTCAGGAACACGTCCGATTTCGTCTATAAATGACCTCTCTAGAGAGGTCTTGGCCATCCTATACGCCTGGTAGTCGCTACAGAATAGCGAAAGTCGTATCTTCTTTGGCAGTCTAGCCTGAACTAGTGCTGTGGGTGTTTCATGGGTTGTCGCGTCTGATTTCTCGCTCTTGTAATCCGCAAGCAAGCTCGATAGTGCGGCATGTGTCTGGAACGTGACGCTCCTCTCTCGAAGTATTACAGGTAGAACTTCCTCACGAATGACTTTTGAACAACCTAGCAACGGGAGTGGCACTGCTTCTGTGATTGCATGGTACACGATCGTTGAATCGGTGAGTGCATAGTACCATATGTCGTCGCGCAGTTCTCTTGCTAGAGTCGAAAAAGTGCCGAGTGGATTTTTGTTCAGCTCCATGTCGGTACTGGACGAAAGGTGTTCGTATCCAAATAGAATCGGGAGCTGAGGGGCTAGATTCCTTAAACGTCGTCCAGGTGGCACCAAATTGCTTCTTTGTTCCGAGACGCGACCACCGGCTGCTCATGCAAAATCCGACTAATAGAAACTCAACCTTGGGCTCAAGGCCGCAAGAAGCGAGATCTGGATCTGTGTTACCAATGTGCCATGTGTGGCTGAAGCGCGAAAAGCTGTTGAGGGGGACAGCCGAGCAAGCGGAACGCTGCGGGCCGCGGGCGTGGCCCAATCCAACGTTGGTCATGCACTAGCGGCTAGCGAATTGTCCTTCTTCATCACCAACGCACGGCAATTGCCCTGCCGACTCGTGCTGCACACCCTGGATACCGTCTCTTGATGTTCAATGGTAGATGGAGCTTGTCGTTCGATCGATCAGATCGCGTTTCCTACAGTAGCCTCCCGTATCAGACGCATAAGCAGGGATAAGCTGGGTATCACGAAGCCCTTGTCTCACGGATCCATCTGTTTGCCCATTTGCCGAGCGGCTTCGTCCATACACGTTGCGTGTAAAGGGCCTCGCCTGGCCGGTCAAACGCGGCCGCATTGTCGCTGATGCGCTACGCATAGCAGCATTTTTAACGAGCTGGCGCTGCACATACCTTGTAGGCGGGTCGTTTGACGCGTAGCGATTGGCTATACAACAGCCTTCTCGAGAAGCGACTTCATCCTGATTAACAGTCTAACACCCTTCGGCAGCTAGTGGCTTACCGCATGTTTCCTAGGACTGCCGTCTGATCCACCGCTGTTCTCACTAGATGTCAGTACAAGGCTGATTGCTGCCTCAAATCTGGCATTCAGTCTACCGGTTCGTCCACTGTTATGCGTCCTAACCACTCGCACAGCGGCATGTCGTGGACTCCGGTGGACTTTACCTGTGTTCGCTACTCAGCAGTGGAGGGCACACACTATTTCCATGACTCCGCTTTTCCTACCTCGATACAATTCTTGTTGTCGGGTCGCTGGGAGCCTTGGGACGTTAGCTACGTAAAGTAGTACGCTGCGCTTCTTTTCCTAGATATCCCAGTATAAGGAACTAACGTCTCCAAGCAAGGCCCAGGATCCAGATGTCCGACGCGTCGCGGAAGAAGCAGAATTGCGACTTGTTCGGGATCCTTACTCTGGATATACTCCATGGCCATCTCCGCCTCCCTCTTCCACGGGTCCTCCCCCACTAGCCCCATTGCACGGCCACAACCCGTCTCTACCAAATGTCAACCAAACCACAGGAGCGGGCCTCATGACACCTTCCCCATCTACGGTAGTCGAGCATGCTCCTCCAGGATCGCCACGAGATTACAGTACGCCTTCATCCGCGACAACTGCAAACGTCTATGCCTCTCCATACGCATATCAACCTACCGCGCCGATTGGTTCTACTACAATGCCGCCAGAATCAACCCCTACCGCCCAGACAGCTCTGGAAAATAATACTCACCCAGATCACACTAATGCGCATCCACCGTCTTCACAGTACATCGATCCTGCTCTCCGTGATCAATCAGCAAACCCAATACCAGCACCACAAGCGATTCTCTCGAGGACGAGAGAGACAAAGATCCTGCTCTCGATCGACGGCGACGGAATTCGAGGACTGTCTGCTCTCCTTCTAGTCGAATCGCTGGTGAATGCGATATGTATCAAAGTTGGACAGCGCCTCGACAGCCATCAGATCTTTGATTTGACGGGTGGCAGTTCTCTTGGTGGAATAATAGCCATCATGCTATGTCGGCTTCGAATGCAAGCTCACCGAGCTAGAGAAGCATATAAGCAAATTGCCAAACAAGTGTTCGAGAACAAAAGAGCTTACTTCAGATATCTCGACCCTCATGCACAGGTAAAAGATGTTGACGACAAAGCACTGGAGCAAGAGATCAAGAACGTGATTCAGAAAGAGCTAGGCACTTCAGACGAGGTACTCCTAGATGGACGGCCAGACTCCGGCGATGTGTAAGCAAAACATAGTGACGGGCTGGACAAACATTCTGACTTGGTACAGTTTCGCAATCACGACACAGATGGATATCGGTACGTACAGGTTGGGACGAAACAATGAGGTTGCTTTCACTAACCTATAGAAGGCACCAACAAAGCTGCTCTGATACGATCATATCAAACACGGCGCATAACTGGACCGGACTTGGAACCAAACATGCCCATATGGCAAGCGATGAAAGCGACTTCAGCAGCCCCACGATATGTGCAATCCGAGCCCGGCGTCCCGCAACGCTTCGTGATTGAAAAAGGCCTTGTCGACCATGGGACTACAAAGAACAATCCGATTCGCGATATTCTATACGAGTGTAGAAAGCTGTTCCGATATGCCAACGACATGATGATCATTGTCTCAGTCGGAACCGGCGCCGGTCTCGATCGGAAAAATGAAATCCCTGAGATGGCAAACAGCGTCGAGGATAGGAAGGCCGAAGCAAGAACTTGGGGCGAGAAATTTGAGGCCGAACATGCGGCACTAATGGAGCGGAACTGGATGAAGTACTTTCGGTTCGACGTGACGGGACTGGAAGATGTGCCACTGGAGGAGTGGAGTCACGAGGATCTAATCAAAGAAAAGACGTCGGCGTACCTGGCCCAGCCAGAGGTTGGACAGAGATTTTATGCGTGTGTCGACGCGATAACGGCGTTACTGCTGAGCCCGCAGGGAAGGTAGCAATGCACGACGATGAAATGTACGGTCCAGCTGTCCAACGGCAAATAAGCCGTTAGCCATAATAATAATCTCGGTTCATTCTGCCACAGTGTGCATGCTGGACTGACCACAACGCCAATGTCGTGGCTTGCCACTACCCTGTTGAGCTCCGGCGTCGTGTGCGTTTCATCAGGTCCCCGCAGTACACCGCGGACCTGGCACGGCGTGATGTCGCGTCAACCTTCAGTTCTCCTATACTACCTCTTGCAACGTGTGACATCATATATTCGATGTCAAGCAGCGCGCCAGGCACACTGCAATACAAGCGAAGCGTGAAGGAAGATCCGGGCTCCTGGTCAGCATCGTATAGCAGTAGCATACGGAACGCCTATGACGCCATGCCTCATCCTTCCTCTTGGCCCAACATGCGCACCGACCAAACATGGGAAACGTGTCGCACATCCCGTTTCCCATCATCGGTCGATGCACCTTATATACCCCGCGATCAGTTGATTGTTCTTGGCTGTGTAAGAAGACAAGCCCTTGGCTTTGAGTAACAAGCCTCACATTGGAGGAGAAAGCTTACCGCAGAGAGAGCCAGCCGCCTCTTGACATCAGAGGCAGGGTGGAATAGGTAGGTAACCTGATGTCGCATGGGAAAGAGCAAGAGGCGGGTGAATGTAGGCTTTGTGGGTGAGAAAGTGTTATGTATATCTCCTTTCCTCTCTTCGTATTGCGCATCTCATACCCTTCTTTTTCCTTCTTACTGCGTGCCTTCAAGCTTCAAAATGGCTACTGTAGAAGCAGGCAAGGCGACTGCCGTGCCTGACACAGAGCGTGACCCCAACTATGGTCAAGGCAAAGAGATGGATCAAGAGAAGACGGACCGAATTATCAAAGACGACAAGGTCGAGCTTCAAGACAGTGATGCTTGGGACAAGCTTGGATACTCTTTTCCAACTTGGCGCAAATGGTGAGTTGAGCTTGTGTTTCTTATCCAAGTGCCGCTTTGCCGTGACATACGAGTACTGTGGCGGGGCATCTTGGGAGCCTACCATGACCCAACGTCCATGTTTGGTCGCTTGTCTCAAGTCTCGATGGCTGGAGTCTGATGCTAATGGTAATTACATGGTAGGCAGATCCTCATCGTAGTCTTCTTCATCCAAATCAGTATCAACACGAATGCTTCCATGTACTCGCATGCCGTTAGCGCTGTATCTGAACATCATGGCGTCAGCGAGCAAGCAGCCCGCGTCCCACAGGCAGCTTTCTTGATCGCCTACGGTATTGGATGCGAACTTTGGGCTCCTTGGTCAGAAGAGTATGGCAGATGGCCCATCCAACAACTCAGCTTGTTCCTTGTCAACCTCTGGCAGATTCCATGCGCCTTGTCGAAGAACTATGCTACATATGTGGTTTGTCGAACGCTTGGAGGTCTATCGACCGCCGGTGGCTCCGTCACACTTGGCGTACTGGCCGATATGTGGGAGCCGGATGAGCAAGAGTTTGCGGTTGCATTCCTAGTTCTATCGTCCGTTGGCGGATCTGTCGTCGGTGCAATCATTGGAGCCTTCGTAGAAGAGTGAGTCCATCATTACCAACACTTATAGACAAGCACCAACTCAGCCATTCAGATATAAATCGGTCGAGTGGATATTCTGGGTTCAGCTCATCATCGGAGGCTTCGTACAGGCTGTCCACTTTCTCTGCAACCCCGAAACTCGCTCGACGATCCTGCTGGACCGTGAGGCAAAGAGGCGACGTAAGACGGGTGAAGATGCGAATATTTATGGTCCAAATGAGATCCGAGGCGGTCACAAGATGAGCTTCAAGGAGGTCGGCACTATCTTCTGGAGGTATGTAAAGGATCCAAGACACGGATGCCCTAGTGCTAACGAAAACGTAGACCGTTCTACATGTTCTTCACTGAACCAATCGTCTTATGGCTATCTCTCCTCAGCGGTTTTAGTGATGCCTTGATATTCACATTCCTGGAGTCTTTTGGGCCCGTCTACGAACAGTGGGGCTTTGGTACCGTCGGCGCTGGCCTTGCCTTCATACCCATCTTGCTCAGCTACTTCCTGGCTTACGCTTCGTACATGCCATCGATAATCAAGTTCCGAAAGAAGCGCCGGGTAAATCCAGATTCTGTTGCACCCGAAGCTCGACTTTGGTGGTTGTTGTTCCTTGCACCATTGGAAACTTTGGGCTTGTTTGGGTTCGCCTGGACGTCACTTGGACCGGATTATGGCATTCCTTGGATCGCGCCTATGATCTTCTCGGCGATGGTCGGCATGGCAAATGTAAGACTTGAAATGTACCATGGCTGTGAGTCCACTAACAGTCTTTAGTATGCAATCTATCAATCTTCAATCGACTACCAGACCGCTGCATATGGCCCATACGCTTCCTCGGCAACTGGTGGTAACGATCTTGCTCGTGACGCTCTCGCTGGTATCGCTTCACTTTACTCCACACCTTTATACAAGAACATTCCGGGGCGACCCTTGCAATATGCTTCAACGATCCTCGCCTGCCTTGCTTTCGTGGTCACAATACCAATTTATATCGTGTATTGGAAAGGTCCGGAGATTAGAGCCAAATCGAAGTTTGCGCAAAGTCTCGACCAAAGCAGGCATCAAAGAGACGAGAAGAGGAGGAAGAGTAGCCTTGCAGGCATCGAAGGACCGTTGGGTGAGAAAGAGAAAAAGGTTCATCGAGAAACTGTGTAGGAATAGGCACCTATGGGATGTTGTATGATTATGAAGCAATTGCCTGGGCTGGCACCTTTGATGTATAGCGTATGCGAGTAATGTCTTATGATAGTACATGCCACTGTTGCTGTTACGTCTTCTGAATGGGTAGCGTATAGCTCGGGCGATGAACGGTTGGTCAAAGTCCCAGACGGTCATAAGAATACGAAGTCGACAGGTGGAATGCGGCGTTCACGATGACCAGGGTTGTTTTGGTGTTTGACTATTTGATGGCTCGTAAGTTGAGTGGCTGTCGTCCGGCAGGCTCAGATTGCAGATGTGTGTCCTCGTATGCGGTGCGATGCTGTTGTTTCTCCGAGCTCAAATGACACCGTCGCGTGCCCACTCCACCCTTGGGGTTCGCAACACCATCATCGTCTGGTGCCCGTTTCCCCAGTCGTTTGCCATGGCCTTGGTATGCCGTCTGGGGGTAGCAGGGCCGATTTTGAGCAGTCGGCTGACTTACCTTTTGGGGGGTCTTGCCTGACAAGTCTAGTGTTCACCCAGCCGAGGTCACGCGCGTGGAGCCATGGTGCTTTAGTCAGGCACACCGTCCCTTCCCCAGACGGACGTGCTTAAGATGAATGACGCCGCCGGCATCTGGCTGCGCCCCGCAATGCCACGACATTCCTCCAGGACGTACACAAGAGGCGTTACCTGACATACATCGTGTTGTCTCATCCACACAGAGCCATGACGAAAGCGCGCTATGACTTCAAGACGCGCCCGGTCGCGCACCCGGACGCCATTGTCGCGGGCGACAAGTACCGCTTTACCATCCTCACCGACGGTCTGCTGCGCTTCGAGTGGGCCGAAGATGGGCGATTCGAAGACCGCGCGAGCACCTTCGCCATCAACCGCAAACTAGCCGTGCCTGACTTCTACGTCTGGGATCGTGGCCACGGCATCGAGATCGTAACCAAGCGCTTCCACGTTGTATACGACAAGAAGAAGTTCAGTGCCGACGGTTTCAAGATCCATCTCAAGGGCAACGTGACGGGCACATGGACATACGGGCAGCCACTCTCCAATCTGGGCGGCACAAACCGTACGCTCGACGGTGTAGATGGCAGGACCAACCTGGGCCCTGGTGTGCTGTCCAGAGAGGGCATGGCCCTTTTGGACGACACCAAATCCATGCTCTTCGAAGATAACGGGTGGATTGCAGGACGCACGAGTGGCGATAGGACAGACCAATACATCTTCATGTATGGCCGCGACTATCGGGAAGCCATGCGCGCCTTCTACGCTGTGTCGGGAAGCCAGCCTCTCCTGCCACGATACGCCATGGGCAACTGGTGGAGTCGATACCACGCCTACGACGAGAAGGAATATCTTGACTTGCACGATCACTTCGACAAAGACGACGTGCCCATGAACGTGGCGGTTGTGGATATGGACTGGCATCTGGTATGGGATTTGCCTGGTGGCGTCAATGGCTGGACCGGATACACATGGAACAAGAAGCTCTTCCCCGATCCCGACGCTTTCATGAAGAAGCTGCACGATCGCGGCATGAAATTGACGCTCAATCTGCATCCAGCAGACGGCTTCCGGCCGCACGAGGAACAATACCCCGAAGTTGCCAAATACCTTGGCATCGACCCACAGTCTAAGCAGACGATTCCTTTCGACTGCACAGACAAGAAGTTTATGGACGCATACTTCGACATCGTACACCACGAGCATGAAGAGCGAGGTGTAGATTTCTGGTGGGTGGACTGGCAACAAGGCAACACGTCCAAGATCCCCGGAGTCGACCCTCTCTGGGTGCTCAACCACTTTCACTTCCTTGATAGTGGTCGTGGTTCTCAGCGCCCTCTGATTCTCTCCCGATTTGGCGGCCCAGGAGCCCAGCGCTACCAGATCGGCTTTTCCGGTGATGCTATCATCACCTGGGACAGTCTGCACTTTCAGCCTGAGTTTACAGCAACTGCGTCCAACATTGGGTATGGTTGGTGGAGCAACGACATTGGTGGCCATACACACGGCTACAAGAATGACGAACTCTACACACGATGGGTACAACTAGGTTGCTGGTCCCCCATTTTGCGCCTACATTCAGACAACAATCCTTTCAACACGCGCGAGCCTTGGCGTTTCAACGAAGAGGCACGCGTCATCGTAGAAGACACCCTACGTTTCCGCCACCGCCTCATCCCATACCTGTACACGATGAACGCGAGGAGTGCGTCTGATGATGAGCCACTTATTCAACCCATGTACTGGGACCACCCCGAGGCTGACGAGGCTTACAACGTGCCCAACCAGTTCCGCTTTGGCTCTGAGATGATTGTTGCCCCCATTACCCAGCCACGCGACCAGACTACGCATCTTGGTGCAGAGAAGCTCTGGCTCCCAGAAGGCCGTTACGTCGACATCTTTACTGGCATTGTATACAACCGTGCCGGCGAACTCACCGTCCACCGTCCCCTAAACTTCGTTCCCGTGCTCGCAAAAGAAGGGTCCATAATCCCCCTCGACGCAGCCTACCGACCCAAATCCGGCTCTCCCAACCCAGAAGGTCTGGAAATCCTCCTTGCTGTAGGCGCAGACGGGTCCTTCACACTTATCGAAGATGATGGCACAGGGCATCTTGTTGACGACGGCGGCTTTTCAATCATCGACGACGAAGGCCAAGAATCAGCCGATGATACTGTGCGCTTCGCACATACACCCATTACCTACAAGCAATCTACTGGCGTCATCAACATTGGCCCTACCACACCTGAAAACCACGCCATTCCCAAGAACCGGTCTTGGAAGATCCGCTTACTGGCTCATACACCCAAGAAGGGTACAGAGATACGCTGCGTCACAACCTCCCCTACTACCAAGAAGCATGCAAAGGTCCTTTCGCACAAGGTTACTCAGGAAAGTAATGGTACGCTCATCACGCTGGATGCTGTACCCACTTCGCATACTATCCATATTGAACTCATGTCTTCTTCATCTCGTTCCTCAACTTCTTCGTCAGGTCCGCAACTTGATGTTATCGATCCGAATCCCAAGCTCTGGGACATCATTGACAAGGCGTGGATTGAAATGGATAAGAAGTGGGATTATTGGAATTGCGTCAATAACGGAGAGCCGGTTTTGAACAAGGTCAGAGCGCTGCAAGGGAGAGGCATGCACAGAGGGTTGCTGGATGCGATGTTGGAGTTGTTGCTGGCGGACGGGAGGTATGCTGGAGAAGAGACGGACGAGTGGTGAAGTTGGTAGTGCGCTCTTGTAGATCTAACGTGCCCGATGTTTAAGAAGAAATGGACGAGTAATTCCTCCTTTGAAAGAAGGTTCTGTCTCAATACATATGTTTGTACATTGCTGCATCAATTCAAGCCCTCTAATGCATCCCACGTAACATCATGCAAGCCAACTGTCCTATGGCCTCATCTCCACCTTGTCCTTGTGGGATTTCATCGCCTCCTTGAACCCATCTCTCTGCAAAATCTCGGCCACCTTATCCATGACCTTGCCCTCTCTCCTCCTACTGTAGTCACCTTCCTTGAGCTCATACCCAGCCCTTGTCGCGTCCTCCAAACTCTCATACTCCCAGATATTCGCCTTCATACCCACACCGTGATACTGATGTTTCTGCAAAAACGCCAACCACGCCTTGATGACATCTGGATGTCCGTCTTGAATCTGGATAAGTCGGCGCATGGTGATACGCTCAAAGTTCTCTTGCGACTTCTTGAAAATGAAATTGGAGCGGGGCACAGTCCAGCGCTCTGTTATCCTTGGGAGGGGAACGGGACCCCGCGCGCAGAGACCCATGTAGTATGCTGCGCGAACGGCGAAGTCGGCGAAGAGGAGAAGGTTGCGGACGTTGTAGGTGCGCAGTTGGAGGTCGCAGGTTGGTACGCCGTATTCGGGGGTGCGGCGTAAGGGGCGGAGATGTACAGCACGGACGTTTATGGGTGTTCGGAGGGCTTCGAGGGCTTCTGCGGTCTTGGGATCGAGGGGTGGTTCGTCGGTGGGAAGGGTGATGTTGTTTTCCCTGGAGCCATTGTTAACGAACTGCGGGGTTGGAACTGGAGTTTGAGAAGGAAGACTGACTTTGCCAGCTTGATAGGTTCTAAACCAGCGCGTTTGTACATCTTTAGCAGACCCAAGTGATCAGGTGTGTTTTGTAGTTCTTTCCACCGCCGTTGTGCGTCTTCGCGCGTCTTGGGCTCCCACTCTTCTTGGTCTTGATTGACTTTTTGCTGGCTTGCGTACAGGCTGTCGAATCGTTAGCAGCCTCTTACTTTGCTACTCCAGTGGGTTCGGCATGTCATACGTCTTGAATTCTTGCGGATTGATCCCAGCATCCTCTAACCGCTGATCAAGTGGCATAGCACTGTTCTCCAGATCCATCTTCAATTGATCCATAAGCTTGACATCCTTGTCTTCTCGTGAATCCCTCTCGTTGTCTTCTTCTGCTCTTCCGCTCTTCGCTCGCGAGAAAGTCTGTGTGCATGGTCGGGGGGCGTGGGCAATCTGTGCAGCGCATTAGCAACCAAGAATTCCTCCTGTAGCAGCGTAATTGCAATAAAAGTACCTTCGCCCTCTTCGCCGGCCCCAGGAAGGAGCGCATACATCGTGGCGCGGCCATTCTTGATATCGTCGCACTCACTACGTCCAACATCGAACTTCTTCCAGAGGGCCGATGGCGCTAGTCACGATTCCGCTTACTGTCTTGGCAACATCGGAATTGGCCGCCGCCTTCCCTCTGTACCCTAGTCGTACCGTCCGAAAATGTCACATGTACGAGGCAGACTATTTCTTTAGATACCGGATTGTACTTCTAACCTCCTTTACTTTTACTCTGTTTCAGCAAACACCACAGCGTTCAAGATGGAGACCATTTCAGACATGGCAGCTGCACCCAACGCCTATGCCCGCGCTACGGAAACGGCCAAATACGTACGCTCACAATTGCCAGAAGCACTGCAATACCCCAAGGTAGCCATCGTGTGTGGCTCTGGATTAGGAGGACTTGCCGAGACGATTGAATCAGAGCCAAAGGTCGAATTGGCTTATGGAACGATTCCCAACTTTCCAAAGAGTACTGGTGAGTACTGGACACTGAAACATGCTATCGCCGAGGACGTGATTCTTCGCATAGCACAAGCTGCGGGGTACTGATATCTTTGTTTAGTCGTAGGACATGCTGGAAAGTTTGTGTTTGGGCACATTGGACCCCAGAAGACGCCTGTCGCGCTTCTTGTTGGACGAGCACAGTGAGTCACCAAAACATCGAGAGACTTTGTTTCGAAACAATGATATTGATATGTTCAGTTTCTATGAGGGACATTCGATGGACCTGGTTACATTCGCCACGCGAGTGTGCAAACTGCTCGGTGTCGAAACCATGATCGGTATGATGAGCTGCCAATCAATGAACGTAATCGACTAGCTAACCAAAAGTGAAGTCACAAACGCAGCTGGTGGTCTTAACCAGACTTACCGCGTAGGAGACATTGTTTGCTTGAACGACGTACGTACCATTCTAACGACGTTGAGCCTACTCTGACTGTGCTTAGCATCTCAACATGGCTGGACTTGTCGGCATTCATCCTCTGCGTGGCCCTAACATCGAGGAGTTTGGCGTTCGTTTCCCACCTCTATCAGATGCCTATGACCTCGACCTGAGGGTGCGGACGCACAAGGCCTGGGCAAAACTAGGGCTGGATAAGCAGCAACGAAAGCTACATGAGGGCGTTTACGCATTTGTAGCAGGACCAACGTATGTCATTCATGTCCTTCTCCTCCCCTCTACTTCGCTATGGGTACCAGACAGCTGCTGACTGTCATCAAGTTATGAGACTCGGGCAGAATGCCGAATGCTCAGTACGCTGGGGGCTGACGTTGTGGGTATGTCAACTGTACCCGAGATCATCGTCGCCAGACACGCTGGAATGCGCATTCTGGCATTCAGTCTAGTAACAAACGTTGCTGTTCTCGAGGCAGGCGCCCGCGGAAATGATGCAGCAATTCAGTCGATGAACAGGGCGGAACTGACCGAGCATCTAAGTCAAGGCAAGGCAAACCACGAGGAGGTGCTGGAAGCCGGACGAGAGGCAGCCAAGGACATGCAGGCTTTGGTCAAGGAGATATTGTCCGATCTCCACAGTCAGTAGCAAGGGTAGCAGTCGCGGGAGGCTATAGCACCAGACGTCAGCGTGCCTTTCCCTGCGATCAACGCGGGTAGGCATAGCACCAAGAAGGTGACCCGATATCCAGAATAGAATATAGCATCCATCCAGTTGGCCAGAGCACGAACCAATCTGGCATCTATTGAGCCAGAATGTGGCCAGGCAGATCTCAAGGCTTGACGACCTTGCCTTTGTTTCGCTTTGCCTTCAACGCCTTGTAGTGGGCCTTCTTGCCACTCGCTTTGGCTGTCTGGATATCCTCGTACTTCCGCTTGAAACGGCCAGTGTCCTGTTCCTGGGCGATAACCTCCTCCAACATGGTCTGCTTGCGGTCCTTGTTCTTCAAGCGGCTGCTGTAGAACTCAGTGGCGCCTTCGATTATGGTACCGACTTGGGAGAATGCGGGAACGTCGCCCTTCTTGTTGTCCTTCTTGTAGTGGCGCTTCGGGTCAAGGACGTTCCTCATCTTGAGAAGCTGTAGGTCTCGGCGCAGTTCTGGGGTGAGGTCGGTCTTGGGCATATTGAACCATTGTGATCCAGCGGTGGCCTTCTTCTCCTGGGCAAAGTTGTTAGCACGGTTGCTGACAAGATGCCAAATAAAACTTGAATGAAGTAATGCCTCAGTGTAACTATGAACTAATGGAGCCTCAGTGGTGCAGGAAGGCAACCAAGACGGCGCCCGAGTCTGCTCAGCTAAAAAATTTGGGATAGATATCATCACAGGCATGCGTATGCATGAAGTGTGGCTTGAACGTACCTCTTGCTTCTGCTTCTTGATCTGGAGCGGATCCTCAATCTTCTTGATGCCGTTAGCCAAAGCCTGCTGCTTCTTGTCGACGAGCTTGGAATGATCTAGGCGCGTGATGTTGCCGTCAGTCTTTTCGTAAGTATCGGCAATATGACCGGGCTGCAGCTTCGGCAGCCTGAACGGAGCATCCGACTTGCTCACGGGCGGCGCTGTGGCTGCCTTTGCGCGCATACGGACAGCAGCTTCATTAAGCAACTCCCGTATTTGCTCATCCGAGAGATCCTCATCGGTATCCTCGGCGAGGAGCGGCTGGTGCGTTGGCAACTCCATGTTGGCGTTGACAGGGAAAAGCAGTGGGAAAATTCGAGGTCGAACTTTTTGTCCCAAGAAGCTCGGACGCACGCTAACCGTTTTGATTCCGTTGCGCTCAGAACCAGATGCCGTTCGCGCAGACTCTCGCACGGTCATGCGCACTCGATGGCATTGGGGTTGCAACATGTCCACCTCTGCTGGTATGCTAGTGCCAACTTGCTCCGATGGTTCGCATCCGCCACGTCAAGCCCACTCGATGAATCTCTCCAAGTCAGCTTCATTTCTGTGCCGTCAGCGTTTGACATATTGGCTTATGACGCGCGCTCGCATACTCTGACGCGGTCGAGAGAATCGAACGACGAACAACTCATCGCTGGCATGGCCTGGTGTCTACAAGGCCAATCAAAAAGCGCCGTCCTGGCCAATCGCGTGCTCATGCCGCATGCTCGTCCAGCTGGGGCGGGACCAAGTTCGTCGCTCTAGCGTGGTGCCTCATGTGAAGTGTGCTGCCCTGGTAGCCTGTGCCGCCTAGGCATGGGTTACGATGCGCTCGAGTCTTGCGCCGCATGGAGATTGAATTGTGACGGGGGCGGCAGGAACATTGCGTCGCTACTGTGCTGTCACCTTGTCGGGCCTTGTAAAGAGATGTGGTGCGACGTGCATATTGCGCATATAAGCATGGCTGGAATGGCGATCGCAGCATCTTCTTCTCTGGAAGAGGCTCTAGCATGAGAGATGCTACGTCAGAACATCGAGCTAAGCTTGCATCTGCCATATACTGCAGCTCCCCTTCGCCAGCATTTCTACTTAATTCTCCGCGTACCTGAGTAACGTTGGGGTCCCTGCTTAGCTGTGGTTCGTTGACTCGTTAGAAACCCACCAACCAAGCATCAACTCCGCGAATATATCCTCGTGCTGGAATTTGATTCGCCGGACCGGAGCATAGGTCAGTCGCGCCCTTGGTTCAACCTCATGAGAGTTGGTGCAATGGGATATAGAGTAATGCTCATCCAACATGGCAGGCCGCACGCAGCAACGCCCTCGCGCCCCAAAAGACAGGTACTTGCGCCTTCCCCGCCCACCTCGCCCCGGCCACTCAGACCGCACCTTTGACGGAATCACGACCTCGCCTTCCTCTCACAACACGCCCACCGCGAGACATTGAGCAGCCATTGGGTGTCGCGCGTCTCTTTCTGCACCATCCCGCGACTGAGGAACAGTTATCGTCCTCCACACGCGCCTCGGACTCACCCAAGACCCTGTCCACCGCGTGACACTTGCGCAACCCAGCCCAAGCCATGGACCAAGTGAACCTCCAGGGCCACGGCCAGCAGAAGATGCGCCAGCAGCCTCAGCAAGCTGCGCCTCGCAAATATGATGGCCAGCAGGGCAACCCGCTCTACGATCCCCAGCAGGGCGGCCACTATGGTAAGTCTGCCCTTCCAGCTGCATGGCACGCGACGCGGCTCAGCCTGTCGCGTCCACCATGATGTCTTGTGCTAACTCTATCTTGCAGGCGCGTCTGCAGCCGTATGTTCTCTCTGCGCATCCGCGCCTACTGCAAACTTGAAGCCGCTGATATTTGGTCCAGATTGCCGCGCAAAACCACGCTCCGGATCCGCAGCTGTTCACCGGTTCCTGGCAGAACGTATGCGCTTACTTCCGTCGTAGCCACCATCACACAAGCTGACAACCATAGGTCAACCAAGGACTCACTGGCAACTACCGCGACATTCTCAACACATACTGGCAGCAACAGGTCACCAAGCTCGAGACGGACGAACATGACTACAAGCTCCACCAGCTTCCGCTTGCTCGGATCAAGAAGGTCATGAAGGCTGACCCAGAAGTAAAGATGATCTCAGCTGAAGCTCCCATCCTTTTTGCCAAAGGCTGTGACATCTTCATCACCGAGCTCACAATGCGCGCCTGGATTCATGCAGAGGAGAACAAGCGCCGCACCCTTCAGCGCTCCGACATCGCCTCGGCCCTGTCAAAGTCAGACATGTTCGACTTTCTCATAGACATCGTCCCCCGCGAAGAGGCTCATCCCCACAAGAGGAGTGCGGGTCAAAACGCAGCTGTCCAATCGTCGGCAGCAGTCGTACCTCCCGGCGGCATGCCTCAGCCGGTGCACGCGCAGCATTCCATGGCCCCGCCAGACTATGGTATGCCTCAGCATCTAGCACAGCAGGAAGACTACCAGCAACCTCCCATGTACCCAGGCCCGGTGCAAGGCGACCCCAGAGCTTATGCGCAACAGCCCATGTTCGATCCCAACGTCTACACTGGCTACCCAATGGGTCAGCAACCGCAGATGTACTCCGTTGGCCAACGTGGGCCTGACCCGAATGCAGGCGACCCACAGGGCTATGGTCGCTATGGAGAGGCTGACCCTGACGACGACGCACAGGGCGAGCGGGTTGATGCTGACAGTTAGAAGCTAGGAGCTCACCCAGCACTTGTTGAACTGGTCCTCAAAGGTCTAAGGGCGGCGTGTCCCATGTTCTAATGGGCAACGAATTCGTGGATGGGACGAGGCCGGCATGCAGATACAGATACAACTACCTTTTCAGAGGCTCTTGTTGGATGCCCTGGCCCTATGACAGAATTTGATACGGCGTTTAGGTGTAGTGTTTTGGAACGGCCGCGGATCGGCTACTTTGCGGCAGCCTCACGAGCAGATATCCATGATAGAATAACAGCTAGCTTCCATGATTGTCATGTCCATTCATCATCAGCACAGTGAAGCATGCGTTCGCGGCCTCGGCGCGCGGAAGTGGAAACGTCATTAGCAGCATCCCGATCCGCCCCGGTAACTAAACTGGCTGAACATGACCTCGGTCAGCCAGGGTCCAAGATCCACATCACATCACGTCCTGAAGATCTATGCACAAAAAAGATGGTACCGAGACGACCTACGGTCTAACGAGCCGCGCAAGTGGATTGCGGTCGCTAATCAAGCAACCCGAAGACGATTTGTTATTTGATGCGAGGTTTCTCACACATTCACAAGCGGCCGAACTACTACTTACCGCACGCGGGCTAACAGACCATCTTCTCCAACCTATGGGTCTGTACCTGCATCTGTTAACTAGCAGACATCCGACCTCTTCCGATCGCTCGAGGCACCGAGGCTCATGGTTGCGTGCTTGGCTGTCACGGGCAAAGTATGAAGATGCGCTCCAGATTTGGATCTATCAATTCATGAACCTCTGTATGTGAGGCTGAATCTTCTCTACCAAGATCTCAACAAGCACCCACGAAACTAGAAGCGTCACAAAGCTAGCCAGACTGCACCGGAGAGCGCATTAGACTGCCATTAGCTTGAAGCGCATCCCAGACATACTCCCGCCGGTACCCCGCGAAAGTGGGCCCGTGCTCCCACCCCACCTTCCTGGGTCCAACAGAACGGGCTCGTGGTGTGCAGCTCTTACCTACTTTACTCCAAGCCACCTCCTGCTTTCTTTCTCTCACCGACTCTTCCATTCCTCTTTCAATCTCCCTTTTCAATCATCACCTCTACAACCCCTCTCCTTTTAAACAACTTACATCACAATGGTCAAAGCCGTAGTAGCCGGAGCCGCAGGAGGCATTGGACAGGTACGAGCCCGAGAGTACCGCAGGGACTTATATCTCCGCATTGAAGCCGGTACTGACTTATCCTCGACAGCCCCTTTCTCTGCTCCTCAAGTCCTGCCAACACGTCACTGAGCTCGCCCTCTACGATGTCGTAAACACACCAGGTGTCGCTGCCGATCTCTCGCACATCTCAACCCCAGCAGTATGAGCTAGCTCTAGCCCCGCATATACACAGATATACTGAAGCTAGACAGACTGTTACAGGCTTCCTGCCCAAGGAGGAAGGTCTCCAAAAGGCCCTGACCGGCGCTGACGTCGTTGTCATCCCTGCCGGTATTCCTCGTAAGTCAGACTGTTACTATTGCACGAGTACCACAAGCTAATGGGTGCTCAGGCAAGCCGGGTATGACCCGTGACGATCTCTTCAAGATCAACGCTGGTATCGTACAGGGTCTCATCGAGGGCGTTGCCAAGTACTGCCCAAAAGCATTCGTGCTTGTCATCTCCAACCCTGTCAACTCGACCGTTCCCATCGCCGCCGAGGTCCTCAAGAAGGCTGGTGTATTCGATCCCAAGAGACTCTTCGGTGTCACCACCCTTGATGTTGTCCGTGCCGAGACCTTTGTCGCTGAGATTACTGGCGAGAAGAACCCTGGAAACCTGAACATCCCGGTCATTGGTGGTCACTCAGGAGAGACCATTGTTCCTCTTTTCAGCCAGTCAAAGCCGAGTGTCAACATCCCCGCTGACAAGATGGATGCTCTTGTAAACCGTGTTCAATTCGGTGGTGACGAGGTCGTCAAGGCAAAGGAGGGCGCTGGCTCAGCCACTCTTTCCATGGCTTACGCTGGATACCGGTAGGTTTCATTTGCAAAGTCTTCCATGCTCTAGCTAACGACGGACAGCTTCGCCGAGAAGGTCATCAAGGCCTCCAAGGGCGAGAAGGGTATTGTCGAGCCCAGCTACGTCTACCTCCCTGGTGTCGAGGGTGGAGATGCCATTGCCAAGGCCACTGGTCTTGACTTCTTCTCCGTCCCCATTGAGCTTGGTGTAAGTAGACACGAAATCTTTAATTCCAGCTTGTGTCCGTAAGATAGCTAATTCTCTCGACAGGCCGGAGGTGCCGAGAAGGCCATTGATGTCGTTAGCAGCGCCAACGATGCAGAGAAGAAGCTTCTCCAGGCCTGCTACGACGGCTTGAAGGGCAACATCAGCAAGGGCGTCGAGTTCGTCGCGAAC
Source organism: Alternaria postmessia (assembly GCF_024291825.1). Taxonomy (NCBI): domain Eukaryota; kingdom Fungi; phylum Ascomycota; class Dothideomycetes; order Pleosporales; family Pleosporaceae; genus Alternaria; species Alternaria postmessia. The sequence continues at coordinate 567,701 of NW_026260080.1, read as the reverse complement.
CCTCCCGCCAAGTGAGTATACTCGGATATCGGTACCACTTGACTGCAAGCTCATGTGCGCCGTCCGCAGATAGATTATAAGCCGCCATGAAGCGAATGAGAGATGACACCACGAGAACATGCCTTGGTATGTGCGTGGATCCACGCCAATCTGAGCAAAAATATGAATGATTTGACGATACCATACTATGAGGTATCAAAGTGATATGCATTGCCTATCTGAATCCTACCCGGAACGTGCGGTGATGTTGATAAGCATTCATGGCGCTTGTCGAGACATGACATGACGAACCCTTGCAATTGATCGACCGCGGCTCTAAGCAACCCGCGTGCACGTCTGAACTCCAACACCAGCACACCGCAATAGACCCCCACACTTCGCCCAGGCTGTAATCACAACCTGTTGACCTACGAACAAACACCTAGATATTAGCGAAAACTGAACTACCGCATATATCCGAGCCGCCGTTGTAGCCCGCTTTACATCGAAGCGCGCGCATCTTCTTCGCGCACCGAACCTACTCCCACCATCACCCGTGGACCAAGCTACCCTATTACTCGTCTGAGCGCATAAACACGCAAACCACTCTTCAACATGGCGCAAGCCAATCCCTCTGCACCGAACGAGCCCTCCACATCCTATGTCGACCCCACGTTCTCACTAGTGAACACATCGTGTCTCGATCTCTTACTCATAGAGCTTGTACCTATGGCATATCGCATAACAGCTGATCTCGCCGCACGAGAAGAGGAGTGGATTCATGGATCGTCGGCCACAAAGCCAAAACGATTGTCGGGCACAAGCAACGACGCGTCAAGCACGGCAGCAGGCACAGCAAGAGGAACAGATGGCGGGCCGGTGGGGGGAGGAGGCACTGCAACAGTGGACGAGGAAGAAGCAAGAGAAGCTGTTTTCCATCGACTAGAGAACTTGGGGTACAGGGTCGGATTGGGTGTGGTTGAACGGTACATCCGTCCCTCAAGTCATACTTGGGCTCTCAAGATCCTTGCTAACGTTCGACACAGATTCTCCCGAGACGCACCTCGACCAACTACACCTCTCGACTGCATCAAATTTCTGTGCAAAGATCTCTGGACGCTCCTCTTTAGAAAGCAGATTGATAACCTCAAAACCAATCACCGTGGCATCTACGTCCTCACGGACAATACCTTCAAACCCCTCGGCCGCATGTCGTTTGATACAAAGAAATATGACGCCACCATGCAAGCAGCACTAGTAGCACAAACAGGCGATGTAGCGCTAGGTCGGGACGCGAATAGCCAGGCCAGGGTTCAGCCATTCCTGTACTTCCCAGCTGGTCTGATAAGAGGCTGTCTTGCAAGCTTGGGCATACAAGCGACAGTCACGGCAGAGAGTGCTGCGCTGCCCGGAGCTACGTTCCAGATCCGGACTGCGGGAGCGAAGAGCTAAGAGAATGGGCGAAGCGGTATACCATCCGTTTTTCAGCGGCATTGTGCGGCGTTGAAGGGTCCTATCGAGTTGATGTACTTGAGTGGCCATGGGATTACTTCCGGCGAATAACCGCTTGGGTCAAAAGGCGGCCTCTCACGCTTATGCGTGGTTATCCGCATAGCTATGCCATCTTACAACAACTGCAGTAAAGAAGAAAAACTATCGACTCAGCACACCGATTGTAGTCAGCACGCCCGTACTTTCTAACCATCCTTACTTTACAATCAGGTCAGCCCTAAATAAACGCCGTGTTGTCTTAGCAACCTACATATCTTCAGCCTGGCGTGTACAACGTCCTCCAGTATGTACGGTACGTACGGAAACTCAAATATGCCGGCTCTCTCGAGTATGAGCCTGATAGCTGAAGCTGTTTCCCCTCAACCATACGAACAAGAAGTCATGGTAGCACATCATGACTCAAAGACGATATCTTGACACATGTCTCAGCCTCACCTGCAGATTGATAAACTCTCACCCACATGCATTCTTCCTGTTCGTCTTGATTTCATTGGTCTAAGCCCAAGCGCTCGTCTCGGATCTCACAAAACATTCTAGTGGTCTAGTTAGCATCGCAATACTGCATCACTAGGCTATTGCCTCCAATAAAGATAATGTTCTCCGTAAGATCAAGCGATCCACCTTTACGAGGAAGAAGAGTGTAGGTCAGAGGACTGCGTGGCCGGTTCGGGGTGTGGGAGATATCAGGTGTATCCATGACCCGGAGAAAGCCAGGCAGCAGAAGTCCGCATGGTAAGAACGGGTAGTCGGATTCAATGTGCGTCCTCTCGAGTCGGGCGTTCTTGTCCTGGGTAGAATGCATATACTATACAACTACGCGGCGATTTTCGGGGATCTTTCCAAGGGAGTCAAGAGGCCATGCAATCCCGGTTCGGTTCTGGAGACAAAGGCATCTGGCTTGTAGCAGCGGCAGCGTTCCAGCAAGCTGTCAGTGAGCTTGACGGCATTGAAGCTTCCTAAGAGCGCTACAGTAGCTGCAGGAACGGTGCGCTCGAGATATGGACGAGACATGAGGAGCTGAAGCTATTCATTATGGGACTAACCAACGACGTCGAAATGCTGAATATTGTCACATGTACCGAAGTAACGGGATACAGATTTACACCACTATTCATTGACATCGCCTGGAAATATTAAGTTCACGCTCTCCAAATCTACTTATCTGACTCCAATTGGAGCTGTTAAGTAGCTCCAACTTTCACCCCAGCGATTCGTCGTTCGCGGGGTAGATTGCTAACCGAGCAGGGGGTTTATCAATTGCTCGACGTGCCGCTTTCGGCAGCTGCATCCCTACCTCAAACATGACATCACGGCCTTAGCAACAAGCATCTCAGCGGCAGGCCTACTGCTAGCATGTTTCTTATCTCGACTTGACGAACAGTTATCGGAGACGTCGTCGCGTTGGAAGCGTTTCACGCAGCCCAAGTACGCCGCACAGCTAGGCAATCTAATTGGACAGACTATCCGTCATGGTCTCGTACATGCGGAGATTTCTCGATTCTGGCTTATCGCACGAGGCGCCCATGTCGTACCGTTGGATCGTCGCTGCAACTACTATTTTGCAACCCGTTTTGCCTATCACACCAATCGAGGTTGAGCATCATGTTGTACTATCGCCGCGGAAACGCCGTAGGCGGCGAACTGCTCCTCGAGTATAATGGCAGTATCTCTACAGACCCTGGTCGGTATTTGGAGTCGGTATGGCTGTAGAGAATATGTTAATATAATCGCTTTCCTAGAAACAGAGAACCTGAGGAGTTTTCCAGCCTCTACATCCACTTGTTGAAGCCTTCACAATGGCAGACACGACCAAGATACCTCTCCCAGTGGGAGCCGGCTATGGTACGTTCCCTACAATTTCACCCAATGATCACAGCTGAACCTTCCAGGCGTCGTCGTTGGCATCGGCTTCTTCTTCGCTTTTCTCATGATGGGAATCTCGTGGCTCCAAAATAGATACACACGCTACTCAACACAATCATCCGAAGAGTTCAACACTGCGTCGCGCTCAGTCAAACCCGGTCTCATCGCTTCTGGTATCGTTTCTGCATGGACCTGGGCTGCCACTCTGCTCCAATCCTCTACCGTAGCATACCAATATGGGGTCGCAGGACCGTTCTGGTAAGTTTTGCCTATACGAAATGCATGTGAGACATACACTGACTTCGTATCTTCAAATCTGCAGGTACGCTGCTGGGGCTACAGTTCAGATTCTCATGTTCTCGATCCTGGCTTGCAAGGTCAAGCAGAATGCGCCGAGATGTCATACATACCTTGAAATCGTAAAAGCGAGATACGGGACGGTTGCACATCTAGTGTTTATGGTCTTCGCGTTTGTGACGAACATTTTGGTGGGCAGCCAGCTCTTGTTGGGCGGAAGTGCAGTCGTCACTAGCTTGACGGGCATGCCGGTGTATGCTGCTGTATTCTTGATTCCAGTTGGTGAGTAATGTCTGAGAAGTCTATTCCGGAGATGTGCTAACAGAGACAGGTGTCTGTGCCTACGTTATCCTCGGTGGTCTGCGAGCGACTTTTATCTGCGACTACAGCCACACCTTGATCCTTATGATCATCATCCTCTATTTTATGTTCAACGCATACGCTATCAGCCCTCTAATCGGCTCACCCAGCGAGATGTACGAGCTGCTCAAAAAAGCTGGGACCCAACGCCCAGTCAGTGGGAATCAGGACGGCTCATACGTCACTTTGAAGTCGAACTTTGGCTTAATATTCGGTGTCATCCAATTATGCTCTGGATCTGGAACCGTTTTCCTTGATCAAGCCTACTGGCAGCGTGCGATCGCCTCCAAACCTTCTACTGCCGTACGGGCGTATCTCCTAGGAGGGATTGCCTGGTTCGCTATCCCATTCGGCTTTTCGACAACGCTTGGTCTTGCAGCTGTGGCGCTCACCGATAATCCACGCTTTCCCACTTACCCAGAGGTACCTACCTCTGGCCAAATCTCATCCGGTCTAGCGGCGGCCTTCGCTGCGGAGACATTGATGGGACAGGGAGGTGCTGTTGCACTGCTGGTGGTTCTCTTCATGGCAGTCACGTCATGCGCGTCTGCAGAACTCATCGCCGTTTCTTCGTTGCTGACATTCGACGTTTACAAGGAATACGTTTCGCCCAAAGCTTCACCAAAGCAGTTGGTCTTCGTTTCGCACATTATGATATGCGTTTTCGGATTGATCATGTCTGTGTTCGCCTGCATCTGGAATGCGGCATCGATCGATCTTGGATGGCTTTTCCTGTACGTTTTCCCCTATCTCATGGCTACTATATCATCTTTACTAACATGTTGAAGCGTTATGGGTTTGCTAATCGGTGGCGCTGTGTTCCCGACCGCCTTCGCCATAACATGGCGGAAACAAAGCAAAGTTGCCGCTATATCTGGTTGTCTCTCTGGTCTTGCCGCAGGTCTCACTGCATGGTTAGCGACTGCAAAGAGTTATTACGGCGAGATCACTGTAGAGACTACTGGCATGTCATATCCAACGCTCGCAGGCAATCTGGCAGCGATCATGACCGGACTCATTGTAACAACCACAATCACTTTGATCAAGCCGGACAATTTCGACTGGGAAATCACTCGTGCTATCAACGCCGTCGTTACAGATGGAGTAGATAACGCTGCAACGCCGAGAGATGCTTCCACACCCGAACTCTCTGATGCTGGCGAAAAGAAGATTGCAGCCGATGCCACCACACAACCCGAAGCAGCCGCAGCAGAGCTTCCACATCATCTAGCTCCCCCACTAGAGGAGGAAGACGACCCTTCCACACTCCGTCGTGCTTTCAAGCTCGCCTGTATCTCCGCATTCCTGTTGACCTTCATCTTGGACTTCCTTCTCCCCATGCCCATGTTCTTCTCGCACTACATCTTCTCTCAGGGCTTCTTCACTGCATGGGTGGTAGTAAGCTTTATTTGGGTATTTGCCAGTAGTGCGATTAGTTGTCTGTTGCCAATCTGGGAGACCCGAGGGAGTTTTGCGAGACTGTTTAGGAAGATTGGTGAGGATCTCAGGAAGAAAAGTTGAACTGTGAATTACAGACTTTAAATAAGGCTTGTCTACATTTAGTTTATGTGAATAGGAATACTATCCAGAGAAACAGTCAAAAGTATGTATAGATTCGTATCTTGACATGAGACTGAACGCAGATGTCGCATTTGTCATAAAAAGCTATGGATCGAACGACATAGCGTTCAACAAGACAATGACTATTATCTCGTCCGCGCTGCTCAGAAAAATCTACTAAGTAGCCCTTAGTTAAAACATTTTCATCATAAAATTCCCAGACAGATCAAAGCAAGGTAGGTCGCCCTTGCACCCTTTCTAAACCATGGTACTACTAGCTCATGCATTATTAAGACTCATCGCCATGTCCTCTACCACCTATGTTCCAGAAACAGAGACACCTCTATTTCATGTTCACCAAGGAACACGAATACATACTCAGCAGACAGAATGGGTAAGCGCAAACCCTACCCTTCAGGTCGACCCGCAAAGAAGAGTGTAGCTGCAAGAGGAGAAGAAGTGCAAGGAACGATATTCTTCTACATGCCTAAGGAAAAGCCGTACGGTGTTTTTTGCCAATGGCATACCAGCCCGTTCAGCATACCCATCGCCTCACTGCAGTGGCTCGTTGACATGGCGCCTTCACCACCAACACCTCGAACTGCGTCTTCGTTGATTCTAAATCTCACAACCTCTATACGAACAACGTCTACAGAATCCTCGACTATCCTCTCTACTCACACCGTATCAAACTCAACCATACTATTTACTTGCGCCGAGCAATCCTACATGTTCTGTAAAGCCGTCTATTTCTCGGACGCCAACACTGCCCGTCTTATCCTCTTGACTTCAGACCCTAAAGAACAAAAGAAGCATGGTCAGAAGGTCAAGAACTTCGATTTCGATGAATGGGGAAGAGTGAAAAGTAGGGTTGCTAGAGTGGGGAATTGGTACAAGTATACGGATACTAAGAATAAACATATGAGGAGTGTCTTGCTAGGGACACAAGGAAGAGAAATAGCAGAAGCAGCTCGGAGAGATCGTATCTGGGGGATCGGATACAGATCAGATGAAGCAGAAACGTACAGAGATTCTTGGGGAGAGAATCTGTTAGGGAGGTGTTTGATGGATGTAAGAGATAGGATTGTGGAAATTGACAAAAAGATGGCAGAAAGGGACATGGGAGGGAATGAGGACTGGGAGTGGGACGGACTGCTAGGCGATGAGGAGGCTTTCGAATGGTCTGCTGGTGCTGAAGTCCCAGAAAGATGAGATTTAGAGTTCCTCCACCTCTCCCTCTTGAGGCCGTGGCCCATGCCTCTCCAAATCCTCAACCACCAACCTCGCCACTATCGCATGTCCCTTTGGTCTCAGATGGAAAACTCTCTTATAGCTATCCGGCAACAACCAATGGATCGAATCGCCCAACCATCCTTCTTTTTCTATTCCTCCGTCTTTTCCTCCTTTCGTCTTGTTCACAAATCCCTTGTCAGGGTTAAATGTCCAGTCAGGATGCTGCTCGAGCGTCTTATTGATATCCCTCGCGATGCCGCCCTGGAATGAGTGTTTAGGTACATCGTCGCCAGTGCGGTTCTGTAGTGCAGTCTTATTCTCGCCTGTATCGACGGTGTTCCACTCGTAGAATGCCAAACCGAGGCGATTGGGATCAGGTTCTAGGACGTCTTTTTCGCAGTACCGACCGCGTGCTGCAGAGATGTGGGCGTCATAGTCTATGAAACGGACATTTGGGCCGGCATCTTTTACAGCTTTGGATAGTATGGTGTTGACGTTGTGGACCATATCGTTCAGTTCCAATCTCAATTCGCGTTTGAGATATTGTTTCGTCCATTCCACGTCTTTCCAGACGGCCCAGGTTACGTTGTCGCATGTTTCGTCATCAGTGCCGAAAAAGCCTGCGTAGCCTGTGTAATAGATAATGCCATGTTCTAGATTCATCTTCGGCTTCGCAGCTTCAATGAGCAGTGTCACGTTATGATAGAGTTCCGTTTCATTCGCGATCTTCGTGCGCGCTTCATCAATGGCTTGTCGGCATGAGTCTTCGGCTGACATGTAGAACTGGTATACGCAGTTACTCAGTATAGGTGTTAGCCCGATATCGTTTCCGCCGGCGGACATAGTGAGCAAGTCTAGGTTATCCTGCAAAGCAGGAATCTGCTTTTCGAGGATCTCGGTGCTTGTAGCGCCAGAGCAAGCGAGGAACTGGTGTGTTCGGTTAGGGTTATCACCGAGGAGAGAGGTTTGAAGGATGTTTGGATATGATTGTGCATATCTCGAGCATAGCCAGTCGAGGCGGTCTCCTGACCCGAGACCGGCGGAGTAGGAGTCGCCTACTGAGGCGAAGCGTTGGATCCATGGGAATTTGAGGACAGTCTCGTTAACACGAGATTGTACTGCACTATTGAAGAAATCGGGAAAGATGGTAACTAAGAGCCACTTGTTGAAGTCAAGAATAAACATGGTGCCAGCACTAGGAACGTGTATAGTTTGAGTAGAATGTAGGATGCGAGTCCCTACGAGGGTATCATTAAGCAGTATGACAATGATGCATGTGGACGGCAAACATATCAAGAGGTTCTTCTTGTCGTTGTTGCCTTGTCGTGCCGGTGGAGCGCGGCCGTCACGCGCCGTAAGCTGAACTCTTCATGCGCGAATCGAGGGCGCACGCGGTGATGATTGGACCACGAGTGGCTGAAATCAACATTTAGCTCAACACCATCTCGACAGGTCTTTATGAGTTGAAGATCCTAGAATACAGCTTCTCATGTCTTCCAACCCAAAGATCCATGACTGGCACACTCTGCCCCGCATCTTGGACTGTCTTGTCCCACCCCTCATCAACCAGCCCACGTATCCTGTCCTGCAGCTCGGCGCTTGCCAGTACCGCTTGCGCTTGGTAAGGGCCCATAACGCTCGCCCTCACAGCGGCACTCACTACAGTCCGCGCATGTGAGAAGAGGAACAAGTAGGCGGCTTGTTGCAGCGGAACGGCCAGAATGCTAGTAACAAGTCCCCAAAGCGGCGCGAGATGCACGTTGATGAGTTCCGAAGTACGCAGGGCAGCGGAAAACGACTTGAGCGCGCTGATAGCCGCTTCGCTACTCATTGTTCCATGCATAGCATCTTGAGACGCGTGGTCCTTAGGCGTGTTGTACTGCGTCCGAAAGCTGCGGTCCCAAACTGCAAGTAACGCGCGCCCCTGTGCTATGCTCGCCCGTCGCGCAACAGTGCACGGTGTACTCGCGTCGAAGTCATTGTCCAACGTCTCAATGTCCTCTGGGTGGCGGTAGCCGGCCAGGACGTAGGGGAGCGATGTGCTTGCGAGGGTCGAAAGCGATAAGCGGAGGAAAGTGTGGAACGCGGGTAGCTGTGACGCCGACGGCGGCGACGGCTTGTGATGGGCGAGGTACGACTCTAGTCCGCTGCTAAAGGCGAAAGAGCCGAGTGGCAGGGCAGAGTCTGCGAGCAGAAGAAGAGCGTGCAGTGCTGCGCATGTTAACAGCTGTGGTGGCAGGTGTGCCGCGATAACGGACCTGCGTCGTTGGCGGGCGATGAATGTGTCGCTGGGACATTGTCTGGATTCAGTCGGGCTTTCGCATTGTGTAAACGTCTTTCAAGATCTTCAATCTCCTCCTGGAGGGCTTTCTCATCTGAAGACGGTTGTGTCATCGTGTGAGTCGGAGCGAAGACGCAGCTACTGTAGGGTACAACCTGCGGCTCGGCGACATTTCCGAACATAGACGAGTATCCATTTGGGCGCATGCATAGTCTTTACACATGCATCAAGTCTAGTCTGAAAGCAGGCATATATCTCATTGTTGTTCCATTCCATTTCGTAGCATCAAAATATATAGTCATGATAATCGTAGTCATTTACCCGCATCCAGAACTCCAGGAAGACCGGCCAATCAAAGCCATAGAAGGGGGTATACGTGAAGCCGTTGCGCCAAAGAATAAAACCAATGCTCCACCTTCTAGGCAAGCGTGATTGTAACGTCATGCCTATGCGCCCTCCTCCTTCGCATCCTTCTTGGGGATATCAGCGAACATCAATGTGCCGCTGCCCTTGTTTGACTCCAAGTTCTTCGAGCTTGTCTTCTTAAACAGCGTCTGTGGCTTCGACCTATGCTCACATTAGTCTACGTTCTTTTTGTATACAGTCACAAAGTAACTTACTTCTTCATGGCATGTTTGGTCTTGAAAGCCTGCAACTTCTGTGTAGCGGGGCTCATGATTTCGTCTGACGGCGAAACAAACTTTTGCTCTCTGATACATGGTCAACAATGCAAGGTGTGGTGCTGCATGTACAAGGAAACTCACGGCTCGCTGTCAAGACGCGACTGCAGAACTCGGCGGTGGTAGTCGAGACTTTTGGCATCCTTCTTCTCCAATCCCTTCTCTGGTGAAGGCACGGGCTTGACTTGCGCGTTGGTGTCGCGAGGAGTGAGGACTTTGGAGGCCATTATTGTGGGGTAGTCGTGGATGTAGAAGGCGTGTATGTTGGTCAAAAGTTTTCAGATTCAATCGTCTTTGGGAAGTATTGAAAGGCCGGAGATGTTGTAGTTTGCGTTGGAGAGTAAGGTCTGGACGGGGCTTGATATATGTCGTCGTGGTGGTCACAGTAGTCATGTTCAAGGGTGTTTATAGTAGCCTGTCGCGTGGGGCAACGGCGAGGAACGCGTTGCGAACGTCATGGCCCAGGGCTGCACCCCTACTCTGACAGACCCTGCACCTGGTCTTACCTTCCACTTTGAAATGACGGCTCAAACATGGTTGGCTGTCACTTAACGTTCTCGCTAGTGTACCGGTCCAAGGTGGCCGCCCACTGCCATGTGTGAGTCAAAGGTTATATCGGGTCACTATATGGCCAAACAGTACATGGTATCTGGATTTGCATTCTCTCATTTGGCCGCTCCAGCGACCGAGCTCCGCGAGGCCCATGGAAGCCATCTAACCCCATCCATGGAAAATATCGCCAGCCAACCGACAGACAAACTCCGTGAATCTAGTAAAACACGCTAACACATGTCGTCCGAACATGCTCCGCAACTATGATCGTACATTGTCTCGCGCTCTTGCGCTGCCGAATACCAACGCCATGAAATAGGCTGAAAGCCGTCCGCAAAACACCAACGTATCCCAAACTCGGTTCCGTGCTTAACTTCAAAATTTGCCTTCAACTATATTGTGAACTTGTAAAAAAGGGGGCGCAAGGAAACGCAGGTGATGTACATGGGGGCAAAATGCAGAGAATATGAAAAAGGGTATCCGGCTTGAAAAGTTCTCATAGATGCACACGCATCGTGTCGTTGCTGCCAAACGCCTTGCCGCAATTCGGGCACTTCCTCGCGCGGTTGGTCAGTCGATCTTGTACGCATTGGTCGCAGAACATGTGCCCGCAAGTCTTGATGACCGTGTTCTTGAGTTTGCTCTTGCAAATCTGACACTGAATCAACAGCTCCATAGTCGACACTTCAGAGCTCTGGTTAGCGGTGCTCTTCTTCTTGTAAATCTGCACTTGCTTCTCCAGTCCAGTGACTTGAGCAGCCAGCTTGTCCCGCTCGGTTTCCGATTCGCGTTGAGCGTGTTTTGCCGCAAGGCATGTCGCATCCTTGGCTTCGACAACCTTCTTTAGTTCCGCTATCTGGCTGACATGACCTTCGGAAGTGATGGCGTTCTCGCTGACCTTCTGTTGCAGTTGGCGGTGCTGGGTAGAAAGATCGTCCATTTGGGATCGCATTTCGGCGCACTGCTTCTCTAGTTTGTCCACCAGTGACCGGCTGAGTGAATCCGCCTCTTTCAGCTGCGCCACTACTTCAGTGGCTTTGGTAGCCTGGGCGCGGAGGATGCGAGTCTGCTGTTCCAATTCTCCTTTGGTCTTCATGGCCGCAAAGAACTTCTGATCCGCTTTGGCTTTGTCTGCATGTGCCTTGGCAATGTTTTCTTCCCAAGCAGCGATCTCGGTGATCTTCTTGCTTGCAATCGCCTGCGCCTTCTTCCATGCGGACTCCATAGAGGGAAGCTCGTTGCCCAAAATCTTGCATTGGCTTTCGAGCTTGGCGATCTTGTTACGCAACTGCTCCGGTGTCAAGTCTTCCAGTCCAGAGGATTCCTGGCCTTCTGAGCTTTGCTGTTCCGCAATCTGTAGTCGCAGTCGCTCGCATTCGGATTCCAGCGCCGCGATGCGGCTATCGCATGCGCTCACGAGCTGTTTGGACTGCTCAATGGATTCCTTGGAATCTTTGTGGCTGGCTTCCAAGACGTTGTTCTTGGTCACAAGTTCATCCCGGGCGTTTCGAATGCGAGCACAATTCGCTTCCGCTTGCGAAACGTGGCTTGCACTGTCTGCCAGACTAGCACGAACCTCGTCATCCACTTTGATCATGTACGCCGTTCGCTCTGCCTGGAATTTCTGCGCTTCTTCCCGCAAGGTGATGTTGGTGGCTTCAAGATTATTGATGCGCTTGATCACGTCTTCATGCTGGTTCTTGATAGCTTTGAAAAGATCGGTCTTCGCATAATCATCGTCCGACAGGCCGGTAAGCTTCACTTTCAGTGCTGAAACCTCCTCGGTGAGCTTTTTGTTCTCCTGCTCGATCTGTTCAAGTTGCTCTTTCCTCTTGGCTGCCTCAGCTAGAGCCTGTTTTTTCGCTGTTTCCAACTCTTCACTGATGGGGCCTGGCGAGGTACCATTGGTGGCTTCTGTTCCATTGCTGGCAGATGGTGCCTCCTCTTTCACAGCCGCACTAGTGCCGACCGCTGATTGCTCGAGTTTCTGAACCTGGGCGCTCTTAAGCCGGTCGAGCTTCTTCTCAGCAACCAGATAACGATGAGTAGCGGTATCCAGGCGGTCAGATAATTGCTCTTTCTCGGTAGTGACGCGTTGCAGGCGCACAACATGATCCTTCTCGGTGACCAAGAGTTCTGACAGCTTCTGTTGGAGAGTCGCAACCTCGGGACTGCTTGCGGGATATCTCGCAAAGAGGTCGGTAAGCGATGCGAGTATCTTGTCTTTGCGATCAGACAGGTGTTTCTTAAAAGTCTGATTGTCCTGGCACAAGAGCGCAGCGGGCACAGCCTGGATAGCATCGGCCTGAGCTGATGATGCAGGCAGTTTATCACCGCCCAAGAGTTTGATTTCATCGACAAGCTAAGCAGCAATTAGCATCATCTCAATCAAATTCCAGGGGTGTACTGACCTGATCAAACCAAGCGTCGATTATGCGTAGGTGGTCATCGTGGTACTTGGAACGGCCCTCCAACTCGTTTAGTTGTGACTCGACGGTGGCCTTTTCGCGTTTGAACTCGCGCATCTGCCTGAGAATGGCATCCTTCTGGAAAGACTGTAGATTCGAAGAGTCAGCGGGAGTGTGCGCCGAGGGCGTAGGAGGAGGGCGGGAGGTAATCGGGGGGCGAACCTCGATGTCATCTTTCCACGGCAAGTCAGCGTCTGGGTGGGAGCGAGCACCGTTGACAGTCACGGCTTGCCTCTTAGCGGGAGGAGCTTGATCGTCGGCGATGGGCCGTTTTCGGTCCTCCATCTTGACAGCGTCAAGCGATGGGGGTGCGACGGTCCTGGCTTCGAGCCTCATCGAGGAGACACGGGTGTCGTAGATAGGGCAGCGAAGACGCGCGCGCTCTATCGGGTCATGAAAGGAGATGTTAGAGCGGATGGAGGACAGGCAGGGGGGCGGGCGGGCGAAGAGAAACGGGAGGAGGTCGGGTGTCGTGTGAGGCCAGAGAGAGGGTGGGTGAGGAGAGTCGAGCGAAGAGAGTTCGTTAGCTGCTGGCTGGGCTGCCAAGAGCTAGTGTCGCGCTAGCACCTGGTCTGTGTTTCCACGACGCGACCATGTTCCGTCCTGTACAATCCCCACCAATGTGAGAAAGAGTGGACAGCAGCCATACGCTGCCTTCATACACACATACACCATGTCTGCCGAGGACGCTTCAGGCGGCGACAAAGCGCCTGCGTCTGCACCTGCGCCAAAACCGGCGGCGGCGACTTTCAGTTCCTTCATCAATAGTGAGTTGCCCCAAGTCTGCCCGCTATCTATGCTGAGCCGCGGTCAGAAAACACGACAGGCAAGAAATTTGCACCCAAAGCCGCACGACGGAGACCTGGCGCCGCTGCTCCTGCTCCTGCTCCTGCCCCAACCCCCACGCCTTCTGCTGCGCCAGAGACACCGGCGGCGACTGCCGAATCGCAAACTTCACAGACTCAACTCGAGACCTCGCATGCGCCCGTCACTGAAGCTCCGAATGTCCTACAGTTGCCCACACCAGCTGCCACCCAGGAACCCGCAGCAGAGACTGCTTCTCAACCCGCCCCGAGTACAGCCGAATCCTCAACAGCGCTTCCACAGCCAACCCCGACCCCGACCCCCACCGAACCCCTCCCCACCCCAGCGCCTGCAAGTACAGAGACTCAGACACAAGCAGCTAGTGAGTCTCACGTTGCTGTACCGTCCTCGACAGACCCAGGTCTCACCACTCAATACTTGGAGGATGCGGGAAGCGATGGTAGGTCACCTAAGAGACGTCGCATAGAGGAGCCAGAGGTCGAGGCTACAGTCGATACGCCAGCACCAGCATCAGCATATGATGGTGGAGAACAAAACATCGACCCCAATCTCGAAGCCTCAACTGCAGATGCACAGGCTCTTCCACAACCGCGAAAGAGGAGGACGCTTCCTTGGGCAGCGGTGAACCACCCCCCAGAGGGCGAAGAGGACGCTGCTGCTGCGGAGCCAACCCGGAAGCCTCGCCAGCCGCCGAAGCCGCGAGCAAAGAAGAACGTTACAGCAGATCCGGATGCAGACCACGTCGCACAGGAAGATGGAGACGAGGAAGAGGCTCAGCCCACCCGGAAGCGACCCGCTGCCAAACCCCGTGCGAAGAAAAAGGCCACCGAAGCTACCGCCCAGGACGGCGAGGGAGTCCCTGCCCCACCGAAGAAAGCCAGAAAGCCAAGAAAGCCTCGGGAAGCCCTAAGCAGCGAGATTGTCCAAGGCACAGAAGACGAGGTCGGGCGCATAGCCGATGACATCGTGGCGGCAGCCACGCGTCGCAAGCCAAAAGCAAAGAGAAGGAGGAAGGCCACTCCTGAAGGCGACGAAGTCGATGGTATTGAAGGTGAAGAAGGCACAAGGAAAGAAAAGAAACGGAAGGGAAGACCGCCACGAGAGCCCACGCCATCCGATGCCGAAGACCAGACCATCGACCCTGATGTCACTTACATGGATTCTCTAGCAGCTCGGACTGTTCGCATTGGAAAACTGTCTGCGCTTGAGAAGCAGATGCGTACCATTGACTGGGATGCAGTCAAGCAACGTCGAAGAGAGGAAGACAACAAAAAGGTCATCTCGAGGGAGGAACAAGAGAAGGCCGACGCAGCCCTGGCTGCTGCGGGGGCAGAGCTGGCGGCTGCACAAGTCGAGCAGGGTCCTAGATTACGCTTGAATGCAGACGGCGTCATGGAACTAGTACCTGACTCTGGGGTAATCGATCGAGAGGGTGACGCAGACCGCATCATCAACGAAATGGTTGTCACAGAAGACCAAGATATCACTGCACGTCTCACAACCCGTAGCTTCATGAAAAACAACAAGCGCTTCCCTAATGAGTTCCTTCTGCCTGGCCAGGGCCGACGTTGGAACGATGTCCTCACAAAGAAATTCTACGAGGCCCTCGAGTCTTTTGGTACAGACTTTCAGATGATATCCCAGATGTTTCCAGGTTTCACACGGCGCTCCATCAAGACCAAGTTCACCCGCGAAGAGCGTGAAAACCCGGACCGTGTGAGGGAAGCTCTCCAAGGAAGATGCAAGATCAACGAAGGCGGATGGGACAAGTTCTTGATGGAGTCGGAGAAGACGGAAGAGTCTTTCGCAGACGCAGATAAGATCAAGCGCGAATTGGCCGAACACGAGGCGGAGATGCGAGAGAAAATCGCTGCTGCACAAGCAGAAGCCCAAGAGAGGAAACGGCAACGTGAGATTGCCGGCGTTGATGCAGATGGTAACCCGCTGGGTGATGGAACAAACAAGGAGAATGGCAAGGGAAAGAAGAAGAGGGGGAAGAACAAGCAGGTCGCCTTCCAGGAAGAGCAGGGTGTGGAGATTGTTGGAGAGATTGGCGATGATGATACTTGGGGCCAGGAGTAAGCCGAGAATAGCATGTCCTGGTATGGACAGCAGATTACATTGTGCGGCGTATAATACGGCCAAGTGAATGGTTGGCGAATATGATACCCTATAGAATTTACGGCCTATAAATGCAAACAAAACACAAGATTCAACATACGTTGGGTTCTTCTCATGGTGTAGCAGCGATACTTGACAAACAAAAACACGCAAGGTCTGGTCAGGGATGCAACGGGTCAAATCTGCTAGATAGGATGTCATTGGTGGTTCGCCCTTGCTGCCATCTTACCCCTACAACATTACAATCACAGCAATCAAAGTAAGGAAAAAACCATACAAGAGTACTCTGTTATATAGGTTCTACGGATGGTTACTGTTTTGAACCTTCTTTACTCTGCTGTTGTGTTACGCAGCACTCTCGGGGATGATATTTTCCTGCTGTTGTCTCGTTTTTTCCTTCAACAGCGTGACCTGCCCTGTGCAGCATTTGACGTTCTTTGGCGCTACTCCTCCAACCAAAAAGCTGACCTGCTTTCCATCGCCACATATTCGTCTGCTGAATGTTCTGATTCCAACCACCCTATGCGATGCTGTGCCAATTTTGTCAAAACCTCGTTTTTTCGCCTGCAGGGGAGCTCAACCTCCCAGGTGTCGAGTGGTCAGAGCTCTTTCGATATGAAATCGATCCTCTTGCAATCCTAGTGAGTGTGCATCAACCTTCTCAGAAAGCACTGGAAATCTCGGCTAGTCGTGGATGTCGATTGTGTGCCCTTTCCTGGTTTCGACTGTTCCAGACGACGGAATATACTCCTGCGCATCCTGACAATGATGACGGCAACACACAAGTTCTCATTATCGTAAAAGGCAATAGTTCCTGGAACATGGACGAAGACCTTGATTTTCGCGATAGGATGTTTGGCTATCTACGTATCTACTGTGGGGAGAGAAGATGTTGGCTTGAGATGGACAGGCCTATCCCTGGTATGTAAGTTGAGCATGTGTAGGGTTCTATCTGATCTGTAGTGCAGATGATGTGAGTGCCGCTCTAGATCGTTCCTGCGTCCTCTCGCCAGATCACGAAGGCGGAAGCAGTCCGATCGGTTCAGCAGCGGACAATCACACAGGGTCTAATCTCAACATGGATTTGATAAAGACATGGCTACGGAAATGTCTGGAAAAGCACCACTATTGTAGGATGGAGGCTGCACCACAGGCATTGCCTTTACTCCCTACCAGAGTTGTTGACGTCGAAGCGCCGGGTCAGCCTTGTCTGGTAGAAACTACTGGGATTCGAGCCGACTACTTAACACTGAGTTATTGCTGGGGTGAAGGAAGCAAGCTGCTTTGCAAAAAGGGGTCCGGATCGTATGAACAATTCAAAAAAGAGTTGCCACTCGATAACTCGATGCCTAAAACCTTCAAGGACGCTTTGCAAGTTACCAGGATGCTTGGATATCGTTATCTATGGATTGACGCAATATGCATCATTCAGGACGATCCAGAAGACCTACGAAACGAAATGGCTGTAATGGGGGACATCTATCGACAGTCGGCGGTGACCATCTTCGCAGCGAACGGTCCAAACACTGACTCAGGTCTCTTCTCTAAACGCGACGCTCGAACAAGTAAAGCCTGCAACGTTCTAATAACGCTGAAAAGAGATAGCAAGCTTCTACATGGCGACATATCCATAAAGATGGGAAAAGATACATCTTACGACTTTTTAAATTCAAGAGGATGGGTCCTTCAAGAGGAGGTGTTGTCTGGACGTTTAATCGCTTTTGGACCCAGTATGGTCGATTGGCGTTGTATGGAAATTCACACGTGTGAAGGTGGTACGACACTCAACATATCAAACTCAATTGACATTAGTCATAATGACAAAGAGATGCTGTTCGAGATGCCAAACGACTTGATGCGATCGATAGTGCGGCGTCCAGACCTCTTCGACAAATCGTTGCCTTCCTCAGATGGCTTTCGACACACCCATTTTGATACCTGGTATGAGATGGTTCGCGCCTACAGCCGTAGAGAACTGAGTGTTCATTCCGATAAACTACTTGCAATTGCAGGCTTGGCGAGGCTCATGCAAAAGAATTATGATCTTACATATGCTGCCGGATTGTGGAAGGAGGACCTGCAAGTTGGCCTCTGCTGGTGGGTGAACACTGGAACTCATTCGAGCGAAGTGGGGTCCACCGACGAAGAATCTCTTGAGTACCTTGCGCCAACTTGGTCCTGGGCTTCGGTGCCTGGCAGGAGTATTTCCTTCACCGCCGCTCGTAGAGAATGTCTCCCAGAAAGAGGAATACAGGTTCTTGGTTTGGAGGTCTCACATCTTCCGGGAGCTCTTGCTGCTTTCGGTTGTATTACGTTCGCCAAACTAACTATCCGCACAAGAATGCGAAGGGCAATGTTGGTACCGCATTCAGCAAATTTATGGTTTAATATCCCGGGTGGAACTACAGGCGACGATTTTCATTGGGGCGTTTATGCTTTTGACCCACTGACAAAGTCCTTCGTCGGACACGTATATCTCGATTCGATGGAACTATACGAGGACGTGTCAAGACAACATCAAGATCCCCAGATGGGCGAAACTTGCTCTCTGGCAGTGAAAGATACCGCTGGTCAGGCTTCTCGTACCCATCAGTCTTTTTCTAGTGGATTTGGAGCTTGGTGCGTGCCTTGCCTTGTGGAGACGTGGGATGAAGTACATCGCGAGATGTCAGCTCTTATCCTGACTGAAAGCAATGCCGTTAGACATGAGTATCGCAGAATTGGCTTTATGAAAGTCAAGAACCTGGATTTCTTCCCGGACGACAATTTTTACAATACATTCGTTGTTGATGAGAATCTACGACAAGATTTTGAGATAATTCACATAGTTTGATACAGCACTTCACGTCAAGAGAAGCACGCGTGTTTATACATCAACTCTGCAGTCGAACTTCGAGGATATTATCGGAACATCACAGAGAGATGTGCCTTAGCACATCAATAACCACTTCTTACACTGCACCAACCCTTACTCATTCCAACCCGTCCTCGCCTTGATGGCATCCGCAGCCTTCTCCGCGATAGCATAAACAGTTGTACAGAGATGCGTCGCCGGCAGGTAGGGCATCACACTTGCATCTACCACGCTCAACTTCCCCACACCATAGACCTTCAGATTCGTATCCACCACACCTCCATGTTCCTTTGGAAGCATTGACGCAGTACCCGCCGGATGAGCAAAGGTTGGCGCCGTTGTAGTGCGCAAGTATCGCTCAATCGCAGCATCACTCGTAACATTCAAACCAGGTGTTAGTTCAACGGGATCTAGGCCAGAGAACGAAGATAGGGTGTTAAAGCGGCGCGCGAAAGGCACCATACGAGCTAGGGCTTTGACGTCCAAGGGATTGGAGAAAGTCCGCCAGTCGACCAATGGACCTGATGAGAGATCTGCCGGATTGATACTTACGGTGCCGCGACTCAAGGGGCGCATCAACACGCCACTACCTACAGGCCCTTCACCGAAAAGGACTTCATAGGCTGCAGCATCTTCGCGTCCGAGAAGGTCGGCCGTGAGCTTTTGTGCTGCTTTGGCACCTGCGATAAGCGTTTCGTCATATTCGGCTGGGAGATAGGGAGTTTGATCTTGAGCTGCGACGGCATCTACAAGCGTTTGCCAGCCTTCTGGATCGAGGGTCTTGAGGGGTAGGAAGCCAGCTTGGTTACCTCGTGATAAAGTGAGAGGGCCTTCACGCGACTGGATGTACTCTTTCTCAGCTTCAGCGTAAAATGTTTGGTTGGTTGCCAGATCCGAAGATTTGGGGTTGTAAGGGTTGTTCGTCCAGTTCCAGACACTGCCTCCAAGGGGATGGTCTTGGAAGTTTGCGCCTACGCCAGGCAGATGCTTCTTGACTTCGATACCTGCCTTGTCGAGGATGCTTTTGGGACCAATACCACTGCGCTGGAGCAACCATGGCGTCCATATCGCGCCTGCGGCAATGATGACTTCTTTCCTCGCCTTCACCACCGTCTTCTCAGTGCTTCCCACCTTGACGACGTTCAAGCCCTCAGCCTCCAGCTCACCACCCTCCTTGAACAAGACCTCTGTAGCTTGATATCCAGTCAGAAGGTGATAGTTCGGCCTCTGGGCATATTGATCATAATGCGCAGTCCGAGCATAACTCCTCGTCCTCGTCACGGGATCCAACGCACTAGGTGCCAGAATCGCTCCAAGCGCGTTCCCCGCAGCAGCTTCCTTGGGCTTCTGGATACCACTCTCCTTCCACGCATTCCACACACGATTCTGACCTGGGAACTGGAATGGTGGGAAAGAGACTTGGATCTCGCCATTCCCGCCATACGCTGCCTCTTCGTCCCACGTGTAGTTGTACTTCTCCGCTACTTCTTTGCTTGGGGGCGTGAAGGTAACAGATTTCTTAAAGTATGGAAGGAGGTCTTCGAAGCCCCAGCCTTTGTTTCCGAGCGCCTCCCATGCATCATAGTCAGCTACGCTGCCGCGGTCAAAGAACATGCCATTTACGGCACTTCCGCCACCAACTAAGGCGCCAACTAAGACGTTACGAGAATTATTATTGAGTCCGGCATTGGGGACTGTAGTGAAGTTGTAGAAACGCGATGGGTCGAAGTTCAACGTGTCGGCTGGGAGAAGGATACGTGGGTCGTTGTTTAGCGGGCCATATTCGACGACGAGGACGGTGTCTGTATGGTATATTAGTTGGGAGCCGGTCTGCGGGGGAAACATGACTTGCGTTTTCCATTCTCTGTCAGCCTGTTTGCTACAGTAAGACCTGACGTGCCTCCTCCAACAATGACATAGTCATAAGTCTGATTGAGCGGTGCTTTGAGGTGCACAGCAGAAACACCAGTAGCTGCAAGAGCGCCAATCAGCACTTGAACGAACGACGATACCATCTTGAACTCAACTTCAAGCCCAGTCAACTCACTTCTTTCTTCTCGGGCAAGATACCCTCATATATCCTTCGCTTCTCACAAAACAACCGAGCCCGCCCAAGCAAAATCTCTCGCACGATGCATGTCTTGGAATTATCCATACACGATCTGATCCTTCGTATGCAACGCTTACAGGGCTGAACGCACCTTCTTGCGTACAGCATGCGCAGTACACGGCCTGTTGCCGCCGAAGATGATCTAACCCTCTTCTTGGGTTCATCCCGATGCGAAGCCCCACCTCCAACGGGCCTTCCGCAAGCCACGGCAGGCACGGAAGATCCACCGTCTGGCCCAGAGTCACAAGCTCACTACCGCATCTGCAAGTCTGCAGGGTCTGTATTAATTTATATTGCTGGGCGATCCGGATGAGATGCTCGACTTGGCAGCTGCATAGGATTGACAGGGGTCAGGGATGCGGTCTCCGATTTGGGATGGGGGTAAGGCAAGGTACTATCGTATGCTGTCAGAACCATGGAACAAGATGTATATGAAATGGAGAATGTTAGTGAGCACTTTACTCTGCACCGGCGTCGCATATGTTGAGAACTGCATTTCTCCATTCCGTTTAATCGCGCGAGTCTATACTAGCAGTCGCATCTCTTCGTCTCGTCTCCTTTCCTGAGTGATGATAGTACAGATAAAGTTAAAGAAACAGACGATAATCGGATTTTTCATCCGGCTATCCAGAAAAGCCAAACAAAACTCCTTAATGATGCATGCGTCTTTCGCTGCCGTTTTTCTTATCGCTCGAGAACACCAACAGATTCAGGAAAAGTTGTTCGTCCTCGGGGTATCGTAAAATGCCTCAAACGACTATAGGCATGATAAAAAGGACAAACGCCGCGCAATGCAATTTCCAGTTCCCAGGGTCGAATTAAAGTAGAAGAGAAAAGAAGTTGAGATATTGTTGTTGTTGTTGTTGTTGTTGTTGTTGTTGTTGTTGATGTTGTTGATGAAGTGTCGGTTTGCTTCCCTCTTTCATGTCAAATCGTAGGACATTGAACGCCCTCTCGGCGCGACTAACGCCTCCTCTTCGTTTCTCCATGGCCTTGATCCTGGGGATCGCGACCTCTCTTGCGGCCATCGTCTGTTCCTCCACTGCCTCCGCCACCACGGCTCCTCCTATCGCGTTCGTCCCTTCCCGAAGCTCGTCCATCATCACGAGAACCACGCTCTCGTCTGCTGCTTTCACGGGGCTCCCGTCCTGACCTTGATTCACCGTCTCGTTCGCGCTCTCGATGACTGCTTCCCCTGTCGCCACCTCGTTTTTCACGACCACCGCGGTCTCGGTCGGAGCCCCGCTCACCCTCTGGGCGGTCGGAAGGAGGGTTACGGCTGCTCCTTTCTTCGCGGGGTCGGTCGGATCGATCGGGTGAACGCTCGCGTCCTGATCGGTGTCGATGGCTGCGTGACTCTGAGCGGCCTTCTTCTGGTGGAGCACCCTCCATCCTGCTTGCTACATCATCGTTCCTGCTGCTTCTCGGATGCTGATTCTCCATACGGTTGGGTGTAGAATCAAGCGCCGGCGGTGGCATCGGGCTTGTCATACCACCGGATCCTTCTATTGGGCCATTGGCGCGTGTAGCGCCACGACCTCGCACAGGAGGATTAGAAGGAGGTGCACCGCGTTCGTTTGACCGATCGCCGGGCGCATTTCCAGTCAATACGTTATTAATGGCACGGAGAGGGTTACCAGCATTCCTGGGTCCTCCGGGACCGGTTGGAGGTCGCGGACCAACTGGTGATGATGGGACGGGTCCTTGGGGACCGCGGTTGTTACCGCGCGGGCCGCTTGGAGCGTTCGGTACATTAGTCTGAAGCGGTGGCCCGCTTGGTGCTCTACCCTCGATGTTAACGAGCCTACTAGGATGAATACCTGCTGGTAGTGACGCTGCGGGACCGGTGGGTGCATTCGGTGTGGAAGGCTGCGACGGCGCATGTGGTCTGTCACTGCGTGGGCCTGATGGTGGTGCCGGCTCCGAAGGCTGGTTCAGTCTTCCATAGTTGGGGTCCTGCGCGCGTGGTCCAGGTGTAGGCTGGAACATCTCTCGTGATGCACGAGACGCTGCAGCGGCTTCATTGCGCCCGCCACGAGGACCAGTTGGGGCACTAGCTCCTGGATCGTCCCGACGGTCGCGGCCACCAGAGGGTGGCATCTGAGGACGCTCATCCCGAACGTCTCGAGGCAGGTCGTTTCGTCCATGATACCCAGCAGGCGGGCGCTCTTCGACTCGACGATCGTCACCACGCCTATCATCGCCATGACGTGGAGAGTTCATACGAGAGTCTCGCTCGCTACGGTTGTCACGATCAGACCTCGGTGGCATGTGTCTGCCACCTGCATGCTCTGCTTGATTGATCAAGGCAGCACGCGCGGGGTTGACTGTGGGCTCTTCCTTGGCCGGGATCGGCACTGCTGGCAGTCGTGATGGCCTATCGTTTTGCTCTGCAGCATACGGGGCGTTGGCTGGTGGACCATCTCGCCGGTATTCATTGGCTAACGAGGAAGTAGAGGGCATCCGGCGAGACTCCATCGCTGTAGGTGTAGCATGACCTCGAGGATCAGAACGCTCACGTTGATCTCTCATATCTCTAGGATTGTGTGAATCCCAAGTAGGTGGCCGTACTGCTGGCGCTCGCGAATCTCGTGGGGGTCCTCGCATAGCCCGATCATCATAATCACGTTCTCTGCCAGACCATTCGCGATGCTCGGCGGCTGAAGGTACCCTTTCTGGAGTTCTGCCGCCAGGCAGAGGTCGTGCGCGCCGACCAGGCGAAGCCTCACGCAGACGGCCGGCATCTACCGAGCGATCTAGTCGGCCATAGTCTCCAGGGGGACCTCGATTGTCATATCTACCATGCGCACTTTCGGGCGTGCGATCAATGATAGGACGTTCTGATCGATTCCTCGGTTGTGGATCTGGTCGCGTTGGTAATGCGTGCGGTGGTCTGCCAACGGGGGTATTCTGCCCTGGTGTATTCCTGTTATCTGGTCGCAGTGGAACAGAGGAATGATGCATCGGAGGACCTGGCTTCGGTGTAGGTCTGCCGGAGCCGGTGTCTTGTTGCGATGGGGTAGAAGGCCTGCTGTCGGATGTTCTTGGCGTCGGCTTGTCCCTCGAGGAAGGCGCGGGAGTTGCACTATTATGCTTTGACCTATTTTCATTCGATTCTCGTACTGGCGTACCGTTCCTGGAAAAGGTCGATCAGTCTCACTGTTGATAATCTCGGAACAATCCGTGAACTTACGTTTCGGACTTCGGCTTGAAAGCAGGTGCAGCCGCGTCGAGTTTCGCATCTTGTGGCTGTGGAGTCTTACCCTTCTCCGTAGCAGCTTTGTCGCTTCCGTTCGTCGTGCTTCCTGGCGCAGGAGTAGGTGCCGGTACCTGCAGCGCATTAGTTTGCTGTCGTGTGTGTGTGGCGATGCGGATGCACTCACGTTGCGGAAAACATGGTCTTCTTGCCAGAACTTCTCTCCTTTGAGGATAGGCCCAAGAACAGACTCCAACGATCTCATAAGATCTTGTCTCTCCTCTCTCTCCTTCAGGCGCACCACCATCTCCTTCAGCTCTGTGCCCATGCTCGTGACTTTAGGGAAGTTGGTACCCAGCGCGTGAAGGACGTTGATCGAGTTACGCATTTGCATGTAGTTGCCGCTCTCCAGGCATGTCTTAAGCGCAGCTGCAAGTGCCTTGTGCCACTTGAACAACACCATGCAAAACTGATCGTAAGTGAAGAAGCTTGTCGCGTTGCGGTCCCCGTCGTAGCTCCTGCCAAAGCCAGGAAGATTCTTTTCCAAACCATGGGCGTTCTTGACAAAAGCATCATCCTTGTTCTCCTGCCAGACTTGTAGCTCACGCAAGATACCACCGAGGAACCTCCCGAAAGATGAGGACTCTGCTTCAGTGTACATACTGATAATAGATGTAAGCCTATTTGCGTTGAAGAGCATATCCAGTAGTCGACTCATGCGGAACCCTGGCACACCCGAGCTGTGCATGAATATGAGCATAGAGAACGCATATTGGGCGTCTTCTTGAGATATGCGACTGCGAGGGATAAAGCAGTCTTGGAGCAGAGCGTTGTGCAAGACGTCGCACTGTGGTCCCATCATTGGAACGCCCTCGAACCATCGACGCAATTCGACCTTCAAACTCTCTTGTGTCACAGCATGGTTCTTCGTGACAACCTGTTGTTCGTCCTTGATCCTGGCTATGTTCTCCTTAAGAGCCTTGACAGATTCTGAATCAGCTTTGGGTACGTTAGGTCGGTACCCACGGCGCTCGGGCACAGGAGCAGGCAGTTGTCGCTCCAAGGTCTCGATTGAATCCTTGTATTGTTGATTGATGCCATCGACGTCGACGACAACGTCTGTCAGGGACAACTGCCAGAATGCGACATAGTAGGACACACAAGGATGGTTGCCGAAGGTCTCCGGTAGCTGCTCCTTCAGTTGGTTCGCGAGGATTTCAACCTCTGAATTTGGCACATCGGGCAAGAAAGGCTTGTCCGAACGAGCTGCAGTCACGGATGCCGAGTCTCCTTCTGCAGCAACAGAATCTTTCATCTCCACGTCTTCTTTCGCTTTCGAGGTCTCAGCGGATGTGGCATCATCTTGAGCTCCATTCACAGCTTGTGACTCTTCAACGCCGCTCATGACAACATCGCCGTTCGTCTGTGTATCGGAAAGTAGCTTCGAGCGTTGTTCAGCTCGGAAAGCATTGGCCTTGGCTGTTATGCCCGCACGAGCAATCGTGAAAGCAACGTCCGGCTCGACGTGGTAATCCGCAATCATCTCTACCAGCGAAGGGAACAGAGCGTCAAAGTCGTCCACAGAGAGGAATGTACGGAGAAGCTCCAGGTATTGAAGCATGACGGAGCGCAATTTGTCGACGTTGAAAAGTACAGGCTTGTCGGGTACTTCCAGCTGGTCGTCGCGGTGAACATAAGCTTCCACGTGCTGCGCCAGTGCGATGAGGATTTGTGGCCCGAGTCCCGTCTCCTTCAGACACCTGACTAGACGTCTTGCTGAAGAAGCAGCGTGGGTACGGTTATCCGCTAGACGATACTGTAAAGTGAACGTACGAAGGGCAGGTCCTGCGCAAAGCGCCAGAGTCACTGACTCTGACACAGATCCACTGACGCTAATGCCACCCATGGACTTCACTATTTGTTCAAGAACATCCAACATGTATAGCTCGCCTTCAGCAGTCAAGAGCTGGTGTGTGGTGAGCTGTAGAACGGGAACAGGATCCATCAAGTGATATCTTGCGTAAGCTTTGCCGACAAAGGTAGCAATGTTCTTTAACCACGGCGCAGACAACATACCGTCATCCTGCTGTGATCCTTTGTCGGGGTTGAGAAGGTATGTAACCAGCGTCCAGGTCAGGACGTCATACCCAAGCAAAGTAAGATATCGACTGCATTCGACTAAGGCAGTGATCATGTTTGGGTAGTTGACCAATTGCTTGACTGTTGTTCGGAAGACGATGCCTGGGCTAGCATACGAGATCTTGGCGATTTTGCGACCATATTCTTTGGTGTTGGTTGCAGAGATACGACTTAGAGTCTTCCTGGTTTCAGTTTCGACTTCTTTGAAAGCTGTCTTGATCACCGGCTTGAGCATTCCGTTGAACCACTGTTGGTAAATGGTGTATCGTGTGGCTGTGTCGAAATGTTTGAACAGATCCCATGCCTCGTTGATGACTCCTGGATTTCTGCCTGTGAAAGTAATCGCAGGTGCAATGAAAGTTGCTGAGAAGTTGACCCATCGCTTGCGATTCGACTCGGAAGGATCGTCGGCCAGGTTCTTCTTGCCGATACGTATGATCTTGGTTAGGAGAACGCTATCCTTTCCACACTCTGGTCCCACCAAGCCTAGGAGACTGGTGCAAAGCTTGATGACATCATCCACCTCTTGACACACGGGGACGTTGTCAACCCAGTCTTCCCAATAGAACTTGTAGTCGGTTCCTCCATCTTGGTCTTTCCGGTCCGGTTTGGCCCATCGGAGAGTCCGTCGAGGGACATAATCGCTAGGCCGCATGATGCCCCGATTATTACTACCCTTGGTGGCAACGACGGACTTTTCAACTGAGGTCGGTTTGGATTCCTCGTAAACCTTGGTCAAAGAGTGATGTGCCAGGCGGAAGATGAGGTCCAATAGCTCGGGGTAAACGTCCAGAAACCAAGGATGTCGCCCGAGTATGAACAGAGCTTCTGGAAGCGCGCCGATGCACAACAGACTCTTCAAAAGCGTGAACTTCTGGTCCCTGGGCTCGGGTAAAGCTTTCTCCTTGTCCGCGGGCTCATCAGACTTGGCAGGCGTGCTCCGTCCAGTGTCGGATTTGGATCTGGAGTCGGCGTCTCGGAGGCGGGAAACAGCTGGCGGGCCAGGAGTCTCGTCGGGCAGTGCACCGGCCATAGTCAGAGCGTTGACAACTGCGCCTCGTTCGCTTTCCTCCTTCTCTTTCTTGGCCTTGAGGAGCCTTTCTTTGTGTGCACCCATGTCTGGCTCTAGTGGATATAGATGAGGATAAAGATCCAGAATAGAGATGAAGCCAATCTTGATCAGGAGCGCAATCAGGTACATGAGATTGTCAGGAAGTTCGTCGGTGGCATCGCGGACATCTGACGCGTAGAATTGGAGCTTGAAGCCAAGCAGTTGGGCGGCGATGTCGTTTCCTGACGGAGGGAGTGTCTTGGTCTGCTCCATCCACTCGTCGGCCCATCTCCGAGCTGCCTGTTGCTTCGATAATGGCGCGCCTTCGGCAGGTAAGGTCTGGTTGGGTTGTCGGTTGTTCGCAGTGATGCGACGGCCTCCAAGTTCAAAGAAGGCCTGAATGCCTGCCCGGTCGCCCAACTCACCCACTCGCTGCCAGAATTTGCAGTCGCGCGACTCTCGCAGGCGCAGCTGTTCGTCCTTCTCCTCATCGGTGTAATACCACTGCTTCGCATCAGGTCGCGCCCATAAGGGCAATGTCGGTACTTCGGGCTCTTCCCACTTGATGTTATCGAAACCACGTAGCTCGGGCCACCATGCGCTCGACCTTAGCATCTTGACAAAGAACCTTCCATGCTTGACTAGGAGGTTGGCAAACACATCCAGCGTCACATCAAGAACTCTGCCAATGTCCAGGTCGAATGCGCCAATGAGAGCGTTTACTCGTTGCCAGGTCTCGCCGACGACTTCCTGTGAGGGCGGTTCGCTGTTTACGGTGGTGAAGTACTCGGTCATGAGCTTGGAGTAGCCCTCGGTCTCTTCGCGCAGCAGGTTGTAGTTGGACTGTCGGTACAGGGCGTGAGTTGCTTTGCGAACGGCCATTTTTGAGAAACTATCGCGAACAAGGCCCAAGGACTTCAAGAGGTCGTTTTCTAGTTCGGCTCGCATGCGCGACACGTCGATGTCTGTCGCGACAAGCATTTGTCGCACGAGCGCCTGTTTGCCTTCATCTTGTGTGAGCGAACTCAGCGTGTCGAGGAACGTCGATACTGAGTCGACATGCTCGTCGGCCGGGGCAGATGTGATGTCGCGTACTATTGAGCCCAACTCGCCGGCATCTAGCAGCTGGTCCATGGACGCCTCGATGATCTCGTGAAATATGACCGAGAGGGTGAGGACGTCGCCTGTGCCTTGAGCAGCCATGGCGGCCTTGACCACAGCGTCGCGTGCTTCGCCATTCCAGCGAGCGACGCGGTCTGGCGTCAGATACTCATTGCTCTCGGGAACCTCGCGCGGTGTGGAGGGCGTCGAAGGTTGTGAGGGAGCCGGCGCTGGGGCCGGGGTGGTCGGTGTGGCTTGAGACGGCCGAGTCAACGGGAAGGTGTTCGCAGGCGGAGACATGGCGGTCGGCGATGCGTGTGATGAGGCGTTGTTAGGGCTCTGGGGAACGCTGGAGCCACCGCGTCCGTTGTTTCTGCTCTGCCGCCTGCCACCTCCGCCGCCGCCTCCGCGCGGGCTGTTGGCCTGCTGCTGCTGCTGCTGCTGGTGATGCGCGAATCCGAGGTTCTGGGGGCGGTGCGGCGACGGGCGTCCACTGCGGTCGTCGTCCTGCGAGTAAGTGCGCTCGGGTCGCTTGCGCTTGGGTGGAGGAGGCATAATGGTACCCTCTTACGATCGAGAGACCGGCGCGAGCAAAGAGTTGATGAAATGTGTGGGGAGCATGCGGTGGTTGCTCGTGAGGGTGATGGGTAGCGGTCTCGTGATATGTGCGCGCCCTGCAGCCAGCAATTACAGTGAATGCTGGATTAGGCGGCGATTAGATGGGGGTGGGCAGCGCCGGATGGTAGAGTCGCGTTGCGGCGGGCGCGGTTGATGATGGAGCGTGTCTCGATTTCGTGAGGCTCAAACCCTGGGAGCTGTCCGCTAGCGCAATGGCTGACGTGAACCTAACGCTGCGGCCGTGCACTCCACATCCACCAACACACGACAATACAAAGGCACCATTTCACTTTCACTTGAGCCTCACAACACTACTACTGTATCGAGATAGTCACGCGGTACCATGGACATGTGTTTGCACGGACAAATCATGTGTAAATTTCTCCGCGCTATCAACGCTTCATCCAACTACATAGGCCTCAAATAACTAAACGAGCGACCAGACCTCATCACCAAGCACCTGACTACATGTCTAAGCAGCAGCAGCAACAGCCTGGGCTGTAGCCTTGCGCTCGTTCTCGAGCACAGCCTCGAGCACGCCGGTCGCGCCCTGGCCTGCCTTCATCTCGTTGATGACATCAGTCAGGCCAAGTTGCTCGTCAGTCCAGAGGGGAGCGACCTCCTCCTTGCCAGCCTCGCCGACGCCAATGAAGCCGCCTTCAGCAGCCCATTCGCTTGTGCGCTTGATGCCCAACTGCTTCCACACAGCATCAACCGCCTCGACCAGGTGGTCGCGGTACTCCCTGATGTGACCTGGGGTCGGCGTGATGCGTAGTCGTTCCTGACCTACAGGAACAGTGGGGTAGTTAATGGCCTGGACGTAGATGCCCCAGTCCTCGAGGAGAAGGTCAGACGCCTTCCTGGCCACCTCGGCGTTTCCAACAAGGACGGGAATAATGTGGCTAGGGTTCGGGATAACGGGGATGTTCTTCTCGCTCAAAGCATCCTTGACAGCGCGGGTGTGGAGTTGCTGCAGGCGTCGGTCACCCTGGTAGTTGGCCTGGTACTCGATGGCCGTCTTGGCACCTGCCATGGTCGCCGGTGGAAGGGAAGTAGTGAAAATGAAGCCGGGAGCGAGCGATCGGATAGTGTCGACAAGCTTGGCGGAGCCGGCAATGTAGCCGCCAACGCAGCCGTAAGCTTTTCCGAGTGTACCAGTGATGATGTCTACGCGATCCTGAATAGTGCCCTGGGGCCGGCCTGCCTTGTGTGCTTCGTAGTCGAGATGCTCAGCGACACCAGCGCCGTGTGGTCCGTACATGCCTACAGCATGGACTTCGTCCAAAAAGGTAATGGCACCGTACTTCTCAGCAAGGTCGCAGATTTCTTCGATAGGTCCAATGGAACCGCACATGCTGTACACACTCTCAAAGGCAATGATCTTGGGGTACTCGGCAGGAATTGACTGCAGCTTCGCCTCAAGGTCCGCGACATCGTTGTGCTTGAATACCATCTTTTTCGCGCCTGAATGACGGATGCCCTGGATCATAGAGGCGTGGTTCAAGCTATCCGAGAGAATAACGCAGTTGGGCAGTTTGCTGCCGAGAGTCGCAAGAGTCGCATCGTTTGCTACATAGCACGACGAAAAGACGAGCGCAGCCTCCTTGGAGTGGAGCTTTGCAACTGTGTCCTCCAATGCTACAGCGTGTTGGTTGTGTCCGGAGATGTTTCTGGTACCTCCGGCACCAGCTCCGTAGTTGTCCAGGGTCTCGTGCATCGACTTGAGTACGTGTGGGTTGCGTCCCATGCCGAGGTAGTCGTTGGAGCACCAGACAGTCACCTTGTCCTCCGGGGATTCCTTGTGGGCACGCGGAAACTCCTTGGCCAATCGGTTGATGTTGTTGAAGTAGCGATACGACTTGTCCTTGTGCTTCTTGTCCAGCTCATTGTGGTAAAAGCCTTCGTAGTCGAACGTCGCGGCTCGTGGGGCGGACGGAGATGCGACATTGGAGGGCTTAACATTGGCGGGCTTCAAAGCAGCGTGGGGAAATGGTGGACCTGCGCGATGTCAGCTTATGCTCTGCTTTTCACTCCGTGCCAGAGATGCGGCTGTCTCGGCTTCATAGGAATTGGCGTACCCTGCTTGCCTCTGAGGCTCTCGATGTCGACAGCCTGGGCTTCCTTGGACGCTGTCGTGTGTAGCCTGGCTCGGTTCACGCGCGTGTGGTAAGCACGCACACCACCGAAAGCACCAGCAAGAGCGTTGTTGCCATTGCGGGAGCTCTGCACAGCAAGCGCCTTGCCCATGATCGGGCAGCGACGAGCGAGAACCTGGAGGTTCGACATGCTTCCGGCGCCAGGAGAGACTTCCTGGCGGGCAGCGGCCGTCGTGGTGGAGAGGGAGCGCAGAGTGGCGGGTGACGTCTTGTGAAGGAACGGGCACATGGACTTCGACTGGCGCAAAAGAGCCTCCATGTTGGTCAAATGCGCGGCGTGTATGAGATTCGGTGTGCGTGGTAGGAGTGCAAGCAAATCGAGTGTGGTTGAGGGTGAAGACGGGCGTGAGAGAGGGAAAGTCGGTTCGAAAATGTGTCAAAGATGTACTACATGATTTACATGCGGTAATAGCGCGGATTCTAGTATGCCGGGCTTCGGCATCAAATGCACTCGTCATGATTGGTTCATCTATATTAGCCTCCAACGCTGCTTATGCCGTTTTAATCAGCGGTACGGTACTCCGGAGAGTAAATACTCGGATAGTTCCATGGCTTGTTTATACGCGTACAAAGGGTCCAGGGACGGCTCCGTAAGACCCTTTACCGTCAACTCGACACAGCTGCACGCTACATTCTCTGCACTAAACCACAATCTCTGTACATGTCATATGTCATAGAGAGAGATTTGTTGGTGCTCCGATTCCATCATTCAACACCTGAACTGCAACTCCCTGTACTGTTCAGTAGTCATCATTGTGGCTTTAGCGTACCCCGCCTTTTGCCCAGCGACCTGGTCTCAAACCTCTATTCCGGAGCCGCCACCGTTCCCTTTTGTGAGGTTGATCTCGACAAGCTCATGAGGATCTGCAGTCTATCAGGTTGAGTAGTACATCTCTTCAAAACCTTGGTCTGGATACCTCGGCTTGCCCCCAACTGCGCTTCTTCGCTAGCGTACAGTGCACACGACTAGAGAGCCTTGCCGAAATACGCCGCACGTGGTTCGATATTTTCACACTTCGGCATCTTTGAACATTCCATAAGCAGCTTGTCAGGCCTAAGGCCTAGACCTCACAGCCAAACGGCCCTTCCTAGAGAACACGTAGTTGAACACAACATGCCGCATCTTCCAACGGCCGCCGGCTCAGTCATCGTCTGAGATTTCAATGATCTCGGCCTGAGATGGCTGATCAGGATGTCGCAAAGCTTGCTCGCTGAAAGTCGTTCTCATGATCGTATACACATAGTCATAAAAGGTGCTTGTTTCAGCAGTCCCGTCATCCATGCAGTCCCGAAGGTCACCAAGATCTCTGTTAGATGCTTCAGGTCCCTTTGAATAATTGCAGCAAAACCACCATGAAAGGAATAGGGTGGTAAATGTGAGAATCTTGGGCATATCCCGAGGAAGGATGCCATGCAGCTTTGTCTCTCGTTTGCATAGCATGTTAACGCATGCTCTCATTTCTCTGATAAGGCTGGTCTTTCCAATGTTCTGAACC
Organism: Alternaria postmessia; assembly: GCF_024291825.1. Lineage (NCBI taxonomy): Eukaryota > Fungi > Ascomycota > Dothideomycetes > Pleosporales > Pleosporaceae > Alternaria > Alternaria postmessia. The sequence continues at coordinate 535,249 of NW_026260080.1, read as the reverse complement.
CGACCACGAATCATTTCGCGGTCGTTGGACTTCAGTTCCTGGATGACTTTGGATACAACGCGCTTCCGGTCAAGATGCTCGACTAAATCTTCCCATCTCCAGCGGCGAACTGTAGCAATGGAGGCGCTCTCAGGTCCATCACCGTGATTAACAGGTGTACGTGTGGGAAAGGCGCCGTCTGGTTCAAAAGGCCCTAGTTGTGCATATTCAACTAGCTCCACGCTGTCAGCGATGACTGAGTCTCGCGTAGATGACCGGACACGATTATCAAACTGGTCTTCAGTTGTATGGGCTACAGTCCCAGTATTGTTGTCAAAGGGCAATACGTTCCCGTTCTCAATGTCAGATGAGCACGAGGGTGAGCCTAGATCGATAACCTCACTTGTTGGCTCGCCTCCATGAGTTGACGTATCTTGTCGTAGTCTTGATTGATCGTCCAGTACGTGTTCTTCTTCGCCGTCGTGGACAGGTTTCAGTTTGTAAATATCGCGCAACCAAGCCGCATGCTCCATGCAATCCACAGTGCCTTCGAGGTTGCCACATTGTTGCCGTACTTGTTTCTGCAAAGACTACTGTCAGCTTATGTTGTTAGAGTGATCGGGAAAGTATGATAGCTTACCGTATTGCTTCCTGGTCCCTTTATGATCTTGTCACAACATATGTTCAATCTTTGACTGAAATAATCGTACTCTGTTTCATAGTGCTGTGCAAGCTTTTCTCGCTCGCCTTTTGCTTCAGCCTCGTTCCACACAGTTTCTGGATCTACCCTCTCTTTACTGGGAACGCCTTTGTTCGGTACCCAAGCATTTGTATAAAACTCGATTCGCTCGTTGATGATCCGAACGATCTCATCCTGGCTCAGCTTGGTCCGTTTGTTCGTCTCTTCGACTACATCATCATGCTGATCCTCATTTATCTGCGTATCTTCTTCGCCAGAATCCATCGGTCCAAAGTCTTCATCATCTTCCAGCTCGTCCTCGTCAGGTAGATCTACGATCTGGTCGCCTCCAGCAATGTTCTGCCATTTCAGCAGATCACTGTAGGCCTCTTCGTTTGACTCTGCTTGCCGCAACGGTCCGCTGGCTGCCGCATTCAAATTCACTTGAGAACCATAGGGTACACTGCGCAGCGGCGTTGTTGAGAGGTTAGTGATTTTCCTCCGCTTGTTACCTGCTTCGTCTGTAATGACAACACCTTCGGAGGTTCCAGTTCGCCGTACAGAGGGCGAGTTGTCTGCGCTATTGGTATGAAGCGTCATAGCATGAGGAATTTGTGCATCAGAATAGCCTGTATCTCTGTATAGTGCGTTTGTGTGAAGGTCATCCACTGTCCACAGCCAGGTATCGCTCGCGGGCATTTCGCTAGTCCTCAAGCAGGACTGCTGTTATTTGTCGATGTTTCGCGACACCTAACAGGGTAGGAAGGCTATGGTAGTGGACGATGCGACCATGTTTGAACCGGCTCTGAAGTGGAGCGGATTGGACAACGCGTGGTGGAGGCAGGACAGCCAATAAGGCAAGTGCGCGCCATCACTTGACCACGCGAGGAGGGGCAAACACCACCAAAGTTCACAATCCAAAGTAAAGGCAGAGAGCAAACGAGCGTTGTCCTATCGAATAATTGCTGGTGACTTGTTACAATAGATGACTAAGGCCAATCGGTGTGTCTCGGGCTTTGGCGGGGCAAGATGAGGCAATTGCTCTAGCGCGGATAGCATTTGTAAGTCTTTCGTACCTAATCCGTTTGCCCTCTCGACAACAACCGAACCAGCTCAGCAATCAAAAGAATTATGTCGCCTACCGACTACCCGCCGGAGCTATCGAAACAGGAGGAGGAGTATCTACTGTCCAATCTCAAGGATTGGTCGATAGCGCATGGTTTGGCGGTTCGCCCAGCTCCGTCATTCGTCCAGCCATCACAGGATCCATCTGGGGTTCTCGCAAGCACAGCACCAGTCACTCTGTTTCCAAGCTTGTTCCCTCGCTCCTGTTTTGACGAAGGACTCTCCATACAAAACGCTTACAACGAGTTGTACTCAGCTATTGCTAGAGATGAGTCGTGGCTGAAGAGCATCGTAGAGGAGCTTGTACATGTTGACGACTTCGTTGCAAAGCTATGGCAGACCCATCTTGAAGTCAAGAAGGAAGGCTATGTGCAAGACCTCTCGTTGGGTCTTTTTCGCTCAGACTACATGGTGCATCAAGACCCTTCGCAGTCCAGTTCATCCCCTGGCTTGAAACAGGTCGAGTTCAATACTATTGCATCCTCATTTGGTGGACTATCCTCCCAAGTTTCCGCATTACACAAATACCTTCTTACCATCGACGCTTATCCTAATTCAACGTCATCCATTATCAAGCACGAGGCTTTGCGACAGAGCCAATCTGCTTCTTCCTTGGCAAAGGGTCTGGCTGCAGCACACAAGGCGTACGGAGCTTCGCGCACCAAACGTCCATTGTGTGTCCTGTTCGTTGTACAAGACCCGGAGAGAAACGTGTTCGATCAGAGACATCTCGAATACGCCTTACTTGAAGAAAGTGGCGTCCGCGCCTTCCGATTACCTTTCGGCGAGACGATGTCTCACACACAACTCGACACAGACCGTACCTTGGTCTACACGCCACCAAATTCGCCATCAAAATCATATGAAGTGACGACAATCTACTTCCGAGCGGGGTATTCACCGGACGATTACTCAAAAGACGAAGACTGGCATGCCCGTGTTCAGCTTGAAAAAAGCCGTGCCATCAAGTGTCCGAGCGTATTGACTCAGCTCGCTGGCTGCAAAAAGGTCCAGCAAGTGCTTGCTACGCCACATTCTCCGCATCTTAAGCGATTCCTCCCTGATGAGAAAGTCGCTTCGCGTGTGCTGAAAACCTTCGCCCCCATCTATCCCCTAGATAACAGCGAGGCTGGCGAGGAAGCGAAGAAACTTGCGACAGACGCTTCGTCGGCTACCAAGTATGTGCTGAAACCTCAGCGAGAGGGAGGCGGAAATAACATTTACCGGAAAGCCATTCCACCATTCTTGCAGAAGTTGCCCGAGACTCATTGGCCGGCGTACATCCTTATGGAGATGATCGAGCCGCCTCCACTCACAAACGCCATTCTTCGGAACGGTGAATTACAGAGGGGTGGCGTCATTTGCGAGCTTGGCGTATACGGTGTGTGTCTCTGGAGAAATGGAAATGGGGACGATCAAAAGGGCGAGATCCTGGAGAACTGGGAAGCCGGATATCTTCTCCGCACCAAGGGCGACCAAAGCGAGGAGGGTGGTGTGGCCGCGGGGTTCGGAGCGGTGGACAGCTTATGTCTGGTGGACGAATGAACACGCCGTTGAGCACGTATGCGCAGCTCGCTGCCAAACTGGTAGGAGCATTCGGTTAAAACGGTATTCTGAAGTCGTTCGCACGCATCTTCGATCGAGCTCAAACCAAGGGTAAGCGACGCGATGTGCTGTACACTGTTAGCGCCGAGCTCTCGCAACGCAACCAACATCAATACATACCCACCTTCAATGTGCCACAGACTGCATGTCCACTGCGTCCATCACTGAATTCTTTCAACAAATTAATATCGTGCGTGATCGAGGACGGCAATCGAGCCTCCGTCGTGTAACTCGCGGAAATGCTTGCGCCTCAAATTCGGAAGCTTTTTGCCTGTATTGGCAATCTTAACGGACCCACTATGATCTTGGGAGAACGTGCAGAGCCCAGCCTTCCATGTTGAAGATTCAAGTTCAATCTGTGCGACGACATATATGAAACAGAGATGGCAGTGCGATGCTTCGGAATACTTCGGAGTGCAAGGTGCGAGCAGATGTCAGATCTGTTGGACTCGAATTACAGCTGTGAGAACTGTCTGTAGACGTGGTGAAGCTAGTGGCAAGGAGGTTGGCAGGTCGATCGAATCGCTAGTGCTAACGTCAGGGAGGGAGCACGGAGACAATTCCCACGCTGATGTTCGTCAGAACTGGATCGTCGGCACTGCGCACGGCTGCCTGCAGATCTAGTGCTGCGGACATCTTCGGTTACAGGAGCTGCATTGTCGGTTGCAGGAGTTGCCGTATTAGTTGATTCCCGAGGCCATGATCCCCCCTCTTCGGACATCGCGATGTTGTATCTTTGATTCGATCTAGAATCAAGATCTCCGCAGCTGAAGAAAAATGAAAGATCTTACATTTATCGAGACTTTGAGGCTTGAACCTTGCGGCCGTACTACGGCTGAGTCTCCACGTTGGTGATGTGAGGAGCTCCTTTGTGGAGGGTCTTTATGCATACTGCGGCAGCTTATGCATGGATGCGTAGCACGATCCCTGTCTACAGAGATGGCAGCCCTACGAATGGCAGCACCTCAGCTCATGATACGTTCTCCTTCATCAACCTCTCACTGGACGTCAGCGCCAAATGCCTGCTTGGCTCAAGTAATCACGGCTCATCTCGCATACGTACGCGTTCGCTTGTTGGAAACCTTCAGCGCAAGCCTCCCGATCGAATTATCGACGGCATTCGGCAACGTTGAACGCCTCATCGTTGTGTCTTTTGCATGGCATCGGGTACCGTCCGAACGCCCTCAGGTGTCATCGCTGGATCAGGACGATTAGATAAAAAACTAGACTTGTTTTACTCTAGGTGGCTGGAAGGCGTTGCTCGGAAAACGTTAGAATGGCTATGGCTAACGTCGCAATCTTAATTTCAACTTTGCAAAGGACCACACCACACCTGTTGCAGTATGGGTCATCCCAAAAAAGCCCGCCGTTTCTGACGCCGCCGAGCTCTATGGCAATGCTTTTTTCTCATTGCAGGAACAGACCCCTGCTCGCTAAGCCTCTCGCTTTTTGCGACCCGCGGGAGGAGTCGTAGATCTCCTAACCAGGCGGGCTGCCGCTGACCTACGGTTTCTGTCGTCTGATATATGCTCAGGTGCGCCTGCACCATTCATTACCTGTTTCCTGCATTCTTTTGCATTATCAGCTTCGCGTATTGGCCGTTCGTGCCTACCACACTCCTTTCTATTCGCTCTTTATCACTCTTAGTAATCGGCTCTCGCTATCGACGCTCGCTCTTTGAAACAGTCCTTACCACGAGTCAACTTGCTATTTCTTCAATCTTTGTTCGTGCGTCATCTTTGCGCCCACCCTTCAGACCATATCAGGAGTCGCGCTTTCCTCTTCGAGTATCTTCGCAGGGACTGTTCGTCGCAACCTCCCTCTGTAATCGTAATTCCTCTATGGCATCGGACTCACTGTGTTGCTAGACACGCGCTCTCTACACGGTCGCCATGCGCTTCTCATGTCACTATCTTATTCTCTGTCTGGCCTTTATTCTATGTCTGCAATTAGCAGGAGCAGCTCCCCATGCTGCAGTCCGCAGGCAGGATGACAGCCCTTCCGCGGAATCGACACCTCAAGGCCAGGACAGTGCTTCGCGAAATCCCTCTGCCACACCCAGACCATCGGAAGTTATCTCATCACGGATCGAGTCAGAACGTCCTTCATCAACACCAGTATCTTCGGTCAAACCATCAGAGACGCCAGTATCAAGCACCACCAACGATGTTCCCACCTCGATTCCAACTGATGGATCCTCACCAGTGAGCTCCGAGGGTAAGTTAAATTAATTGGGTCAATTATGACAAACTCAAACTGACCTTGGATTCAGAGAGCGAGCCTGCAGACTCAAAAGACCCACTGCCTATCCACCCAAAGCTCACCCCTGCTATGGGTATCACTGGAGTGCTATTGCTACTCTCTGGGATAGGGTATGCCATCGTTGGTATTAAAAATAAATGGTATGTACATTGATACTCATCTTCCAATATAGGCTGACCAGTTCAAGGGTGTACGTGTTCGGGTCTGCGGCCTACCTGACCGCCCTCGCAGTCACTGTGTTGATTGTGTATCTTATGAACCCACCTGTTTCCGACGCAATCCAGGGAGCCTTCTTCGTGGCTGCCTTCTTTACCGGAGTGATCTTCGGTATACTATCACTGGTCTTCTCAGACATCACCGAAGGCTTTGGTTGCTTGCTCGGTGGCTTCTGCCTAAGCATGTGGTTCCTCAGCGTCAAAGACGGCGGCCTAATCACTTCGGGAACTGGTCGGGCAATCTTCATTGGTTGCATGTCAGCTGGAGGTTACTCGCTGGCTTTCAGCCACTACACGCGCACTTACGGTCTGATCGCATCAATCGCCTTCTCGGGTGCCACCGCTACCATTCTTGGTATCGACTGCCTGGCTGGCTCTGGGTGGAAGGAATTCTGGCTTTACCTCTGGAGTGAGTACTTATACGGTCCCTGCAGACTATTACTGACATTCACAGACTTGAACGATAACATCTTCCCTCTGGACACTAACACTTATCCGGTCACTAAGAACATCAAAGCCGAGCTGGCTGGTGTTGTTATCATCACAGTAGTCGGCATTGTCTCCCAGCTGCGCGTTTGGAAGCTGGTCAAACAGCATCGCGAAAAGGCCGCCGCTCAACAGCTTGAGAGACAGCAAGATCAGGACCGCGAAGAGGAGGAACAAGGACGCAAAGTGGAGGACAACTTCCAGAAAGAACGTGCTCAATGGGAGGCCGCATATGGTGGAAAGGATGCACCCGAGACCAGCGTCCGATCCTCCGTCTCAAGTCCCAAAGGCTCCACCCATATCGAAGAGAAGGAAGTCTATGGAAATGACAGCGTGGAAAAACTCAACGTACCGAACACCGGATTGACACGATCAGTCACTAACAGCCCGAACCCTGGTGCTAGCGTTACTATCCGTGTTTTGAATGAGGACGCAATCGAACAGCTTGACCCGGAAACACCAATGTCCGAAAACCAACTTGGGATCCAGATGGATGAGGGCGAGAAGGCTTTGCCTGCGGCTCCAGAGGATGGCTCGATGCCTACTCTGGCCAAGAGTAACAGCCTACGCCCTTCAGCTCCACCGCCTCCTCCATCAGTCGTTCCACTCCCATTCAAAGTTCCTAGCGAAGAAGATGCGCGTAGCGACGACGACGATAATGCCTCCGTATCTGCTGTTCCTGAGTCCGATCTCGAAGCCGAAGAGTCGCGGCGTCTGTCAAAGCGCGTTTCCGATGTCTCTGCCATGAGACAGCGGATTTCCAGGGACATGGTTGCTTCACAAGAGGCTATGATGGGAATGCGACCTGACGAAGATGACCGCGCCTCGTCTCTTGCCGCCACTTTGGACGATGATCTCGATGCGCTGTCTTCTCATGATCTTTCCCCATTGCCATCACCAGTCGGAGCCGAGAACGACAATCCACTAGAAAGACCTGGACTTAAGAGGCAAGATTCCGACACAGTACCGTCCAGGAAGAATGCATCGACCGAAAACGTCACACCAACATCTCTCACTACCAGCACCGACCCCAAGGTGGAACTGCCACATAAGAAGCAGCTAACCAAGCAGGACTCTGTAGTCGGGGCTGAAAAGAGCTTATCCAACTCTAAAGCGAACAGTGAACACTCGAAGTCTAACCAATCTGAATCGCTATCTCAAGGCTCACCATTGGAACAAGGCGGATCACAGATTGGCAGTCTTGCTGACAATGTATTGCCTGAGAAACTGTCAAAGGTAGCCCTATCTTACCGCACGAACGAATGGGCGAAGCATCTCGAGGCCGCCGACAAACCGGATTACGAAGACATGTTCCGACCTTCGTCTCCAGGGGTTATGCTAGCGAATGGGCAAGAGGAGAAGCCGGCACCTGTCAGTGAAGAGCTCGCAGCTGATCTATATGACAACAAGCGCGACTCGCGGAGGATGTCGACTGGAAGCAGGACCCAACGGAACAGCAGCAACGGACTACGACGAAACACTTCCACCTTCTCTCAGGAGTCACTCACCAACCAGCGTTCCATGACGCATTCGCCTTCTATCGCATCTCCCGGCATTCTCTCCCGGTCTAATTCCAACATAAGACAAGACACTCTTTCGCCTCTGCCCAGCAACACGCTGTTGAGCAAGCGCGAGAGTCTAATCAAGAACCGGGCATCAGCACTATCCCCCCAAACCTCATCGACAAATCTCCTAGCACAACATGAAGAAGAAGAGATGACACTGGCACAACGCCGTCAATTGCTCCAGCAGCAGCAACTGTTGTCGCCCACTCTCTCACATCAAACATCATTGAGGTCGCCAGGAAGAACACCACCATCGGCTTCGCAGAAGTGGCAGCAGAAGCCCTGGGCCACCAAGGGTGCTCCAGCAGGGTTCGACTCGCATCAGCCCAAACGCGCGAACAGCAGCGCTCAATCGGAGCAGAAGCGTGAACAACTCTACGCAGGCTGGCGCGATACTATGCGCGACATCCAACCGCCACAGACAGCGGCCCACATTGCAGAACAACAGCGCGCAGCGTTGATCATGGACAGGAGACAGAAGGAGATGGAGAAGCAACAGCGCGAGCTGATGCAGCAGCAGCGTGCTAGTCAGATGGACAGCATGATGCGCAGCGGGCAGATGATGGATGCACACAGAGAGGCGATGAGGAAGATGCAGGCGAATGCCAACCGACACACTTAACTGTGAATATTTCCTTGGAGTTGAATGCGCGAGAGTTTGGAGCCGGCGGGCCCGTACGACCTTATTTTTCGGTAAATGTAGTAGGTTTCTTTCTTATTATTATGCAAAGCCTTTGAGCATTGCGACTAGGTCATGTAATCATGATGGATAGGGATGGACATGAGGGACGCGTTATTTTGACGTACATATACCAGTGATATACCATTTGCATGAGGGAGGATTTTGTCTTTATATACAAGCAAGCGGCACAACTTGCGGCGCTATACCAATATCATAACCATAACATATGAACAAGCATTTCGGCAGCAATGTGTGGTGATGGGTGTGTGCTCTATTGATCGTCGAAAGTAGCCGACGAGTTATATCTGGGATGACGAAGTCACAGGCGTTTGGACTATGACGATGCTTGGAGTCCTGTCAAAGTGAGGCTGGAGGATTGATTAGATATGAGCTGTGCCGCAGCCACCTGTCTCGCGACACGTCTCGAGGTAAGCACAACAGGCAGACTTGGTATGGTAGCAGCCACTGCACAGACAGGTGCTGACATCATTCGTGGGTTAGTATCGGAACAAAGTGTGAAAAGGGGGCAAGTGTGATTGACAGGCAATGGAGCTAACATGGCACACGGACGAACCTGTCTAGATGAAAGCAAGTGCGCGATCCGGCGACACGGATCCGGGAAGAGCTGACGGCGCGGCGGTGGGATGTGGCTTGTGTGGTGGGTGATTGCAGGGCTTATTCGCTACTCATGGGCAAGAGATGGTGAGATGTTGTCATGTGTGTAGTGAGATGGACAGGGTAGGCATTGATCGGATCGACGGGGGTCTGATGAGGACGAGCATAAAGTGTGAGATGGTTACATATACATGGACGATGACGATGGTCGCTGGGCCGTGTTTGAGGCCGGCAGACACTGGGACCGAGGTAGTGCTAGCGAATATGGAATACTGTGGGCGGGCTGAGAATAACTTTGGCTCTAGACATTTTGTGTGCGTCGTCACGGGCAGCGACAGCGGACGACGGTTGGCAACGGCTGGCCGGCTGGCCGCCTGGATGTGCCCGCGACGTACGTATTCCAACGTCTGGTGGGTAGTAGTAGTAGTAGTAGTTTTAATTGCAGCCATGGATCAGTTTGGCAGGCAATGCCGGGCAGGGTGGGTTAGGCGGTCGTCAATGTGATGTGATATAACATGTAGGACTGGTTGTTCGGTTCGGTCGCTGCAGGGCTTGATGCAGGCACCTCTGTCGGAAGGGCCTCAGCTGCAGGGGTTACCGTTATTCGGCAGGGCAGTCCTCAGGGCAGCACAAGCCACGGTCCAGCAATGTCGCGCCGGGGAAGCATGGGAGCAGCACTGCACTGGTGGTGCCCAAGTCCAAGTGTGGCCGGACGAGGCGGAGGGGGATCTGGTGGCAGGCCTGCTCGTGTCCATGTGTCGTGCGCGTGTTTTGTACAAGAAGAAGCAAGCACCCGGCCTTGCTCCCCTTCCGAAGCGAATTTTTTTCCTGATGCGTGTCCAAAGTTTATATCCATGGCCCGTCTCTGTCTCTGCTACTACCACTGTGGACATTGCGACATTGTGAGACACTGACACGCGACAAGACCACCACCAGCGACTTTTCCTGCGAACGTCACCTGCTGCTCGTCACATACAGCAGCGGCCCTCTCTCGCCATCGTCACCACCGACACGCCCTCTCTCGCCATCGCCATCGTCGCCCATCCGCCCGCCGCCCGCCTGTGTTGACCGGCCGTCGCTGCAGGCCCGATGCAGTGAGCATGGACCACTTGGGACCCCTAAGGAATTCACCACCAACGCCTTCACCCCGTTCACCGTCACCACGACGACTCCACGCCCGCCCGCCGCTGCTTACCCGCCGCCTTCTGCGTCGCCAGTGCCTGCCCGCTGGTCGCTGACGAACCGCATCTTCAACCTCAATCTGCGCTCGCTGTACCAGGGCCCGCCGCGCCTGCCCGCCTCGCGTCTCTGGAACCCCGTCAACTCTTCTCCACGCACCCTCCAGGTCGAGAATCCCGCCCCCGCAGCAGCACACGCAGCACCCACCGGCGTCTTGTACCCGCCGCTGCGAACTGCCCCGCGCGAAGAGCACTACCCGAACCTACCCATTGAGAGGGACGTCGGCGCCAGAGAGGACGGCCGCGACGAGTACCCTCTGCTGTCCCTTCCAGAGCAGCGTCTCAGTCGCCAGAGCCCTGTGCCGAGCTCCCTCGCTGTCCAACGTTCCACGGCCGAGGACAGCATCAGCGGTCGCACCAGCATCGCCCTTCCGCGCGATCGAAGAAGCCAGCAGCTTTCCCAGCCGCCCACCCCAGGACCTGCCATGGCTTCCGGTGCGAATCCAAGAGACAGCGTGTCGCCCGCGCCGCACGTCGACAAGGACATTGAAGCCGGTCGCAACCACCAGCACCCGCAGCAGCAGCAGCAGCAGCAGCAGCAGCAGCAGCAGCCGGGCATGCTGTCGCGCGTCTCCCTGCCCAGCTCCCGACGCACCTCACTAGGCTCCCGACGATCAGGGTCTGCAGGTGACGACGACGCTGACGCCGCGTCCGAGTTTCCGTGGGGTCCCTCGCATCCCTGCTTTCCCCATCCGAACCCGCATGTGCCACTGGATTCCGAGCTGTACAACACGACGCGTATCATCCGCATAAAGCGCGACTGGATGACCAAGGGTGACCTGGCCCCAACATTTGCCAACCTATACCCCGAGATATTGGACCCACTCGTCACCGAAGACGACTTCCGGATACTGATCAAGAAGATCAACGATACCCTAATTGACGCCTTCGATCCCTTCACCCTCCGCGCCTGTCTCGACACCGTCATGGGCATCGCTACTTTCTGGCTGTGGGAAGATGCGGGGTTCACAGGTGTGAAGAAGCAATTAGCAGAGCTGGAGCGCTGGATCGAAGACTGGAACCGGGACATTGGCGCAAAAGAAGCCGTCAAAATCATCCCATTACGGCGGACCGGATATCTGACAGTATGTGCACACGCATATCCCACATAGAGCTAGACTAACTTATTCCCCCAGCTCGACGTGCAAATACCAGACCCTCATCTCGGTCCCGACACAGGTACGCGACCACACACGCAAGAAGAAAATCACTCCGACGAAGCGCCACGGCAGCAGCACGACCAATATTTACCATACCCCATTACACCTACCCTACAGGTTAATTCCCAACCACCCATCATCGAAGCGCAGTCGTAATACACATACACACACATAGCATATGATGACAGAGAAAACAAGGATAACAGTTTAGGAACGATACCACGGGTTTAGCGGCATCAGCACCGGTCGTTGAGGAGTTTGTTGGCCATACGTCTGCTTGGGGGGCCATTTTGTTGACTCTTCTTTTTTCTTTTCTCCCGTGTCACGACATACAGTACACACATCTGCGGCGACGCAAAACACACAAGTCATAATGTTTCTTTTTCCTCGTTACTCGCCTGTTGGGCTCTTGTTCCTGTTTGTTTTTGCGCGATCGATTTTTTCCGATTTTCCTTCCGATACCCTGCTGCCGTATTCATTCGCGATACCGTATCGCGACCTTTTGTTTGTGCTGGCTTAGTGCCTGATAGACGCCCTGTTGTGGCGTAAGCAAATATCAACTATTATTAATCATCCTCCCTGCTACTACCGTCACACCGTGCCACCCATCGTCTGCTTTTCCCTCAGCAATCCGGCGGCACTTGAAGCGCTACATCTTCTTGGTGTGGCGAGGCAACTGACTCGACATTCGCCTCAGCCTTGCATTGCCTCGCATTGACACCGTCATTTCCCAACGTTGGTGTTGCCCTTGTTGGAGCTGACTGCATGATCCCGGCGGTACGCGTTTCAGCTATCATGACGTGTTGGTGTAATGACTCGATTTACAAAGTTTATATGTTGACGCCATGGCAGGGTAGAGACTCAGGGTTGCCCGAGCTAAGTCCTGGACATAGAGAGTGGGGAGGAAATGTAAGTGGGAAGGACGTGATTTGGTGTATGTGCATGATGACAAAGTCCTGTGGAAATGGTAACATGTTGGAAATAAAAAGTGAACGGTTGAATCTGAATCATTGATCGCGATATGGTAGCATATGTCCTTGCAAGTTCAACGCATACGCTTAGCCGTTCTTCCGCTACCCTTGGATTTCGATTATGAGGCATTATCCAAACCTCTGCTTCCTAATATCATTTGTAGCTGTGGCTGTAGTTGGTAGAGGTAATGGGGGAAGATACTGATCTTCTGCCATCTCTCAAGGGCTCTGGATTGGCGACGACGCGTAGGCTGACGTTGCGGGTTACGATACGGCTATTGATGTAAGCAAATAATAAGACAGGACGTTGAGATATAACAAGACGTATTGTACTTACCGATTCGCAGGTAGAGTGAAACACGGATGCCAGCCTATTGATCCCCTCTCAACGTCTTCTTGAGACTGCTCATCGGTGACCCAATACCACGCCGCGAACTGGGCTTCTTCTTGCATGTCTGTCACATGCTTCATCACGCCGTCGTATACTTGTGGACAGAATGACCGCGGGATGAGGCCATTCGCGTCGAGCGATGCAGCGGGTAGCATGTCAGGAACGGCGGCATAGGAGAGTGTGCGCCAAGTCATGTTGAACATTATCTCTGTTGGTGAGAATTTGGATTCCATGGTTCGTCTTGGAGGAAATCCGGATTCCACTCTCGATGGCCGTTCAACTCGGATCATGATAGGGAGCGAAGGGTACGGGCTAAAGTAATCATTTGCAGTCGCGGCAGTGGTTTCTGTCGAGAGTGTATTGTGAAAGGCTTAGAGTGTCTGTGTAGACGTGCAAGCATATTCGTCGGGGTAAGAAATGGGCGCTGGCAGGTGGAGGTGACTTGTGAAATGGAAGAATGGGTGTTGGTTGAACACGAAAGTCAAGGCAACCAGTCTTGGTAGTGACTGTGAAAGAGCAAACGGAGACATTGGTAGACGACTCTAAGCTCAGTAAAAATCATTGTTTCACGTTCTACCTGAATCCATTGTCTTATCAATACAGTCTACTACGCTTCTTGCACACACTCAAAGCTATGCGATACAAAACTTGAAGACGATCGAATCTTTAATACTCTAGAATGCAATACCAGTTGTCCACCATGTATCTCCGCTATGCCACCGTACCAGTTGCCCACCCCAGCACCACAATCCGTCTCTTGCATCAGGACCGAATCCTAGACCTCGGAACAAGGAAAGAGGAACCGGCTCGAAAAGCCATACACCACCTCTCGCAAAGTCGTCGCAGAGAAGATGGGCTGTGAAGTAGAACCAGACGTGGACATAGAGGAAGGTGAATCCCTGCTTCAGTGAACCAGGTAGATTGCGACCTAGTCCAGCGGATTTCGCGGCTTGTGTTAAAGTGACTTCAGCGAAGATACCGAGCGCTTGGAGAAGGAAGAATGCCATTGGTCCTCGAAGTGGTCGGGTGTCTCCAGCACAAGTCCAACTCCCACTACCGTGTACGAAGCCGCTCAAGAAGAAAGCGATGAACAGTTGTAAAGCTTTTGCTGCAGGACTCTTCTTATCCATACCAAAAACCTCAATAAGCTTGCGGCTTGGTTCCTGGAATGCAAACCGAAAAGTTTGGTGCCACCAACTTCCCCACCACCCGGCTAGTCCTTTGTTTAGAACGACGCTATATGGTGCCCAGGTTTCGGGGTACATCCACGGTTCTGCACGCGCTCCGAGGAGAGAAGGAGAGAGCAAACCAGAGAAGACGAGCGGTCCTAGGGAGAAGATGGTTTGGAGCGCGTATTTGACAGCGAGCATAGACAGTGCCAGATGGTATATGTGAGTTAGGACCGGACTGTTTGTAAGGATGGAAGGAAGGTATGTCGGTGGTGCTCTGTCGACATAGCCCCAGAAATAAGGATCCCACATCATTGTCGTCTTCAGTGCATCTATGATGAAGTAGCCTTTAACAAATGTCCACGCGTTATTCCTGAGCAACTCTTTCCTGTCTGTATAGAGCTTTACTTGTCCATCGTGGATCCTGTACGAGTGTTTTAGCACCACGTCACCTGAGTTGGCGTGTAGTTGCTCCTGGACAAACTTGGGAGGCGGTGGGAGAGCAGAAGTTCGCCAGTTCCAGCCCATGCCGCGGAAGTTGCAGAATATATCCAAGACCCAGTCGAGACGCTCGGCGAAAGGCCTGAGCGGATAAGGCTGCCACGCGAACTGGCCATGGCGGTCTCTTGGTCCGGCTGAACTATTGACGACATCCTGTTCTGTGGCATGTTCCGTATCCTCTTTGGCATTTTCAGCACTGCTATTCGGTCTGTTCTTCTCTTTTGCTTGGTTTCGATCGGATCCGAAAACGCCTTCCATTCTCTCAATACGCATAAAGTCCGTTTGTGCATCGTTGCACACTATGATTGCTCCCACCCACGCCACGCTCCATGCATTGATTAGGCCAATTCCCAAAGCTGGTGCTACGGCCCTCGTCCTTGTGTATAAATTACTGTACGTTGCAAAGCCCGTCATCCATGCAAACGCCAAGTATCGAGACCTCTTGAGCCATGGCCGATTCTGATGTGGGACAAGAAGATATATAATGACAACAAGCGCACCGATTGTTCCCCAGGGATATAGAAAGGGTTGGTATTCTCCAGATGCGACAGCTTTGTCATACTGAGCGTGGTAGTGATTTATCAAATCGTGATGCGAGTGCGGCCAAGGGTCTGAGGACTTGAACAACATGCTTGCGGTAAGGAACAAAAAACGGCGCACTGGTAAGAAACAGACAACATAGGAAAGAAAGAAAATGTACTAAGCACTTGAAATCACAAAACAAACAAGCGTGGCGCGAAATGCTGATGGCATTCTAGATGACGCACTGCATCTTGCGTGTGCGCTAGGCTGAAAGAGTGATAGCGCTGGACTGCGGGCGCCGCAACACCAAACCTTTACCATCGTGATATCGCTGGACTGCAGCCGCCACGAAGTGCGACACCGTATCCTCACCCCAGTCCCTCTCTAACCGAGCGCAAAGAGTTCGAATAAACCGCCAAGATGGTGAACATCACAGAGAAGATCAAAGAGTGGGATAGCGCCGAAGTTTTGATGTGGCCTTGCGCTAACGCCCCGCCAGGATTGAGGATGAGATGAGGAGGACGCAGAGTGAGCCAAAAGTACAGTTAATGTGAAAATCCAAGCTAACGTCTTGCAGAGAATAAGGCTACGGGTATGTCTACGCAAATTTGGCTCCATTATCCAGTGGCAATGGGGTCATTCAGTATCACGTGCTAACATTGAAGTCAAGAATATCATCTTGGTCTACTGAAAGGGTACCAAACCTGTCCTTATTTACCAGTACATTTGTGCTAATTTGGCTACAGAAAACTTGCTCGTCTTCGCGCACAACTCCTTGAGCCCGCTGCAGGTGCAGGCGGTGGCGGAGGAAGCGGATTCGACGTGTCTAAGTCTGGAGATGCACGTATAGCACTTGTTGGCTTTCCTTCTGTAGGAAAGTCTACTTTTCTCTCCAGAGTCACAAAAACAAAGTCAGAAGCCGCATCGTACGCCTTCACCACCCTTACAGCGATTCCTGGTGTGCTGGAATATGGCGGTGCCGAGATTCAAGTTCTGGATCTACCGGGTATCATTGAGGGTGCTGCAGAGGGCAAGGGACGAGGAAGGCAGGTCATTAGTGCAGCGAAAACCAGTGATCTCATCTGCATGATTCTTGATGCAACGAAGAAAGCAGAGCAGAGGCGGTTGCTAGAAGCAGAACTGGAAGCTGTGGGTATCAGGCTGAACCGTGAACCACCGTAAGTTCATGTTGACTCGCGGTATAGCGTAGCAAGATGTTGACCGACATGCAGAAACATCTATCTCAAACCTAAAAAGGCTGGTGGCATGAAGATCAACTTCCAGGTTCCTCCTAAGCATCTCGATGAGAAGATGGTCTACAACATCCTCAAAGACTACAAGATGCTCAACTGCGAAGTACTTGTCCGAGACGAAAACGCGACGGTTGACGACTTCATCGATGTCATCATGAAGGACCACAGGAAATACATCAAGTGTCTATATGTATACAACAAGATCGACAGCATCGGTCTACCTCATCTGGACGAACTGGCAAGGGAGCCACACACGGTCGTCATGAGCTGTGAGCTCGACCTTGGTATTCAGGATGTTGTGGACAGGTGTTGGGAAGAGTTGAGGTTGATTAGGGTGTACACCAAGAGGAAGGGCAATGATCCGGATTTCTCCGAGGCGCTGATTGTACGGCACGGAAGTACGATTGAAGATGTTTGCGACCAGGTGCATCGAACGCTGAAGGAGACGTTCAAACATGCCTTGGTCTGGGGTGCGAGTGCTAGGCATGTGCCGCAAAAGGTCGGTCTTGGACATGTAGTGGCCGACGAGGATGTTGTCAGCATTGTGGCGAAGTAATGCTGTAGTCGAGAGAGGAATGACCATCAGCTGTTCACGTCGTACCGAAAGGGCTCTGATTAGATAGGCTAACCGCGCAATCACGGCTTGCAAGCGCAACAGTGGCGTGTTTACCGTGCTGTTGCCATCCGAGATGCTCCGAGCATCGGACGAGAAGATCTGATAAGGGGCCGCCCCTGCACGTCCCCCATAAGGCTGTCAGTCCACTCCGGCCTGAGCGGATGCTTCATATCCGTCGCGCGAGATTATGATGCGAAGTCACGTGAGGGTCTCTAGTCTTTGGGTCGCGACTTTTGATTGGCACAGAGGCAGCCGGTTGAGCAGCAAATGCAGTTAGGATGGACCCTGGCGTGCCTCAAGCTCAGGGACGCTTGTACTCGGCGCGCTGAAAAGTTATTGCCGATAAAGCACTGCGTCCCGTTATTGCTACCTACTTGACCGAGAGCATTCGCCTCGCCACATTCGTTTGTATTCCCCTAGATACCCTGCTGCTTTGGCACTGCTTTTTGGATTGCCCTTGTCGCCTTTCTTTCTCAGTGCGACACAGTAATACGTTTCTGCATTGCATGCGCCTGCTGCTCATCCAAAACACCACGAATCGCAGCCCTTCCGTACCTGAATCCACCGATCGCCGAGGCATCCCCTCACCCCAGCCACAGCAGCCATGGACGTCGTCCTCGAATTGGCAGACACGTTCTTGTTCGACCCTCTATACGCCACTCTCCTTCCCGCCTCTACATCGTCCTTTGCCGGCAATGCGACCGTCTCAAGCATCAGAGAGGAGCCCACCGCTTTCGCCGTGCCACATGCGACTTGGCAGTACGAGCCCTCGACGCAGTTCTTCTCCGTGGAGCCCTCCAAATATGCCTACATGAGCCAATGGACGCGTGACGATTGGCGACGACAGGCTCTCTCATTGTACCTTATCACATGGTATGCACTGCCCCAGACGCAATGGCTAAACTCTCCTAACAATCCCGTAGGCTCTTTGGCGTACTCGTCTACTACGTTTTCGCAGGCGCCTCGTACTACTTCGTCTTTGACAAGGCCACCTTCAACCACCCACGATACCTCAAAAACCAGATCAAGCAAGAGATGAAACAGGCCAACATCGCCTTCCCCATCATGGCCATCTTCACCGTGCCCTGGTTCCTGCTCGAGGTCCGCGGATACTCTAAGCTGTACGATACCGTAGACCAGGGCCCGGGACTCTGGTACAACTACCTGCAGTTCCCGCTCTTCTTCCTCTTCACCGACTCGGCCATCTACTGGATCCACCGTGGTCTGCACCACCCCCGCGTCTACAAGTACGTCCACAAGCCACACCACAAGTGGATTATGCCGACTCCCTTCGCCTCGCACGCGTTCCACCCCGCCGACGGCTACGCTCAGGGTCTGCCCTACCACATCTTCCCCTTCGTATTTCCCCTGTCCAAGTTCGCATACGTCTTCCTCTTCGTCTTCGTCAACATCTGGACTGTCCTGATCCACGACGGCGAGTACGCGCACAACTCTCCTATCATCAACGGTGCCGCCTGCCACACCATGCACCATCTATACTTCAACTACAACTACGGACAGTACACTACCCTCTGGGACCGCCTTGGAGGAAGTTACAGGAAGCCCAACGACGAGCTCTTCCAAAAGGAGCTCAAGATGTGTCAAAGCGAGTGGAAGAAGCAGGCCGAAGCCGTCGACAAAATGGTACAACAAGTCGAGGGCGATGAGAATAACCGCACATATGCTTCTGAAACGAAAAAGGTCCGCTAGACGTTCCTTTCGTCTCAAGTACATTGCAAGTGGGAAAGATGTTGAAACGCTGTTACGAAAAGTTTTTGGAGCGAAGAGTTAAATGCCCATGTGATCGCGGGCCGGTCTTCGTTGGCTGTTTGGATTGAATATTTCTGTGTGTGTATATATCGTTCTTTGCGCTCGTTGCATCAAGACTTTGAGTATACCGGTTTTGCTTTGAGGAGCAGAGCCCTTGTTTGTAATATAATGGAGCATAGGGAGTTTGAAGAATCGCTTCCTGGAATATTAATAGTAATGTGGCTGGCATGTAGCATTCGTCTTTGCTCGAACAAGTTGCAAATCGCATCATGATATCAGGCAAACAGCTCTATTTGGACAAGTTGGTAAGCTTGACCCCTCATCGTACGGAGCGGGGCCTGACTCGTGTCACTTGGCCTTAGTCCGCGCCCTTTCCAATACATGCATGAATGAAGTCATACGTATCATGTCGTATGTTACGAATCCGTTCATCTTTGAATTAAGAAAAGAGGCGTCGACTGAAAAACAATTGACAAAAACTCGTCTTCGTCAAGTCCTGGTCTTTTAAACTCTGTTATACAGCACTACCATCGGCCCTATCCAAAGTAAGTACACAAACAAGTCATGCTGCGTAATTGCAGTACAACGTGTTCACTATTGGACTGACCCTCTGTGACAAAGCCAGCCACCCCCTCTCTCATCCCCAATAGCTACGTACTCTTCCGTCATCATCATCATGGCCACCTCTAAGGAGAACACCCCTCCCATGATCTCCATAACAACAGTCCATGCCGAAGGCGAAATTGGCGACGTAATAACCTCTGGCATCCCGGACCCTACCCACCTCCCCACCATGTACGCCAAACTATGTCACTTTCGCGACAACGCCGACCATTACCGCCAAATGCTCATGCAAGAGCCTCGCGGCCGTGTCTCCCAATGTATGAACATTCTCCTATCCCCATGCGACCCCTCAGCCGATGCTGGGTTCCTTATCCTGGAAAGCGACGAGTATGCCACTATGAGTGGCAGCAATACCATCTGCGTAACTACAGTGTTGCTCGAGAGTGGCAGGCTAGAGATGAAGGAACCGGTCACGACAGTCGTGTTAGATACGGCGGCGGGACTGGTGCGCGTGAGAGCTGAATGTGAGGGAGGAAAGTGCAAGACTGTTGAGTTTGACAACGTACCTTCCTTCGTTTACGAACTTGGTTACAAAGTCTCCGTACCTGGTTTACAGAATGCCGAAGTGGAAGTGGATATCGTGTGGGGCGGTATGTACTTTGTGCTCGTGGATGCTGAGTCGCTTGACCTGGCTATCGAGCACAAGTATGGTAGGGACTTGGTGGAGTTGGGGCAGAAGATTATGAGGGCGGTTCAGAAAGTTTATACGCCGGTCCATCCGCTCAACGAGGGGATCAAGGGGGTTAGCATTTTGGGGTGGACAGGGCCACTTGTGGAGGAGGGAGATGGGACGAAGAGTGCTATCAATACTGTTGTCGTTTCCCCAGGCCGATTTGATCGTAGTCCTTGTGGTACGGGAACTTCGGCGAGGATGGCGGTGTTGCACAAGAAGGGGCTGCTGCAGGTTGGGGAGAAATTCGTGCATAAGAGCATAATTGGTACGGAGTTTCAGTGTAGCATACTGGGTACGACGGAGGTTGGAAAGTACGAAGCGATATTACCAAGGGTGAAGGGAAGGGGATGGATTACAGGGTATAGGCAGGTCTTGATGGATAACGGTGATCCTTTTCCGGTCGGGTTTAGAGTTGGAGATGTTTGGGGAATGGATGAGTGTTGAGAGTGAGCGAATAGATAAACTCGAAGAATTGAGCAATATTGTGAAGAGATGGAGGGCTTCATGGCCGACAATACTAGAAGACGCTCCGATATTCCTGTTAAAAGGGCAAAGGAACACTGGAAGCTACTAGAGCGCCACAGTATCTTCACGAGCGACTTCGATCAACATACGCCGGAAGGAGAGGGGTGCGATGCATACCGGAGCATATTGATATCACTGTTGTCCTCTCCGACTCTGAACGAAACCCGAAACAGCTCCAAGGTAGTCGATATCACACAGTTCGAAAGTGCTGCAAAGTAACACATAGTTCATACGCCTCCAAGCCTTACCGTTTTCGAATAACCAAGAAACGCTATGAAGAACTTTATTGTTTGCGTAATTTGTAGAGCTTTCCATACTTGATCGTTGATGGTACCACGGGACGTTACAGGGTTGCGCACAAGTAGTATCATTACCAGACGAACGATGCGCTCAAAGAAGAGACCTGCATTACGGAAGTCGCGACTACATACATGTCTATGGGTAAAAGAAAGTCTTCTTGCATTGACAATTTAGCATTTTAGTCCAATTAGAACCTGCTGTCGACATATGTGCTTACAAAAGCCGCACACTAACATATAAGTTCGGCAAATCTACCATCTTCCAATCAAGTGTCGAAGCTACGTTGAAGCAATCCTGCCCCTTCAAAACGCTGAAAGACAAAATTCAACAGTCTCTCAATCTCAAAAACGAGGGGCATCAGCTTCCTTCCCAAAACTCCAACCCCCTCAACCAACGGGATGCGCGCGCTACAGACTTCGCATATAAAACCAGCGGTGAGAAAACCACCAATTCGCTCTTCGCCTCGATGATAATCCCAAGCGCCCAGCTCGTCAGGGATGTCTTCGCTAGCATGTACCAACGTTGGGACGGGACCGAGGCGAGAGATGGGGCAAAAGCAATTCTCATCCACACCTCCACCCACCAACTTCCTAAATGGGAGTGGACCCCGCCACACCATAGAGCTGCCTTCTCACCGCCGTATGGATCAGCAAACTACGAGGCTAGTTTTTAAGTTTACCAAATGTGCGTTTACATGGGTGCAATTGAAGCTGAACCAAGGCTAGTTTGCCGGCTGACTGGGACATATGTTTGCATAGGTGGGATGATGTGGCGAAGCGCTGATTACCCACTAGGTTTGCGGGTACCATGGTAATGCGCGACATCTGACAGCTACCAGATACTCGGAGATCGTCTTCTGGGGGAGATCTCGAGAAATTGAACTTGACAACTGTCCGGTCAGATGATCGAGTGACAAGTGTGTTACAAGTCAATTGGAGGGTGCACAATCACCCCGGTACCTTTGAGATGCACCTTGAGATGATCTTCCAGTCCTCCAACTTACATCGGCATCACCGATGAGACACGTATCTCGTTTTGATTTACTCTCTTTCACGTATCTTGGTTCAGGGTTGAAGGTAGTCGCATTAGCCAAACCTTAACTACATGCTCAAGGCAAGTATGTGGCGCACGGTCTCGAATTGAACATACATGATTGTAAACGGTGTACCTACTGTAGCTTACTGGAATCGGTTTAGTACTTCGTACGTAGTAGCAGATGGATCAGATACCTTGATACTTGTACATACGTGAAGTGTTTTCGCAAGAGTATGCCTGCCTTATTGCATGCATGTACAGGTACATGTAGGGTGTCGTCATTGTTGTGTACACCACAGCCGATCAGCCGTCAAACGGAATTGCTCGCTCTTTGCACCAATGATCCCGTCTTTGAGCTTTACCGCAACTTCCAGCTAACAGGAGACAATCCAGGCGCTGGTTGGCTTACAATAAGCCCAGGCTGCAGCACATTTCCCCGGCCGTCACTGTATGCTATACCTCTTTGATCCCATCTCTCTACGGCTCATCTCATTCCTGTAATCCGTGTTTATGCCGTGTTATATGCGAAATGGTACAGCATCGAACGCTCGCATCGTGAAACTCTCGATGCACCATTGCCGCTGCAGTGTTGTTCGTAGCGGGGTGCTCAAATGCGAGATATTCGTGCAAGTACGCCCTCGAGTTTACTTCCGGTACTCGTTATATCCGACAGAGCTAGTGGCGAAGTGATATACTACGACTGTCTGTGGAGCTGCATATACGATCAGTGGTGTACTAGTCGACGCGACAACGGCCATGACTGTAAAGAAGGAGAATATTGAACTTCTGCAACATTGAACATGTTACATGAATTGCTTCTAAATACTGTCGTGAAAGTTTCGCGGAAGTATCGAAGAACGGAGAGTGGCTACTGACTCCGGACCAAGGAAACGAAGCTGCCCGTCCGATGTTAGCCACCGAGCATAGGAGTGTTAACTTTAACCGGGTGCCATCAAGACAATCTCCAGACATGGCCCTTGGGTTGATGATGATACACGAGCAGTCTCGGATAGTTTGGTAGTGAAGATAACCTGTAGAGCTTTTGCTCACCCCGCCTGCGATAACTCCATAAAATTCTTGAAGAAGGCATGGGTTGAATACATTTCTCGGCATTTTCGATATGACAGCTTAAACGACCCTAACATGACAGTTCTGAAGGTTGACATTGACACTTGGTGGATATTGCCTGACATCCCCTGATCTGCAAGTTCCTTGAAACGGGGCGTAGAGAGCTGGAGACTATAGTGTCACGCGCGTTGGACCAGCCAGCTATTCATCGTCATCAATATTGGACTCACAGCCACCTAAACCCCACGCTTCTAATACTTACGTTCTCGCCAAGGCCGAGCTCGCCTCTCACTTTTCCTATGCTGAGGTAATACAGCTCTGCTTCTAGTGCACCAAAGTCCCGTTTCGACTGGCTCCCTGCATCGGCTGCAGGTCTACCTCGAAGCAATATGTCGCCCCGGCTCCCGTTATTCTCCAGAAGCTCCCCATCCATATGCAGCAAGGTCTCTCGGGCAGCTGTTGTGAGCATATGCACACGTTTTCATATGCAGACAGGGCGCCCTGGCTCCCGATATTCCCATGTTTTACTCGTATCCGAACGGTCCATTAGGGGTTGATAGCAAGCGTTGTACGACTGCGCTTGTTTTTGCCACATGAAGTCGAGCTTGCAGGGAGGCTGAACTAGGTTTTACGGGAGGCGTATTCTATATGGTAGTATTAGAAATGAACAGGCTCGGGAGTGGTGATGGTGATGGCGGGAAAAGCAAGACATACGAGAACGTCGGCATGCCGAACAGTCGGAATCCACCATCGAACGTGAGGTGAGCGAATGGGCAACTACAATGCAGGGGGAGATGCATATAGACGGACATGCCCGAAACCATAATCTCTGATCGAAAGTATGGAGAGCCGAGGGCCAGGGTTGAAGCGCCCACGAGACTGTGTGACTTTGAAGATGGGAGATGGTTGCAGGATGCATTGACATCCATGGCCGAGCTATCCTCGTCTTGTCGTTCAGATGCCGCAGGTTTACGAGCTAGACCGGTGAGACCGAGCCACTGGATAGAGCAGGCGTACGAATGTATGACGGTCTCGAAGGGGAAGTGTTCCACCACGTTCGCGTGTGAACTTCTCATCTCGCCTAAGCACCAGAAATCTGACAGGATACAGGTGGAGGTCGCTTGCTTGTCAAAGTGAGACATGCATTAATGATGCGAGCAGTACATACCAACACATATGGAGGCGTGATGTCCGAATACATGCGCTATAGGCCCTGTGTCGCCTATTCGTGACGAATACAAGCCCGCTAGACGGCCGCCCCATATTGCTCCCTGTCTCCGCGCTTAAGGTTCGAGTGCTGTGACGAGTATGCAGGAAAAAGTTCCGCCACCATACAAGCCCTGCATTGTTCTGAAAATTCTCCGAAGAGCACCGCAGAACGATATTGCAGGCGGCACTTGCGATTCGATCCAGCATGGAAGGCTGCCCAATTTAGCGACGTAGTTAATGCCGTGTAACTTTGACGTATGTTTCAGACCAGAGGTTCGCAGCGCGTGAGTGGGGATACATAGTCATGTGTCTGGGAACGGGTACATACATTGCATATGCAATGTTCCGGCAGAGATCTCAGGGGAAAATGGGTGGATGAGATCTGAGCAGTGCTGGGATCGGGATGTATGATGATGAATGTGGTCAGCTCCACGGACGTTGTCATGACTGGGCAGACCTATAGTAGGAGACTTCTTCTCTTCCAAGGCAGTCTCTGCGTGCTGTGAGGAGTGTGCATCTACAGCCCTTCATTAGCCATTCACCTTGTCGTGATCACCAACTTGCAGCGTTCTGGACGCGAATATAGCGGAGTCTCTAACGCCCCCACCGAAGAGTTTTGCAAATCCTCATCAACACTGGAATTTGCATGACCCGCTTTCATTCGCGTTCGTGTTCTCTATCCCTCTCTTTCGCTTTTATTTACCCGTAGTACGCACGACTCAGATGCCTGGTCACCGAGACAGGCCAGCTCATCAGCAAGCCCTGGAGACATAAGGTTTTCCATATTCAGTCAGGCCTACATGAACTGACTCGAATTACCATGTTCAGGTACTCCAGGAACATCAAAAGAGGGTCCCGGCAAGACGGTAAGCCGCTTCCGGGAGATTTCAACCGAGCGGTCCAGGGGTTGTGAGCTGAGAACCGGCATTTTGACGAGAGGAACGGGAGTGCTCCTTACAGGGGCTATACGCGATTGTAGTTGGCTAAGACAGCATTGGGCGCTGCTGGCTACCTTTGCGGCTGTCTGCGAACGCGGGTCAACGTAAAAAAACAACCACAGTGTCGTAGCCAGAGAACGAAGACCGTGCGAATATGAGTGTTTTGTTCCACGTGTCTGGATGCGGACGTTGAGAACGTGGAGGCGAGAGCGTGAAGTTGGAGGTTGGGCGTGAGGGAGCGAGTCGTGCGCTAACAGTGACATGCTGACAAGCACGACCTTGCTCACCAGCGAGGCGTCGACCAACAGTTTGTCCTCCCCACGCTTTGCAGACAAATGCCCAAGTATCTTACCTTGTAAGTCGAGATGCATTGACATGAAACGCTTCCTTCAGCCCAATCGATTCCCTCACGCCATGTTTAATCCATCGTGAGTCGATGCCTCGGTTTCCACGGATGATAAGGCGTGGCACCCCACGGCGGATCCCAACTCCCACTCCCATCCACATCAGCATCGCGCCCCCTATCCATGTGACAGGCCTAAAGCGACTAATTTCTCCTATCGTGAAGCCTCACCAGGGAAAGCCCAAATGTCGAGCAAAGTTGGCGGATATACGTCATAACATTCCAGAATTCTGGACCTGCGTAGACAAATAGATCGACAGTTAGCAGAATGCAGATCCTACCCAATCAACGGAAATATCCCCACACCCGGGCTCAAGTGTCGAGTGTTCTATAGCCTGACAGCGCGTAGAAGTGAGGCTTTGGACATTCCTAGCATGGTTGCACCGTATTCAACGTCATATTGCAACGCAAGACGGCGATGTTACGTACCTCAATCGTTCGCGGAGATGGCGACGGCATCATTTGGCTGTTTGAAGGATGGCGAAGGCGCCTTGGACTCCGGGCATAAGAGCCCAAAGATGGTGCCATTGGCCGCTTAGCGACGCGTCTTACGTCCTCAGAACGCCCGCATGGTGGTAGTTGGGGAACCCGGTCTGCGATCTGGCGGCGGCGGAAGCGCGGGATGTGCATCTCTTTACCTGCCCAATACTGACCCGCGGAGAAGCTCTGCGCAAGATATGATTCGTTGACAGGATTGCTATCTTCAATGAGGATGCTGCGAGATGGGAAAATTGAGGGTGAGGCAAATGACTGGGTAAATGGGGCCAAAGGCAGAATCATGAATCTCACTGCTCAAGTGTTGGGCGGCATGCCTAATAGTAAGTGGTCCACTTTGCGGGCCTGCGGCTTCGTGCAAGCTTGTATAGGTGCTGCACGGCATATACTGTAGGTAGTTCCACAACCCACTTACTTGCGCCAGTGCGTAGTTTGTCGGCAATCGGCGGCAGTCAGCCGTAGTTCAGAAACGTCAGTTCCTATCTTGCACTACAGTCATGGACAACCCAGCTAGATCTGAAGATGTGCCTAGACATGTAGCTAATGCAATTACAACACTGTCACTTCAAACTACTGGCCTGTTGGGCGCAAGTCTAAGCGAGTGGGTGTTGCGAGCAGAAAGCTGCGGTGAATGAACTGCGCAGTCGCCTTGCATCTTGCATATTGCAGCGAACCAGTCGCGTACGCTCCAGATGTTGAGTACAGTTGAGCGGTGAGTCAGTTTGCACCACACTGCGTTCTGTTGATACTGTAGCGGCGCAAAGACAGAGGACAGTGACTGGATGGATAAATGTTCTTTGCTTCATAATGCTACTCTATTCGTACAGTGATGCGCACCGGGGCGTGGCGCTATGGTAGATCTTTCTGCAACTGGTTGACAAACAAGCGTACATGGGACAACAATACATGGGACACTAAACGCCAAACATAATGGGCGTGGACAAGAATGCGTGAGAAGACATTACTGATGCAGCGTAACTATGCCATAACGCCCGTGTGAACAAGATGATAGAAAACAATAAAGAGATTGTACCCTTCGCTGCGCTAGCTTGGGTACTTATCGCCCGTGCCCCGATGCCTACTCGATTCAAGCGCCGATATCCAAGAACTCCCACGGATTGAACCGAAGTCTTCTATAGTGTTGCTCATTTGCTTTGAGCAGTGCTCAGTACATCTTCCGTTCAGGAAAGACCATATCGTCGTAGCCATTGCCTTGAGGGTGGTGGTACCCGTTGTGCATTGGTGCATTGAAGTCGTATGCGCTGTCTGTTCGTTGTATTGTGATGGTGTCGGAAGACATCGATGAGCAGCGGCTCTCCCGGTCGCTGCTTTGCTGGTGGAAAGAGGTGGAGTAGCCTCGGGCCATGGGAGCCATTGACATAGAGGCGTAGGAAGAAGGGTATGAAGAAGGGTATGAAGAAGCGGATGATGACATGGCGGAGATGCGCCTGTCTTTGCCTCGACCTTTGATACCCTTGTTGGAGTTCTTGTATAGCGATGCGAAGTACTCCCAGAGTTCCTTGTCCTCTTGGGAGACATAGTCGCCTGGGTTGATAGTGGCAAACTTTGTGGTAAGGTACCTGAGAGTAGCGGCATGGAACTTGTTCTGGTGGGACTACAACTAGTTAGTGACAGAATGAGGAGTCTTCTTGGGCGAAACAAACTTTGAGGTTGCCTAGTTGAGTGAACTGCTTGCCACAGTCGTCTAGCTTGCAGCTGAAGGGCTTGATCTGTTGGTGAACAATCTTGTGTGCGCGAACGTTGCCACGTTGGGCGAATGTCTTGCCACAGATGTCGCAGCTGTATGGTCGCTCTCCGGTGTGACGCCTTTCATGTGTCTTGAGGTTACCGAGCTGCGAGAAGGACTGGCCACATCCAGGTGCTTTGCAAGGAAATGGCTTGTCACCAGTATGGGCGCGTATGTGGATCTCAAGGTGTGTCTTCTGGTAGAAGCTCTTGTTGCAGTTGGGCACAGTGCACTGATAACGCTTCCTAGGCTTCTGGGCATTCTTTGATGCGTCGTCCTGCGAAACATTAGAAGGTCGAATTTGAAGTCTCGGAGTGAATAACATACCTTCTGCTCATTCTCTGGAGGCGGGTTTGTCTGCTTCGCCTGGATGGCCCTCATAAGAGTGTCCACATCAGTAGCGAAGTTGGCACCGCTACCTTCTGTAGGCTCTGAAGTAGATCGCTTCAATTCGGTTCCATAGGACGGATCCGCATACATGTGGTTTGACTGCGCCGGTGATGTACCCTCGGACTTGACGTTTGGGTTGAACACATGTCGGACATCTGGCAGAGTGGGAAGCGCCTGAATATCATGTGATTGAGGGTATGACACGGGATGTGGCATGTTCGATGCGTAGTAGGAAGCTTGCTGCATGTTGTATGGGTTTACTGGTACCGATGTGGGAACGTCGTATGCATATGCTCCAGCTTGGTAGGGGACGGAGGTAGGGAGAGTGTTTGCTGAGTAGAGAGGCATGTTGTTCATGTCCATGTGGTTTGAAGTGGGTTGATATTCTCGAGAGACAGGAGCGTTCGAGACATTCCGCGAAGTGTCGTAGGGAGGCATGATGTTGTTGAGATGCATGTTAGGAATGTGCATTGAGGGTTCTCGTCGGTCTTGCCAGAGTCCAATGTTGTGAGATGCAACCACGGTAGCCATGGCAGATGGAGAAGCTGTTGCCACGGTATGGGCAGAAGGGTACAATGGTGGTATACCCTGCAGTTGGTAGGGCGAAGGTAGGAAGCAAGTATGGGCTGGGCCGTGTGCTGTCGGGAACAGGTCTATCAAGACTGCAATAAGAAGATGCGGTGGAGATAGAGGGTCAGATGACGTGGGAGTGTTGTAGATGTGCTCGATCGATCTGGCTGTGGTATGGGGGAGCGTTTGGGGCTTTACATATGAATGGGCCAACTCGATACACTACCACTGTGAGCATCCCGCAAGCAAGGATGGTGTTTGTAGTGGAGCAAGCCGAAGGGACTAGGGTTAGAAGCCAGAGCATGGTTGCAAGACGAACAGGGAATATCGCTCTCGCATGCAGCCAAGAAGTTACTGGGATGGAGGCTTTAGTGGAAGGCTAACCAGCAGAGAATGGTGGATGTACGGGGCACGACAGCCGACTAGGATGCAGTCTGAAGACGGAACCGGGGTACGGTCCCAGGTGTGAACGGACACATGGCTTCGCCGTCTCATGTGCAGTGTGGGGGTTCCATAGGACAAGACGCCCAAGCCACACCCCATTTGTCGATACGTTAATCACCGCCAAAATTCACCGTGCGGCCTACCCCAGGAGTCAATGTTGAGCCTCCCTGCATATCGGGTGTCGGCTGTCCGATTGCCTCACGGATAGCAGCAGTCGCAATGTCGAATTCGAGGCCGATCGTGAAACATACAGGGCTTGCGCGTCGTCAACAGAAACGTACAGTACATTCCACGAGCATTCGACCAAGTACGAATTCCTCGTGTGCTAGGCCAGCCGGCATCCCGGTGAGGATCCTCGCATACTGGCTTATCGTGGCTGGCAATTTCTTGGGTCCTCGGCGTAGTGTGAAGCGCGACTCCTGGTCTTCCGAACATACACACGTGGGTGCAGATATGCGCTATTGCATCCGATAATCGACGGCGGCGTGGCGGTCGACGCTTCTACCCGGGGCGTTGACGGGACCGTAGATGAAGCCCACACTCGCCAATCATTGGTGTTTCTGGACAAGCTCATTACCTCCACCTACGAATGGAACGCCTCAAACCCGAAGTACCTTAGGTAATAAGAGGCGGCGCCCGGACGCAGCATAGGTCAGATCTTGACGTGCCTTAGTCTGTATGGGAGTCCCAGCTTGTCATCGGGGAAGCAGACGGGTATGCCGCCCCACTTCGGCTTTGTTTCAAAGCTTATGAGTTCGAGCATCGCAGTGGTCGAAGCTGAAAACAATCGCAATTCAGATGCCAATGGTACTGTCGACTTGTACAGTTGTTTTTGGAGATCGACGTGCTGGAATAGCATCACGGTTCTCACAGGGTCTCTGCCCGCACATGAAGGAGTGAAGAGCACCAAATCACGTGGCTTTGGCAGATGGCGCTAGCACAACTTCGGGCATTAGCCCCAAATATTTGCTCACGCGATTACGGCAATCTTGCAATGAGAAATTCATCCCACTTCAGCGGTTATGTGGAACCTTTCCGATCTATTGGGGCACTTCACCATGTATCCTCTCAGCTAAAAGGTACCATCAAAGTTCTTGCCTTTGGTATCCATGACCCCGCCCGCCTCTGTATTTGCTATTGGCGCCCCTGCGTTAAGGGCGATCAAATTTATTGTTACCCGCCACATGCTGTGGCCCAACAGTGAGTTCAGACTCTCGTGGCGTCACAGTCGGCGATGTCTCTAGGCCGACGCTATGTACGGCGCGTGCTTCCCTATGTATCCACAGTCTCTATTGCGCCATTAGACCTGCCACCAACGGCCCTTAGTACTACTAATCCATATACCCCAATTCAAAACGCCATCTTTGGAAATTAACTTCGAACGACGCGCTCGGATCTTTAAGCAGCTTAGGTTTCCCGTATCGACCAGACTAAAGTCTCTCATCCTTGACAGCCCGATTGACGACCGTTTTCTCGACATGTATTTGAAATACAGAGTCAATGCTGAAAGGAGCTCAAACAGCTGCAGGGGCTTCAGATCGTGCTATTGATCTACATGCCAAACAGCGGCGTAGGCGACTACGGGATTGCAACATACCGAGATGGCATGGCAGTACACCCGTCTCTCCGCCCCTCAGTGGGAAGCACTGTCCAAGATTCAATTACATGCCCTTGGGGTATCCCTACCAAGAGAGCAGAGCTGAATGCTGGACGGATGTGACCAATCTACACCTCCCGAGGACCGATGCTTCCTCCTTCCACTTCTAGTCCTTGGTGACCGGGACCAGATAGGTTGAGACTTGCATGTGAGTAATCTGTGTGGCAGGTTTCCGTGCCAGGGTGTATCGATCGCGTCGTAGTATTTCACCGGATCATCCGTGCGGACCCTTAAGGTATCTCGTGCAGAGGGCGATTGCTTCAACCTCCCACACTGGGACACAAAGATCCGAAGTGCAGGGTTTCGTTGAGCCGCGTGGCTCGGGGACAACTCTTCGACCTAAGGTCGATGCGGTTGATGCTGGTAAGTGAGGTTTGGAGGGGTTGCAATACTAAGAAATTCTTCTTCCGAAATCGTGGACCTGCAGTAGTCTCAAACGAGTGCTGGACACCATCATGCGGCATCAAATCTCGCACTTCAACCTCCAAAAAATGATGGACCACCATGGAATGCTCGTGTACAACGGAGCTCATATCGCAGCAGTGTGGACTTGTCTTAGTCTCTGTCCTTCATCGAGCGGTCTTTGTGCAAGATTGTTGTAGTGCCAAGATATCGGATATCGTCCAAAATCACTTGGCCACTTCACTCATTTCTCTCTGTTGTACGAAACCCGAGCTGCCAGAAACCCCCATCGCTCATATTTCCCGTTTGCGTCCGGTTCATTGATACTTTCTTGACAGGCGTTGGCTGTGCGGACGGCAACAGCGGCGGCGGCGCACGGAACCAGCGGCAGCAGGCCGCGGTCCTTGTTCGGTGGTACTGGACTGCGATCGCCACCTAGTGGTCTGTCTGTGTTAGTGTCCGCTTCACAAGATATCGACTCTCGAGTGAAGCGAATGGTTCGTGAACCTTATGCTAGCCAAATGACGCATGCATGTGCGTGATGCTAACCGAGCAAAGATCCTAGGCCCGCGGGTCAAAGACGCACAGTTCGTCCTGTCAGACCCACCTTGGTTAGGCGGACAGGTCAGCCGCAGATGCCAGTGACCAAACGGATAGGCCCGATCGCTTCCCCGGGGCCGCTGATGTGTTTCATCCCATGTTCCCTGCCTTCACCATCAGATCGCGTTCGATACCATCGTACAGCCACGGCTGCTCATGTAATCCCCTGAATACTTCCAAATCGCTTGGTGCTCGCGTATCTACACCGCATTGTATACGAGTGTGGAAGACATCACCCTATTCACGCTCCAGGGCTCACCGTCGATCACTTCTTGGGTCTTGAGTGGTCAGCAACAAGGTGCTGTACGGTGTAGTTAGCTCCTGGGCTACCTCTAGCAACCTTGACGGTTATCCGGCGGGCAAGCATCGCTACCAGCGCTTCGCTTCCAAGTTGTCCTGCAGTCTTCTCATCTCGGTATCTACCGTGAAGAGGAGAGATGCTTTGCAGTCTGGCGGTTACCGATATCGACATATGGTTTCAATGGATAAGGTGCAATGTGGTTGCGCTACAACAGTATTATGTTCCGGAATATACCATGGGGTATCGCAACAAGCTGATCTAGCGCGACTAACGCTCCAAACCCCAATCGCAATTCAACACCTCTACCGCGAAGCTGTGAGATCCTCCGCGGAAGGAAAGACAACGAAGCAACTGAGCTTGACCGCCAGACGTCTCAGAACTGTTGACTTGGAGCTACCGCATTTTGAAACCTTGGAATGTAGGCTCAACACCATCATTCATGTCCAGCAGACACACTCACATCGGAGTGCAGCAGTATGCTTGAACAACACTCACCGCAAGTACGAAGGCATATCCAACAGGGGAGCAAGACATAGGATGCTCGTCCAACAGCGGCTAATAACGATGGCAAGGCGAATGCTGAGCTCGGTAGTAGCAGCCAACAGTACCGATGCAATGCAGCCGTCAAAGCTAACCACGGAAGAGGTACATAAGCCGGCCCTGACATGCACCGACTACGGTTGAATCCTGTAGAGAATTAGCAGTGAATTCCCAGCCTCTGTGCCTCTCAACATGTTACATCACACTGTGATACCTGGAACACCCTGGCAGCAAAGCTTCATTGTGCGCAACTGCCCCAGCCATCTTCCTGCTCACGGCACGTACGCCTCCCACGCAGATCTCCTTTTTATTGCCACCTTGATCGCCTTCTAGAAAACATCGATGTGGATGATCAAACACGCTACACCTCAGTGGCGTAACGTACAGATCTCTCATCGCTCGCCTCTTGATACAGATGAGATCGCAAGCGATACACCGTACTTCGACTCCAAGACCACTCTCTTCTTGAAATCTCGAAATGGCGGTAAATCGGTCTAGAAGAGTCTGGTACACTACCGGCTTACGTGCATGCCAAAGTGGTAGCGTGGAGATGCTTGACTTTTGATGTATACAGTAAGTCACGCGTCGATCACTACGTACAACATGCATATCACTACACAGTGTCATCATGTTTCCGAGAAAATCTTGATCACTCGCTGCGACTTAGGCGCCATGATTCCAGAAGTTCGAAAATCTCCAGCCACGATATGGTGTTCTGTAATGGTGTGTAGCTTGAGTCAGTTTCCCTGCCAGTTCGTATCGGAGTCTTCATCGGATCTGATGCACCTTCATCGCCCCTGCGCCCGGGAATGAGAATCTGCATTTAGAACCATGTACTGCTGCATGGCCGACTACACGCTAGTCGACTTGGCGTGAAGGACGGGTGCTGAGTGTATATCCGGAAAGCGATGATGACAGAATGAAGATTGCGCAAACAGGGGAGGTGCATGAACTTCCAGGATCAGCTGACTGAAACTAACTCGTTCGAACGCAGCGTGCATGATCTGAGAACGCGATTCCGATGTACCTGAGCGTTCCGCTACAGCGGGTCGATAGAGTGGCGTCAGACAGATAGCAAGAAATCGAGTCGTGAGTGTGAACATGCAATGCGATACTTGAGGTGTGCTGCCGTCCTAGCTGGATAGCTCGCAATCATGTTGCATTATACCAGTTGCAAGGACGAATCTGAAGCGTCAGGGACCAAGCGATCCTTTGGTCGATAATCGGCATGTGGAGGCCAGTTGAGGACCTTGGCATAACCTATTTACCGGGTGTCAATATGACGAGTTTGAAGTGACAGTTTGACACCGGTAGTAGCCGTGATTGTGCTAAAGACTTCCTGATCCATCTCTTTGCAACATCTATCCTCGACCCAAGACCGATCACATCTCCCCAGCTATAACGATTGTTAGTAAAGGACATTTTCGGTCGCGCCGCTGGTATCAGAGTGGTCGGCGAGGTATTTTGATGCGCCCCACCGATCAGAACGCAACGCTCCGTGCCCTTGAGATCTAGGGAACGGCAGCCTGTAGCCGCCGTAGGATTGTATGCACAACGCTCAAAACGGAACTGTACTAAGCCTAGCGTACCTCTCGTTGCTATATGCACAATTGTATCTGCCAACTCAAAGTTCAAGATGGCGGGGTGATGGACCGCAGAGAGGTACTATTAACCTCCTTGACCCAGACCAGATACTGCCATTGTTGTTGCAGATAGGCGAGCTGTTGTGTCTTTGCGCCTGTGGTCTGTGAGAGTTGTGATAGGGTGGGGCTCAATTGTGCGACGCCACCAGGGACGCTGTGTGCATTACGCGAAGCCACTGGCTGCCGGAACACATACCCACCAATGGCACCTGCGTTCGTAGTGGTGGGCGTGTCTGGAGACTTACTCCAGGACGCTCGCCCTCGTCAAGGCGGGCTCCCGAGCGGCATCTCAACGAGATACGTCGGCAGCATTCCGGCCCTTCCCAGCTACCCAGTCCGCCCCGCCAGCCGCTTCCCCAACTCCAACCAGGAATATTTCCACCCACACAGATTTGAAAAGAAATATCAGATCTTGCGTTTCCCTTGACGATGGATCCATCGCAAGCATTCGGCCCTTCTCGATATTCCTCCAGATCTTCATCGGTGAGCGTGCCCGCTTCCGCTTCCGCATTTCGTCAATCTTGCATGACAGCCGTGCCTCTAGATCTCGGTAGCTCGTAATGTACCGACCAACCGAGTTTCAGGCCAACATATCTATCAACTGTGCAAGCTGACGCTTCTGGCGGTGGAAATCAGTCGACACATACTGTGGCCTAACACGTGGGGTTGCCGGCGAGGCCGTCATGTACGCGCAGCATGTCAGGGCGACGTCGAATCCGCGACCGGTCAGATTCCGCATCAGTCAATAGGGAATGCGCATCGTGTAACGGACCACCTCCATCAAAAAATGTGAGTGAAGAGAGGTACGGAATTTCCACATGATATAAACCTGTGCATTGGCGAAGCATACGACTTGAGTCTCACAACGCTGTGTGAGGACCATATTGCAACCGTTCGCCACCCTTGAGGGGTTTCGGGGGCACGCCTCACTGACGCGTTTGCACCCTTCCCTCCCAAGAATAGACCTTCTCTGCATCGCCAAACTGCAAAAGAATGGGATGGATCGCTCTGCTGAGATCCCCCTTTTCAAACCCATGCTGATCGCCACTGCCCCATTCTGCCACCGATCGAGCGTTTCCCAACATTATGGAGCTGGAGTGAGGCTGAACATCCTATCAAGGATACATCGCCACCAACATCACATTCTTGCGCGGCTTCTGATGAAAATCCTCACTGCGACTCAATGGCCCTTGATGTCAATCTTGTCAGCATATACGGTTGCAGCCAAGCGCAGGCCTTCGGAGGCTAATCGGTATTCTGTCTTTACTGCATTCTTCCCTGCTATAGCAACTCGGATTTTGGCACGACGCTCAGCAGACAAGCCGGTGGCATTGTGTTTCCGGAGAACGTTCGTATATGATCATCCAACGGCAGCTTACTGCATGCTAGCATTATTTCGGAACATCGTTGTCGTATTCAAACGTAACGGTCGCTGCTCGCAGTAGAATCCTTCTGCACGTTGACTGAAAGAAGTAGTGCTTGCGTCGTACCCTGCAAGTGGAGATATCTGATGTTACAGATCTGACAACGTCAAATTTGCAATTGACGAGGCTGAGACTTCTAACTGGAAGCCTCGGTCATGTATGCAGAACACTATTCCTTCATTTAGGCCCATAAGGTAGGACTAGGCCTCGTCCACATGAAGCCACGTTTCATGAGAAAGGATGGATTATTTGACTAGCTTATCTCGTCGTCTTCCCACTCAGTGCTTCATTTCTCATTGGTCGACCACTCAATTCCACATACTCATATGAGTCTAATTGCGTGCAAGGCAGTCCATCAGCCTCTGCGCGGCTCCTTAAACCCGCAGCTACCGAGTCTTCAACCGCCGGATCGAGTGCTATCACACAATCTTGTCACATACGTACTTCAGAGGCACTAGGGATGTGCTTGGACCGTGAAGGAGACTCTGTTGGGAAAGTAGGCCGCGCGTAGCAATGTCGAATTTTAATGAGCGCTCGAGACACGTTATACTCACCCAAATGCTTTCGGCGTGTAAGGATCAGGACGTGCTCTTTCCTATGACGCGGAGGACAGTATTGCAGTGAGCGTCATTCGGCCTTGTAGTGTCATATCCTAGGCGGTCGGACCTCAGGCACATCGTAGCCTTTTCAGTCTTAGAGTCCGCCTTTCGTTATTCGATCAATCTTAGAAGGCCACAATGACTGAGCAATGTATCTACGCTCGCCATATGTACGACGTAACGGCTCAGCTTCACATCCAGCTCGCCCATCCTGGAGAGCCGGATACTTCACAACTTTTTGGTTACAGTAAAGCTACAGTGGGAGGCTTTGTGACAAGCGTGATGGTAGAATTTGCACCCAAGGTGCGCTCTTCATGCACAACGAAGATAGGATCATGTAGGGTACGGTGCTTAGCAGTGACTATGTTAGCTTCAGATTAGATGCATTGTACGCAGCACGCAAGACATACGGACTTGCTCGGTATACGCTCACAGACCATAAAACGGAGTTTGGTTGATGACTTCAACAACCGGAAGCTAATCATCAGCTTCAGCCTCGTTCTGAGAGAAGGGTTGACGGACCACTAGACTTGTAACGGTAATAACTGCGATACATATTTCTCAAATACTTCGCCAGGATTGCATGCGGGAGAGCGTGATTCTTCGAAATGACGTATGATAGGAAATAGTCATCAGATACAACTGCAACATGTTCTACAGCAACCGAAATATGAACGGACAAGTTTTCATCTTGCCCTCCATGTTATGGCTGTGGATTAACTGCGCTCCTTCTCTTGATTACTCAATCCATCAGCTGTTTCCGATACACATACCTGCGTAAGCAGCTATTCTCTCATCCTTTGATAGGCGTCAGGATATTCGGCCCCAAAGCCCGAGAGTTGGATAGATTCAATCTCCAGAGTTACCTGGTAACCTAATACTTCGCGCCCGTAGACTACTCACTCATCCCCTCAGCCCAATACTCCCCACTCCACAGACCGTTTAAGCGCTTATACTTGGGTAGCTCCAGCTCGGAAGTCGACATGCGACAAAACATCGGACCCACCCTCCGCTACCAATAGCATCGTACTTGAGCCATTCAGCTGGACAACTTGGCTCATACAAGCGCGATAGCAAGCGTGATGATAACTGATTGGACCCGCAGAACCATCAGCACAACATGACGTCTAGATACAATTTGCGGCTATCATTAGCTCTAGAGACCATTCAAACACTACCGGAGTACTATCTGAAATAGGGCTGACCGGTACCCAAGAACCCAAATTTTGGTTGCCGGTACGCTAAGATCGTAGGCAAATTAGGCAAGTTAGGCGGAGTTTCTATAGGGCAAACGCCTTGTGATACTCGATCGACCAAAGTGTTGACACACGCTGCACACGCTGTCACGACACGTCGTGTTATTCGGTAACAGCGGTTACAGCGGGGCGCGTGATTTAATCCTGTGGTCGTGCTAATAGGACTACGGTTATAATGGATAAGAGTAAGATCTACTGAGCAACTTGTCGCTTTACTCGAGTAACGCGCGGCTATATTCAGTAGTCAGGAGAGTCAACCGTCCGGATTTCTATACCCGTAACTCCTGGTAAATTTATGTATACGGAAGTTCTCGGATGAATGTAGACAACCGAAGGATTTCTGCGATAGGTACAACGTATCAACATGTTGCATCAAGGTGCCTTGCGAGTGCATGATGTCTATATTTTAAATGCGTGTCACATTTTGTTGGCTCCCAGCTTATTCCTGGTATCACTGTGAACATCTCCTCTGCCTACAGAGAGAACATCTCCTGTACTACGTACCAAAATACATCTACCAACATATTCTGACATACCTTGAGCTTGACTCTGCATACTTGAACACAACGAACATATCCATCAATAGTGTGAAAAACTGCTTGTCACTATACCGAGCACTGTGACAGCCTCTTCATCCAGCGTAACGTTATATCTTGCTAAAACTACCTTTCCCTCTGCGTCAGAAAAATCTCTAACCAGCCAACCGTTATAGAGACGGTACATAGACTTTATGTTATTAAACTCCTCAATTACAGACTGGATATCATCGGCCTCGAATTCATTCAATTTAAGTTCGACACCGTCTTGAATCAAATTCTTGAGTCACAATACGAAAAGGAGATTGCTGGCGAAATCATCGTGTGACCCAATACAGTAGCGAAAGTTGGAGACTGTCTTCGTATCGAGTCGACGTCTTCGAATCTTGATGCACTCCTTGGAGAATACCACGATGGCTGTGTGTTTCTTGAAACCACGTAAGAACACTTGGATAGTACCATGGCTTGGGTCCTCAAGACATGGCTTGAGGAGAATTCAGGCCAGAAGATCTCCATCACTGCTAATACCGTCCCATTATTGTATGAACCCGTCAGATTCTTACTTCTCAAACATCGTGCGAACACTGTGCTTCTGACAGACGAAACTGTAAAAGCTTCTCGAATCGATGATGAACCGAGAGATCTCACCAGGTAGCGTATCCAGCTTGAGCACGAGGCAAGGTGCTGCCTCTTCACAAATCAAACGGCAAATGGCCAGGAACCACACTGGCAGCATTTTGACAACAAGTACCATGTATGATCATGGTATCGCTTTCTCCTCGAATTTGCACTTGAAGGTCGGGTCCTTGAGCCGGTGGTGACAAGCAGAGATGTCAATCTGCTCATGTACTGTGTATCGTAGCTCTACAGGAAGGTCTAGGAGCCGGAAAGCCTTGTCTGACATCGATGAACAAAATAGCTTGGGTGAGGGTATTGAGATTGCTATATAGCAGGGTTTGGAGTGACAGTAATTGAGGCTTGCTTGGTGCGGTCGGCCAGATGTAGGAGGCCGATTGTAGTGAGTTTGTTCCACAAAGGGAATGGGAATTTGATATTGGACAATGACTGAAAGGTAAAATGGCAAATGCTCAATTACCGCGGGAGACGCTTTGATGTTAGTCGCTGCTTGTCGGGGCTCCTTCTGGTCACAAGGAGCACTTGTCCCATATGCGACCGTTGAGAGTCTTCCTAAGAAGCGAGAGCAGGTTCTTTCGAGTGCCTTGGGGTAATTGATGAACAAGCTTCGTGACACGTCGTGCATGACAGCAAGTCCATGAACACGGGCGCGTCGGGACATCTCGACTCGAGTCGCATAACTCATATTGGGTATCTTAACATCTTCATTCTCATCTCTTCCCCTTCTTGCCCTTTCCCTTTCCCTTGGAACCCCCACCGCCTGTGATACTCTGCACATCCTTCTTACTCAGACTCAGTGTACCGCCCCTGAACTTTCCTATACTGGGTCCTCCAACACCCCTCTCCCTCTTCTTCTCGGGTGCCTTCTTAGTGACTCTGTTTTCCCTCTCTAGAACGATACCAGCCTCCCTGGCCTCTCTCCGCCTCTTCTCTTCCGTCGTTCGTGCCTTGTCTATCATGTGCTTCCGCTGTGCCATTGGCATTTTCTTCTGCGTAAAGATTGAGCCCTTGGCGCCGAGGGCTTGAAGGTGCAGGTCTTGCGATTTATGGCGTGCGACGCCCGTGGTGGTGAGCGTGGGTGTCGAGGTACCGGAGGAGGACGCGGAGAGAAGGTGTGATTCACGAAGGAGTTTTTGGAGTGCCATGTCGTTTTTCAGATTTGTGGTTTCGTTGGAGTCAGGATCTTCTTGCTTCTTCTTGTTGTTTGTCACATTTTTGGAGGACGCGGAAGCTGAGGTAGGCGGTTTCGACGACATGAAGGCTTTCATCTCT
This sequence comes from Alternaria postmessia, assembly GCF_024291825.1. Lineage (NCBI taxonomy): Eukaryota > Fungi > Ascomycota > Dothideomycetes > Pleosporales > Pleosporaceae > Alternaria > Alternaria postmessia. The sequence continues at coordinate 495,158 of NW_026260080.1, read as the reverse complement.
GCCCGTTCAGTCTCATCAAGTTCCCGGCGTGGGTCTTGGTACTCGACGACTTGGACGCCATTTTCGCTGTCGCTTATGCCTGACCAGTCTGATTCTTCCTCGTCTGGTTCTTCTTGTACGGGTGGTTCCTCGATCTTGGGTTTCTTGGGCTCTACGGGTAGAGGCTTGAACTTTGCTTCGAATGCGCGCCGGAATATCGCCTGGAGGTCTTCGGCGCCGGAGTCATCGCCAGAAGCGGAAGAGGGAGAAGGAGATTGCGACGGTTGCTCGAGTTCTGCGCGCGTTACGCGCTTCCGTTTTCCGAGTGCGGGCGCCATGGTTGCGTCGTGGTGTTGAGCGCGCAAGATGGGCGATCCAAAAGTTCGACATGGGAAATTCTTAGCGTCAATTGTTCGCTCGGACCCCCGTCCTTCACTCAACCCCTCCCCCGCAGCATCCTTCTACACGCATCACAATCCCGTAGACTACACAATGACGCGTTTTCGTCCCTGTATAGACCTGCACGCCGGAAGCGTCAAGCAGATCGTCGGTGGCACGCTCAACACCACAACCCCCGACGTCCTGAAGACAAACTGGACCTCGGAACATCCATCCGCCTTCTACGCTGACCTGTACAAACAACATGGCTTGACAGGCGCACACGTTATAATGCTCGGTCCTGGAAACGACCAAGCAGCTCAGGACGCATTGGAAGCATGGAAGGGTGGCATGCAAGTCGGTGGAGGAATCACAGAGAAGAATGCAGCCGAGTGGATCGAGAGAGGTGCGGATAAGGTGAGCTTTACACAATCAAACGACATTGGCGACTATGAACAAGAAACTGGACTAATCGAAGCGCAGTAGGTGATCATAACGTCGTACCTCTTTCCCTCGTCTACCTTTTCCATGGACCGCCTGCAAGCCGTCCTCCAAGCCATTGGCAACGATAAAACCAAACTCGTCATTGATCTTTCGTGCCGAAGGAAAGACGACAAATGGTTCGTTGCGACGAACAAGTGGCAGACTATCACCGAATTTGAGCTGAACCAGGGTACATACACCCAATGTCTATCTTAATGCCCAACAAATGTGGCTAACATACATGCATAGAATCCATATCCCTCCTTGAACCGCACTGCTGCGAATTCCTCATCCACGCCGCCGATGTCGAAGGTCTACAACGCGGTATCGATCACGAACTCGTCACTAAGCTAGCAGAGTGGTGCAGCATACCCGTCACATATGCCGGTGGAGGTCGTTCACTCGAAGACCTAGAGTTGGTGAAGAAATTGAGCAAGGGCAAGGTTGACCTGACCATCGGTAGCGCCTTGGATATCTTTGGCGGGTCAGGCGTCAAGTTCCAAGATTGCGTCAAGTGGAATGCGGAGCAAGCATGAATGACAAGACTATGTCATGTATCGCACAACACATCGAACAAATCAGAACAAGTGCAAACTATTGCATTTCTTCCTTCTCTTCGAACATCAAATTGCCTTTTTTTTATCAAAGGCGAGCTAAAGCTAAGCTCGCTCTAGCTACAGTAGCCATGCATGCATCAAACTCCCACTGAAGAAGAAAACCCCTTAACCCCAGAATCGTGTTACTCAATCAAGCATCCTAGAACCATGGGAAGCTCGCTGCAAAATGTGATGTGAGCGAGGAAAGACGTGTAGTGCGCGCGCAATAAAATGCCTGGAATTAAACCTCTCCAATCTTCCTCCAGGTCTTACAAGTTGTACAGGAGGACAAAAACTACATGTAAAGAAGGTGTAAGGTGGTTGAGTGTTATGCCGATCAAACCATATCGTCGATCACGCGTCGTGTTTGAAGACGTACGTTCTCATCTGTCGCTGTTAGTGAATACCCAATGAATAATCTTCAATGCGGCAACTTACCTTCTTCAGACACCAGCCCGTGGTGTGCCAACCGCACTCGTCATGGTGCTCATACCACCACCAGTGACACTACCACCATCGTCGTAATCTTGCCACTCTGGAAACTCTGCCGTCGCTTCCCGAAGCTTGTCGAGTGCAGTCTGCTCTATCAGGTTGGCATCTTGGAAGAGCAGTGACGTATCCTCATTGTATGTGCGGCAGTTGTTACACAGCAAGCCTAGATCTTGACGGAACTGCTTCACAGACTGGTACTCCTTCTTGTTGATCTTCTTCTCAATCTGCTTCATGCAGATGGGATTCTTGATCAGCTGGTAGTAATCTGGGTAATCCCACTTGTCTGGAAGCTCAATAAATGGGTCGATGATACCGCGATTGGGGATGTTGGGATCTTGCGACTCTTCCTCCAGGTCGTTGAGAGCTTCGTAGACAACATTAACAACCTTCTGAAGCGACGCTCTCTGGTCAGGGTGTAGCATGTCCTTGGCTGGAGCGGGCCGGCCACGCTTGCGAGGTGCAAGGTCAGCATCGAGAGAGGCTTCGTCGGCTTTGCGCTTCTCAGCCTTGGGTTTGCGGCCTCGCTTCTTCGGCATAGGTTCCTCTGAGCTGGCGCGTGATGGAACTGGCGAATCCTCTTCACCTGCCCTTCCAGTCTTATTCCTACCTCGCTTGGCGACCTTAGCTTCTTTGCGGGCGATAGCAGCTTCAATAGTATCTTCATCGTTGTCGACAGCCTCCAACCACTGCTCCTCGGTAAGACCATCATCATACTTGACGCGGGTACGCTCTCGAGCACCACGACCAGCAGGTGTGTCATCCTTCTCATCGACGATGGGAGCCTCCTCGTTCAGGTAAATGTCTGGCAACTCACTCTCGCCGATCAAGCGACCAAGCGGTTTGCCGGGACCATATGGATCTTCCGCCAAGCGCTTTCTGTCCATCTCTTGGAAAGTTGCCAACTCGTGATCGTGTCGCATCATAATCTGGTTCAGATCATCATCATCCATCTCTTCCTGTTCAAGGCTTTCTGCGGCTTCAGCAGACTCCAACATGATTCGCAACATGGCGTCTCGCTCGTCGTCCTTGGACTTGTTGTCGAATTTACCAGCTTGAATAACCTTGCCATCCATGTCCAGCTTGTAGTTGGCTCGCTCAAGAATCTTCTCCTCAACAGAGTTGGAGGTAATAAGACGCAGAATGCGGACCTCGTTCTTCTGACCGATACGATGGGCACGATCCTGGGCTTGCAAATCCTGGTGAGGATTCCAATCAGAATCGTAGATGATAACGGTATCGGCAGTTTGAAGGTTCAGTCCAAGACCACCGGCACGCGTGGATAGCAGGAAGCAGAAGTACGGTGAGTCGGGAGCGTTAAACAGCCTCAGCAGATCAGATCGATCATCTGCTTTAGTCGCTCCGTCCAGACGCAGGTACATCATACCTCGCAACCGCAAGTAGTCCTCCATGATGTTCATAATCTGTGTCATCTGGAAGAACATGAGGACACGATGACCTGTGGCTTGGAACTTGGGCAGAATTCGGTCAAGCAGTTCAAACTTGCCGGCTGCACGCCACAGAAGATCGTTTGTACCCTTGGTTGGGTTCATGACGTCTTCAACCTCTTCGAATACGAATGGATGATTGCACAGCTTACGCAACTGCATCAGCATATTGCTCAATCCGCGCATACCAGTCTTTCCGCCCTTGCCGTCGCTGACCATGAGTCGGTTGTGTGTGACAAGTTGCTTGTACAGCTTCGCTTGGAGCGTCGAGAAGTTGCACTTGATCACACGCTCGGTCTTGTCGGGAAGATCCTTCTCGACATCACGCTTGAGACGACGGAGCAAGAAAGGCCTGAGAACCTTATGAAGACGACGAATGACGAGCAACTGCTCTTCTTCAGTAAGCTCCATCTTGTCTTGACCTCCAGTATTCGCAAAAGGAGTGTTGAACCACTCGTCGAAGGAAGTAGCCGACTTGAAGATGGTAGGAAGGACGAAGTTCAGCATAGCCCACAATTCCGTAAGGTTATTCTGCAGCGGGGTACCAGTAAGAATGAGACGATAACGCGTCGTGTAGTACTGTGTGATGGTCATGCTGAGCTTTGAACCGGCGTTCTTCATACGGTGACCCTCATCAACAATCATGTGTACCCACTTGATCTTGCTGAGAACTGGCCTGTCCTTGATGATAAACTCGTAGGTTGTGAGCAAAACCTGAAATTGGCCCCAACGAATCTGCTGCTGATATTGTTTACGTGAGTTTGGAGGACCCTTGTAAACAATCTTGGTGACACTGGGTGCCCACTTCTCAAACTCGTTCGTCCAGTTGGTAAGCGTACTAAGCGGCACAATAACCAAGTAAGGTCCTGGTTGTCGCTTCTTCTCGATGAGATAGGTAATCAAACTGATGGTCTGAATAGTCTTTCCGAGACCCATTTCGTCTGCAAGGATACCGTTCAGATTGTTGTTGTACAGGGATATCATCCACTGCAGACCCTTCAGCTGGTACTCCTTCAAGGTACCTCCAACCAAGTTGGTAGCCTGTTGTGTAACCTCTTCCTTGACACGATGAGCAATCTCGTAGTAGTCGGTCTTCTTCTTGCCTGGGCGGTCTTCATCGCCAGATTCGGCATCGCTCTCCTCTTCCGGCTCCTCCGGCTCGTATGAGTTGTTTGCAGACCGTTGCTGTGCCTTGACGGAGTCGGCGAGTTGCTTCAAGAAACCATCGGTCTGCTTGAGCAAGTGCGAAATACGAGTATCCTTGGCTTGGCCCAAAAGCTTGAGGTAGGTCTCTTCGTCGTTGGACTTGAGAGCCTGCAGACGCTGCTTGGCGGTGCGCTCGATACGCTTTTGCTCTTCCTTCTCGATGTTCTGGTGTGTTGTGATCATGGTACGGCCGAGCTTCTGCAGACGCATGCGCTGAGCGGCGCCAGCTTCCTGCAACTCTGTGCGGTGCTTGCGGATAGCATCGATAAACTCGTGATGCTTCTTCTTCTCCTTGGTCTCGCGTGCATCGCGTTGCTGCTTCTCTAGCTTCTCGGTAAGACGGGCTTCGCGCATCGATTGCTTCTTAAGGCGTCGGTATACTGTTCGGTTCGCTGTCATGGCAAGGTTGTCAGCATGGATCATTTGCTGGGCAATCTCTCTCCGCAGCTTGCGCTGCTTCTCCAGTAGGTTGAGCTTCTTCTGCTCGATGACCAGAGCCAATTTGACCTTTCCATCGTCTTCAGGCGTATCGGTCTTGCTGGTATCCCAGGAACCGATGTTCGCGTGAACCTTCTCCAACTCGGCCTTTCTCGCCGTGAGTCGGTTGTAAAGTAGGATTTCGCGCTCCTTGCGCATTTCCGCCATGCTCTCCTGAACCGCATCAATGTCCACACCCTGGGGCATGATAGTCGCGAGGTATGGTCGGTTTTTGCGCTGAGTGTGAGAGATGTAGTTTACATCGCGGAAAGCTTCGCTACTCCAGGGATCGATGAACGTGTCTGGAAGGCGAGGTAGAGTTCGAGTTTCCTGTACTGCGCCGCCAGTTGCGCCCGGGGTGCTGCCTGCGCGGGTGGCATTATCGAGCATCTGGGAAGCCGCAGCTACAGCCTCGGCGGCATTCTGGGGCTTTTTGGCTTGATGATGACCGAAGATCTGCTGTTGCATGTTGGTTGGCAATGGCAGACCCTTGGAGAGATGTTTGAAAGCTCCAATTTGAGCACGTAGCATAAGCAGCTGGTCCTTGGACAGCGCCATCGAACCACTGGTGGCCGATGTGGGAGTCTGTCCATCGGAAGGAGGAGCTTGCCCACCAGCAGTCGCAATTTGCATGGTAGATGAAGGACCACTAGAAGCAGGCGCAGGCGTAGCGACCTTGCCATCACTAGCAGCAGCAGGCTTGGTGCCGTTGGACATAGCCATGCTGGCGCCATTTTGCTGAGCAGCTTGAGGATCCATCTGACCCTGCTGGCGCTGCAGCTGCTGTTGCCGTAGCATCTTCTGCTGTTGCTGGAACTGGTTCTGCTTCTGCACCATGGTGAGAAGATTGCGCGCCTTGATGAACTCGGGGTTGGTCTCGGGTACGCCTTGCTGCTTCATCGCGGTGTAGCGCTGAGGGCATTGTTAGCGATGTTTCGATGCGTAGATAATGTCTAGTAGCGCAAAAAGCGTAGAGAGGTACGTACCTGGAAGACATGTTGGATCTGCTCTCGCGTGATGTTGGCGGCGAGCGGTGCCTGCCCAGGCATTTCTGAGTTGGGTTGAACCGACGCCATGGTGATGGTGGTTCAGTGTGTTGGTTGGGGTGTGCAGTAAACAGCCAAGATACGGGATATCCACGCTCGAACGCGGTCGCCGTACGGGGTCGGGGTCGGCGAAGATCGCGCAATTAAGAAGGGAAAGACAGTCGCGGGAGGGTTGGTGGCGCGTGCAGCGGTTCTATGACATTATCGTGGGGCGTGGTGGTGGTGGAGGCCCTTTGGTCGATGAAGCCGATGAAAGACCTTCGGGGGTCCGCCGTTGACAGAGTCGCGTTGTGTGATGAGGCTGAAGGGGGAGCGCGCAATTTCGGTGTGGGGGGTGGCAAAGGCGCAGACGCGCTCTAAAAGCGTCGGAAACCGCTATACGCGTCGTGGACAGCGTGTTGCGGGGATGTTGAGATGCGGGCGCAAGTCTTCGTGATATCGGGATGGGTGGTGTTGGACGTCTGCGGACGTCCACTCTAGCCTGAGCGTTGTTCGCGCAAACAAGTTAGCGCTAAATGGCTTGGCAAGATCATGTGATGGCTCGATTGGGGCTGGGCCAATCAGCGCGGAGTCGTCTGCTTGCTGCAGTTATTCACTCTTCTCCAGTCGCCCTCATCGACTTCTTCTACAGGAGTCGTTGCGCTGTGGGGTAGGGAGATAAACAACGCGCTTGACGTGGACTAGTGCCGCAATAAGCCACCGCATCGGAGGCGGAGGAACGAGTGGAGTGCGTGCCACGTCCAACGACCCCTCCAAACCTGCTACCACGGTCCAGCGAACATCAAACCCGTCTTACTTTCCTTCCCAACCTAGTTCCAGTGCTATGGTTCGTACTTATTACTTTTTCATCGTTCTAGACGCCTTTTCCCGATACTATGCCCACCGTAGCCGCTCTATCAGATGGAAAAGCCTTTGGTGGTGAGAATTCTGGACCCGCGCTGAATGGCGGTGGGAGGCTTTCAGCGCGCGCTCTAGCCCGTCCATAACGCTCTACTGTGTACATAGCGAACTAACAGCAAGGCCATTGAACAGCTTTTCACTTGAGTGTTCACTGAATCTTGTCTGGCGAAACGTCACACTTTACTCGCACGTTCATCTGTCTCAACCTTTGTAAAGTTGGCCCCTCGGTACCAGATAGATAGCCAGGGTTCATGTCCACAGGATCATAATTCTGGCAAATAATCATTTAGCTACGAACGCGTTGCTAACTATGTACATGTCCAAACCCAACTCCGTATCACTCATTCCCTAGGTTCGTACCGTAAGGTACTAAGCCTAAGTAAGCGTGGGGGCAGTCCAGTCAATGTATGTCGCCGCATCAGCGCCTGATGGGCCCTTCTCAATGTTGGCAGTGTTTGAGCTCTGGCCGAGCAAGAATTTGTTGATGAACGCAGTAAGGTCAGCCTGCTGGTTGGATGGAAACTGGCAATGGTTGTGGTTGCCGGAGCCTGTAAAGCCCATGTTATCTGGTACACCAAGGGCCTTGTAGATGAGGCGACCGGCCTTCATACAAGCGGTCGTGGATACAGGGCCAAGCCAGTCAATCTCGTTCTCAATGACGAGCAGACCACGTGGAGCAACCATACCGGCGAGCTGATGGTGGTCGGTGGCCAGGGTGTTGGACTTGGTGCTGAAGGAGTTAAACCTTGTGGAGAACCATACATTTTCGCCAACGATTTGGCTAGAGGTTTGGATGTTCTTTCCCTTGGCTTTCTCAGAGTCGGAGATGCGCCAGCAGGCGGCACCACCAGAACCAGACTCCTGAGGAAGACCCAGAGCAATGCGGTCGACAAGCGCAGCGGCGACAAAAGCACCCTTGCCGTTGCGAGAGCAACCAGTCACACCAACGCGCTTCGGGTCGATACCAGCACCAGGAGTAGCCTCGAGAGCATCCATAATGCGGTCAACACCCCATGCCCAAGCAGTGAGAGCACCAGCACTGTGGCTGGAGCCGTACAAGTCAAAGAATTTGCCCTTTCCACGGCTGCTACCACCCTGTTGCTGGCCGATTTCATCGTTGTTAAAGGTGATTGTCGCAACGTTGCTGGGAACAGGGAGACTGGCAGCGCCGTATGCAATTATGGCTGGGAAAGGTCCAGTCCCGCTAGGCTTCTTGATAGAGACCGAGAAAGTAACCGACTTTCCGCCCTCAGTCGAGGTAATGGAGAGCGAGGATCCAGAGAAGGTAGCAGTAACGCTTGATGGCTTCTTGGGGAAGTCACCAAGTTCCTGTGCCTGTATAGCAGCGCTAACCTCCTTGTTCTTGCATGCGAAGTCGGCTTTGGTGGCAACAGCCCTTCCGTCAAAGAACTTGAAGGGGTTTGGCAACTTGGCGTTGGCAGTAGTAGGGAAGGTAGTTGGAACATTGCATGTGGCGTCCTGGCGCTGTTCGATGGCTGGCGCCGCAAGGACGGTCGTAGCAAGGAGCGGAAGTACAAGTGAGTATTTCATGTTGGGCGGACCTTGGTACTCGAGACACTGTAGGATGGTGATTGCTGAGGTACTCCTAACTCTTATATAGTGATCGTGGCCTCCGCAAGCATTCCGCATTCTCACGGCGAAATATAGCCACTAAATGAACCCGTGGAGATGACAAAGTGTGTTTCGTAGCGTGACTATGGGGCAATCAGGGCATAACGCCTTGGCTCATGCTGGTCTCCTCTACTTTCGCCACGCACTTGTGGAGCAAGAGCCGTCACAACAGAATGGCATAGACTCATAATCACCATATTCGGTAACCATCATTTGACTTTACATGCTAGTATCCTACGTTCACAACTCACAAAAGCTGACATGCTTTTGTTTTCCTATTATCGACTTAGTCCAACATGAGAAGTGTTGGACCTTTGATGTTTTCCAGGTAACCTACCTAGACATCTACGGTACTGCTATCATCACAGAGTACAGGCTTACCCTGCGTTGACAGTTCATTGATGGAAAATTTGTTCGTGATTTGTACAGTCAATACCGTCGATTGGAGTGCAAAAGCTCCCTTGAGCCGTGAGGAAACCACATCGCACTATAGCGCCCTTGGCCCGCCGTGTTCCCCAAAACAAGACGTGACCACTTAGTCTATGTTCAGATCCGGGTATTGTAGACTGGTATTGGCATGGCGCAGTGTAGCGAATGCTCTTCCAGAACTTCCAAATGGATCTCGTCAGAACATGGCGATCGATTGGGCATAGCAAGATATACGCACTCTAGAAACCCTGGTTCACCGTCTAATGGATATTAATACCACGATGGCGGCTCTCCATGCTTCCCCACGTTGCGGGGTGCAGTGGGGCGCTTGTTGAAGTGCCGTTTAGCCTGTTCGTCACCACGCAAGTTCACCCGGTATTAGATGATCGACATCCTTCCAGCTCCATGTAGCCTTGATATGTCCTGCGCAGAAGCTTGTTGTTACTTGTCTCGTCTATCCGTTGTTCGGGGATTTCCTCGTACGCAACGAGTTGGTAGTTCGGTCGCATTTGTTCCATTACCGAGAACGCTATGTCATGGTAGGGACATGAATTGGTTTTGCAGCATCCACTCGGGATATGGTGATATGCAAGGGTTAGTGTCGCACTCTATGTCTGGTTTGAGGTTTGCAGCATAGTGCTTGGACTGCATGCGCTTAGGATATCAGAACGCTGGATGTGAAGTTGCACAGTTCATGCTCCAAAATAGCTCCTGGATGGGTGAACCGCAGCGTCATGAAATTAACAACAGTCGATAACGGTGAGCTTGAAAAGCTACACGGTCCGTGTGAGTTGCGGCGAGTTTCGTTTCCAGGCTACAGACAAGTCTAGCGTGGCTTGTCGTTGAGAATAACTTCACACAAAGACGCGCACCAAGATAGTCATAACGGAGACCCGAGTCATGTGTAACGTTGGAGAAGAGGAAGGAGGAGTTGCACCTTGGAGTTTGGATGGAGTCCTGAGTCGCTCGCGCTTACCAGCCGCAGCGCTAGTGCTTCACAGCTTCGGCACCCCTCATCACGGGAGTTTCAGCAAGGCTCGCGAAATCTTGAGGAAAGCTATAAATACGAATTTGCGCGATAGCATTCAGAGTTTTGCTGTCGTCAAGTTTGCATCATCGTCGATAAGAAGAGAAGGAAGCACGTTCTAAAGTTTAACTGGCTACATCTAAAGCAAGTCAAGCTGACCAAGCCGCCACTCATTGGTCACTCTCCTCTACGCCCTATCCATGTACTGAACCAAACCAACACTTATGAAGCGACCTTCCGATTTCACAACGACCGATAGTTCCAAATCACTCAGAATGTCAAGCGAAAGACAAGCGGCGGATGCTATCCGATTCTATGACTCGAAGTCCTGGGATTACGATGCTACCTGGCACAACGACTTCACAAGGCGATTCATTTCCTATCTCGACATACAACCAGGCCAACAAGTACTGGATTTGGCGTGTGGCACAGGATTGTTGACTTTCCGTGAGTCAGAGGCTGTAGGGCCGCAAGGACATGTTGTCGGAGTTGATGTCACCCCTGGTATGCTTGCAGTCGCTACTCACAGAAAGACTCAAGGAGGCGACAAATATGCCAATACGACTTTCCTCAAGGGCGATGCTTTACATCTGGACGAAACAGAAGAGCTCAGGGGAAAGCAGTTTGACGTCATAACAGTGGCTTCTGCCCTTGTCTTGTTCCCCAACCCAAAGACTGCCATCGAGCACTGGACAGAATTCCTCAAGCCTGGAGGGGTCATTGCAATGGACGCAACACATCCAAGGAACTTGGTCTCCGGTATGGTTCTCGAGAGGGTAGCTCGCAGATTGGAGCTTCCAATTCCATACAATCGATCATGGAGCAAATCAGAAGATACCTTGAAGCAGATGCTGGAGTCCGCGGGCCTGGAGATAGACCAAGTTCTTACTGTCGAGAGCCAAGCTGGATATGGCAGACGTTTTTACGATATGGAGCAATGGGACGACTTCTTCGTCGAAAATGTGATTGTCAAGGACATTGCGAGAACGTTTGCGAACAACGACATCCGAAGGAAAGCGCAAGGCATTTACAAAGAGGAGTGGGAAAAGCTGGCGATAGATGGCAAGATTGAGGAGATCGACTCTGTTTTCCTCGGTATTGCAAGAAGACGTGAGTAAGCCATAGTGGTATATTGACATAAAGCTGACGTGTTATGTAGCTGCAGACGGTTCGAGATACGTGCCGCAAGTCATTCAGGACGATGTGGTTTTCAAGGGCGGATGCCGCTGCGGTGGGGTGCAATACACATCGAGTGCTCCACCCTCAGATATCACGCTGTGTCATTGCCGCGCATGCCAGCAAGTATCAGGCTCTGGCTTCCTTCCATTCACGCATGTACCCCGAGGCAGTCTTTCCTTCACGCATTCGAACACGCGCCAGGTTCTAAGACTATCGGACGTTGTAGAACGAACCTTCTGCTCGGGTTGCGGTGCCCCGATATCCATGGTCTACACATCTGATCCCGACGGCATGGGGCTGTGCATGGCCACAGTCGATCTGGAGAGTCTCAAGACTGAGGTGGCACCCAAGGTTGTGAAGCATATCTTTTTGAGGGAGAAGGCGCCGTGGGTGGTATTGCCCGAAGATGGGACTGAGCGTTGGGGCACATCGGAAGATGCTCACCTGCTCATGCAGAAGTAGAGTAACTGTAATGGAGGTGTAGGCGCAAGAAAATGCGGTGAACTTTTTCAGGGTACGCCATTATTCGGTGTGAACTTTTGTGGGGTAGTGCAGTGGGCGAGTGTAGGTAACCCACTGATTGAGGAGACAGGTCTATGATCCCATAATTACAAGAGACGCGCAACTAGTGTCGCAGTCTCTGAGGCTTTTGTTGTTGAGAGAGCTTGCCTGGAGAGGTCTTCCCTGCTGGTTGTAACGCGTACTAGCCGTGCGCTAAAGTTGCACGATGAGATGTTTTGAAACGCGAACGCAAACAGAACGGATGGAAAGCAGGGTCGAGTGCATCTTACAGCTTGTCTTGCATTAGACCAAGGCAATTCGCAAGGGGCTATTGGGTTCTCTAAGCGACGACGGCTACGTGTTGCGGTGTGCGTTGCGTACATGACGGGGCCGCTAGCCCTCCCAGCCTCACAAAATCCAGATTCCCTGCCACGCTGTTTCCTGCCAACCACACGAAACAGCCATCGAGGACAAAACCTCGCCCTTTGCTCGACGAAACATTGAACCCTCTTTTTGCCTTTTGGTACACCACGATTGCAGTCAACTGCCGTACTGCACATCTTACACATTCTACCACCAGACACTCGTTGACCGCCGCTTTACCTTCCCACGACTCTCGCTCCTCGCTCTTATCGATAAATTCATCGTGTTGGCCGGGTTACCCTCAGCACCCGCCCCGCCGAGCAGCAAGGAAAGAAGTGCTTTCGCGTTTCACACATCTCCATCCGTCTGCTCGACAAATCGTTGGGCGACTGACACAGTCCTCGACCGCCAAACAGCGTACCGTCTAGCAATCCCGGCACCGGACGTTTAGCTGCAGTAGTTTGGAATGAGCCGCAACGCCCCTCACGACTTGGAGCTGCAACAGCCACCTCAGGCCCCTTATGCGACCCATACCTCGCAGCATACTGGCGTGAGATCCCCATCGTATCACACTCGCAAGCAGTCTGCGTCTGTGGTCAGCGAACAGGTGAACAAATTCGACGACGTGGACATCACCGGACTTCAACCACCACCTTCCGCTTTAACACCCACTACTGCAACTGCATATGACCCACATGCACCTTCCCCACTAGAGGACTTCCCTAGGACTGGCCGAAGTAGTCACCAGCGCACCTTGACCGGTACAATCTTCGACAACTTCAATCGCGCAACATCGACAATCCAACAGCATACTTCAAGAGCATCTTCACCTACAAAATCTCTGGCAAGCTTCATTCCCTCAAGAGGCGCTATCGAATCCAGCGCTAGCCAGCCTAAGATTAGGGCGCTACAGAACTGGTTCAACGGCTCCTCTGCGCCCGTGAAGCTAGGTGTCCAGCAACAGGACGACTATTCGGATTCCGGCTCCGAGTCAGGAGAGAGTTACGATTCCGAGTCCGAAGAGGAGGAAGAGGAGAGGGGCAACATGATGACCAACCTCTTCAACCGTGGCTCTTCCCTCACGAGGGGCACGTCGCAGAGCCCGATGCGATCAGATGATACCCACACACCGAGCAAGGCACCGAGCCAGCCCACCGCTAGCAGCAAGTTCGCATGGCTGTTGTCCACACAAAAGAATGCCGCCGTCCCCCCTCCACAGCAGTCGCCCACATACCACAACCCTGACGACGAGTTACTCAACTTGAACATATCACACTCGCTTTTCCCACACGGACCCGCCGATCCGCTAGCACCTTCGTCCTTCCACGACCTTCTTACCAACGCCGAAGCCCTCCTCTCTCGCTACCAGACCGCCTACCGCCAACTCTCTACTGCCCTGGGAGACGCACATGCCGAACAAAGCGCGCAGGACGATGAGCTTGATGAAGCCGAGACACGGGCAAGGCACCTGAAGATGCAACTGGAGACAATGGCAGCACGAGCAGCCGAGCAGGACGAGCAAATGCGCGTCCTCATGGAAGACCTCGCGTTTGAGAAGAAAGCTCGTCAAGAAGAAGAGGCTGCTCGTAAGAGGAGTCTGGCCCTCATTAGAGCAACACCACAGTGTGAGCACACTTCGTGCCAGGAGTCCGCCCGTCGACACAACCGTGTGTCAGGCTCAGAAATCAGCGTCGATTCTGGTTTCGAGTCTGAGAATGAGACCGACGCTGCGAGCGTATTCTCAAGAAGCTGCCTCAGCCCTACCGGTACCGACCGCTCATCCATTCTCGACAACGATATTCACGACATCACACCGAAGGGCCGAAAGCCTCAATCGCTACAACGGGGAAGCACATATGACAAGCCCCGAGAAGGCAAAGTCGACATCGCTAAAGGTGGATGGGGATGCGCCAACTGCCAGGGCGGCGCACAATCTGCTGTTTGGGGCCGCCTAGCGAAGGAGCGAGAGGAGAACCGCACGCTCAGACTGCGTGTTGAAACCTTAGAGGAGGCCGTCGATGGTGCTTTGAATGCCGTCACTGGCGCTTGGGGAATGTAAATATTCGTGTACGGGCATGACTTTGGCGTATATTGGCGTTTAGTATACCACTGTTTGACGATTGGATGACTATCAGATTGGTTTCAGTCTTTGGAATGTAGAACGCATACATAGAGTATCGTATAGCATCAACTACTACCCACCACAGTACCACTATGTGTACAAAACCTCGACATCACTTTTGCAATATGACAGACCGAGCGGCATACGTGGGAACTCATTGGGTATCCTTGAACTAATAACGACTCATTTCAACAGTACTTAAAGCTTCTGCTCTCCAGAGCAACATTCCTTTTCAACCAAAACCGACGCATTGTTCTTCGTGCTTGGTACGTCGATAGCCGGGTTGCGCTCGAAGAAGTCGCTGGGCTTGAAATGCACTTGGTAAATCTCGACAGGCATAACGGGCCAGTCTTCGACTCTGCTTGTCGTTAGTATATGCGCCGACTTTAATCAAAGGCGATGAATCTTACCGTGGGTTATGTGTCAGTCCGAACACGTTCCAGAGAACAAGATCTTCATTCTCGACATTATCCTTTCGTGCAGCCATGTCATGCACACCACCTTGCTCGAGCTGGCTCTGTAGCGTGAACCTACCCGCAGCGTATAGCTCGTCATCCTGGTACTTTGTCACCCACACGTGGTGGTTTGTGAAGAGCGCTCGTTGCGCTTGGATGCTACCTTGGCTAGCAAGTATCTTCTGCGTAGGGAGCGGTGCGAATTTGTATCCTACAGGGTTACCAGACTTTGGATTTTTCTTGGATGGGTTGATGATCTTGAAGACGCGGTGGTCGAAGGGATTGGCATCAACACCAGAGGACTTGTCGATGGTTGTCTTGCGGATTTCGTAGAAATTGCCATTGGGGTTGGTTTCCTTGTTCCAGGGAGCGGTGTGGGATTCTTCATAGAGGACGGTATTGTTGTGTCCGTCGATTGCCGGGTCAAAACGAGCGGCAAAGATGTGCTGGTGGTTTTGGGCAAGCACACCTCCTGATACGACATTGCCGTAGTCTGATGTCTTGCCTGGGTCGATGTTGACGACTGAGACGATACCAGTGGCTCGGACTTCAAGAGTGATACCACCAGCGGTGTCGAGCTTGTAGGCAAACACATACTCATAGTTAGCTAGGGTGATGATGAACTGAACGACGAGTTCTCGTAGTCGTGTTACTACTGCGCGTCCAGTTCTCCAGTTGGCTAATTTCTCACGTTAGTTCGTGCTGAGAAACTGTTTGGGGAGACTCACTGTGCTTCCAGCCAATACCATTGTCTTGCTCGTGAAGACAGACCACATTGGGGTGGACCTTTGGTTCGCCATCGGAACCAACGATGACCGCATCAAAGTATTTGATCACGCCGAGACAGTCGCAACCTAAGGAAAGGTTGTTGGCACAGTTACCAGCACCTCCGTCACCAAAGTCGAATGCTTGCTTGCGGTGGAAGGGTGGTCGTGCATCTGCGTACGGGACCGACATCTCAGAAATGCTCATCCGGTACATGATGCTTCTACCGTCATATTTGACGTTGTGTAGAACAGCCCCTTCACGCGGGTTAAATGATACTCTGAAGCTCCACTTCTGCCACTCGACTAGCGATTCGTCTGTAACCTTGAAGGAAGGACCCTCTGGTTGTGTAATGTTGATAGGCTTCACGTCCTGTCGAAGACCACCTTCGACCATCTCGGGGACGTACTCCGCACCTTCGCAATGGTCTAGAACGCGTTCGGAATGTGTCTGACCGGTGAGGCTATCGCCCTTTCCACCTGTGGCTAAGCGGTCAACGCGAATGATCTTCCTCGTTTGCGCGTCCATGACAGGAATTAGTGGTAAGGGGTAGGCGTAGAAGTTGGAATCGTCGTTTCCATTTCGTGTGTCCTGTGCAAAGCATAATCCTTGGAAGTATCTTCGGTTCTCGGCGCCAATGTCAAGACCACCGTATGGCCTTGTGTCGTTAGTAGTCTACATCGACAATTGAGAAGTAGGTACCTACCAGGGCTCAACAACCAACTCAAACCCATCAGGTAGCTTGAGCTCCTTCATGGCATCCTTGAACATGTCGCTCTCCTCACAAGCCTTGACCAGGTGTTGGAACTCCCACAGGGTCAAGCTGGCCTGCTTCTCCTTTCCAACAATCTCATGGCGTACCCTCTTCTTTTGTTCAATATCAATGACAGACTCGTGGTACTCTGGTATCTTGTCGGTTCCGATGACATCGTATTGACACTTCGCCAACCGCGCTGGTCGCTTGGAAGCTGGTGATTGCCCTGGCTTTGCTGCATATTCTAGGTCGAGGTATTGTTTCATGAGCTCCTTCTCGGGTTCTTGGAGGTAGATCTCTCGAAAGTCGACAACGCAGTCTTTGTGGAGGGAGAGGACAGTGTCACGCGCGATACGCGTCTCCTCTACGTTGAGGATCTTGAAGGGGTGAGGTGCCATGGTAAGACGTATAACCTGAATAAAGAATGATGATGTGATCCTATGCTCACCCTAGAGTAGTGAAGTGTAGATGGGAGGTCATCAAGTCCGATGGGATACCACCCAATTTATCTACAGGCATATACATGATGCCGAGCCCGTGTCCCAAAGCGTAGAAGCGGGGACATTGGATGATAGAGCGTGGCGATAAGTCCAAACACGTAAAGCTGTACCGCCGTCATGCTCTCTGGCGGAATATCGCATGTACCTACCACTTCTGGTTAGTGCGACATAATGGTGATCGAGTCCTGCACGCCCTGTCAAGCAATACACGAAAACAGATGTGTTATCTATCCCAACTCCTGTGACTCATGGGTATGAACTGGAAATCATGCGCTGTTGTTGTGTTTCTCGCGGAACGTTGCGTGTGAAAAGAGCAAACCGCTCAGCGGAATTGTGTCCGCTGTGGGTCGGGTTACTCGACTGGCTTGGGAAGAGACGCGATATTCTCTTAAGCGGAACATTGCCATTGCGCTGCCACAACAAGCTGGGCGATGGGTCTTGCCAATCTTTGCAACGGATTCATAGTCGTATCATGTAAACGAGTGATCTAGAGCATACAAGGAGATCGATGATACCAAGATTCAATCACGAAAGGAGTGCGATCTCGGAAGACATCTATACAACAGTGACAGAAACAATGTACCGGCTTGGCATGGTAGTGTGAAGACTACGTAGGCTTGTACTGAATCGGCTGGGTCTGTGTACGCTTGTCGTACATTGTCTATGGGTCTCGAGTTGTACATCAGGACGATCCCGAGGTCGCTATGAAGAGAGCCCTGGAGGTATTCCGCAGGACTAGGAAGATTTCTTAGCCGTACATTCGGTGTCATGCTGTACAGTAAAACTGCTTCAACATCAACATATTGTACGATACACTAGCCTATATTCTTCCGGCATTTATTGCCCTGCGGACGAAATCACAGTGGTGCAGTATTCGCTAGGCTTTCCTTGAATAGCAATATTGATGCCTAGGTGAGAACATGCATCAGCAAACCGTCTAGGCGCCGGTAGTGGAGATTAACGATCATTTCAGACAGTTTTCGTTAGTGCTACGGCTCTCGACTCGTGCATGACACTATACCCTAGCCAGACCGAAGACCCACAGACGAGGTTGGAGGCACGCCAGTTCCTCAATCTCGTGGAACAATAATAGGAATATAAAGCTTCTTTCTTCACTTTCTTCCATCAAATCACCCATCTCAGCTGTTTCAAACCTCGCATCGGTGGTTTAGTGGTAAAATTAGCCGTTGCCATCCTTCACAGGACAGTTTCGGCTAGCCCCGGGTTCGATTCCCGGCCGATGCAACTAACAATTTTCTTTTTGTCCTCGTGGACGTTGTGTGGTGGTTGTGGTGAACAGAGATGTGTTTTTAAAGGGGTGGTTGGAAGCGCACGTGACGATGTTGCGGTGGCTGGCAAGCGGCACTAGCGCCGGTTACCTCCGCACCAGCAGCGGCTTGCTAGACGTGGTAGACATTATCTAACAAAACATGCACAGCGGCTTTGGTTTTTTGTTCTTACAGTACCATCTGGCCTATACTCAGAAGTTCCAATACGTAGCGCTCGCTTTAGCTCTAATTACAAAGACTATTGCCTACACATGGACGCTGTTTCGTACGCTATAGAGATGGAATATGTGCCTTTAGGTCTACTGGAGGCCTAGTTTGTATGGCAATGGTCGTCAGTTTGTGCTTCAGTAGATGAGTTGATTGAATGGCCTTGATCGCTGGTATGGTATGCCTATCACCTACAGCACATCCAACACCTGGCAAAATTGCTCCTCATCCCTTCGCATTTCCAGCGATAGTAGCAGCCACCACACCCCCAATAGCAGCACCAAGCCCGATCCTCCTATTCTCCCTCTGCCCACTTACTCGCCATCGGTGACTCGCTTTCGGCACCACGACCCTCTCTGGCTCTGCAAGGCCCATCTGTCCCGGCGGCGCATGTTTGAGTTGGCCGTACTGCACTTTCCTCTTCCCAACATCCTCAAGTACCTGATCGAAATCGCCATGATATGCTTTTGTCTTGTCAGGCGCGATGATGGGCGCACCAAAGGCTTGCGATATTTCAAGCGGACCAAGAGTGACCTTGCGGCCGAGCTGCCAGAAGCCCCAATATACGGGTAGGACGAGCATAACGGTGACGAAAGTTGCTACGAGGGCGCCGGCGACGTAGGCGTAGGAGGTTTTGTATTGCTCAACGATACCGGTGACTGATGCGATGATTGTTTGGTTGGCCATCCCGAGGTCGCCGTCTAGGCTTTTGTTGGAAAAAGGCGCGCCTGTAATGTACAACGCTGTCACGAAGCTCAGGGTGTTGAGTTTGCGCAACACCTCGACGGCGGGATCGTCTTTACCTGGTTGGCTGACATTATACCAGCAACGATTGAGCGTTTCATCCGATTGGGCATAAAAGGTAGTCTGAGCCGAGGCGCCTCGAGCGACAATATCCCATGTGTCGTTGTTGTAAGTAAGATTCGCTGAGGATGCATAGAGGTTGTTCATGATGTATGTTAAAGCGCCGATAGTAGAGGGTTTACCGAACTGCTCTTCGAGATTGATAGTCTCCTTTACTTCAAGTTGGTCGATCTGCGTAATGTCGTCGAGACTCTCACCAACCTCCCAGTTGTCGGGGAGAGAATCATTAGAGAACTTGATGTGTGTGACAATGTTTTTGCCTTTTAGTTCTTCTTCGCTTGGTACCATAACAGTGACGGGATACTGAACGAGGGCGGGCTTGATCTCGCACCTACGGATAGTCATAGTACCCGGACAAGAGTGCTCGTCTTCTCCAGCTTTGCTATCGACGTACAGCATCTCGAGATCGATGCTGGCGTATGGTTTGGTCTCCGTTGGCCACGAGGCATTGAACTTGACATCCCACAGCGCATACGAGTTGTCCGATGGAGGTATGCCCTGTAGCTCTGATTCTCGTCTTTCATAGCCATAGTCTACCTGCCTGGATGTACTGGTGCAGTTGAATGAGAAGCCTAAGCCCTCGATAGCGCCATGACACTCTTGCCGAAAAGGGCAATCCCAAAAAGACTTTGTTTGGTCAAGAGTGTCATGCACCTTACCATTTGCGATCTTGCCGTTGTACGCATCCAGTACGTTAGCCCAAGCCTTATCGACGGTTTTGATATTGCCGTCCCCTCCGGGTATACCACCAGAATTCGCTGGCCAGTCTTTCTCGATAAACCCAGTCATAGTGTGGTTCATGTAGTCACTTTCCTGGGTGACGATAGTTTTTGTCGCTTTTTGAAATAGCGTACTGTCGATGACGGCGAACTTCGTCATAAGAGCGGCGAGAGCGATAATGTTGAAGTGTCTGCCGGAAGTGATAATCGCATAGAAGCTGTAAGAATACGCGTGATTCTGATGTAGTTTCCGGAGTGAGCTTCCGCGCAAGGCTGTCCTCCACCATGCGATAGCCAGCCCCTGACCAATCAATGTAACCAGCCCCAGGTTCTGAACTTGGTTCGCAATGTTGAGTAGTACGTTGGGTTGGGCGGTAAATCTAGTCTGTCAGTCTCTGTTTCATGTCTAATCAGCTAATTTGACTAACTTCGTAAAAGGCCAGTCATTGACTCGCTTTTCGTTAGACGTAGTCAGAATGATTACAGCTCCGGCAGTGGCCACGAGGATGACCATAAGTCCCGCGAAGCCGAGCCATGGAAATTGATGCTTAAAGCCAGGTCTCCAGTCAATACCGTCTATATCCGAATTGTGTTCGACATGATCAAACTTTTCGCTATAATCTTGTCGAGACGTGTTTGGAGATTCGCTAGAGCTACCTGTGTAGCTGGTGGAATTTTCGCGTTCCTCGGTAATAGCATCAATCATGACTTTGAAGTCTTCCTTTGGTGAACTGGGAGCAGTCTTCCAGCTATCCCTGTTGTGTCCAGAATCATTGTTGACCAAAACTGGCGACTGCGGGACTTCGCGTATCTCATTGTCCATTGGGCGATCTAGCATGTGGCAGCAAGACCACAGGTGAATAGAAGAAACGAAGCCCAGTGACCACTGAAGCTAGAGAAGCGATAAGTAGATGATAGGAAAACTTCGTGAAACAAAGAGAGAAGCAAACAATTCGCGTCGCGTGCTCCTGGCAGTCGTAGTACATATAGAACGATGTGGCACGGGATGCCGGTATATCAGCACAGGCCTTGCCGTCAGCCAGCCCAATGTTCATGTTGCATCTTAGTTATTTGTGGGGGCTGAAGCTCACCAGGAAACCCACAAAGGCTTAGAGACGTGCATGCTGGCGTAGTTGACGATTGGTTGTGAGTGCGTAAGGGACGCGGATGTCAGCCGCAGGAGGCTTGCCAACACACGCCTTACCCTTTTGAACCATCACAGATGCACGAAGCGAGATTGTCCAATCGCGGAGAGAATAAGATCGGACGGTCTTTGAGCCACGCCCTCCGCGTTAAGCTGGAAAGAACGAGTCGATTGCTAACAGGCGATTACATTCAGAGGCAACGTTCTAGCTCTTTCCCCTCCCCGCATCCTCTGAATTTGTGTTCTATAAGACCACGGTAAAGGATAGCCGAAAAGGGATCAAAGTAGTCGGTAGCAAAGATGGTCGGTGATTCCCAGCAGCCACAAAAGTCTTGGTTAATGCACATACTGTTGGCATATCAGCTCGGATGGTAGAGCGGTACAACACTAGCCTGGTTCCTTCAAGTGTAAGTTCCAAGAATAGAATTCGCATAAGGTCTTTAAAGCAGGTGTTTTCGCGAAACCTCAAAGAAGGATTTGGCCCCCCGAACCTTCCATTGCCGGAAACGCAAATGATGCGCTGTCACATTAAGATCTCAAGAACGCTTTGCGTCCCAGTTTGCCGTTTTTGCATATATTTGAGCGGCAATGTTTGGACTGTGCGATAGTTGCAGGAGCGGATGCATGCATCGGGGCATGCGGGGTTGGTAGTGCCAATGCCGGAAGTTTGCCTTCAGTCCTGCATTTGTTCATCGTCTGGCTCTTGCTCCTCCTTGACATCATCTTTCCCACCTTCTTCCTCTGGAGGCATAGACGTAGGGAACGAAAGATGTTTCCAATCTTCAATCTGCGAAAAGTTAATAACTCTAGTGCAGCAAGAGAAAGATATTACACACCTCCTCGGTGATGCTCTTCAGACGGTCACGGATGCTCTCCACAGCATAACTACCCAAGATCAATCGTAGCGGAGGATAACTACAATGACCTAATTGCCATACCAACTCTGCACTCTTTACAGCGCTGACTGGTTGTCTGTCGTTCAGCCATTGTACCATTCGTCGCGCGTGTTGCGCGGGACTTGTCAGCCCCGCATATGGTTCGCTAGGATTCGGTTTCACGAAGAAGTGGCCATAACGCTTCGGCTTCGGAGGTCCTGTTCCAGGAGTAGGCGCCGAAGTATAGCTGGGTGGTAATATGTTATCGTCTGGTTCGTCCAATCGAACATGACCGGGCTCGACCAATGTTGCTTTGATGTTGAAGATATCGACCTCGTACAACATGGACTCTATCAGACCCTCAACAGCGTACTTGGTCGCACAATACGGGCCGAGTCCCGGCACGCCAAGTGCTCCAGCCGTGGACGAGAATATGAGGTATCGACCAGAGTTCTGGGAGCGGAAGTACGGGAGGGACAACTGCAAGATGTGAAGTGTTCCGAGGAAGTTTGTTGTGAATTGATTGCGCAGGTCGTAGTCGTCCTGGTCCTCGCATGCTGCTATGACGCCGTAGCCGGTGCTATTCGCTATAACATCCACCTGACCCCAGTATTCGATGCTCTTCTTAATGACCTGATCTACTGTCTCGCGCACTCTTACGTCACACAACAGGCCCAGGCAGTTCCTGTTCTGCCATTTGTCCATCTGTTCTGGTGTGTTCTCCTCGGTCCATCCCACTGCAGTGCATTGGTCGCCATGCGCTAATATCGCTCGAACGAGGGAACGCCCCATATGACCGGTCGCCCCGAAGACCTACATTCCGGAGTTAGCTACCGATGACCAGGTGGCCTATTCAGTGACTTACAATCCATACTGCTCGCTTGGGTGGATTGTGCTCAGATGGTGGGTCGCATGTTGCTGGCAGGATGAGATTGGGATTGTGAGTGGCCGCGCCTGGCGAAAGGCTTTGGCTTTGGGTATCGAAATCCATAGCGACGTTGAGGAATCTCTACAATGATATGCGATGTCGAGCCGGTGCAGAAGGTGGGGAGCTTGGCAGCCAATCGGACTTGCAACTGCCGCTATCTCCGTGTGCTTCAAGTGAAGGAGCAACGAGGACGCGTGGAGGGACGGGGTTCGTTGCGCGATTGATGCGCATAATGTATCGTGTCGCCTCGGAATAAACATGTCGGATGACCATCGTAGCTGGACTTAGCATTCAAGGCATGATGAACCTTCTCTCGTCGATGAGGAAGCGCAGCCCCTCGATAACCAGGTGGGCTGGGAAGGCCTGTTGTCGGTTCATGAAGTTGCTGACCAGAATGAAGAACATGACAAAGATATCAAGGTGCATAGGCGAAGTGAGGAAGAAGTGGTATGCGAGGAACAGAAAGGCCTGGGCCCGGTATCTGCTCTTGATGGATCGGATGACTCTGTTTGCCTTGATAGCAGCGGCGCGGTTGGTAGGGGTTTTGAAGGTGACAACCTTGGAAAGGAGGGGCATCCTAGGCAGAATCGAGGTTTCAGGCGGCTCTGAGTCTGGGGAGACCTCGGGGTTGCGGAGAGACTTGGTGGAATGATTAGGAGGCTCTCTTATCGATAGAGCTCGGTCCCTGCGCGGGCGTCCTTCCGATGCACAATTACGTCTGTCTGCCTTCTTCGAGCCCGTTCAATCCACAACCAACATGCAATTGTTCCACCGATAGCAATATCAACCATGGTCAAAGCAGTGCCCACACCTGTGGCGCTGCCGGTCACACAGGGCAACTCGTCCTCGTAATTACACCTTCATTCCATAGAGGACCCCGCTAACATGCTGTAGACTTTCCTTCACGCAAGGGTTCCTGCTCGGCCAGCTTTCAATCGCGATTTTGATGTTTTGTTTCATAAAGTTCTTCATCTTTGGAGAGCCACCATCTGCCGACGATCGCGCGTTACACCTCAATTCCCTCCGCCGAGCTCGAACCCTAGCACACCAACAATCGTACAAGCAACTAAGGACGCGCGCAAATTCAACGTCCCTGTCTCTACGCCACAAACCGTCAAGAAGCATAATACGAAAGGGCGAAGAGAGCAGAGGAGGACCAAGCATCACAACTATCCTCGCGAAGACCTACTACAACGTAAAGGGACACCAACCGGAGAGCTTAGACTGGTTCAACGTGCTCATTGCGCAAACAATCGCACAGCTGAGAGCCGACGCGCGGCAGGACGATGCAATCCTCACATCGCTCACCGAAGTCTTGAACACGGGCAGCAAGCCAGACTGGATTGGCGAGATCAGGGTAACGGAGATAGCGTTGGGCGATGAGTTCCCCATCTTCAGCAATTGCAGAGTAATGCCTGCAGAAGACGGGTTTTGGTACGGGCCGGGAAACACAGGGAACGAGAAAGAGAGACTACAGGCACGGATGGACGTTGATTTGAGCGATGTCATTACCATTGGCGTTGAGACGACACTGAACTTGAACTGGCCGAAGCCCATGTCTGCAGTCTTGCCCGTCGCGCTTGCTGTGAGCATTGTACGGTTCTCTGGGACACTGGCCGTGTCATTCATACCCTCTTCGTCACCTCCACCTACCGCTGCGCCCATGACCTCGCCAACGTCCGAGACCCACCGAGGTTCCTCTCCAAGCCGTCCAGCATCATCATCTGGCGCACCACCACACCGACCTACAACATTAGCGTTCACCTTCCTAGATGACTATCGCCTCGACCTCTCTGTCCGTTCCTTAGTTGGCTCAAGATCCCGCCTACAAGACGTACCAAAAATCGCCCAGCTGATCGAATCTCGCGTCCACGCTTGGTTCGATGAGCGGGCAGTAGAACCCCGCTTCCAACAAATCGTGCTCCCCTCACTCTGGCCCCGAAAGCACAACACGCGAGGCGGAAGCGCCACCGAAGACGCCGACGCTGCAGCCGGAGAAAACGAAAATGACGAGGATGATGAGATCGCCGTCATGGAAGGAAACGGTACCGCTCCAGGTTCAACATCTTTCATCCCCAGTCCGATTGCTGAGAACGCTACTCTGGAAGAGCGTATAGAAGCTGAAGGCCAGAAAATGCGGGAAGCCGAGATCAGAGCTGGGGTTAGGAAGCCCAGTGCAAGTGACTCTCGTAGCCGGAGCAGGAATAATCGAGAAGATGGTATGCGATGGCGGGGTGAGCAGAGAGATCGAGATAGGCCGAAGGGACCGCATGGTCGACCGAAATTACAGAGTCGGACCACGACTGGTATTGCGGGAGCTATACCTGGCGCTTTGCCGAGAGGATAGGCATGAGTATCCTTATGATGACATGACTAGATGTGTATTATGTTACGAGCGGTGGCGTCTTGGAGAAAAGCGTGCTACAAGCATACGCGTGTATATAGTAATGAAGCTCAACATCACCAATGGTCATCTCTCACAGACATACATTCGATGTGCGTACATTACCAGACAACACAAGACACTGGCCATCACTGATGCTCACTTCAACGAGGTAAGTCGTATTGATTACACCGACTCATCTAGATATTCTAGCCAGCAAGGCGATCTATTCGTCAATAGCACACCTCGTAATACATCGCTAAGCCGACGGACGATGCATTTATCCCACAACAGAATGAGGGCAGAGATCGAGAAAAACGCCATGGGTATCTGTCGTTCTCTAGTTATGACAGGAAAGTAGATAGCAAGAAGGTGAAGATGGTTAAACATGGATCCTCAAGACAACATGTAGTAAAGCGGCGTTTGGAGGTACGCATACACATTTATCGCCCGTTGATAGTAGGAGTAGGTGCAGGCTGATGTGGTGGTTGAGCCTCGAATGTGCTAGCTGGAGCCTCCACTGGCGCCTGGGACTTTGGTGCTTCTTCAGGGGGAGTTGGTGCAGAGAAAACTCCATCGAGCTTAGGCAGCGCTTCTGGGTTGCCGGTAGAAGTTTGTTGTTGCTGTGCGACTGGGACTACTGGAGTAGAGATTCCGTTCATAGTACCTGCAGATGCAGGCGCAGGCTCAGGCTGTTTTGGTGCGCTGGTGCTGGTCGACGACGCGACTGTCGCAGCAATAGAATCGCGATCCACCCCATTTGTCATGGGCGCATCTTCTTCATGAGCAGGAGCGCCATCAGATGCACCTTTCCGGTAGCGTAGAGTGACCATGAGGCTGTGTTGTTCTTCCTCCTCTTCCGATTCCTCCACGGCATCGTCTTCGTCGTCGTCGTCGTCAAGATCCATCTGATCTGGCTCCTCTTCATCGTCATCTCCACCATCCCAAGAGGTCGCGTCCTCCTCGTCTTCCGAATCTACTGTTCGGTTGAATGAACGACCGTTTGTGGTACCCCTGTTGGCGGCGCGAGTCGATCGGCCATGGCCTGAATATGGTTCTTCCGACACATCAGATCTGACATAGTCGCCAGTCGCAGGCGATGCATGGTCTGCAATTTGTCCACTGAGCAATGTTTCGCCATATAAACCGGTTGCTCGAGATCGGACCTGTCGACCACTGGCGGTGACAGTAGGACCAGAAGGTGCAGCGGGTGTGTCGCGGCCCGACTGTCGCCCTGATCGGCGTACGGAGGTGTTGTCTGAATCGAAGTCGTTGTCTTCGTCAAATGTGTATCGTTGGCGCTTGCCACGGGTGCGGCCTTCATATAGGGAGAAACCAGGTTCTGGGCGGGTGAAGGCATCTTTGCGCTGGCGTGTGTACTCTCGTCGCTTACGTTTCTAAATGACTGTTAGCATAGGATGACTTGTAGAATGGACGAGGCGTACATTTTCTGAGGCCTCGAATCGTGGCACGGCGTTAAGCATACGCTCGCCAAGTGCCTTAGCCTCTTTGTGCCCATCTACTTCCTCCAGCTTCGTCGCAAGCGCCTTCAACTCATCAATGGAGCCGGCGACACTGATCCATTGTACGTTCTTGCGGCTCGGGTCGGTCTCGCGGTAGATGCGAAAGTGGGTATCGTTTTGTCCTTCGACTAGATAGTATCGACGCTTGTCACCATCACGGCCCCATGCTTGCACCGATAATGGGATGTTGGTATCTTGCTTGTCCTTGGTAGTGCGAGACTTGTATGCGTTATTGATCATGGCCTTGACTTGTTCGTTTTGATTGAGGCTCCAGAGGCAGAGTGAGTGGAGGAGGGTGATCTATGCGACGGTAAGCATTTGGCGGTATCAGGATAGATGACTACTTACTCGCTCTACTGCCGTCATTGTGTTGAAGTTGCGACCGCCGCTGAGGGGATTGCCAGTCCATTTGGTGGGCCATTGCGATTTTTGGGTTTGGATGGCTTCCTCGAGAGCGCGACCGTAATGACCCTTCCTGTAGAACACACACGTGTCAGCTTGTGCACTATTCCATCTACTGTGTGACGCCCACGCGACCGCGGAACGGGTATTTGTGAAGAGCGAAGGGGTCAGACTGACTCGACAGGTTTCTTGCGATTGAGGACGAGGCCGAGCAAGGCGCATAGTAAGCCTTCGACGTCGGCGGACGGTGTGTCTTCCGCGACACCCTGCTCGATGTCCTGAGGCCCTACAGAAGGGGAACCGCGAGGGAATGCTTCGTTGAAACGTGACCGGAACATTACGATAAACTATGGCACATGGCATTAGCGACGCCTGAGCGGACGAGTCGTGCGCGACTGCGGCGCAATGCAGCGCGTCACGACGCGACGGACGCGTCCAATACGTACAGCAATGTCTGGATTGTCCTCTGGTACAGGCTCATGCGGCGGGGACGGCGCCCGTTTTCTTGGAGGCGGCGAGGGCGAACGTTTGTTGAAAAAGGTCAGGATTGTGCCGTTCTTCTTCTTTTTCTGAGGTGCGGGCTTCGCAGCAGCAGCCTCTGGGACTTCAAGCTCCATCTCATCGTCAGTCGGGGGCGCAGAAGACAGAGACGAGTCTGAGTCGGCCATGGTTGCGGTTGTTTGGGGGGTTGATGTTGGTGGTTGTAATTGCGGCTGCAGTTGCGGGACGAGGAGAGAACTACGAACAGAGCACGGTTAGGCAGGCATGAGGTAATGCTACTTTCGCTAGCACAGAGATCGACTATATGGATCCCTGTAACTTTGGGGTAATCAAGACAATGAGAATGGCCACCCAGAGCGCCTTTGTTTGGTAAAGCGAGTGTCGGGTAGACAGCAACGAGAAAGGAGAGGTGCAGTCAGGGCAAACTTTGTATTCTGAGAGTATCGTTTGTCTATAGACCTGATGTTCGCGTAGTGCTGCAATTGTGTTTCGATTCGCATAGGGCGAAACAAGAGCGAAAGGAAAGCTATCAATTTTACCGTCGCTCTTCATCCGTTATCCCAGAACCTGCTTTATTGAGGTCTGCCTTGTGAACACGGCCTGCCGAGGTTCAAGAGTTCCACGATACGAAGTAATGGTAGCTTGAGCATACCTTGTATCCATTGAGATCAGCCTTGCGCCCTGTATCATTTCGTAAACCTTTTTTATCCCGGACTGTACAACTAGACGTGGAGATGCGATTGTCCTGATGGGATTGTGTATATCGTAGGCCTCCGTTGCCTATATAGCGCATCAATGCACGTTAGTGTTCATGTTTAGGGCCGTCTTGCTGATCGGGCAGGTGAACCCTCGAGACCACCGGTCATGCGGAGAATGCTTTACAACTCCACATAGGCAAATCGCAACAAGAGCGTGGAATCCTGCGCGGGGATCTTGGTAATGCTTGTAATGGCACATGAACCCCTACTGATTGGGTCCTTCTCTTGACATCTTCATAACCCGCATGAGCGGCATGAAGCGAAACATTGAGAAATGATGTTCTAGAGTGAGCCTGCCGAAGAGGGTGTTTCTCCGGGTGCGTAAATGGATCGGTGTTGGCTGCAGGTGTGCACATATGCGTCGGGCTTCTAGTCGGAACTTGGAACTAGCCCGCGCAATCCTGAAGTTGCAGCGCACATCTGCCCACTCCCTGTCACATACATGATGACAACATCTGCCTTAGCAATGAGAATATTGCGCAAGCGTGTGTCGTAATCAGAAAGAAACTATTTCCGATTATGTAGGACCGAGTGAGAGAGACTTTTCGTAGGACGAAGAAAAAGAGGCCATTTCAAAGATGCGCCAGAAAAGACATATGAAACTTGCTACAAAGGAACGCGATAGCGCAGGTGATGTGGTGTTGACTTGGCTGAGTAGAGACGCGAAATTGAGGTTGGTGTTCCACCCAAGCAGAAAAGATGGCGCTTACCAGGTCACGTGCGGCACTATGCACTGCTGGGCGAGCAGTTAGACGATGATGTCAGAGCCAGTATTGGATCATCTCAATATTCTCCTTTTTCTCCGATCATGGTCGCAACTTACACAAAAGGAATTGAGGAAAGCAAGGCAACGTGGGCAGACGCTGGGACTGTGATGGAGTGTGTATTCGCCGTGAGTCGATCGAGGGGAGATAGCGACTACATTGACCGCATATGCCAAGGCTGTTCAACGATATAGAGGTAGGCTTTTCAGCTCTGTCGCGGCGATTGCAGAGGCCAGGTGATATATTGCGTCTGCAAGACAAGACCGCTTGACCTGATAAGGGAAGGAGATTGGAGTTCGCGTTGTTCCTGGCTGCATATTGAGGAGTCTGGAAGGCGCACTAGACTACCAACATGCGCTTCTGTAGGTCCATGTAAATCCCATGGCGGCGCGCGATAGGGAGACAAACCGAGTAGGAGCCTACTGCTGATGCCGGTGATTTGCTCGGTGACTTGCGCAGAGGACAGAGAGCAGCTAAGAGGGACGCTTCATTGGTACGGGTGGCGACGGTGAAACTGCACATCCATCATGTTGCGCTTGCTTGCGCAAACCATGACATGGACTGTGCCAAGAATAGAACGAGGGGGACGGTCTGCGGTAGCAAGTTGGATGCAATGTGTGGCAGGGCGGGTGAAACGGAGGGCATGCCTACAGAGGGCGATAGTGGGTGGGTTGGCTGTGGTGAGTAGACGGAGCGCCGGCGGAAAGGCCTTAGGGCGGCAAACCCCGGAATAGCGACAGTCGTCCCGCCCATGTCAGGACTGGCTGGGCCGCGTCTTTGGGCGACGCTGATCACCGTTGGAGACACCTAGACGGTCTGTGGTTTCTGGAATAATGGGTCAGGGTCGCGCCTGCTTAGCCTGCGATATTGACACGCGTTGGCTCTCAACTTCTGCCGTAGGTCGCCCACTATTGCGAAACCTACTCTCCTGACTTCAACTATTGTTCTTGCCCGCGGCGAATCTGCCTCCTCCTTTCTTCTCTGCTCCCCTTTCTCCGTGTCTGTCGCTGGGTGTTGATCGTCCCGCGCCTGCCTCCCTGGCCCGTATCGATAGCTGTACCCTGCACACGGCCCATATCTTATTACGCACGCCGCAGCCCCCCTCGTCACTCTGCTTGTACCACGCTTCCTTACTGCGTTTCCTCACACACGACCGCAGTCATGAATGTCACCAAGAAATTCGATCGCTTGAAGCAATGGACCAACGAGAAGATGGGCGCAGAGGCCCGCACTGGGCTCTCCGACGAGTTCAAGGCGCTCGAGGTAGAAATGAACCTGCGTCATGAGGGTATGCACGAATCCGAGCCCTGCAGCTCCTGTCTCGCATGCTGACCACGTCTGTAGGTATGGACAAGATGCAGGCCGCCATGGCTGTCTATGTCAAATCGCTATCCAAGCGCGCAGAGGGCGCCGACAAGGAGAAGCAGCTTCCAGGTGGCCATTTGGGTTCGTCCATGGTCACCCACGGCGAGGACTTCGAGCCCGACTCGGAATTTGGCAATTGCTTATCTTGTACGTCTTGCGATCAATCGGCTCATCTACACCCCACTAACTATCAGCAGCACTGGGACGTGCCAACGAACGTCTGGCGCGAGTGCAGGAGACGTATGTCGCAAGTGCTACGTCATCATGGCTCGAGGGTCTTGAGCGCTCGTTGATCCAAATGAAAGAGTATCAGGTAGGACAGCTGCTGCATGAACATGATCGTAACCATTGAAGCTAATTGGCCTCAGTCCACCCGCAAGAAGCTCGAGACGCGTCGTCTGGCTTACGATACCTCTCTAGCCAAGATGCAGAAGACGAAGAAGGAAGACTTCCGCATGGAGGAGGAACTACGCGCCCAAAAGGCCAAATACGAGGAGACCAGCGAAGAGGTCTTCAGAAGGATGCAGGACATCAAGGAGTCAGAAGTCGACATGGTCCAGGACCTGACCGCTTTCCTCGAGGCAGAGCTCAGTTACTACGACCGCTGTCGTGAGATCCTCCTCAACGTCAAGCGGGAGTGGCCGGTTCGGTGAGGACTTTTCCATCAGCGTAAGACCTAGTACATTGCTGACGCATGACACAGAGACACCAGGGCTATTCCTAGCCGTCCCGCGCGCTCCCGATCCAACACTGCACACGGCTATGCAGAGCGCTTCAACCCGGTCGAAGAAGAACCCGAGCCCGAAGTCCCTCGTATGACTATTCCCAAGCTTACGTCCACGCGCAGCCGCTCCCCTGGCCCTGAGCAGTCGCCAGGTGGCTACTCTCTACGCCCCTCTCTTAGCCGAACCTCGACCTACGATAACGCCAATGGCTACCGAGACGACTCCCCTGCCCGCCGACTGTCCCGCGTCCCCACCGATTCCTCTGTCATATCTTCCGGCCGTACCAACCTCCGCCCAGTCCGCCAGGCTAGTGCTAGCCAACAGAACACTTTTGCTGATGACTACGAGGACGATTATGAGCGATCTAACGGAAATGGATACAGGCGTGATCGATCGCCGCCCAGTCCCGATACGTCGTCATCTGTAGGCAGTGGACGCGGTGGCAACATGTCGCGGGCAGCGAGCTGGACAGCGAGCGAGCAGGGACAGGGAAGCAATGGCAAGAAGGCACCTCCGCCACCACCTCCATCAAGGGCGAAGAAGCCGCCGCCACCTCCACCACCAATGAAGCGAAGTGCGTTGAGTGAATCTCAAGTAGCACGCTACTAGCCCGCTTTCATCTTCATTTCGTCTTCTTCTTGGCTAATGAGTTTGTTCGTAGAACCCATGTCTTCCTCTATCAGAGTTGCTAGTTGGTAATACTGATATGAGACGTGTCGACATGTTGTTCAGGACTCACTTGGCAGAAAACTGGGTCTGCGTTATCGACCGCAGTGCGGTCTGGCGTATGCGGCGTTACATTTGCGGGTTCATTGAATATCAGTGCCGCGGCGTTTTTGGGGTTGGGTGGAGCATTTCTCAGCGAGCACCTGTTATGCACGAAACAAGTTCAACTGTAGCATTCATGCTAGGCCTCTACCTCTAAATCTACCTCTTTTACACAACTGTAGCGATTGAGTGAATTCCAATGTATGCATTCGATGGATGTCAGCTGTAGGCGAAACATCGATACGAAAGCGATTTTCCAAAAAAGTAAAGCAATTCGTGTCTATTACTCAACAAGTCAAGGCCGGTTATCCATACCTCGGCCGCTCAAGAATTGTGGGCCTTTCGTAAACACTATCGTACTCCGTGTCTCGTACACGCTCCATCATTGTTCGTATTTCGCCTGTTGAGGTGGGAAATTCCAATTTTCCTACATGGACGTTAGCACAATCAACTTTCCATCACCAGACCAAAATATTCACTCACCCATTGCTGTAGCCCCCCATTCGGACTCGTAGTTCCAAATTCGCCATGATGCCCAGTATCCACCGGCACAAAAATAGCACCCGTATCTTGACCAGCACCACCGTTCATTCCGCCCCAAACATCAAAGTCCTGGTCCGAGCCACCGCCACCACTACCACCACCATTCAGGCTACCAAGTATACTATCGAAATCCACATTCAACCCATCTAGTGTGCCCGTTGTGGGCGTCCTCTGCAATTGACTGTGAATGTTATTATTCGGCGTCTGCTGCGCACCGAATCCAGGACTAGTCACCGAGCCACCAAAGGAGGGTAACGGTTGAAGTGTGGGATGCTGTTGGGGAGCAACCTGCTGCCTTTTCTTGTTGAAACCCTTCATTACATAAAAGGCTTCTAGGTTCTCTTTTACAGTGAAGAGGAGATCTGAGCAACGTTCTCTTACACCGACGCCATAGCAGTGGCCAAAGATGTGGTCGATGATGGTCGCCATGCGCTCTTTCCGGGGCAGATCGGGTGTACGGTAGAGTTCGGTGAGGAGAAGCAGGACCGCGTGATATTGTTGGTAGGTGGTCGAGTACCAAGCCCAGGAGGAGAGAGAGGGCAGTGTGTCTAGTGTTGCACCGATTTCAAGTGTGGTGAGCGCTGCGGTAAGGAGGACGTCGCGAAGGCGGTTCTCGGATTCCGAACGGGGTTGCAAGGAGGTTTGTGGAAGGTGGCGGTATAGGAGCATAGAGTCACAACGGGACATTAGGAGTGTCGCAACTAGGCCTGCGTATCGTTGAATAGGCACGTTGGCATCCAGATATTGGAGGTATTTGCTCTGGATCTGGCGTTTCTTGGCTTCTACGCGGGCGCGGAGATCATGGAGGGTAATGTGTTTGCGATCCATCTCAATCCTGCCGCGGAATATGAGTCGGTGTATCTCATTGCACTCGTAGCGTATCAACGACAATGTGACGTCTGACCAGCCGGTATTGGAGGTTGGATTTTGCTGCCACTTCGGGCTGCCGAACTCAAAGACATCGTCATCTACGTTCAACGGAAGAGCAATGTCAAAGTCATCCGACCGGATCGAAGGATGGGGTCCTTGCGCTTCTGCTGTCTTGAAGTCCAAGAAACAAATCTGATACCACAAGAGCGACCGAACATGTCGTTGCAGTGGTGTTAGACTATTCGCCGAGCTGTGGCTCATACGGTGTATGCCTATGCATTGTGCCAGGCGGACCAATGCGCCAACTACAACAGAAGTGGCCCGCGATATTTGCGCCCGGCAGAGGGGTATCTGCGTATGTTAGTATGCAAGAGTACTTTCAGGATAGTTCGATATCGTACCAGGTAGATTGTCAAAGCTTGCAAAGTCCGTATGTTAGATGTCTTCGCCCAATTAGCGCGAAGCAATGCCCGCTCCGTAGCCTTTTGTAGGCGCAGGAAAAGATCCTCTTTCGTAATCCCAAACTGCGACTTGGCTTGTAACGGTGAAACAGAAGCAGCGGCAGCCATACATACTGCCAGTATCAAGGCAGTACAGGAATTCTGGTTGGGGCTCCCAATCTCAAGGTTCATCCAAAAGCGATCAAACATGCGCTTGAACGATGGAAGATGCAACACGTGCGCAAGCGGGCTAACGGCTTCCGTGTACCGCTGTAGTAGCCCCTCGGCCTCCATCTTGGTGGGCAGTTGTGGCGCCTCAACTTCGTTATTCTGATGTATAGGCAGCGAACCGCCTAGCAACAGATTCAGCGACGGCGCAAGCGATGGCATCTGCTCTGCTGATAGAAGAGCAGATGACTGTGTCGCTCTTTGGCCTGTGACTGATGAAGAAGGCGTGAAGCTCTCAGACAGAAGCTTGCCGAGCTACACAACGTTTCAGTCTGCGGTCATGGAAAGGCAATGCAAATGCGACATAAAGCACATGGACAGGGCAGAAAGTACCTCTTCGGCATATTGGGGTCGGAAAAATCCAGTGACATTTTCACAAATGATCATCCTCCCGATTCGAATCGTGAGATCAGTTGCGATTTGATCTTCGTCGTCGTTCTCGTCCTCATACACGTCGTCCTGCGTCTCTTCAGGCTCTGCAGGCAGTCTCTCCCAAGCATCCGTTTCGGGCTCAACATCTTGCTGATAAGCTTCCCACTCGTAATCTCGTGGCGGCGTGCCAGGCGTCGTGGTGTCAACGGATCCCGCATTGTCGTATCCATCATGTACACTCGCACTACTCTGTGTGCGCACGGGGAGATTCTTGGTCCAGTCCGGGATGGTAACACCAGTACCGCTCTTGCTCTGCGCACGCTCTCGCTGCTCCCTTTCTTTCTTGCGTGCAGCGCTCTCAGGAACGGTAATAAAGACGCACTCGCGTCCGAAGGCTGTGCAGTTCTGGCAAGGATGGGTTTTGGAACATCGCGACTTCCGGGTTCGACATTCAACGCAGCTGTTGATGGGGCGTGGATTTCTCCGGCGGACCACTCGAGACTGCAAGACCTGTCCTTGTTCTGGCATGTCTCGCAATCCTCATTTTCGCGCCATATGTGGGTGATGTTGGGAAGGTGGCTGAGGCTGATGGTGGAGAGAGCGATCGGATGTCGGCCCGTAAGGGAACCGTGTTGCCTATAACACCAGCTGGTGATGATGCACGTGTTCAGCCTTGTCGCGTCTTCTTGGCTCTGAGCAGATTAGCAGACTTTTCGCCGCCTTCGGAGTCATGCAGGTACCGCCCAACAACTGATTTATTGACTACGGGCCATAGGTCAGCGCTGCTATCCAGGGCCGGCTTGAAACGAATGATGTGGGCCTTGGTGGGATGCATCTCGACCCTTAGCGCGGGGCATGCACTTTGCTGCACTCATTGCGTACTTGGCTGACGAACACTATTGGGATATTGGTTGTATTCACATGGGAAGCCTATCGACCTGTATTGCCTGAACCTGCATATCATGCCACTCGCTTCGACGCCCAATTCCAGGACCTTGATTGTACTTGCGCAAGACTACATCAGCTATCTACCTACTTCCCTCTTCAAGCGAGCCGCAGCTGATGTAACGGGAGGCTCGGGCCACGAGTCGACGGCATCTTCGACTTCCTCTAAGAAGGAGGTGCTGTTATGCACGGTCGTTCCACCGAGCACAACGCGAATACCAGGCGAACTTGCATTGACTTGCGCAACCATCTTGGCTTCCTCGTATGTCGCGCCGCCGACCATGAAGACGATTATATCCTGCGGCTTATCTTTGGTCGAGCCGCCACCTTCTACGAAGGGATACAGCTGCTGGCTCAAGCGACCCTTGATCATGTCTTGCAACGTAGCTTCTAAGCGAGGCGAGTGCTGTGTGTAGACGTTCTCAACACCCTTCAGGCCCTTGAGTCGATCTCGGGCACCCCCGAAAAAGGATCCAGGCTGGAACAGGTCCGGTACCCCACCTGCTGCCGTAGTCGCTTGTAGCGAGTCATGGTAGGTCAGTAGCTTTGTGATAAGATTGATGCGATGCCGTGACAGTCCGCCCGCGACGGCGAGCAAGTCTAGGAGCATGGCTGTCGAATTCGAAGACGCCTTTGAGTACCGTAACGCGTAGATGGCAACAAGGCGAAGCTTGTTGTTCGCCGGAACCCTGGGGTCCTGGATGATCTTTTGTAGCGACTTGACGTCGTTGTTGTGATTGTCTGTACATGCTAGACTCTGTTCGAGCTCACTGATGTCCAGCAGACTCTCTTCGCCAACTCGTCTGCTCAGCTCACCAACGAGTGTAACATGTTTGGTGACATTGCCGGAGAGCTTACGGAACTCGGGAAAGTCTTCGATGAAGCGCTTCATATCGGCAATTGAGTCGAGCTTTTGCGATCCCTGCTGTTTTGATGCAAACTGTTCGACGTACTCTTTCGCGTTTTGTCCTAGGTCACCAAAGTTGAGATACATGTTCTTCTTGAAGAAGGGATCCTGATCTTGCGATAACACAATTTCTTTGAGCTCGGGACGAATTTCCGGCACATCACGTAGATCCACGCGTCCGTTATGTATTCCGAGTAGCTCGTGAACCATAGCCTGATATGTCCATTGCGTTAATAGCGGGGTAACGGGATCGTCCCTTCGGTCTACGATCAAAAGGATAGGCGGAGTATCAGTCTTGCGGAAATCGAAGAGTTGCTCTTCCTGTGTCATGTGGTATCGGACCTCGGTCGCCAGCTTCTTCACAAGCAGACTGTTCTTCTGATATCTTATCAAAGGCTTCTTCTTCAGCGACAGAAGCAGCGCCATGACTGCCTCTGTTGACCTGTGTAGTGCATCCTGATTCCACGAGTCCGGGCTTGTGCTCCATATCCTATGGTCCGGGAAGCCGAGGTTGAGAGACATGAGGTCGGGATTTATGACGAGGAAATCGGCGAAGTATTCTTGGATGGCGCGTACGACTTCGTGGTCGTCTGCTTCGGCGAGGCGTTCCAGCGAGGACTTTTTTATTATGTTGCTGAAGTCTGTACGTGTCAGCAATCGTTGGTGGCTTTGCGTTCCTCCAAGCGCGTACAGATGTTGTATTCGCCATACTTGGGCTCTCGCAGCTCCTCTATCAGGCTCTGTATAGACTCTGGGGACGGTCGCACAAAGCATAGGCAGCGAAGATGGCGCATCTTCTCCCGCTTTGGGTTGTCGATACGGCTACCGACGTGTTAGCCGTGCATCGCATGGTGCATTGTGAAGGCGCAGTACTCAGTAAGGTAGACTTCATGGTTGAGGAGGGCGGATTGTGTCGTCGCCGTGGAAACAATAGGCACCTTGCAACTGTCAGCATTGTGTGTAAGAGCACCTGGTAGAGGAGACAAACCCACAGTCTCGTTGTCGAGTAAGAGGATCTTCATCTTGGCCGCGGAGGTGCCTGTCGCAGCGGTGTCCCCGACCGACACCATCTTGGTGATGTAGCCGGAGACGGCTTGTATGATATCCATGGTCGCGAAGGAATTGCCTGTAAGCCACTATAAACTTGTGACCGTAGATTATCAGAGTCGTCGTGTGGCTTGCTCTTCCATGTCGACGCGGTCGTTGGTCGGCCCAAGCTAGGAACGTGGCTCAAGCGCGAGAGCTCAGGAACATGACGCCGCCAAGGCACCCTCCGCAACCCCTCTACATCAACCACGATTCTTTGCATGTTCGGCCTCTATACTTTGTCTTCATCGACAACGTGCATTTGCTTTAGATACAGCGCCCAGGCATGCGCCAACTTCAACAGTCACGTGTTGCATTTTGTTGCCTAATACATAGCTGAACTTGTCAGATACCTTGATATCTGCTGAACTTCTCAACACAGCCAACCTAGTCCAGTATGCGACTACTTCAAGATGCGCCCCTCAGCAGCTTCCTCGGCATGTGTCCTGGTGCGACCAAG
This sequence comes from Alternaria postmessia, assembly GCF_024291825.1. NCBI lineage: Eukaryota > Fungi > Ascomycota > Dothideomycetes > Pleosporales > Pleosporaceae > Alternaria > Alternaria postmessia. The sequence goes on along the minus strand of NW_026260080.1, from coordinate 457,363 downwards.
CGCCTTCGCTTCAGTATCGAGGATCTCTGGCATCAGATCGAACACACTCTTCTGCTTAGGGGTCCAACCGAACAGCTTGTTGGCTCGAATGGCCTTGCAGCGAGAATTGGTGCCTGGAGCATGTCAGCATGTGTCCTATTCCCAAGTATAGCGTGACTCACCCCAAAGGTAGCTGCCCGCTGGCCTCAGCTCGTCAGCCTCCTCCTTGCTCACGTTGTCGACGCCTTCATGGTTGATGAGCTTGTTCTTGAATGCGACCTCAGAGATCTTGCTGCTGATATCACCCCAGCGGAACTCTCCGCTCTCAGCGAAATAATACCCTTCCTTGTTCCAGGTCGCCTTTCCACCATCTGGTGAGAGAGCAGCCGTTACCAGTGCCAGGAACACTTCGCTGAGGTCTTGGACGTGGACCTGAGTCCAAATGTTGTCGCCATCACCAACAGCGAAAGCTTTCATACGCTTCAGTGCTACCTTGGCCATATCATATATCTGCACACTCCTTTGATTGTCGGGACCACGTCCTGGGCCATTAATACACGGTGGGCAGACGATAGCAGACTGGATGTTGCCTGCCGATACCTCGTTCGATGCGAGGATGATCTTGTCGACATTGCGGTGGAGCGCTACATCAGGGATTGAAGTGACCTCACCAATGTTGTCCCAATCATCAAAGGTCTTCTCTCGCTTGATACCAAAGGTGTTGTTCTCAATATCCGGGAAAGACAAGACACCAGTTCCAGAGGTGTGAATAAGGTATGTCTTCCTTCCACTTCGAGCAAGTCCGGCAACGATAGCATTTGCAGCGGCTACGTGATCGCAGTCGGCGCAATGAAGAACAATGTCTACATTTGAAGCCTCGGTGGTGAGCAACTCGGTGCTGTCAAGCGTACCGTACACAAGTCGAGTCTTTGGATATTGCGCGGCAACCTTGGCTCCTTTGTCGCTGTTGCGAACAAGTGCAGTGATCTCTAGGTCTGGGTAGGCATTTGCAACTGCATAGAGGGCATCACCTCCGATGTAGCCGGTGGCACCTGTGCTGAACCCTGTTAGTATCTAAATGCTAACCTTAATGCTTCCTAGTATCGTTGGTGGTTCACATGTGCTTGCATGAGGTATCTTACAGACTTACATGAAGAGCTTTGGCATGTTTGGAGCGTTGATGTGATTGTATTGAGAAGACGAAGCAGAGGTTAAAAAAAACTGTTGCTTGGAGTGACAATATATGTTGGAATCACCAGGCTGCTGTCGCTTTGAAATCGTGTGGGCTTATAGATCCACAGCTAGCAGGAACGTACGTCACAGATGTGTACCGGTGGCTGCTAAGGACTTATCCGCCCAAACACAAGCGCCTTGCTCATGCAAGGCTACAGTGCTTACTGTACGCATACCAACAACAACCATGAGCTCTACAATCCATAGAAGAGTGTCGAAGTATTGTTTGGTGCTTAATCATCGACAATTAGCTAAGCAGTAGCCTTCATTCGAATAGCCTTCATCTGAATAGCCTTCATCTACGCCTGTCTGGCGCAATGCCCCGCAGTGGGGCACGCGCTTCTGGAAACTTACCTTGTTATATGCAAGCTTCAATATCTGCTGAGCTATGCTAAATATGCCAGTGAAGTAGTCGCGCACAGAAGCCTTTAAGCTTTGTCGCTGGATTTAGTCTCCGAGGCCTCGCAGCTCCTCACGATTGAGCCTCGGTAAAGTAGACGCAATTTACGTCATCACCTAACCATACAAACACCATTGTCACATCTGGATTACCATCTAACGTTGTTAAGTCGACAAAACTGATCTTCTGGCATAACCGATTAAACTCGTTTGCTACCAAAATGCCTCTCTGTACGCTTCACCTACTTGCTCTTCATAGCACCACACCTAACCCAGTCCTGACTTTCCTGTCAACACTCAAGTCCACAAACCTATCACCTCTCGTAGTCTCACGCGTCATACGTTGGATCATTCTTCCTTCTAAGCTTTCGACTGAACATCTCCTTGCTAGGAACATCCACTGGGATCTCCTACTCATTCTACCTAGCACCGATGCCCTTCCGTCAGAGCTCAAGAAACTGGCCCAACACCACTGGAGCGTAACAGCCGGTGTACCATCTCGTTTGGTCCAAGATTTCCCATCGAAGAACAACAAGCTTCTACATCCAGATCCAAGTTCCGTGCCTGAAGTCCAAACAAAAAAGAGCAACAAGACTACTGAGTCGAGCCAAAGTCTGGAACTCAGCGATGAGCTGAATAAATGGATCGAGACCTTCGTCAACAGCGGTGCTAAAGAAGGCAAAGGCGCAGTATCAATGTTCAACCTCCTCGCTTTCAATCCCGGGATGAAAGAAGAATACCTAAAATACGGCGCCGCATTCGCCAAATCAATCGGTTCGAAGCACGGTGGCAATGCAAAGATTGTCGGAAATGCGACACACGTTAACGGTTCGGCCATTGCCAAGTCTTCGAACAGCAGTGTTGGTACCAACGGTGAAGTAGGTGGCGGAAAAGACGACTGGGATGAGATTGCACTGGCGCATTATCCTAGCATCCTGCATTTTAGGGATATGTTGGCGAGTGAGGATTATCAAGAGGTCAACCATAGGCATCGTGTGCCCAGTCTGAGAGATACATGCATTCTCATGACGAGTGAGATCGCGATTGAAGAGTTGATGAGGGAAGGTAAAGGCGGAGCGAAGCTGTGAGGGTCTGTTCTAATCCGAAGATCATCTTACAGACACTGAGTGATAAAGTAGTACAGTGCGAATGCACTCGTAAACATTGTATATACGCGTATTATTTCTTCGTCTGCAATATAACCTGAGATTGCTGATACGGAGCTTTGCGCTGGATGGTGCCGCTATATAACTTCTCATATCCGATACATGTTGTTCACCATTGAACGAGGAGCCTTTCTATTGATCACATGTCATCCTCCGATACTACAATGAAGGCTTGAAAAGACATGCGACCAGAAGGTTCGCGATGAAGGCAGCGTCGACAAACTTAGAGGTCTCCAAGCGCTCTCAAGCATCTGAGTCGACGATCAATTCACAGAAAGACAGACGTCCAATCCCTTCACCAGGATGTAACATCATCTCTTTCTTGACCTTGCCCTGGCGGGTGCGCCATCCACCTCTCGGACTGTTGATGTCTGGTAACACCCAATTCCTCTTTTCTTGTTTCGCAACCCACTCTTTGCACAAATCCTCAGCCAATTCGACCTTCCGCTTCCAGATTTCGTCATTCTCGCCTTTCACTTTGAGCAGAATGGGAGTCTTACAGCCTCCTACTTCGGTAAGATCGAGAGTTTCGGAAATCAAACACCGGCGATGGAGTAGACATTCTTCAGCGCAGTCGTTCCGCTTGCACCTGTTACAGGATGGATAGGTCCTTGAACATGGGAGGCCGGCGAGTATGCATTGGAGACAAGAGGTAATCCAAACAGGTCGCGGCTCGTTGGGTTCTTGTGTCGAAAGAGGCGATTGAGCTTTGGGATCGAGAACAGTCGTAGGCTCACCGGTATCCGCATCCGAAATCGAAACGGAGAAGTCGAGACTGGGTGGTGGCACGCTCGGTGGTAGAGAAAAGTTGGGTGGCACCGGCCGCTCAGCTGGGCGTTCAGTCTTGGTTGCTAGCTCCCAATCGTCACTACCGATGCTCGTGGTATCAGAATCGTCATCTCGTGTCCCGTATCTCGGAGTTGGGCTGCTAAACAAGCCTTTGCGGAGAGGCCTATCGAAAATGCTCGGCTCTGAGAATGTAGTATCAGTGGGCGAAACTTCATCCTGTGTCGGACGTGCGCTTGTTTGCCTTATTGGAGTCGTCGGTTCCAAAACCCGTATCTCATCTTGGGAAATTCGGTGGCCTTCGTTTTCATCTGTCTCGGGGTCTCTGCTCTCTAACTTCTCTAGCCATCTCTCGATACGATTAGGATATTGCATCTGTTCTTGCGAGGTATCCAGCGGAAAACGCTTTCTAGGGTAGCTCATACTGATTATGGTTGATTTGGGGGTGTTTTAGATGTCCAGAGGTAAAGAGACACGGAGGTGGTGAGGCCGAAAAGATACAGTGATATCAGTTCACGGTGAGGTTCAAAACGCTAGTCCGGACACGTCAAGGAAGTGAGATATGAGTTCGACATGCTATCGGAATGCGGGGTAACGAGACCGATGATATACTCGAACATCAAAGGGAAGAAAGGCTTGCGAATTGGTGTTCATGGTTGTTTGGTGTCGTTCGTGGTTGGTGTAGCTGATTCTATGATCTCAGATCAGTCTACAGCCGACTAATGTGCATTTGCAAACAAATTTGGAAAAAGCGCGGCCTTCCGCTCGAAGCTTCTTATAGAAAGCCTCGGGTTCTTCAGCAGCCTCTTGATGGTCATCTCTCCAACTCTTGACTTTGGCATCTCGAGATGTCAGCTGAGATACAATGCGATCGATCAAATGGTGGCTCGAACAGCTAGACGTTGTACGCGACTTGGGGCTGCTTGATTTGTACGTAGGCGCTCTGTTGTTGCAGGAGGCTCTCGCTCGGCAGTAGTATGCAGGCGCCATGATTACACTGTTACATGCTGAGACCTTGGAGCAGAACGTGACAGGGCAGGGTTGATCTGCCGGGACATTATTATACGCGATGGAATCTGTCCCAATATCGATTTTTGGTATGCTGAGTAAACCGTGTGGTCTTGCGAAGCGTTGCTTCTCGTTATAGAAGAGTTTGAGGCGGAGCTAGGTAGCTTCAAAGATTACGAGCGAGTGAAAATGAGAACTAATTCGTTCCACGATTTATCATCATAGAACATCCATCGTGTCCATAATTCAAACGCGTTTTCGGGATAGCTGTATAACATCGAGCGATAGGACATATTGGCGATAGCTGGTTCGTGAGGGGAAAGAGCTCCACGCGGATGTCCAAGGCGTCGCGACGCGTCTCGGATGGTGTTATACGAGTCATGCTAGCGTGACGCGTAAAATGTCCCCGTTGTAAACCCAGCGACTTCACTTTATCACATGAACCTCTTGGATCTGTCTACCCTCAGTGAAACACGAAGAGCAGACTAGTAATATCGAGAACTTAAGTTCCAATCACAACGATCATTACACCCGAGCGTCAACCCTAGTGGCATGCCCTAATGGCATGCCCTAAAGGTCTTTTCGTTTCTAGTCGCCACAGTTCATTTCTAAGATACTCTTTGTCAAAAGATTCGATTCTCCGCATTTCCAGATCGAGCCACCGCTAGATCCGGAACCTCTGAGTTGAACGACCCGACACTATGCCTTGAGAAGGCGGGATTGATCAAGATGGTGTCCGAGCCCATGCTCTCAGTCGACGGTGACGTATTTGGCCACAATACTCAAAGTTCTCGAGTTAGTTATGGTGTTTGGTAGTATTCCAAGGCTTATCGTGTTGCATACATACAAGGTGAGCAGTTGTTTGCCAGAGTGAAGGTGAACTCTATTGCTAAGATTTGTGCGTTCCTTTGCCCTTTACATTGACAACGTTGTCAACTCAAACGCTCTCCCTGAAACCTCTTCTCGTATTTAGAACCAAATCTTTCGATATTTACAACAGCAGCTTCCCCAATCCACTACACACTCATCCGCACGAGCAAACCTGCACCCGCCAACACTAAAATGGAACCCTACCTCCCACCAAGGTACTACGAGCCGCAGAGCGATCTCCTTACTTTCGCCCTCGTCGTGAGCTTCGCCCTGTTCGTTGTGTTCGCCGGTTACAAAGTGGCAGCGTATGGCATGACCACCAAGTCGAGCCCAGGTAAGTTTCCACAATTGTTTCTCTCCGGGTGAAAGGTCTAACTTATACCAGAGATCGGCATGACCAAGAAAGAGCTCCAGGAGCTCGTGAGAAAGGGTGTACGACGCGAAGTGGAGATCATTGAGAGGTGCATGGCGGCGCGCGAGAGCCAACTTGACGAAGCCATCGACACGGCGCACCAGCATGAAGCTCGCATAGCGACACTGGAAGAGAAATACGACAAGGCTATGGAGGACATGGGCGCCCTGCGTGCCTCAATCAGCAGCCTTACCCCTGAGAACTTTCCGGCTACACCATTGGTACAGTCTTCGCCGTCTGAGTGCAGCTCATGGGCATCCAGCTACCATCCATACAACTCAGGTGGTGTCAGCATCAACGGCATGGAAGAACACGTGTCTGAGCCGCGAGTTTTATCATCACCAGATCAAGTGCCTGAGGTATCCAGCCCTCAACTTGATCTGGCGCTGGAAGGTGAGCTCGCTGAGTTGGGCGGCTGGGACCTGAACGTGGAGGCATCTGATGACAGCAGCGATGGTAGTAACACTGACCAAGATGATGAAGGCGAGACAAGCGATGAGTATGACGACCCAGAAACATCTGTTCCTTGCGTGATTGCGCCGAAAGTTGTCAGAAAGCCAATCAGACCACTGTCAAAGTGCAAGACGAAAGGTGCTAGCATCCTTAAGGATAGGCAGGAAGGTTCCTAGGTATGTTTTGTTACGAAATAAAACTCCTGAATTTTCTTAATCTCTTATGATAGTTTATCAGACACACATCGAATACTCCGGAATGACAAGATGCCAAAACGCTGGGCACTGTCCTGGGTCTGCACCATTCTCGCGACTCTCTTCGTTCACTCCCCACGCATCAAGAAGCGCCTACAGATTTCCACCCAGAGAACATCCAGCCCAGTATCAGCGTCAATTCTCTGAGCCAATTCGAACAACCTCTTCCTTCTCTTCTCATCATTTTCCATCCAAGCTTCGCTGCCGACCTCTCTGACTCCATCTTCGCTGACCATCAAGCCTCGCCTCTCCCCATCACTTCCAACAAATCTCGCACAAGGTGGCGTTCCTCTAACCATAAAATCCAGGATCGAGTTGCGCCATTGGGCAATCACAGGTCGATAATGCGAGGGCAAACGATCTTCATGCACACCACCAAGTAGTGTTGCGATGTCAAAAGTATGGGTTGCAAAAGCACCGCGCTCACGGATCGGTCCCGGGAAAGGGTCTGGGAGGTCAAAGACATGGAAATAGGTCTCTTTGATCAGATCGCTCTCCGCAATGCTAAGTGCGGCAGCAAAGAAACCTATGTCGCTTTCGAAAAGACAGATACGCTGGAGCGCGTCCGCATCATCAGCAACACCTTCGATGCCGTAGATGTCCATTAACTCCGCGCCATGTCCCGAAGACAGAACGTCCACAGCGATGCGACGAAAGGCCTCCGCATGGTTCTTGCGGCCGGAATCATTCTTCATCATATTGTAGGAGATGCCGCCATCGTATGTGGTGGATCCGACGATTTGGGCTTCAACAGGTTTCGCCCACTCTCTCCAGTCTGGAGGAGCAACTTTTCCCTTCCTAGCCAAGTCCATCGTCGGTCGTTCGAATGGGAAAAACTCGCTGTTCGTGCACGGTAATCCAACCCAGGCCAGATCTCGAATCTTCGATATGTCGACGCCAATCACATCTCTAGCGATAGCTTCAGTATCCCTCTCACTACCACCGTCTTCTTTGATACGAACATCCAGCTTCTCGGCGTACTTGAGGAAGTTATCATGATGCTCGTCATGCGTCATTGCCGGCATGGTAACGGGCGTTCCAGAGAACATGATCGCACGCTTGAACAACGGCCTACGCATCGTCTGCACCGAGATACTTTCGCCACCTGCGCTTTGTCCAATGACTGTAACATTATCGACATCTCCACCAAATCCTTCGATATTCTCGCGTAGCCATTCAAACGCCATGTTCTGGTCATAGAGACCATTGTTTTCCGGTACTAGATCCCCAGCACGATTTGAATGCCAAAAGCCTAGTGCACCAAGTCGATAATTGATACCTACGAAGAGGATAGGCTTCTTGTGCTCAATAGCATGACGCACAAGGTTCTCCGGGTTGTAGTATGGTCTATTCGCGGAACCGAGAAAGTATGCGCCACCATGGATGAAGACGAGGACTGGTAACTTTGCACCCGGACGCATCTTTCCACTTCCATCGACACATCCCTCTGGCAAGTGTATGGAGAGGTTCAAGCAATCCTCTGATTGCTCTTCGTCTTCTGGTAGATTATCGATCGGCAACGGGATGTTAGATGCATCGGACTTGACGCTACCCCACGGCTGGATGCTGGATGCTCCTGGTCTTGTCGCGTCGAACACTCCATCGTGGTACCGTTTGCTTTCGCCATCAGACAGCCTTTCTGACAGCTCTGCCCGTGAGAATCGTTGGGCAATCTTACCATATGGCAGACCTAAGATCTTCACAATCGAGCTATTTGTTTCTCGAATACACCTTATCGCACCGAGTTTCGCATGATTGAAGATAATGTTGGTCATTTTGTTTGTGTTGCTTTGAGCATTTGGTGAAGAAGTTACGTCAAGAGTACGGTACGCACATGGCTCCCAAGAGTGGTGACGTCAAGAAAGTACTTCTCATAGTCTACCCTCTGACTACGATATACCGATCCCTCTGCCTTGAAACCAGATCAACAACCCTAGATTTTATCAACTCATAATCAATACGAAGACCTCTTCACTTTAGAATGGAGCACAAATGCCTGTTGCTGCTCACCCAATCCGGTTAGCCACTGGATCTTTTTGGAGTTCGAGATGCGCGCACAGTATCCCAACAATCTCAATCGAACTTGGAGAACTGCCGATTATCAAACATACATGGTCGAATCCATCGTAAATTCCAGAGATAACGTGCGCGTTCCTGCGCAAGCGAAACCAGAAACCAGTATGGCGGAATCACGCTACCACCACCACGGTTCTACCTCTGCTAAATCTCGGTCTGAAAACTCGAGAGATGTATAATACCGACCCTCATTTCATGGCTTGGGAGAAGCCTTGTATGCGGGTACTTATCTTTTCATACCGTATATGGCTATACTATCTTTTGCGCCTTCTTTTTTCGGTTAGTACACCACGAGCTAGAGCCTTCACCACTCACCAGTCAAAGCTTCGACTCATATCAAAAAGCTTGTCGTCCCACCGGCAGTCTGGTTAAGCACAATCGACAGGATTGTCTTGCATTTGACTGAGTTGGACGACAGTTCATACAGGCAAGATGTTGAAGACCTTCTTTCTTGTTTCACTCGCCTTGGGCGCCTCGGCTGTCCCCACCACCAAGCATTACGCCCAACGTGACAACGACACTAGTCTCAGTGTCAAGCTCTCTGTCGCAAATGGTCTTCTGGATGCACCCACTGATGGTCGCATTGTGTTGATGTTCGCCCCCAACGGAACCGATCCTCTCGATGATACCGATGTCACCTCTTCTCCGAACAAAATCTTTGGAAAGAATGTATACGACTTTGGCCCAAAGCAACCAGTCACTCTCTCAGGCGGAAACAACGACGGTACTGCTACTGGTGTGTATGGCTGGCCAAATGTTAGCTTGAGTGACATCGATCCGGGTACCTACAGTGTGCAAGCCTTTCTCACTCGCTACGAGACAGTCACGAGGAGCGACGGTTCGAAAGTTTCTATCCGTTTTCCATGTGGCGATGGCGCGCCTAATGTCAATGGATATGGAAGTTTGATTACAACGCTCCAAGACATTGAGATATCGGGAAGTGGGCAAATTCTCGAACTGACTTTCAACAACATCACTGCTGTTGAGAATTTCGCTGGCAAGGAGATTGGCGGATGCAACCAGGGCAACTACGAAGACACAGACACACTCAAGCATGTCAAGATCCGAAGCAAGAAGTTGAGCAAGTTTTGGGGTCGCGACATGTACGTTGGAGCCAACGTAGTACTTCCTGCTGGTTACGACGCCAACGATAAGAAGACACGATACCCTGTCATCTACAACCAAGGCCATTGGCCAGCTGGAGAAGGTGCGTACAACTACGGCGATGATGAGGACTTTACGGCAGCCTGGGATGCTGGTATCATTCCTGCAACCAACACCACTGCAGAGCGACCAGCACCCAAGTTCATCATGGTAACATTCCGTCATGAAGCTCCATACTACGACGACTCCTATGCTGTCAACACAGCAAACTTGGGTCCTTATGGTGATGCTATTAACGAGGAGCTCATTCCTCATCTCGAAGACACCTTCAACACCATCCGCGCGCCCTACGCACGCGTACAGGATGGAGGTTCAACCGGTGGTTGGGAGTCGATTGCCAACGTCATCTACCGTCCAGATCTTTTTGGTGTCTGCTTTTCCTCCTACCCCGACTCTCTTGACTTCCACCGTCACCAGGATATCGAGCTCTACAGTGCTGCCAACGCATACACGCGCGCGAATGGTAGCTCTGTACCCAGTATCCGCACTCACACTAATGGAACGGAAGTAATTCTCGCCACTGTCGCGCAAGAAAACCACTGGGAGTTGACCTTCGGCACATCGTCACGCTCATTCAATCAATGGGATGTCTGGAATGCCGTTTTTAGTGTCCAAGGTTACAACAACTATCCTCTCGAGCCCTGGGACAAGGTTACTGGTGAGATCTATCCCGAGGCTGTTGAGTACTGGAAGCCGTTCGATCTTAGCGACTACGTCGTTACCAACTTCAACTCTTCCCGCAACCTCGGTGCCGCCCTCGCTGGACGCATTTTCGTCTACGTAGGAACTTGGGACAACTACTTCCTCAACGAAGGTGTCATGGAGTTCCAGAAGCGCACCGATGCCGTTGGAGGAGCTGGTTGGGCTAATGTCACAATCCTACCTGAGAAACCTCATGGTGGTAACTATCAAGCCCGCGAGATTTGGGATTACCTCGAGTTGGTAGACCGATGGGTCAAGGATCACGCTCCTGACGGTCCTTCGCCACTTTCTCCTTCTGCCACTGCACCGTCCACCCGTGGAAATGTATGGGAGGATGTCATCAAGTATGGTGGGCGGAAAGCTGCTGTCAAGCGTCAAGCCGATCCTAGCATCCAGGACAAGAAGGCTAAGGTGGGTCAAGAGGTTACTGCAAGTGTTGGACGATGGGATCCAGGCGTCAAGCTCACCGCACAGTGGATCTTGAACAGCAAGCCCGCATGCGAAGCTTTCAGCGTCGAACAAGGAGCAAGCGTCAAGTATGCGCCTACAGCAAAGGGCCACATCCAGCTGCTTGTGACAGGAGAAAAACGCAACTACGCGACGGAGACACGCAAGAGCGAGAGGGTGCTCGTAGGCAGGTAGTAGGATATCAAGAACTATACATAGTTCAATCAATGTTGAATAGTCGGTTACATTGTACTGTTGCTCCTCATACACATTCCTGCAGCTAATGACCGAATAGGGGTGCTTGCGGGGATATGCCAAAGTTTCCCGCATGTTCTACCCGCAATCTTCGTGTTCCTGCATGCCATGGGTGTTGTCCGGCACACCCGTCGTTTCCCCATTTAGTAACGCATGATGCGGCGCCACTTCCGCGCACAGCCTAGCTCGGAGATTTTCATCTCCACCTACCTCACCGAGGTACTGTTAATAGTTGTCCATGAGTAATCATCTCAATCGTCAATGTGAGGATCATCCGATGTGTATTGGCGGGCGAGCAGATTTCGGTGATGGCACGACTGCCCATCGGAATAAATGTCTGTAAGAGAAGATTGTAAATCGTGGAAGAGCAAACGAGCATAGACGGAGACTACTGGGAGCAAGTTAGCCGACCCTACACCTGACCGCCTACGAATGCTACGCAGTTGCGAGTGAGCACCAGACTAACTGTCTACACCGTCTTGTCTACTGTCGTATCTCCACGGCATCCGGACCCCAGCAGCGATCCGCTCCGGTGGGTCGGCTTTTCTTGCTCCTCCGAGCTTACCACCGCTGCATCTGTGCATGGATGAACGTAAACACAACGGTAAAAAGCTCACCCAATGTCAGTGGTAGTGCTCTATACGAGCGCACTGTCTAGATCCTAGGCCCATGCTAGGGTTCCAACACGAGGCGGTGCAGGAGGCGGTGGGTATACGTGACGTCTCTTAGACCGCCCTTGACGTCTTGATACGAAGTAGTGAGTTTATATAAGAGGTCGTCGACATCGCTTTGTGAAGCTCAATATCGAAACAATCTCATTTTATACCAACCAAAACTACCACCAACAACAACCTTTCCAACCAACCATCAAAATGCAGTTCACCACCGCTCTCTTCGCTCTTGCTGCCGCGACCGCCGCGAATGCCGCTTCCGACCTTGGTGCCTGGAACGTTACCATTGAGAGCAACAGCGCCGCCAACGGCTATAGGTCGCGCACCGTCCTCGCTGATTTTGCTTCCGACGCCTATGCTGGCGACGACGTTATTCGCACCGTCTGCAAGTACGAGTTCATCCCTGGTGCCGACGGGGCCAAGGAGACAGAGAGCTGCGAGCCCAACACCTTCTCTTACGAGTACGATGGCACAAGTAAGTGTCCTCTCCTCCGAGCGTCCGGGATTTAAAGTACCAGGATGTGTGTTCTTCCGAACAATATGCTAACAACAAAACAGCTGTCAAGGTTCAGCAGAACATCGAGAAGCCCAACCCCATGACCGTCTTCGGCGAGGCTCCCCTTACACAAACTATGCAGCCCGGCGGCAATGGCAGGGGTTACAAGGGTAACGCCATTTTCGATGCCACCCGTGCCATTGCTTAAGCTCCGCAACATGAACATCCGCGGTAGACCTGTAAATACAAAAGGAGGACATGACTGTACATATCACCAAACGACACAATGAACTAGAGGTTTAATGTAACAACTTCAATTGAAACTACTTTGGCTACTCACGAAGAGCGCCTTACTATACTATTCCCATGATCTCATGTACACCACACCCTCGTGATAACCCATGACATTACGCCGTCTGCAATGAATCGAAAGATTTGAATAGTTTGCCAAGGAGGAACGCCTATGCTCCGTCATAGAATCGTGGTCCTCGCCCCGGTTCCACTTTAAGAATAGACCCTAGTCAGCAAAGTGCTGGTTGATTGAATGAGAACATGTCAGTAGGCTACTACGCTTCGCCAAACAGCCGGGCAGTGATGTCTCCCATGTAGGCCTCTTCTAGCTCGTAATCCTCGCCGCCCATACGATCGATACCGACGTACTCAAACGAAGCAACAACAGCTTCGACATCGAAGCCCATTGCAACAAAGCGGTCGACCAGGTCCTTGTTGTAGCCCTTGTATGCGGCGAGTTTTGATTTCTCTTCGTTCTGCTTCGCCTGTTGGGCCTTCTTTTTGATGGACGCAGCGGTGGCACCCCCACTACCCTCAGCAATCTCCTTCTTGGGCGCACCAGCATACGTGACTGCCCACTCGCGTGCCTTGTGTTCGAACTCAGCTGGGTTACGGATGAGCATTCCAGCGACTTCTGCGTCTTGTGGGTCTTTCGGTTCGGGTGTGCTGAGGAGAGATTGGAGCGAGATCAGAGCGGACTTGATGGTCAGAACCGGCGACCATTGCGAGGAGAGCGTGTCTAGACAGATGGCCCCCTAGTGCTGTTAGCTATCTTGAAGCGTGCCTTAGAACTTTGCTTGTCCCTTACCGTCTGTGAGCTGACATTAGGGTGCCAGATCTTGGTCTCGAACTTCATCAGCGGTGGACGGAAGGGGTATTCGCTCGGGATCCGGATGTCGACATGGTAGGTAGCTCCCTCGTATGGTGTGTCAGGCGGTCCGAAGAACTGACCGCGTAGATGTGTTAGGTCTTCCCCGTTGCCTGCCGGTTCGACGACGATCTTGGAGTGCTGATCGTTGTGGATGTCGGCAATCTCCTTGGCGATGCGCCGATTACGGTTGGAAGTCATTGTGGTGGATGATGACTGAGACCTTGAAATCGAAGGGGGCGCGTTTGTATAAGTATTGGAATCAGGCAACAGAAGGGCGCAACCAAGTTGCTTCTGGGTAGACGGGTCAGCCTGAGGCTCCGCAACGTGATCCGGGCTCCACTAAGTTGTGGTGCGGGGATGTGTCATACAGAGTCTTGGGGGTCTGAGGAGGGAAAAAGGCTTCTTGCTTCACCTGAACAGCGACTGTAATGGGGTTAGACTTACTCTAGTCTTGGTAGCTTTTGCGATAGAGAGTACCTCTTAGCCCGCGTGGGGAGCTATGGAGTGGCTCACCGGCGGGGTCAGAGCTCAGAGAGTGAAATATACTTGAGTTTTGGAGAAGCTTTTGGGGGAAGGAGAAGTTACCGTGAAATAAGTTGCTCAGTGAGAAGTGTATAGCTATCGGACCGGGCCTGACGTGTCTGATGTTCTATGGAGGTGGAATGGTGAGGCTTCCAGCGGTTCGAGGCAGTGACGCCACAAGGCGCTAACCCCGATCCTCCGACATCCACGAGCTTCGGAATCAGCGCATCAACACCTCTTACAAACAACCACCGCCTCACTGCCCCCATCGCCTCTACCACCACCCTCGCTGTGGTAATCTCTCCTCTAATCCTATTATACTGTTGAGCGCCCGATTCGCCTTTCCTCACCTGATCGCGTGTCATGGTAAGATCGCCTCTCATCGGAAGCCACCACGGCAACATGCTAAAGACATACAGGGTAACCAGCAATCGAGTGCTGGAGGCGGCGGACCTCCAGGAGACGATAAGAACAAGAAAGACAAGGTATGTGCTGTCCAGAACACACGGAATGATGGCTCTCGGGAGTCCGCTATCTGTCGCCTCACCGCACCTCACAGATACTAACAACGGCGTCTGCAGAAGGAGAAGCCAAAGTACGAGCCACCGCCACAACCCACAACCCGCATCGGCAGGAAGAAGAAGAAGGCCGCTGGCCCCAGTGCCGCCGCGAAGCTCCCGACCGTCTACCCAACTGCGCGATGCAAGCTACGGTACCTCCGAATGCAGCGAATCCACGATCACCTCTTGTTAGAGGAGGAGTACGTCGAGAACCAGGAGCGCCTCCGCAAGGCAAAGGCGGTCAAGGAAGGCAACGCGCCTGCTGCTGCCAACGCCGGGGACGGCGAAGACCGAAACGCTGATGAGCGCTCGCGCGTCGACGACATGCGAGGCAGCCCCATGGGTGTCGGCAACCTAGAGGAACTCATCGACGACGACCACGCCATCGTATCTAGCGCCACCGGCCCCGAGTACTACGTCTCCATCATGTCTTTCGTTGACAAGGACCTGCTAGAGCCCGGAGCGAGCATCCTATTGCACCACAAGTCCGTTTCAGTAGTCGGTGTACTCACAGACGATGCCGATCCGATAGTGTCAGTCATGAAACTTGACAAGGCACCGACAGAGTCGTACGCGGATATTGGTGGTTTGGAGCAACAGATTCAGGAGGTGCGCGAGGCTGTTGAGCTGCCTTTGTTACATCCGGAGCTGTACGAGGAGATGGGTATCAAGCCGCCGAAGGGTGTCATTCTCTATGGTGCGCCAGGTACCGGAAAGACGCTTCTCGCAAAGGCCGTCGCCAACCAGACTAGCGCAACTTTCCTGCGTATCGTGGGTAGTGAGTTGATTCAGAAGTACCTAGGAGACGGACCCAGGCTAGTGCGACAGCTCTTCCAGACCGCCGCCGAGAACGCGCCCTCTATTGTCTTCATCGACGAAATCGACGCTATCGGTACCAAGCGTTACGAGTCAACATCTGGTGGTGAGCGTGAGATTCAGCGAACTATGTTGGAGCTGCTTAACCAGCTGGACGGTTTCGATGATCGTGGAGACGTCAAGGTCATCATGGCCACCAACAAGATCGAGACGCTCGACCCTGCCCTTATCCGTCCTGGTCGTATTGACCGAAAGATTCTCTTCGAGAACCCCGACCGTGAGTTTCACAATATATTGGAAAATGTGCAGATGCTGACCACCATGCAGAAACCACCAAGAAGAAGATCTTTACTCTCCACACTTCCAAGATGTCACTCAACGAGGATGTCGATCTTGACGAGTTCATCAACCAGAAGGACGACCTTTCTGGTGCTGACATCAAGGCCATCTGCTCCGAGGCAGGTCTTATGGCGCTCCGCGAGCGTCGTATGCGGGTCAACATGGAGGACTTCCGTACCGCAAGGGAGCGTGTTCTTAAGACGAAGACTGAGGGTGAACCCGAGGGCTTGTATTTGTAAGCGTAGGAAGCATGCGAGGTCTGATATCATCTTCAACACTCAAGAGCTATTTGCAAGTATATCAGTAGAAGTTGCACGTATGAACGACCTGATCACGACAGGTTTACAGTACTCACAGTCAGTCAAACCTTTCCTTCTGTTGTGATGTTTTCGTGAGCCTGTCGACAATGAAACTTTGTTCTTTTGCTAGAACTGTCATGGACTGGCAACTACAACAACCCCAGACCTAGCTATTTGACGCATCTACACCATTGACAGTTCCTCGCTGTCGTAATAAAGCTTTCCAAGTTGCCTAGTAAGTAGCACCTTCCTTCTATGCTCCTGGTCTCAGTCGTGACCGTGCACCGCTTGTGTCATCCGATCTGGGTCAAGGGAAGTCACCTCGTCGCATACCTTTCGCGATCTTTCTCGCCATGTTGCGCTATCTTCTTTGGCTTCTGTAAATGGCTCTGTCGAATTGGGCAGCAAAGAGGCTTCGGTTGGTTATATAGTCTTGTCTTCCTCATCGCACAGTCCTGACTGAGTTATGGTCTTTCAGTATTAGGAAGGAGCGTCATCACATTGGCGACACATCACACAGGCAAATTTCAGCCGAGATCTAATGTACTAAAACCCTCAGCATTCGCGGTGTTACTGCCTTCACTTAAGTAGAAGGGCTAGCTATACAGTCCGCAAAAGTGAGAGACCGGTACTAGCTCGTCTCCCCAGGGATATAAAAACCGCTTACCAAACCCAATTCGATATCTTGTCTCCCCCACCACAATAACCAGTTAAAGTTGGATTCTGGATTGACGACCTCACATTGTCGCCGCCTTCGGGGCAATTGAGCTCAGTGTCTCCCAAGAGAATACGACTGCTTCCACTATACACGACCTCGACACCTCATTCGCTATGGAGATCGAGGCACCCACCTTCATCTCGCTCAACAAGGCTCAGAAGCGCGCGCTCATTCTCCGCGACCAACTTCGCTTTCATGATCCGCACCACCTGGATTTGTTCATTGAGGGTATCAGTAACGATGAGCCACCTACTTACACCAAAGTGAACGGTATCATCAAGCCTGAACTGGTCTTGGCCACACTTAAAGAAGAAGCCAGACGTTTCGATCTTGGCAACGTACAACTACCGGAAGAGCATAACTCCATATACCGCGTTTACCTAGTGGTAGAAGATGGCCAGATCCAGATGCAGACTGAGGATCCTTTGCCACAAGATGAAAACGTCCTTGACTCCCAACCTATTCATGGCTTCATTGCTAGGACTATGGTACCAATGTTCAAAGAAAAATTCCAGGTTATCTTCGCGAGGATGAACAAGATCAACGAGGCTAGGCGGGCCGCTTACAACATGCCTAACCAGGCGCCAGTTTTGTTTCATGAAGGAGAGGTATGTTCGTTAGCATGTTATGGACTCTGTCAGGTCCCCTGCAGACATCTTTTCGAACATAAGTTGCGTGGACCAAGTACTTCCTGCTGACTGGGTACAGACACTCGCAAGGCTCGATCCAGCGAAGGCTGAGCAGGACCGGACTCTTACTCGTGGTAATCATTTTAGTCATTATGATAATACAGCACTGACGAAATGGTAGTGACGAAGTCACGCAAGCGAGCACTGAATGAGGAGATCGTTCAACATGTCTCCAACAAGCGCAAATGCGTTGGTCTCGACGCAATCCCTGAAGATGCGAAGCGTAAGACCTTCGACACGATTTCGAGCCACGTCAAAGTTGATTTGTTCAACTCTATCGTCAATACGGCATTCCCAAACTTTAACAACCTGATGATTGCGTCCTGGAACGTGATCACAATCTATACGGCTTGCGGTAGCGACTTTCCAGATCTTCACAAGGCGATGGTCGATCTCAAAGGAGTCCTCCAGGATTTCGACGAGTCTTTTGGTCAGCACGTTGATCGAGCCCCGCCTAAATACAGGGACGACTTTGGTGGACCTTCTCGGGACGGTACGGATGAGGATGGGACCCAAGATCGTAACGGGAGGCGCGATCAGGAGCGTTACAAGGACTGCAAAAACGATGACGTTGATCATCATGGGAATCTCTTCGAAAATCATGTGCCTGTCTTGGGACAGGGAGGAGTTGGTGACTCTAATCAAGTTGGCGCTACCACTGCTAACAAAGCGGCGCAGGTGCAAGAGGGCATTGCTGAACAAGGTGACGGCACGGAAGATTCAGACGGACACGATGACGAAGACGACCAAGTACCTCCTGTGGATCCAGGTCTGGCTCCCACGACCGAATATCCCAGCGAAGTTTGCCGACCTGGCTCACATCATATGGCAGAAACCCATGTTGGAGGCCAAGAGTACGCTCACCATCATCACGCACATGTGAAGAAAGTTCGAGAGCAGCACGTCGACGACGACGATGCTGAAGATCTTCCCCTCATTACATTACGATCAGGATCTCGTCGTGAGGCGTACTCATCCTCCGTTGAAAGGAAGCGTAACGAAGAGTCGCCCGTCGATAAAGCTACTCCTAAGACTATACAGAACGCGACCAGCACCAAGGCATATTCTGCGGAGACCGATTCCCACTCAGAGCTCGATCAACAAACGCCACAACTGCAAGATGGCCCGGCCGCAAACCCGACTTCTGCTTCATCGCCTCAACCTAGGAAGAAGAAGCAGCGCGACATCTCTAGCTACACCATCGTCGAACTCGAAAAGAAGTATAAGGAGCGCGAGGCTCACATTCTGACTACCTTCGAAAACGACATGAGCAAAGTCCCGGAGAAGCACCGCAAGGCCCTCGAGTCGATGAAGGCTCTGCTTGAGGGTCGTAAGAAAGATGAAGCGCAGGAGAAAGCCAACAAAATGAGCGATTCCTCTGGAAAGTTTGGACGTCCGGGTACCAGCAATGGCGGCATGTTCGGCAACTATACTGGCAAATCTCCCAGCAACCATCTCGGCAACTCTGTCCTAGGAGCGAAGAAACCAGCAAGCATCGCGCCGGTGGCGCCAATGTTTCCGAACGGCAGCCGAAGAGATCCGAGGAATGGTGTTGCACAGGGTAGGACAGGCAACACATCTCCTTACGGGCGTGGTAACTGATGCTAAACCGAACGGGTGCGCCTCGGAGGGAGAGGATTCCTTACAAGTTTTTGAAGAATCACGTTGAACGCATTGTTGATTGACACGAGGAGTCTCCGGGCGGAATCCAGGCGAGATTTGGGTAGTTTGCTACGGTGTGGGCATTTGGTGGCATCGATTTGGTTGAATATTCACGAAACTGGTGAGACATTGGATAGGCGTCGGTTTATACACGCGACAGGTTAATGACTGGGAGCATGCAAAGGCCTTCAAAAGGCAAAGTGTTGGTTAGACGTCGGTTTATTAACATGACGGGGTAATTGGTAATAGGAGGCAGCACGCCACGGCCTTTGATCTGGAATCTTGCATAGCCAGATTAGCAAGAATGTGAAATGATTTTGTTTACCCTCTTGAAACTCCTTGTGCTACTCGCTTGATGAGCACACTGGTATCTTTAGGAACACCTATAACGCCACCCAATGTCGCCTGATACGAGTGAACGCCAAATTTATATGCATATCCTTGACCATCACGACCGCACTACTCCGCCTTCTTAAGCTCAGGCCCCCAGAAAGCATCAGACTCCTTCTCATACCCCTCCCTCGCCAGTTTTCTCCTCTTGGCCTTACTCTCCTCTAGCGCATCACCCTGCACTGCATCCCTCTTCTGCGCCTGATTCAACTTGACCAAATCGGCCTTGTCTGGATCCCGGCAGTTCTTAAGCTTCTGCATTAATGTCTTGATTTCCGCCTTATGCTTCGCGTCCCTCGCCTCCCGCTCTGGCGCTGGTAGTGTATTATTGACATAAAGACGGTGGCTTGAAATAAGAGATGCACATTTCCGCAATGTGCTCAGGAGTTTGTCGTAAACCGGATTAGACGTAGGCACCTTGAGTGACAGGTAAAACAACGTGAGCGGTTCATCGGCGAGGAGATGGGCGGACAACCAGATCTGAGAGGGCGTGTACAGGAAGTACGCATCTGTCAACACGGCAATAGTGCGGAGGGTGTTAGTCGCCACACCATACGCATTATGTATCCTCTCCTCAACCTTCTTCTCGGGCATCTTCATCGCCGGACCTCCAACCTTTACCGGAACAGAACAAATCTTAGCCTGGATCTCCTTCGATCCTAGTCCCTGCGCCGGCCCCTGGTATTTCCCATGCGCCATCTCCAGCATTTCCATGTGACCAGCCTTGATAGCGCGGAATGGATGCCGGACGTCGAGGTTGTAGCGGAGACTCTGGACGATGATGTATTCGGGGGCGAGGACGTCTTCGGCGGTCACGTTGCGGCCAGCGCCTTCAGCGTACTGCGAGACGTGGATGGGGAAGAGCTCGACTTTGGTGGCGAGAAACATTATTGTGCGGAGGATGTTGTTAACGTGGTAGGTCATGGGAGAGTTGTAGAGGTAGAAGCGGCGGAGGAATTGGATACATGTTGACTGGTGATGCATTAGTGACCATCTCTCATCTATTTCCTAGTATGAAGTGCTGGAGGCGTATAAAGAGCAGGAGAAGTGTAGTTAGACATACGACGACGTTCAAGGGGAAGCTGTAATGGTTCCCCAGGGCGACTGCGCGTTCGCAGAATTCGTTTACTATCTTCAGTTCCTCCTCTGCGGTGAGGCAGTTTATTTCTGTTACGCTTTGCATTCGCCCATCTGGAGTGTTGGTTCCGCTAGTCCCGCTCCCGTTCTCCTTGTCTATGCCAGATCCAACAGTATCATTGTCCACGGCGTCGTTGCCGCGCTGGGCTCGTAAACGCGCAACATTCGCTTTGACGCGCTCGGTGGCTTGAACGTTGATCTTCAGCCGTTGGGCGGCTAGTTGTGGCGCGGTGAAAGACCAATTTCTAAACTGCGTAGAGTTGCGATAGAGGTCGTCTTCGGTGAGCTGCATGGTCGTGGTGATTGGCCGAAGCTGGGGCTGGGAGCGTGGCACCAGGATTTGGGTGGTGAGAAGGGACGTGATGTCGCGACTGCAGGGCAAGTCCAGCCGAGGCGCCTCGCGCGCCTTCTTTCCGCTCTGCCTTTCGGTCCTTCAGCGTCGCATCCTTCACCCTCTTCTGCCTGATAACATCAAATATTTCATCTACTTGAGCTTTTTCCAAGATTCGAATATCCCAGATGACGGTCTTGCTAGATCTTGGCGGTACCTGTCCATCACCTAGGCACAAAGGCATGGCAGTACCATGACCGTGGTCCTGTCAAGTTACTAGAGCTTGGAAGTACGCGAAGCATGCGGCTCGTCATGCGCTGCGCCAATGACCCTGTCAATATGTAGGCCTTCTAGAATACCCTCAATTGTGCTCAAAGTGTACCTCAATCATGCTCAGTGGGCACTGAAGGAGTATGCTACAAGAGGCTGTCCCTTCCGCGCTCCTGACCACATCGATTTCCTTCTTCTGCCAGTCGCCACCACATACTCCGCCTCATCTCCGCTACCTATGCTGCTCGACTCAACGAGTAAAATGCCAAGGCCAACCGTGGAGATCGCCCTTTCGGTTTCCCAGAATTCGTATTAGTCGAGATAAGGACCTTGGTGCCTGGGTGAACGTCTGCCGATAGGCGCGCTTCGGTTCAACTCCACTTCCGTTCTTTTGCATTCCGTTGCCTACCGCATAGATCGGAAGAGCGAGGTTTTCCATTTTTAGTCGGATTCAAGCACACTCTTGAGCACCGGAATGGCGACATCTGACACGCAGCATCCTCTTGACGGAAGTTTGCCTGGAATGTCCTCGTGTATCCACGCACAGCATCGATCCGGCTAAAGTCTATCGTCGGCTTACACCATCCAGTTCACCACTTTCTCTAGAATCAATAGTCAGGTTCAAAGCTCCTCACGGTTATTTGGTCGTGGCGCGCATGGGGTCCAGTCATTCTTGGCAAGCAAAGCAGCTTCCTCTTTAGGCTACGCTATCTACCAATCCCCATCTCCGCTCAAGAAGATCCCACCCTAGGTTGCACTGCGTCTGTGTAGCCCCGCCATGGCCTCGACCAGCATGCCCTGCAGTATACTGGGGTACACCAGCCGTAGTTCCATGCTCCCATGCTCGAATCCAAGGCGGAATGCTTGCCAAGCACCACACTATTCTCGGCGTACATGAACGATTGCCTGCAAAAATCACGCCCAAGACTTCACCAAGGTTCGCCCAGGACCTTGCTGCATACAACGGCCGCTGTCGTTGCTTCTATACGGCCTTGGTTGCTTATACTAACTTTTCGGAGTACCTGCGATAGGAAGGTCTGCTCATGATAGTCATCTACGGCGTCCTGCACGCGACGGCATCATGGCAGGTCGGTGCTTCCGAGAGGGTGGTGCAGAGAGGGGAGGATATATAAAGTGTTGTAACCTGCTCCCAGGTTCTCGGATCATCATCAACTGCCAACCGTCAATCCGCAGTCTTGTTCGCAAAGATGAAGTGGGCTACTATCACCACGGCTTTGCTGCCTTTGGTCGCCGCTCATGGCTTTACCCACCAGCAATATGCCTCTGGAGAGGTCATGGACCTCATGATGTCCGGCAAGGAGATGGCATGGGCTAAGCAGCGCGCTGCTGGCAACTACGACAGCAAGCGCTGGAATGGCTTCTCCCACAAGCGCTCCAACAAGAACAAGATTGAGTGCAAGCACGGCCGTGTTGAGGCTGTCAAGGGAGATGCCGACCAAACCTACAAGGTAAGAAAGATCATTCCACCAAAACCATTCCCAATTAACACTAGCACAGTGCAAGAACATCGATCTGTACGACTTCAAGACGCACGAGGAGCTCGGTGATGCCATTGGCGAGGGAAGTGGCTCGTGGGGTTGGTCGCACAAGGGCCGTGACTTCGTAAGTAATCCCTGTTATACCGGATTATCCTCTGGATAAAAGCGAACCAAAACTAATTCCAATTAGATTGCCATCGGTCAGACTTACGGTGCTTCTTTCTCCGAAGTTACCAAGGACGGTCAGTTGGAGTACCTTGGACGCCTTCCCGCCAACAACGACTCCGTTATTTGGCGTGAGATCAAGGTCGTTCGTGACAGCCTCATTGTTGGTTCCGAGGGTGTTGGTCACCACGTCCAGGTCTTTGACCTGAAGAAGCTGCTCAAGCTCTCTCCCAAGAAGCCTTACACTTTCGATATCAAGAAGGACACTGCCCTTGTCGACATCAACCAGGGTATCAAGGGCCGTACCCACACTGTCGTCGCCAACGAGGAGAAGAACTATGCCGTCGCCTGCGGTGCTGGCGGTCGTCCCGGTCGTAATGACACCTGTGCTGGTGGACCCATGTTCATCAACATGGACGATCCCACCAAGCCTTACGTCGAGGGTTGCAACGGCCAGGACGGCTACACTCACGACGCTCAATGCATTGTCTACCGTGGACCTCACAAGAAGTACTACGGCCGTGACATCTGCTACGGTTACAACGAGGACACTCTGACCATCTACGACGTCACCAACAAGAAGGGTTTCGGTAACGCTGGTGCCATCATCTCTCGCACACCCTACGTTGGAGCTTCCTACACCCATCAGGGTTGGGTTCTCGACCCCTACTGGCAAACTCACATCGTGATGGACGATGAGCTTGACGAGGGCCAAATCGACCCCAACCGCACTGCTGTTGACAGTCCCGCCAAAGATGGTTTCGCTGTGACCTACATTTGGGACATCCAGAACCTTGAGAAGCCCGTCGTCACCGGCTACTACAAGACCACCACCCGCTCTGTCGACCACAACCAATACGTCTACGACGGTCTTGACTACCAATCCAACTACCAGGCCGGTCTCCGTATCCTTGACGTCTCCAGCATCCCCAAGTTTCCTGACGGCTCCAAGGTCAAGGAGATTGCCTACTTCGATGTCTACCCTCCGGATGATGTCAAGCCCGGCGGCGGTGACGCTCTCTGGGACGCTGGTACCTGGTCTGCCTACACCTTTGAATCTGGTTACGTTGTCATCAACACCATTGACCGTGGTGTCTTTGTTGTCAAGCAGGCCGATGTCAAGGGCAAGAGGAGGGGTCGCGGCCAGTACTGGAACAAGTACTAGAGCAATGTGGTGGATAATGATAGATACCTTGCGCGGTAAAAGCGCTAAGTGTTAATGAAGAATAATGAAAGATTTAAACAAATTCTCGAATGTTCCCATGACCACGTGGTGTTGGTTTTTTGTGAACACATGGATGTTCTTTGAGATGATTTTAAGGCTGACATTACTGTACAGATTGAGCACGGATTCCGAGCTTGGTACTAAAAAGTGTATAAAACCATACGCTCGCCTTCCCATTCTACTTGTTCGCATATCAACCATTTCCCACATAATACCAAAACGACATAAGATACGGGGCATGGCCTGTTCTGATTTCCTCGCTCAACATTTGCAACAACTCCGATCGTGGATCAAGGTCTCCTTTTTTGGAGGTTTCACAGCATCATCTCATAATCAAGTCTAAATCCTCAAAACAACTCGAAGGTTGGCCATAGGGAGTCGATCTGCTGCAGGACAAAAAGGCTAAACGACCTGGGTTATGGCTGGTCTAGCTCGCAGCGATGGTGAAGATGGTGTGATGTTGGACTCGGAGAACATGTCAAGGCACAGGTACCAAAAAAAAAAGAGACCAACTCAAGCCATGGTGGTGTGAGCGACCGAATCTTAAAAAGTTACTACACCTTCGACAGCTCAGGCTTCTACTCAACCATGTTTCAAGATCCCAAAAATACTGGACGAACATCGTATGAGCTTTTAGCGTGCTCTTTGTAAATGTTGTTAGGACCGCTACTATGGTCTCAGCGCTGAGGACTGGACCTAAAATCTTCCGCCGTGGTTTAGTGCTCTTATCTCTGCACAAAGATATGAACACCAAAAACTGCTATGTCTATGCTGTATGTCTGTTCGTTTTGACTTTCAAAAGACCAATACTGTTTCTTCCATGTTGCAGAAACCAAACACGAGTCGTAAACCTGCTCTCACGTTCACAAGCCTCTCAAAAACGTGTTCAAAGAAAGGATGGACCTTGATTCTCTCCAGTTGGTTCTTAACTGTAGGCACATTACACGTCTCGTGAGCAGTTATTTCTATCAGCCCCTCTTGCAATACACAAGTACGAAAAGGCTGAAGATTTATGGTATGTTTGCTGTTTGAAAGTGCGCCACAGCAACATGCATGTCTTTTCCTTCTTTTTCCGCCCAAATTCCAAACGGCCTCACTCACGGGAACGAGCTAAAATGGTTATGATCACACGCGATGTTGGTGTGTTGCTGCGACTGTCTTAGATACAGCGTGAGATCCCCAAGTTCTCGAACACAACCAAGAACACAAAGCGTAGATGCAATATGTGCGCTGGCACTCGCGAGGAGACATGGTTCTGACAAAACTTCCTTATTGAATCGAGTGTATCCAAGCTGCATAGTCGTGCTAAGTACTTGAGACTGGGTTAGATCGGTGAACATATAAATCTTTCCCTTCTCTCATGAAGATTCTTGCCTTCTCATAGCATACTCAGTTGCTTAGATTTTCCCAAAATGTAGAAACAAAGTTTCTATGTGTGTGAATCTTGCTCTTCTTCCAAACAAAAATACTCAATTCACGGTGTATGCCTGGAGACGACTTGGTGTCTTCAAAGAACGTATTTCGTTTCTCGAATCGTTACACCAAAGATGAGAGGTCTCGATGTCATGATTGAGGAGCTCGAAAGACGAATGCCAGTAAAAGAATGACCTGATTGACGAAAGAGATTTCAACATCCGAATACCAGCGCTATGCGTTGTCCGTACTGTCCTTGGTACTCGGGGTATAAAACGCATCCTGATTTGCGCCCTCTTTGTATTTCTATAATATCGCATTCTAAAAAAATGTTCCAAAATTTACTATGAACCACTTTGTACTTCTTCGAAATTACGCCCACAACGCCGTATGAGACGACTTCTTGCCCTTGCGAGACATATAATGAAGAAGGTCCATTGGAATTGGTACTCCGAAGTCTAGATACAAGTATCATATGGTTTCGAACTAGCCCCAGCGCTTCCCTGAAACATCAATTGCATGAGTACATGTCATGGCCGATTTTGTTCATCCAGAGGCATGTGGCGATACAAACACAGCGCAGACCGAGCAACATACGAGTAGAAGGATCATGCTGAAAAATAGCCAAAATCATCACATGTCAGCGGTACTGAAGTACTTGTAGAAGTACGCAAAGTCTTCTCTTTTGACCTTAGTATCCCACGTTCTTTCTCTTCAACGGAACCAAAAAACGACACGTACTGGCTGATGCGGAAGAGACCTTAGCGCACGCCCCTTGGAATAGTGCCCACAACAAAAATGACTGTAGGAACGCCATGCACTTGCTCGTGTCGATATACTCGAATCTTACTTAGAAGAACCACACCCCTTCCGTTTGACCGCCGTCCCTCCCAACTTTCAACTCATCCAAGCACTTCTTCAGCCGCGCCCCGGTCGCCTTTCCATACGCCTCGTGATCATTGAAATCCGGCATCTCGCCGGTTCTGGTTTTATCTGTGCGCACCCATACCATCTTCTCATCTCCACAAGAACCTTTGATCTCCTCGAACATTTCATCGTTGAAACCACCCCCAAGAGCTACGACAGCAGGCCTGGTGCCGTAATTCTGGGAGCCAATGTTGGAGGAGCTATTGGGTGGGGTCTTGGACGAAATGATTAGAGGTATCGAAGATGTTGCTTCTTCGACAGAGAGGTTGATGTGGATTACTGAAAGATGATGAGGTTAGCTACATTTCCCCGCGCACATACTAGTTCGACCAAGATATCCAAGCATACCATCGTATTCTGGTTTGACGCCCTCAGCTACGGCCTTTGCGATATTTGGGTTTCTGCCACAGACGACGATGGGAATAGGCGACATTGCGGACGCGTAGTATCTTGGATGCACTCGTGAAAACGACGACCTTGGTGCAGTGCTGAGGGAGACTGATCGGGGTACAAAACGGGAAAGCAGTCTTACGGTCATCAAATCGAAATATTCGAAAGCATGAGCCAAGGGTGTCTACATATATGCTGCGCTTCGTGTTGTAATGCTTCGGCATTATTGTGTCTAAACCCGACGCTAGTACTAAATGGCACCTGGAGGTCAGCTCGGTGCGGAGAACATGTTGTACGATCGACGAGCTGTCTGACTGTATTCCAACGTCCTCACAAACATTCCTATCGCTATGCACTGTTCCTATACTATACCAATTGGAAAGATAGTGTGTAACAGCATCAGACGGACTTGTCGGCATCTGCAACTCCAGTACCGGTTCTCGACCAAGCCATAGTCGATTGTAGTAGACTATGTGTTTATCATTTTCCTGCAATATAGAGCAGAGTACACAGCTTTGGCCCACTGTGCTCGCCCACGAAGCAAAAATGATTGTCGCAACTGCAAACCGAGAAATTGCAGACCAACTCCAGCCTTCTTGGAAGAGAAGAGAGATTGTCAGAGCGAGCAAAAAGGACATAGTCCAAAAAAAGGAAGGGCCGAACCGGAGTCGAACCGGTGACTTCGGGAAGGCGGTTTATTGGTGAACTGCAGTCCTACACTCTACCACTGAGTTACCGGCCCTTAAGCTGTTTCGATGACTAAGAGCTCGATATGTAATTATATATACTAAGTTGAATGGTCATGGAATTTGGACCACAATGCTTCATGGCGTGGAGGGCAGGTGCCAGGGATGAGGCGAAGTGCGGCTCGTCTTGCGGGTCGATGACAAGATGCAAGTCAATTCCACATTCTACGCTAGACGTAATGTGGTATAAGGACTCACTACATAACGCTTGCTACCAACCCATGGATGTAAAGGACAAGAAATGCAAATATGGGTATCATCTGGCGCGACGCATTGCCATGCCACTCGAGCTTATCTAAAACTCCAATTCTTCAACTTCCATCCCACACTCCTCACACCTCTTCTTTGTCATACCCGTCTCAGGATCAAGTACGCTCCTGCCCCACTCGTGCTCATGCCTATCGTACCTGCCTTTGATCTTTTGCCCAAATTGCGCGTCACCGCCGTCACCCGCTAATCGCGCGCGTTTGTATGCTTCTACCCTCGTCCGCTTCTTCAGATCCTCCAACTTGTTCTTGAACTTCTTTTGTTTCCGCTCTTTGCTCACAACCTGCCTTTTCGCGTACTCCTCATCTAATGCTTCTGCTGAGCCCCATTTCTGCGGACTAAAAGCATACGCTTCGACTTGAAGACGCAAGAAAAGTTGCATGGGGTGGAAGAATTGTTTATGCGGGTTCGGTCGTTCAAGATGAGGTAGGAGTTCTTCGTCTTTGAGTTCGGGGTCGGTAAGGAGGTAGTCGTCTCGCGCTTCGGTTTTGGTGAGGAGAGAGTATTTGTCTGGGAATTTCTCCTTGCAGATATTGCAGATGCCGATGCCGAATATGTCCTGCCACTTCCAATCGATCTCGAGACTGTTACATTCCCGACATTTGCCCTTGACGTCACGCTTGCCATCGCCATATTTGCCTTTGAATGTCCCACTCTCGATCTCGGCGTTCTCAGCAGCCTCAAGCAGTGCTGCTTCCTCATCCTCTTCTTCTTTGCCATTGACCGTGTCCAAGATGGAGATACCAGGCTCATATGGACCGGCCCTGTTGGCACGAAGCTTCCGTCTTATACGCTCCCTTTCCCATTCTGCCATTGATACGCCCTCTGGCTTTTGCTCTTCCTTTTGTTGCCCTTTCCACATAGCCTTGTTGTGCGGGTCGTCTACGGTGCTTAGGAAACCGCCCTTCGTATCCGTCATTTTACTGAAATCATATTCGATGAAGTCCGATCTCGCGTATTTCTTTGCCGGTTGGATATAGTCGTTCGATGGTGGCTGTATGAAGCCATTTTGATCGCGTTTGGCGGGTGATGCCGCTGCAGCGTTGCGAAGGGTCGCTGGAGTCTGCGCGGTTGTGATAGAGGAGTATGCTCGCTTGGTACCGGCGGCAGGCGCTGGTGTAGGTTTCGATGCTTGTGCTTGTTGCGCCTGCGCCTTTGCTCTCAGGCGAGCCTCTTCCATGCGCCTGATCTGCTCGGGGGTGGGAGGATTAGGCGGAAGCTTGCCCGCTGAGCGAGTCGCTCGTGGTGGTGTTGCCGGCCGCTCGGACATGTTGAGATGACGAAGAGATAGAAAATGAGGTTTTGATGTGCACGATCTTTTTTGAGCGAGTGGTTGAAGAAGTTACTGATTACACGGCTGTCGGCGCGCAGGTGGCGGATGTTATCGGGGTTAGTTAGGGTGAAATGCGGCACCGAGACCCTTGTTCCTGAGCAATGATGTACGCCAAGAGATCCCACGATCTGTACCTTCCGATTCGCGTCTCAAATCACTATACACATGCTAATCACCCGAGAAGTTTGCAAAAAGCCATACTTCTCCTATGATGACATATCCGTATCATCTTGAAAAGGGCGGCTTGCGATGCAGCGCCCTTACCAATCCACTATGACTCTTACGTGTGGCTGTGATCGGAACAATTCACAGCGCCTGTTATGACGTCCCACGGCTCACTTCACAGAGCAAGTCAAAGCACAAGGTATTAACTGGATTAAGAGAAGCTCGTTCCGCATAATCTTGTCGCGATCACCGTCACAACTCTCTCTTCATCCCATATCATGTCAGACGCGACCACACGTGCGCACGTGGCGAGCCCTACGGCTTCGCTAATCCCTGCCGCCGATCTCCACGAAAATGTCCAAGCCTCACCACCTGAAGACAGCGACTACAGCAGCGACGAGCCCACCACAGCAGCCGCCAGACGAAGAAAGCGGAAGCAGCTTCGCAAAGAGGAACGCAAACAAGAGAAGCAAAGGCACGACTCCGCCCTTCCAACGCCCACGCAATCCGATACCGAGACTCCGGCGAACCAACCCCGCAAACCTTCCAACAAGTCCCCGAAGCAGAATCGCAGGCTTGTTGCAGAATCTGACGCTTCATCCATAACAATACCGCCAGAAATCTCAATGGCGAAACCCGCTGCTCAAACCGCTTACCCTCTCCTCGTAGCCTCCATCGGCAACCCAGGCTCAGCGTATGCCAATACACTACACTCCGCAGGTCACGTCGTCACCTCAGCACTCTCCGAAGCAAAACGCTATGAAGGCTTTCAAAGAGGCCTATCAGGCCTAGTGTCACGGCCTCCGACTACACACATGGCATTTGGTCTGACCGGGTACCGAAGAGTAGCAACAGACAAAAGCACAGAAGATGACTGGACGTTCTGGCAATCCACGTCATTGATGAACGTCAGTGGGAGTGGCGTACTCCGGGCATACAATGAGTGGTTACGTGGTTTACGGCAGGCCTCTGGAAGTGCGACGTTAGAAGGCAGACTAGTAGTCGTACACGACGAACTTGAATCTGCGCTAGGCAAAGTGACAGTCCGCGACGGTAGCGCCAGCGCAAAAGGTCACAATGGCATAAAAAGCTGTCAACAAAGCCTTGGAGGGGTAAAGTGGTGGAGAGTAGGCGTTGGGATTGGGAGACCAGAGAGTAGGGATCCGAATGTCGTAAGCAAATATGTCTTAGGCAAGATGACGTCTTATCAACGAGCACAGTTGGAGAAGACTGATGTGCCGGTTTACAAGGCGTTGGAGCTTATTGCTGCGGGAAAGAAATAAGGTTTTGGCATAAGCGAACGAGCATTTTCGATGGCGTTTGGGATGATACCCCATTTTTGCATAGTAGAGCGCTGTGTACGAGGTACATGAAGCAATGTATGAATATCCAATTGAATTCTGTAAACGATGAAGCATGTGAAGGTATCGTGCAATGACCCAGAACCCAATAGCCATGGTAATCCTATACTCCGGAGAAAATGCAACAAAACACTCTAGTATCCAATATTCGGATTAGCAATCAAGATGCAACAATCGAAGGACCGGCCTTCCTCAACTTCTTCCTCTCTTCGAGCCGTCTTCTCGCTTGCTCTTTGCGGTCGACAGGTAGCATCTGGCTACGATCATGCTTCACTTGTGCAGAACCTTCTGCATGGTGTGCGGTGACCTTCGAGAGATCGAACTTGGCATCGTTTCGAGCGGAACGGGAGGATGCGTCAGTCTTGGGTTCCTCTAGCTTTTGCTTCTCAGCTCTCTTCGACGAAACCGATGTTGCCTCAAGCTCTGAGACGTGAGTGGCCTTCTCCATCGCACGTTCTCTGCGTCGAGTGGGTTCGGCTTTTCTGTCGCTCTTCTCAGGCACGGTAGTCTTCTCGCTTGACTTAGTTGTCTCCGTTGACTTGACTTGCGATACAGATCTCGACACTCGATGCTGTTTTGGTGGCGGATTCCACTCAGGTCGTGAATATGGCTGACCAGTAGAGACTGGTAGAGCCATTTTGTCCATCTGCGCTATCGAACTGTTGTTGATATCCATCCAGGGATCGAGACCTGGCGATGGCATCGGCAACGGACTGGAGGGCAGAGTTGCGGTGGGCGCATTGTTCTCGTCGGCTGGATCTGGCCTGCGGATTTTCAGTGGCGATCTCTGTGGTTGCTCTTGCTGAGGCTGCGCAAGCGCCTTCTCTAAAGTGATTTCAAATGGACGTGCCGGTGCACGAGGTGATCTGCCTAGGATGATGGAGGCCTCGCCCTCTGCTGTTCCTAGTCTGGACGGAAGCACTGGTCGGTTCAGTGTATCGGGGATAGTACCACGGCGGTTACGGCGGGGCTTAGGTGACGAATTCTCTTTGGTAGAAGAAGCCATGCTGTTGTTCGCAGCATACGAAACTTCAAGGTCCATTTCTAAGCCACGCGTGGGCGATCGTGCATGATCTCTACTGGCATCCTCGTATATCTCGAATGGAGCTTTGTTCTGTTGAAGCTCAGAGGAAGATATTGAGCCTGACGCTTCCAAGACCGTGATTCGGGCTTTCAGCGCTGCAATTTCGATACTCGAAGACATGCTCTCGGCCATCGCTTGACGTAGCCGTTCCTGGAGGTCCTTGTTCTGCTGCTCTAGATCCCGCTCTCGCTGTCTGTACCGCTTGCGTTCCTGCTCAAGTTTGGTAGATAGTTCTGTGGCTTCGCCATCCTTCTTCATGGCGAACTTCTTAGCAAGCTGCTGCTTGGCAATGACCTTCTTCATCTCCTTTTCGCTGTTTTCCGCGTAGCTTTCGTACTGCTCCTTCCAGTATTTGCCAGACTCGGATCGTGGGGCACCCAGATCTATTGTGATGTCGCTGTCGTCCCTCGCCTTGGGCTTCTGCCCCGACTTTGGTTGCGTGGTCGTTCGCGCGTCGAGTAGGGCTTCGGTGAGGCGGGTACGCGGTCGTTTGTCACTTTCGGGGTCAAGCTTCAGGTGCGTGCCAGGTGTCCAAGGACTAGGGAACTTCCCAGGGCAGTCGTTGGGTATGCCGGTCTTGCCAATGTTGTCGCGCTTGCCTTCGTTATCTACCACCTGCGATCCGAATGACACCTGCTTCCTTCCCTTGCTTGCGGTGCCTGGCGTCATGAGGATGCCGCCTGGCTGTTTTGACGGCGAGATGGGTGGACGGCTCTGTTTCGGTGCGGGGAGCTCGAACTTTGCGTTTGCTGCATCTATCCTTGCCTTCCTTTCGCTCTTCTTTGAAGCATCTTTTGCCTCCTCAGGTGCGGGTGTTCCGAATATGGCATGCTTAAAAGCCTTGACAGCGAACTGATGGGCCGGTGTCTCTGGAGGTTCGATAAAAGTGGACTCGTAGTTGTTTTCTGGTGCTGTTAGCAAACCGCAGGAGGCGCGTAACACAGTGCGACGTACCAGGCTGGAGGTCTTCGATCACATTGGTGATGCGCGGGCCGGTAATCCAAGAAAACATGATGAAGCGTGTATCGCCGTTCGGGGCGAGAGTCGTGGGCCAGGCGTGGTGGTGAAAGTGATGGCGATTTCGAATGCGCTGGGTGGGTATATCCGTGTGTTTGTTTGGCGGGTTGTTTACTCGCAGAGAGCGAGGGCTGAGAGTGGAATAGGCGCCTTCGTGGACTCTGTACCGTCGCGAATGGTTCGCAAACACGTCTGACGTACCATGCGATAGACTGCTAGCGCATTGCCGGAATGGAAGAAGGTGCGATGCTGTTTGTTGTTCCTGCTCGTCGATCTCGAGACATGAGAAAGTCGCGTCCGGCGGCTCAACCTGTGCCTGCAGGGATAGCGCGGAACGGACCCATGGATGGCGGGGCTTCGCCAACATATCGCCCCCACCGACCGCTACTTGACGTGCGCTGCGCTGGCCACGAAGTCTCTATCGTCATTCTCAACATCTTTCACTGCAGTTTTTACCAGTCGAAGATGTCTGCAGTGTGAAGGGCAGCGGCTACGGCTGCTAGTCTCTCCGTCGATACCCTATATGACGGCCTTTTCAATCATCACCACTAGCCCACTATGGCACCGCTAAGAACACCAAAGAATAAGAAACAAACGCATAATGCATCTACGCCGACAGGTACGCCGACTGGCGACGATGAGATGGGCCCAACCAGCCCGTTCGGAGAATCGCGACCTCCGATGGTGTCGCAAACCTCCGAAACCTACGAGAAGGCACAAGAAGATGAGCGCGAAGTCTTGAAGGCTGTCTTCATGGACGACTATGAAGAATCAGAAGCCAAAGGTGCATGGAGCGTAAGTCACAGAGTTTCGATGTTACCACGACATATCAATTTGCTCAACGATGACTCGATCTCAGTTCAGGGCAAGCGCTAACTTCAGCATAGAAAACTACAGATCGCGTATTGCGCCTGAAGTTGTCATCCTTTTCCAACGAGAAGATTTCCATTACACTTTGTGCTAAACTCACTGCCACCTACCCTAAAACGCTACCCGAACTTACTCTAGAAGATGGTGGCAGCCTAAGAAAAAGCACCTGGGATAGGCTCTATGGCCTGCTAAAGAACCGAACTCGCGAACTAGTAGGCGAGGTAATGATCTACGACATTGCGACCGCCATCCAAGAGATACTCGAGGACGAGATCGCAGTCCGCGAGACGGACGGAGCTTACGAGAATCTGGATGCTGAGCGAGCAGTGCAAGAAGCTGCTGCAGTCGAACAGTTGAAACAGCAAGAAGAAGAGTTACAGAAGAAGCGGGACCAGGAAAAGGCCGAGGAAGAGCGCCTGTTGCAGCAGATGGTAGGCGACGAAATGCGCCGGAAAGACTTGATGGCAAAGCGCAAGAAGCATCGTGTATCTGCCATCACTCCGCCTTCGTACTTCCCCAGCGGCGAGAATGTCAACTACATTTCTTTCGACAGGACCATTACCGTTCAGCATGAAGATACTACAATCCAGTGCAACGGTGTTGAGAACCCACTCCCTTTCCGTTCTGGCCCTCTAACAGAACAGCTACTGGTCAAACCGGCTGGTAGTTCAACGACCCTTACGCTAGTATTGAAGCGGGCTCGAGTAGGAGGTGGAAGTGCTGCTGACCCTCAGTTGAAGAAGGCTATTATGGGGTTCGAAGACGAGATGGAAGAGATTAAAAGATTACGACAAGGCGCCATCTTATCCGTCCTGGACTTCAAAGTTGAGCACCTTCCTGACTCCGGGTGGGAAATCAGTGTCCTGATGGAACACGCTGACAGAGGGTCCCTAGGCGAGCGACTTGCCGATGATGGACCCTTGCCGGTCGCACGAGTTCGCTCCTGGACCATTGAGCTCTTGGAAGCACTAGACTTTTATCACCGCAACGGAATAGTCCATAAACGCGTTCATCCGCACAATATCTTGTTCAAGAGATCTTCTGGCGGTGGTATAACAGTGCTTCTGGCTGATGCTAGCTTCCAAGGTTCCTTATACCACCTACAAAGCCTGTATCAAGACGTGCAACCGACAAAACCACTAAGATCGTTCTACTGGATAGCACCTGAACTCTCACAGGATGCGCATCACACTCGTAAGACTGATGTATGGGACTTGGGAGTCACCTTCCTTCAGATGCTGTTCGGGTTCGATGCGCCTGGGAAGTACAACTCGCCTAAGGAGCTGTCAGATATCCTTGGCTGCTCGGAACCATTGCAAGAAGTCTTGCGCAAATTCTTCAAACCTGATCCCAAGAAGCGACCGTCTGCCTTCGACCTGATCCCATGCGAATTTTTGCGCGACGACGTGGATGTATACGAACGACCTTCCACGCCTGTACGTTCTAGAAACTCATCGACGTCGTTGGGTCGTTATAGGCTACGGCGTGAGTCTTCATCCGGCGTTGTTCCATCATATTCACGATACGCCAATGATTGGGTCGAACAAGGGCGCCTGGGCAAGGGTGGATACGGTGAAGTCGTGAAAGCTCGTAACAAAGTCGATGGTCGCCTTTATGCCATCAAGAAGATTAAGCAAAAGTCTGCAGCAGCACTGAGTGAGGTCCTCTCAGAGGTCATGCTTCTGTCACGGCTCAACCATAGCTGTGTGGTACGGTATTACACGGCCTGGCCAGAAGCTGAAGCCGATGACGATTACGACTCTGCATCATCAGATGGAGATGAGTCTGACTGGGAATCGGACGTTTCTCCAACCACGACGACAACAGATGGTGGCGGTCACGGGAAAAGCGGTGGGGGGTTAGACTTCATCAGCTCCAGTGGGTATCCTAAGATTGAATTCGGGTCCGACGACGAGTCGGAAGATGATGTTGGTGCAGTAATCTTTGGTTCCGATTCAGGTAAGTTTTATCTCATCTGAGCTTACAAACATATCATAGGCTGACCTAGCTTAGAAGATGAGGCTAGCCTGGGATCGCTTTCGCCGGCAGTCAAAAAACGCGCCATGTCCGATTCGATGCCTACCAAGTCGTCAAGATCAATCTTGTATATTCAAATGGAGTTTTGTGAGAAGCAAACCCTACGAGATTTGATTCGTACAGGTCTGTACGACGATCCAGACGAGTACTGGAGGCTGTTTCGGCAAATTCTCGAAGGGCTCGCTCATATCCATGGTCATGGTATCATACATCGTGATCTCAAGCCCGACAATGTCTTCATTGATATGGCTAAAGTCCCCAAGATCGGCGACTTCGGACTAGCTACTAGTGGACAATATCAGAGATCCGATACGAAGTCTTCCAGCGGTACACAGGACGGTGGCGACATGACGCGAAGCGTAGGCACTGCACTTTACGTTGCTCCCGAGTTGAGCTCTAGTGTTATCGGCGACTACAACAACAAAGTGGACATGTACTCCATGGGCATCATCTTTTTCGAGATGTGTTTTCCCCTAAGGACTGCCATGGAGCGTGACAAGGTTATTCGGTCGTTGCGTGAACGAAAACACGATCTTCCACAAGAATTTGAAACCCCCGAAAAGTCGTTGCAAGGTGGCATCATCAAGTCGCTTATCAGCCATCGCCCCTCGGAGCGACCAGGATGCACTGAGCTCTTGAGAAGCGGTAAGGTACCTGCCCAGATGGAGGACGAAGCCGTCAAGGAAGCTCTCAAAGCCCTTTCAGATCGCAACTCGCCACATTACGCGAAAATGATGGCTGCTCTCTTCTCACAGAAGCCTGACACCCAAGCGAAAGATCATGCTTGGGACCTCAGTGCGACAACCCAGACGATAAAAGCCAACGACGTGCTTCTGCAGAATCTTGTTAGAGACAGATTAGCCATGGTCTTCCGGAGCCATGGTGCTGTTGAGATACAACGTCAGGTACTACTACCTTGGTCTGATCATTATGCAGACAGCCACGTCGTAAAACTTTTCGACCCTTCTGGAACTTTGGTCCAGCTGCCCTACGATCTGACTCTGCCCTACGCGCGTAGTATCGGTCGCGGCGGAGTCTTTCTGGAGAAGACATTCACGATCGGTCACGTCTACCGTGATAACTACACCGGAAGTGCTCCACGTAGTAACGGCGAGGCGGATTTCGATATCTTGTCTTATGACACGCTCGACCTTACCTTGAAGGAAGCAGAGGTTCTCAAGGTTGTTGACGAGATCATTGATGAGTTTCCTTCGTTCCGGTCGACGCAGATGTGTTTCCACTTGAATCACGCCGATCTGTTAGAAATGATCATGGATTTCTGTAGGATCAGCGTCCCAAAGCGCGCAGCGGTCAAGGCGGCCCTCAGTAAACTGAATATTGGGAAGAACAATTGGCAGTTGATTCGCAACGAATTACGATCGTCAGACATTGGCATCCCATCGACCTCGTTAGACGACCTGGCGCGTTTCGATTGGCGCGACACACCGGAAAAGGCATTCGCGAAGCTGCGACGATTATTCGAGGGCACCAAGTACCTTGAACGAACGCACGTCATCTTTGCACATCTGAGTTCTGTTATCAATTACACGAAGCTGTGGAGTGTGAAGCGCAAAATCTACATCAGCGTGCTGAGCAGCTTCAACGAGAAGTTCTACTCTGGTGGCATTCTCTTCCAATGTCTTTTCGATACGAAGCAGAAAGAGGTGCTTGCTGCAGGCGGAAGGTACGACAAACTGATCGAGGAATATCGCCCGAAAGCCTCCAGTCACGCACACCCAGCAGCTGCGTCTCATGCCGTGGGCGTGAATCTAGGATGGGATCGGCTAGTCAATTCCATGAGTCGATACATTAAGAAACCTGAGAAGTCGACGTTTCTACGGAAACATGCCGAAGAAGATACCCCATCTATATCATGGATGCCACGACGCTGCGATTGTCTCGTCGCTAGTTTCGACCCCAATGTTCTCCGCTCTACGGGCATCAAGATGGTAGCAGACCTCATCGCCCATGGTTACACCGCCGAACTCGCTGTCGATGCGCACTCTATTGAAGACATCCTACGTCACTATCGCGACGATAGGCACAGCTGGGTCATCGTAATCAAGCACGGCGTTGCGCCCGATAAGCCTGAGTTGAAAGTCAAGTCCATCGCAAAGAAGGAAGACACAGATCTGCGCAGTCCAGATCTTCTGAACTATCTCCGAAACGAACTCCGAGACCGTGAAGAGCGCGAAGGGAGTGCAGCTCGCCTCATCAAAGCCGCCCCGCCAAGCTCAAACAACACCACCAGTGCGCCAAAAGCGAACGTTGATGTCCTCATAGCTCAGCACCGATCGAAGAAGAGCAACAAATGGTCTATTGTCGAGGCTGCGCAATCGCGCTCCACAGATCTGCTCTCCGCCTTCCAGTCTGCACCCATCGCCGCCATCGAATCGAAGGAAGAGGTGATGAACCTTCTCAAGGAAACACGCCTCAGCGACCCGGACTCATGGCGTTACTTCATCCAGAAGATGCCGCTTGCTGAGAGGAAGTACCTGCAAGAGCTGCATGACCTACTGCTAGGCTACAGGGCGAGGTGGGTAGAAAGTAAAGGCGAAGGGGGAGCGAACGGGGAAGGACCTGTGGGAAAGGCTTTTGTGTACAACTTCAGGACTGGAGGATGTCTACTTTATGATCTGGAGAGTTGATAGACGCAAGCAGCGAGCGCCGATGTAGACACATTGGAACGTTATCGCGCTTAGCCAGACGAAGCTGAATCCTATCGCAAATTTCAACAAACAAATCAAGATGGATCATGTGGATTGAGAACACGTCTCTACTAGTAACAGCAAGCTTGTGCGCACAGCGATGATTCGACTTGCGGAAGTTCCACTAAACATTTGCCCTACTTGTTGAGTCCATTTCAATGAGACTACGCGGACGTGTGCTTGTGCGTTTTACCTTAATAGCTTAAGGCTATTTCCTATCTGCAGCCTTCCTGTGGCATGCGAGAGGCCAATGGAGGGGGCCTGTGTGCCGTGGTGAGGGGTACTACTGCCATGCTTATTCCAGTACATGTGCTCTCGAACGGATGCGCCACTAGAATCCT
This sequence comes from Alternaria postmessia, assembly GCF_024291825.1. NCBI lineage: Eukaryota > Fungi > Ascomycota > Dothideomycetes > Pleosporales > Pleosporaceae > Alternaria > Alternaria postmessia. The sequence continues at coordinate 418,549 of NW_026260080.1, read as the reverse complement.
CGAGCATGAATAGTCCTTCATTTATATTGTACCAATCTCAAGGCAATGACTACGATTTCTACAACCAATTTTCTGCAGCGCAACGCTCTATACGATGTCGAAAAGCCATATTCTCTCCGCTTCACCCCACCCTCAGCCTTCCCACCTTCCAACATCAAGCTAGCAAATCACAACATTACTGTCAAAGACGTACGCACTCGCCATGAGCCGCTGGACTTCTTCGAACATGGCTTCCAACTTTTACCCTTCCAATCTCAACTACCATATGAGCAATTTGACGATGATGATGCTGTAAAACGTGTTTACTTACGCGAGGTTGCAAACATCATCAAAGACTTCCTTGGGGCACAGAAAGTGCAAATTTTCGAGCATACCATTAGAAAGAGACATTCCGAGTTCCCGATCAGTACTGGAGAAAGCTATCGGTGGAACCAACCGACGAGTATAGCACATGTGGATACTACGATGGGCTGGGCGGTGGATATGGCAAAGCAGCTGAATCCTGATAACTCGAATATCGGAAAGGCAAGAATCCAGTGTGTTAAGTACGTGTTTTCCCGTATCATCAAAAACTTTTTGTCAATTGTTCTTTGAACTAAGCGTTATAGCTTTTGGAAACCGTTACGCGGCCCCGTGAAAGACTGGCCACTTGCTCTCTGCAATCCACACTCCGTCGATACGGAGAAAGATATGGAGCCGTGTGATCTAGTTTACCCCGATTATGTGGTGGAAAATCGACAGCTGTATTGGAGTGAAGGATTGGACTGGTGGTGGTGCAGTGATCAAAGGGAAGATGAGGCATGGATCTTTTTGCAGAGTGATACTGATGTGGACGCGGGAACAAAACCTGTGCCGCACACCGCCTTCGAACTTAGAAGTGAGAAGGGAGAGCCCCGGGAGAGTATTGAAGTAAGGGCGCTTGCGTATTTCGGTGACTTTTGATCTCTTGGTAATTCATCTTACAATTAAATATATTGTGTTGTAGCCTGGAGCGAGGATAGAGATACGTATCGTGAAACCATGCGAGGTCAAAGTACAGAGCAATTCTTGCGACAATGCCCTTTTCTATGACCCCTAACCTTGTCTTACAGCGCCAGTGTATATGCATTCGAATGCCATGTCCAATATCCTCTCAGTTGACCCCGTATTGAATATCATAGACCGTCTCGCCGTGACTAAATGGCTAATTAATGCCCTAACCTTAAATTATCGCGTCGAATTTCCAAGCTTGTGTATCGCAGTCTTGTTGCAGCCTATCGCTCCAGCCCAATTGATATATTACGATTATTTTGGTTGTGTGTCGCTCTCTTGTTCAACGCTCCAGCCATCTCTGGCGAAAAAATTGCCGGCGTTGCCATCAAACACCATTATTTCCCCTTTGGCAAAGCCATAGATTTGTGCCTGCTGTTGAGGCTCGCGAGGCGCAGGCCAGATCTCGCGCCATGGCTGTCGTTTCGGTTCTTTAAGGGCGAGCGTGTGGGTCGAAGGGGCAGCAACTTGAGAATCGGCGGCAGGACCAGTTGTGGAGCCTGTCATTGTAGGAATGTTCGGCGGGTGGACCATCTAGCGTAGGACTAAAGCTGGTTAGTGAATTGGAACGGAGCATTCACAATTGACGCAAGGTGAACCCTTCGCCTACAGTATGAGACATGGAATACATGCCAGTTTGTAAATTTACTCAAATGAGCGTGGAAGGTAAAGGGAGATTGCTGACAACGCGCTGCATCGTACGTGCGCCTCCAATATTTGCTTCCTCCTGGGATGGAGGCTGAGCTGGCAGTGTGCCGTGGCACAACCAATCAAAAGTGCATACGTCACGTCACCTGCATGGGAAAAGTGGGGCAAGCTGTTGTTACGTTACGTGCGGAGCTTCAAACTCTCCGGCCCATGCGCATTCAATCAAATCCTAGTTGTTCTGGTCTTATGTTAAAGCCATGCCACAACACGTCCTCTAATGGTTCAACAATGCGCTCGTAAACTCGCTTCGCAAAGTCCATATCGTCCCTTCCGTCATTCATGCTGTCCCACTCGAGACAAGCCTTTACCGCCTTCTGTAGCCCAACCACCACTTTACCGTCGGACTTCTCCAGCAAACGGATGGCTGCTGTTAAGTTTGTGCTATCATTCTGCGTCGAACCATCCGTCAGGTCGTCTGTATCCCAATGATCCTCTATCAAAGTTCCATTAGTGATCTCGAGTAGCAGAACACCCAGAGACAAAAGGATAGGGTTTGGATGGATTGAGAACAGATCATGCTCTTCATCGGGCACTATCTCTTGCTTTGTAAAGTCCATCGCAAGGAACGGCCGACTAACATCAGGATGATGACCATTATTCTTCCGAAAGAAGAAGATCTCATCCTTGTTCAACTCTGCATGCAGCCAAGGACCTTCTGAGCGATGCATGACCGCATGTGCTAGAGTCACAGCCAAGATCGACTTGTCACGAAGATTGCAGTTTTTCCAGCGCTGGTCACTTTCGAGCAAACTTTTTAGAGATGCGTCCAACTGATGGCGAATCTGTAAGCGCGATAGCCTGGCCTTCTGCTGCCAAAGCATGCCATTTTCAAACAAGATTTGAAGGCTTATGTTGGGAGTCTTTGCTCTCTGCAGAAGATCGCACAGTGACTCAGATTCGATGTTGCGACCCGGCAGTGCTGCATGAGAAGTGGGTGGTGCCTGGCCGCCTGCGAATCGAACATGGGGCTCGCTATGGTTATTCTCATTGATCTGATTTTCCTGGCTAACAGACTGTCAGTAGAGTTAAACACCGTACCCGTTGTAAATTTGCGACTCACACTTCCGTGATACGGATAGTTGTTTCTTTCCAGTGATGTGAATCTCGCTTATCGACAGGCACAGATACGATAATGTCGAGACTATCTTCGGAGTCATTGCTGTTGTCACCAGCGTAACAACAATTCCATAAGCACAATTTTGCAAGGTGCCGCGCGTTGCAGGAACAAGGCCATTTACTCGCCAGTTTCTTGAACAGTTCTTCCGGGAGTCTTTTCATCCTGTTGGCGGGAGTCTTCCGCCGCGCTGCACGATTCTGATGTTCAAAGATCTCAGTTGAAGAACCGAGCAAACGCTCTAGCTTCCATACACCTTCTTGTATACGTTTCATCGCTACATTGCGAGTTCTGTCATTTTGAGTAAATCGGAACTTTTCACGGGCTGATTTCGATGCGTCGCCGTTCTTGATCTTTTCCTCGAGGCGACGGAGCCTCTGAAGCATAGCACGCTGAGTTCCCTAAAAGATTTAGCCTGTGCTGTACAAACATAAGGGCATTTACGGTACAGTACTTACAGTATCGTCTTTTGTCAGCGCACTTGATTTCTCTCGTACGAGATCGTTTATGCTCTTTAACACCCGCTCCAGAATGGCTTGGAAATCGTCTGCGCTGTGCCCAAGTGAAATCTTGATTGATTCGGCCTGCGACATCTCTGGTTGTGCTCCGCTGAGCCTCACGCTGGCGGCCTTACTTTGCACTCTTTCCAAGATCATGTTGAGCAGAGTCAGCTCTCCATGCAGGTCTTGGTAAAAGTCCAACTGTTGATCGTTGCTGATTCTGGACAAGGTCAAAGCCTTGCCCTTTCTAAAGACGGTGCGGTGATGTTCAACCAGTACGATAACGAGTGGCACAATGGCCAAAGCAAGCTCAGCACCAGACATTGTGTTACGAAAGATAGATCTAGAGCCTTTGCAAGCGAAGGAGAGACTATTATCTGAGGAATGCCGAGTTTCTGACAGCACAGCCAACGATAGATCCGGTGAGCTGTCACTGATGAGGGCGTCATTGGGCTGACGGGCGTTCTACCCCGCGTATCTGCGATCCTAAACTACCAATACCAGCTACCTACCGCACACCATCAACTACGGATGAATCGCATCGGCAATTCTACTGGCCATCACTTCAGGTGTTTCCCACCGGACGAGGCTCTGCTGTCGCTTCACTCTTTATCCCCCATTCATCATTCTTCAGTCGTTTCGAGACATCAGTCTGTCCCCAAGCATGTCCCGTGAGCTTCGCACGGCTGCTGAAAGATGCCTCGAACAATTCAAGCTGCTGATCGAAATCAGCGCGGAGCTGAAATCTGCAAGTGAGGAAGTCGATGGTACTTACGGTACCACTTGGATTGAGGAACAGTATGTAAGGTTCAAGATATGGGCTGGCAATATCGGAGCTTTTGCTGAAGGACACGCATCACTCGACTACCGACTTCGTGATAGCCTAAGCACGCAGAAATTCATGCTTCAATTCCTTATCGCCCTGGCAGATTTTGTACACAGAGGCAAGTGAATCCTCCTTCACGGATGTGCTATATCAGGCGACGTGTTTTGGGGCCTCGGGAAGAATCAGGCTTTGTCGTGTATCATTACTCGCTAACTTTATCTTCTAAGCCATCGTAAGCTTGAGACCAGAAGAAACATCCGATGTGCTTGAACGTATTGACAGCCTTACTGGAGCGAACGGATCAATCGGAGATGGATCCTTCGATGACTCTACGTCTTCTGCAATATCGTCTTTCCAGGGATCGGAGACGAAGTCGGTTCAGGAAGAACTGGCACTTGAAACCTCGGCCGAGAACTCATCGCCAGAAAAGAGATTACCAGGCATAGAGAGAGCGATTGACCGGCTCTTCAGATTTTCTTTGTTGATCCGCCAACCTTCAAGATCATCTCAAAATGACAAAGCCGAACGTTTCATCATGAGAGATGACGATGGCAACGAATTGAACGAGTCATTCGCAGGGTTCGCTCGGCAGATAGTGGATCACTGCTTTCCAGACGCGCCTGAGTTTCTACGCGCAAAACTATCGAACGGCATAGTCATTCGGCGCAAACGTTTCTTGTACCGAAGGCGCCATCAGGAAAAGCTGTTTGGCGTGGATATATCGAAAGGGACTATGCGACAGGATTTGAAGCATGGCGACGAAACCGAAGAGATGGATGTTACAGTACGCGCTTTTCCACTGACGAATGAAGCCTCACCAGTAGACACGCTGGCGCCCAAGCGTCTGCGGGTTAGAGCATCTAACCCATCACATACCTCTGCATCTGCGCTTCAGAAGCAGTCTGTTCCAATTAGTATTGTGTTGGAGGACACAAAGTCGAACCAGACTACATCCTTCACTGCTACGCCCTCCGCGAGTGTACCAGTAGATTTGCCGCGCCCACCCAAGCCCGCCCTTGGTAGCAAGGAATTTGAATGCCCATACTGCTGTCTCATATTGCCTATCAAAGAATCAAGAGCTTCTCGCTGGAGGTATGTGATCGCGAACTCCATCAATTTACTTCCCATAGCAGTCCCGTTCCCTCGCTTGAGATTGGAAATATCTTACACAAGCTAAAAACTGATTCTAATATAGACAACATGTTCTGGAGGATCTTGAGCCCTATACGTGTCTCTTTGCAGGATGTCCAGATGATTTAAAGCTTTTCGAGGATAAAGCTACTTGGAAAGCTCACCTCCAGGGCCACCAAACCCGCTGGAGGTGCACATCCAAAGCTCATTCGGCAACACTGTTCACAAGTAAACAAGATTACTTTGAACACATGCGAGATCAGCACGCAAAGTCGTTTACCGATTCGCAGTTGCCCGTGTTAGCCAATCGAAGCAAAGTGCCAACGACCATGATCTTTTCACAATGTCCTCTTTGTTCTTATATACCGACCGAAAACGATATCGGAGATTCAACTGGTGCGAGTCAGATGCAGAAAGACAGATCGATATCCGAACGCATAGTAAGACACCTAGCGGCTCATCTGGAATTCCTTGCAGTCAAGGCTCTACCATGGCAAGACGAAGTCGAAGAGCATCCAGAAGGCCACTCTCAAACAGGCAAAGCCGACGATTTCACTGTACAAAGTGAGAACGGCTCTCGGGTCCTATCGTCAGACGATGCAGCAGGTCTGCAATTCTCCGAGGACTCTTATGGCAATAGCTCACTCGAATTACCCACTAGAAGTGGAGACACAACACCACTTCTCGGCTCATCCTATGAGGAAGACTGGAGTTTCATCGAAAGGCAACCTTACTTCGGCCATGATAGAGATGAGACCCTGCAACCTCTTCTACAGCGTCTCTTTCTTGAAGATTCGTCAACCAACGCATTTTCTGGACCATCACTTCCTGCTTACCAGGTGCCTGTAACCCCTGATAAAAATTTCTACGGCCGAGATTACGCGCTAGATGCAATGGAAAAGGCCTTATGCACGGCTATCAACAATGAGTCGACGGACAATAAGCCTGTAAGCTGGCCAAGATGCTATGCCTTGTATGGTCCTGGAGGTATGGGGAAGACACAGATCGCAGCGAATTTTGCGTCCAAACATAGAAACGAGTTCGATGCTGTTCTATGGGTCCAAGCAGAAGATGTTGGAAAGATTGCACAAGACTATAAGGATTTGGCGATCGGCTTAGGCTTGGTAGAAGCTGATTCCCGAAATGCAATGGACCTCGATTACACGAAGGACGTGTTGAAGCGATGGCTCGTTAAACCCCGGAAAAACAGATCTCAAAAAGGCGAAAAAAACCCGGAACTGGCTTCTTGGTTGCTGGTATTCGACGGTGTGGAGGATGGCGATGTTTTGAATGGATTTTGGCCATACAACGGGCCAGGTTCTGTGCTCATTACCAGTCGCAACCCGTACTCATGGTCAGCATCTCTCGAGCTGAAGCCCTTCAGCCTATCCGAAGCCACGAACTATCTGTTCCGTGTGACTGGAAAAGAACCAGCTCCTGGTCCCGAAATGGCAGCTGCAACTACAATCGCCAATCGTCTGGGTGGTCTACCGCTGGCCCTCAGCCAAATGGGCTCCATCGTCGCTTCTAAGGATATCTCATTTACGGATTTTCTTTACTCTTTCGAGGAGCGTGAGGGCTCACAAGCCTTCTTCGACTGGCAAACTCCGGACAAATTGCGCTCTCCCAGTAACTATCAATCCAACGTCGCATCAGTGTGGGCTTTCGACCGCCTTGGGAAAGGCTCAACACTTATCAATATCGTCTCTATGCTCGACCCTGATTCAATCCCAGAATCAGTGTTCACTTCGCCAGTACAAGAAGACGATTCTGTTTTGGTTCAGTTTGTTAAAACCAACTATGTTGCAGCACGTACGGAGTTGCTCGCGCGATCTTTGATTACCGGCAACAAAGGCAAACGAACCTTGTCAGTACACAGGCTTGTGCAAGATGTGGCTCGAGCCAGATTACGCCAGTCTGAGATGAGGTGTCACTTCCTGGCCTGTGTCGAGTTGATCAACGACAGGTGGACTTTCCAAGAGCTCACTTGGAGACATGGCATCGCTCGATGGGAAACTTGTGAGGAGCTGTTCCCCCATGTACAGCGCCTTAAAACTATGTATCCATCGATAACACCATCTCCTGACTCATTTGACGACTACGAGTTCGCCAGACTACTCATAGATAGTGGTTGGTACCAACACGAACGTGGCCAGTCTCTCGATGCTGTGTATTCCAACAACATGGCTCAGTCAATATGCGAATCCCTCAAGCTTCGCTTACTGGAGCATCCCGAATTTGCACAGAACAGTCCTGTGACACTCTCAAAGCTAAACTATTCACTTCTCGAGATAGCACACAACAGAGGATGCATAGCCCTTGAGATTAACGAGCCAAGCGACGCCCTACAGTATCTCACGATGTTCAACCAGGAAATGGTCAAGGAAAGCCTAAAGAAAAACCCTGAGGATATGCGTCTCGCCATCTCTTGGAATGAGTTGGGAAATGCGCACATGCTCAATCGTGATTGGAAGAAGGGCGAAGAATGTTTCCTCAAGTCCATTGAGGAGATGCGCAAATACCACAAGTTTGGTGAAACTATGATCTCGCTACCCGTGAGTACTATCTGTGTACAATATATGTAATAAGCGTTAACTTCGTTGCAGCTGGCTAACCTGGGTCTGGCGTACTGGCTACAAGGGAACAACGAGCTAGCTTCAAGCACACTCAAAAAGGGATTGAAAGACCGCGAGGATGAGTTCGGCAAGGAAGACCGGGTCTCTTTCATCACAGGTCGCTTCCTTCACGCCTTGGGAAACGTCGAATCCAGTCTAGACTATCATCGCCGCGCACTCATGCATTACAAGTTGACCCTTGGAAACCGTCATCACCGTACTGCCGACGTTTTCGTCAAAGTTGCAGAGCACCACATCAAACTTGGAAATTACGACATGGCACTCGCTCTTCTCAATCATGCTCTTGGCGCATTTTCCATTTCTCATACCTACATCCCAGAGAAGATGCGAGCGTGCTGGATGCGGTCCAAAGCGTTGAGTGCGCTTGGAAAGACAGATGAAGCAGAAAGCGAGTTGGCAAATTGCTATCAGGTTTATGTTAGATTACGAAGCAAGCGCGAAGGCGATGGACCGAAGATCAAAGACAGGCCGAGCGAGCTTGATGACGAGGACATCGATGATCTTATAGTATTCTGGTCGAAGTGAAGATACAGAATAGGGTCTCAGATACCGTCCTATCTTTGTCAGCATGCAAAAAGCTTAGGCAAGAGTGATACCGTCATTCAACTACAAGGTTCGGAGCAGTGAACTGGTGAGTCAGGCACAAGTTTAGCTGTGGAGCTATATCAGTTAGCTACGTGTTGCCCAAAAGGCCAACACGATAGTATGTTCTCTGTTTGGTGCTGTTCCATTCTTCAAATCCAAAGCATAGCGGTTAAACGCGTCATCAGGTATCCAGTTCTTTCACAGGCATAACGCAGCACCAAAACCATTCCCATATTTACCACTGCCACTCAGAATCCTTCGACCGTAGCCCATCGCACATCTAAACAGCAAACTTAGACCTTGCTCTCAACCTCGCACCGTATACCCAGATCAAATACATCCCGATCTAGATCGAGTCAGCTTGCGTTCGCCAATTCTCTGTTTCGTTCAGACTTACAATGCCCATAACACTCAACCCACCCAAAAGACTAATGCCTTTCCCTATACCTAAGTTGATATACATGGGGCGGGAGAAGAGCACGGAACCGAAAGCGAAACCCGAGCGACAAAAGTCGTTGCCTGCAAAGAGAGATGCAGCGTAGGTTGGGTAGGACATGGGAACATATGCTATACAATGGTTAGCAAAGTGAGCAGAAAACATGAAATTCAAGAGAAAACCTACAAAAGACAGCCTGGAAGATGATAAAAACGCTGGTCGAATATATGGTGATACCGATGGCTGTAGCGATCCAGTGTACGGAGTGACGAGCCGTCCAGCCTACATGTATCAGCATTCATGTCCACTTTAGCTGCTCAAAATTGCCGTCTGAAACTCACCAAAAAGGAACAATCCAACCGGCACACCGAAACTGGCGAATATTGCTGGCACAAGTCTGTGTTCCTGTGGCCTCAACCCTCTCTTCAAAATATCCGGTGTGAGATAGAACTTCAGATATGAAAAGTAAATCGTAATCGAGATGAAACACCCCACAATAATTGCTAAGAAGACTATCGTCATCTCGCCAACATTGAATCCATATATCTCAAGATACACCAAGGGGAAGACTTCGAAGAAGGAGTAGTAGATACCATAGGTTAGAGCGGAGTAGACGTTGATGAAGAAGAGAGCAGGGTCTTTTACGCAAATTTCCAAGGGCTTGATGATAGCATCTGCGAGTGTGGCGGAGAACTTGATGCCTTTGCGATCGATCTCTGTCTGCGTGTGGATGTTTGGGTTGCCTGTTAGTGCACGAAGGCGAGCAGAGCGATGCAGCAAGATGGTAGTAGGTTGTGTTTCCGGCAAGAAGAAGAAGAATAGGAGGAATACTGGGGCGGCCATCCATAGGAGTTCCCACTGTGACCTATGGATATGTGATCAGCATGAGACAACACGCAGTGCACATCACGAATTGTTGAAGGAAAGAGACATACCAGCGCCAATTCTCGGCATACACAGAAAACCCGGACAGAAGAGGTCCAAGTGCTGGTCCAGCGAATGCGGCTGCCGTCCAGAAAGCAAGACCATAGGGTAACTGCAGCAGAGCATATAGATCCTGCATACTTGCTCCGCCATTCGCTAAACACGGACTTCCAAAGAAACCTAGCAAGAAACGGAGGACGAGGAGACCGCCGAGGTTGTCCACTAGTGCAGCAGGTAGAGTCAAGATGGTGAAGAGAGCGAAGGTAGTGATGTAAGGTATGTTTCTGCCGAGTTGCGGGACTACAAGAGCTGTCAGTCAAACGTCGTATTCGTGGTGGTAGCGACCTATTCGGAGAGGAATGGGTGAAGACGTATGGGTATGCTCTTACCTTCACTTAGCGGCGCAAACAACAACGGTCCAATTCCGTAACCTGTAGATACGTTGTCAGCCTCATCATACCGTAAAACAATATCAACAGATAAGAACACGCAAGGACTTACCCAAAACATACAACGCCAACCCCAAACTCGCCTTGAAAGCACCCACTCCAAACCTCTCCATAACCAACATCTGACTGCTAACATAAATCGAACTCCCTGCATACACGATAAACGTATACAGACAGATCAGAAACGCCGTCCAAGCTTTCTTCCCCCGAGACCAGTTGTGAGGGTTGGCTGGATCGGTAGTGGTGTACCATTCTGCCAATATGAGACCGTCGGCTGTCTTTGTAGGAGCGATAGCATGAGGTGCTGAGCGCGTGCCATGGAGTGAGAGAGTGGCTTCGAGACGTTCGGCTTCAAGGCGTTCAGGACTGAAGGGGAGGGTATGCGAAGCGATTGTGGCTGCTGGGACACCGAGTTCTTCGTGGTCTGTTGAGGTTGAGTTACGCGAATGGGCTTTCTCAATATCTTCTGTTCGAGAGGGAAGCTTCTCTAGGTCGTCTGGAAGGGGAGCGTTAGTGGTCTGGTCCGGGTTTGGCTGGCTGATGGCGGTTGCGGAGTTGTTAGAGTGCGCTTGAGTCGTCGAGCCCGAGGCTCTAGTGTTTCTTTCAGTGTATGCAGGAGGAATCTCAAAGCCAGGTAACTCTTCTGGATACTTGAAGACGCGGTTACGTGTTGCGTAGCGAACGAGCTGACCAAACGGTGCATCGCGCACTATTTCCCTGAGGGTCTCCATACTATCTGAATGCTAGCGGGTGAAGTTCCAGCGGAAAAAGTGATTATCAGAAAATCTACTCGAATTTCTAGGCGCACCAATACTATTATTATATTGACAGGTGCTACTTCCAGCCTGATCGCCAAGGGCTCCTGCAAGGGATGGTCCCCTTGCTCCCAGCAATTTCACATGAATCACTCGTACAAAAACGCCCTTTTAATTGTCAGCAAAAAAGCCATTAGATATCAATGAATGGGTGTCATGATTTCATAGAATGTTCGATAAGGCAAGTGTGAGGAAACGCCGGAAAAGGCATGTAAGATCCGGAAGAAGCTTACTTTCGGCCACGTGATTGGTACATTTGAGGCAGCCACGCAGCCAGCGAAGTATATATCGCTTTTCGTTGACCGATCGGAACCAGATGTTGGATTATGGTAGGTTAGCTGGACAGACCGGACTTCCCAGCCTCTGGCTTGAATTAGTGATCGGTGGTCACCAATGGATTATGCATTCGGTCAGCTTCAAGCATCCGCCAAGATCCGATACAACATCTCCGAGCGCCGGCATGCACTTGCTGACGAGCACTGCTGACTGGAACTCATCATATCTGCGCAAGTTTAGGCAAATCACGACTTACGGATCTTTGGTACGTCAACGTGTCGATTATGCAGCGCGAAAAAGGCCGATTAGACTTAACTATGTGTACACTAAGAGCAGGCAACCACCCATAGGCTCTGGTATACGCCGAGACAATGAAACAAAAAGGAAATATGCTTGCGCCCTGATGAGAAGCGGCTCTTGATCGCTTACTTTTTTCTTTCCAAACCCCGTCTAAATTTCATCACTCTCACCCACCCTGTTCATCCTCTGAGCCCTATGTACAAGGAAAATAAGTGCGCGATCGTACGTTCGAAGCAGGGACCTCTATTCGGCAGCTGTTCTAGGCTTCGCTTCGTAGGCCGTCTTCGCGGTACTGGTCAAGGTCTCTAACTCTCCGCTTGTTTCGCACATGGACCGGAAAGAACCGTCTTGTTTCCGAACAAGATCGTACGGATGACCATATTCGATGACCTCACCCTTATCCAAAACAAGGACCTTGTCGTAGTCGATGATCGTTTGGAGACGATGAGCGATAGTGATAGTAGTGTTCTTGATCTGACGGATAGTCTCCTGAATCTTCGCATCGGTTGCGTAATCGATGGAAGCCGTGGCTTCGTCCATCAGCAGCACCTTGGGTGCCTTGAGTAGCGCTCGAGCAAGACAGAGCAGTTGCCTTTGACCTTGCGACAGGTTGGAACCGGACTCTGATACTGGGGAGTTCAGGTTCTTGAAAGGGTTCTTGTTTTCGGCCTCCATCGCAGCTTGTGCCGCAACATCGTCCTGGTCTGCGGGACGCCCATCGGGCATCACCAAGACGGTGTCTTCTTGTGTCTCACCACGCTCCCAGTCGCGGTTTGCGAGAATGGATCCAGGATTGGTAGTAGCGGCTGAGTAGCTGGCATTGACATCTGCAGTCACGGCGCCTGATGTAGGGACAGGGATTTGAACAGCGCGGGGTGGGGAGGCGGCTCCGGTAGGTGTCACAGTGCCAGATGCCGGACGTGATAGCGTTGAGATAAGGTTGACTTCGCGTAGTGCAGTGTAAATCTCCTCATCAGTAAAGATTGAGAAAGGATCAAGATTGCTTCGGATAGTGCCCGTGAACAAGGTCGGATCTGTTGGATGTTAGCACTTGCTGAATCTTGATAGACCATATATTTGCTTACCTTGCGGTACCATGACGACATTCTCCCGCAGATCATGCAGGCCAATTGTACCAACATCGATGTCATCAATCAATATCTTGCCCTTTTCGGCCTCCAACGCTCGGAACAAGGCAAGAGCCATTGAACTTTTACCAGCACCTGTCCTGCCCACTACACCAACCTTCTCTCCTGGAAGAATTTTGAAGGTCAGGTCCTTCAAGACAAGGTCGAAGTCGGTCCTGTATCGTGTACTGTAGTTGATGAACTCTACGGATCCCTTGCTTGGCCAGTTGGAAGGTGGGCGGGTCTCTGGGATAACAGAGGGAGCCTCCTGGTCTACATCGAGGTACTCCTTGACACGCTCGACCGAGTTCATGTTCTGCTCGTTGGCGGAGTAAAGACGAACAAACCACAAGACGTTCTCAGTGAAGGTAACAGCGTAGGTGAGCGCGAGACCAGCGGCACCTGCATCGATGCGTCCAACGCTGAGCACAACGAAGGCTCCGGAGAAGAATGCGACCATAGCACCAACGACATCCACTCTGAATGCGAGCCATCTGTTAGCTGCCCAGAGATAGATGAAAGGTCGATGCTGAGTGTTAATCTTGTTCAAGTTCTCGCGAATGAAGCGGCGCTCATCACCGTAAGCTCTGATGGTCGTCATACCAGATAAAGTTTCACCAAATTGCTGATACAGCGGGCTTCGATGTACGGACTCCAATCGCTTCAGGTCGCGTGACGAGTTGATGTAGAAACGACCGATAAGGAAGTAAAGTATTGAAATGAAGAAAGCCGCGATCAGGAAAGCAGGCGTGATAACCGAGATAAGGATGACGATGGTGATGATAGAAGCGAAACAATGGACAACACCAATAGCGACAGGGGCCACCTCTTGATCGACAGATTCGATATCCTTGGAGAATCTGTTCATGAGCTGGCCGAGCGGGGTCTGATCGAAAAAGCGGAATTTGGCATGCGTAACTTTCTGAATGAGGCGTTCGTGTATGCGTTTGGATGCAGCTAGAGAACCACCAAACAGGAAGCCCTCTCGTAAGAATGTGATAAGCATGAAGATGAGTCCAAGAATGGCATAGACACCCAAGAAGTACGCCGAGTTAACATCTGGGTTCGGAGCGCTGAAAGTGGTTTGCATACTGTTGTAGGCATACGACTGCTGCTCCGGTTGGGTTGCAAAGAAAGGAATGTTCCAGCTGCAGGTGCCACTGTTCATACATGTGCCCATACCGCTCAGAGTCGGCGCGTGTGTCACTGGAGTCTGATGGTGTGTACCCATGACAGCATAACCCTTTTCTGCGTACGCGTTTGCCCACGTGCGGATCCAGAGATTAGTGGACACCGAGGAGATTTGTGCGGCTACGAAAGCGATAGTAGCACCAAGCCAGTAGTACCACGGGCCCATAGCCCGCAGATACATTGTGATGATGCTGAGCTTGACACCACCCTCGGCCTTCTTTTCCTCCTGGCTGTTGCTGGCTGTTGTCTTCTTAGCGTCCGGCTTGCCATTCACAGTGACATTGGCAGATCCGTTGGCGTGATTAGCATCACCGTTCGCCTCTTCACCTGCATCCGAGGAAGGCTCTTGAGAAGAAGGCTTGGAAGCACCTCGTGAGGCGGGCCGTGATTTTGTGAGATCTTCTGTGAGCTTTCCGGAGGCGATGACTTCGTCTGCTGTTCCTTGTGCGACTATCCGGCCGTTCTCGAGTACGACGGCGAACTCTGCATGTGGCAGACAGAGACTGACATTATGTGTGACCAGGATACAAGTTCGATTGGCCATGAGCGGTCCATGAAGTGCGTAGTGGAAGATCCATTTGGCGGTGTGGGCATCGACAGCGCTCAAGACATCATCGAGAAGAACATGACGGGCCTTGCTATACAGTGCACGAGCCAGCGAGATACGTTGCTTTTGACCTCCAGATAGCGTTACACCTTTCTCTCCTACTATCGTTTCGTCACCGTTGTCGAGTATCTCGAGATCTCGCTTCAGAGAGCATGCCTCAATGACATCTTGGTAGCGCTTTTGGTCGAAATGGCTAGCGAATACGATATTGTCCTTGACTGTACCATTCACAAGCCAAGCTTGCTGAGCGCAGTAAGCGATACTGTCAGTGAGTCCTGTATCGGGATCGGGAGTCATGTCTTCTCGGCTGAGTCCACCTGGTAAGTAGACGCTTCCCTTGAGCTTCGTCATCTCACCAAGCAAGCCCATCAGCAATGATGTCTTTCCAGACCCAGTGGGTCCAACGACAACGTTCAGCTTCCCCACGCGGAAAGTTAAGTTGAGATCCATAAGCTTGAAGGCATCAGCTGAGGCCTGGTCCGCCATGTCCGTTCCGCCCCAGCTGAATGTACCATTCTCGAATCCAATGATGGCTTGGCCATCTTCGTCCTTCTTCTGGGTGATAAGCTGCGCGTACTTTTCGGTCTCAGGCTCCGAGAGATACTCCTCGATACGATCGACCGAGACCTTGGATTCTTGAACATGAGCAACCATGTCTGCGAGTTGGTCCAGCGGAATCCTAAGGATTTGAAACAATGAGAGAGCAGTAAAAGCGACAGACGGAATGAGCGCTTTATGTTCGACGTTCGTGTAGACTAAGAAAGATAGGAACGTGATTAGGACTGGTGAGCCCGACCATATCGTAGCTGCCACCGCCCACAGAATATAGCGCCGTCGCAGATGCTTGAGCTCAGTGTATCGCTTCTCGTTAACCAGTCCGATGAAACGCTGTTCCCAAGCAAAGAACTTGATGATTCGGATATTGGTAAGAACCTCGTTTGTGGTGTGGATACGAGCATCGGTAGCCGCAAGAATGAGCTTCTGAATCTTGGAAAACTGACGCGCGACATACATGTTGATAGGAAGCAGGAAGACCATCATGCCGATACCAGCAATCGAGCTGTAGCCCAGGATGCGGTAAAGTAAGAAGACAGCCACAACGACTTGGACTGGAGTGTTCGCCCAGAGAAAATGGAGATAGGCGCAGATTTCGCTGACCTTGAAAGCGTCGACAGCCATAAGGTTGATGATGGCACCGGTTGTGACCTGAGCGTCAGACACAGGCTTTGTGGCGTCTTCTTCTTTGGCGGCTCCATTCGCCTTCTTCTTGTTCTTGCCGAAAGTGAACATGCGCTTCAATCCCTTTGGCTCTTCGTCTTGCTCCTGTTTCTTCTTTTCCTCGCCCAACGTCTTCTCAGTAGTAGCTGCTGCTCGACGCTTGAGTGCTTTGGCATAAATCTCTCCAATGATAACGGCACGTAGACGAATGCAAATCTTTCGACCGAGCCATAGCGCTTGACCATCTGCAAGTGCGGACAAACTGCCAGAGACGAAAAGCAGAATGACGTAGAACCATGCGGCGTTGGCGGGTGTCAAGTCGGGCTTCTCAACGTACTCCAGGATAACCTTTAGAAGCAGTGTCGGGGCGAAAGTAAGGAAACCGGAAATGGCAGCCCAACCTGCCTGGATGAGTAGGCCTCGTTTGAAGTGCTTTAGAAGGTGGTAGGCCAAGCCTGAGGTTTTCTTGACTTGACGGTAGTTCGCGATGACCGCTGCGGCCTTGTCCTTGGAAGGCAGATTCCAGACATCGGTAAGCTCGTATGTCTTTTTGTATCCAGTCCAAACGATTGGGTCCACCCAGCTGAAAGTAGCAAGGGAGAAAACACTGGCGACAGGTTCCCGAGCAGGCGCGATGTCGCCCTCGTACTCCAATTCTACTGCCTTGTTGCCTTTTCTAGAGCACAGAGAGATGAGAAACAGTAGCGAAACGAGGACGAAATCACCAATCATAAGCTTCTGGTGTAGAGACGATCGCGGATGGATAATGGCTGATCGGAACAGGAGGACGCTAAAGACCCATTGGAAGCCGTAGATGAAGGCAGTGTGGTACCAGAGATGGGGGAATGAGAACCTGCTCGTGCTAGAGAGGAGCAGTCGCAGGGACGCTAGAGTGGCGATGTAGGCCCAAACAGCGACATTGGCAATGGCAGCGAGTTTGCCGTGCTTGCCCCATACATTGGTCAACAGCACAGTGACATGAAGTCCAAGCTGTGCCAGGACCGCCAGCTCTTCGAGTATAACGACCGTGAGTTCTCCGCGAGGTTTATCTACAGCCATGGTGGATACCGTGTTGACTGCTTGGAGCGCAAGGTCTTCATTCCGCTCCAGTTCGTCGTCGGCCTCGCTGTCGGCTTCGTCGCCATCGTAGTGGCGACTTCGGTAGGACCAGACATTGCCGGGATCTTCGAGGACGCTGTAGGCGTGGTAGTACTTGGAGGCGGTGGCGGCGAAGTAGAGTTGGACCAGTAGGTAAGCGACGGATACTCCGCATACGATGAGAGGGAACAATGTTTGGAGATAGCTGTGACGTGTTAGCCTTCAGAGTCGTTCGTGGTGGCGCATCGCCAATCGGACGGCTGCAGTGGCATCTGAGACAGCGCGTGGGATAGCGCAAGCCAAAAAGAAGCACCTACTCTTGCTCGAAACACCTGGAAAAGTCGTCTCTGCCCCAGAGCGGGCCTCGACAGTGGGCGAACATGCTGTCTGCCGCTGCGAGTTGTACGAGACCTGTTGTGACCTGTGGTGGTGTTCAAACCCTCCAGCACTCGCACTCGTTATTGACGGCTGTTGAGGCGCATTGGGACCTGAAGAGGGGCCGGGGAGTGTATTCGCGCCTTCTGCTCGATTGCGCCGAAGTAAACAAACGTTCGACAGGGGCCTCCAGGCAGGTGCGTCCAGGATACGGTGGTTTGCGAAGAAAGATGCTGCTTCTTCGGTTTGCGCTTCTAGTTGCCGCAAGAGCCTTTCCAGATCCGCACTGACGTTCACGCGCGTGCGCGAATCGACGAATGATGTAATTAGAGATTTCAGCCGATGTGCAACCGAGGCCGGGCTGATCTGATTAGATAGCGGACGATCAGATAACTGCTGCTCTATGGACGACGGGTGCAACGGAGCACACTTTCACCAAGCACAAACTCCTATATCGAAACGTTACGGTGGTTGCTCGCGGAATGGAGGGTAGTCTTGACAAGAGAGCTAGATCGTCACGACATATAGTTTGACAGGGTTCGTCTCCGCTTGACTCAAGGCGACATGGTTGTGCAGCACACGCATCCGCTGCGCATGTGTCACGGAGCAAGCAATGCATCCATTTTACGGCTTTTTCGCGCTTTACCGCCCTGCAGCTTCACACTACACAGTCACAGCAATGTCCTGACCGCCTCGTCAGACCTCTCAAGTGTCGTGTTGTTGAATCAGGATGAGTCGTTAATGTCCCCGAGGGCGAAAGAGCCGGTCAAAGGGCGCAGACTGAGACTAGCTGTGAATCTCCCGCTTTCCATGTTGGGCCATCGTTCATGTCGCCCGTGTAACTAGGTCTTGTGCACGCTGGGCAATGCCCATATGCCAACGGCGTCTTACTTCGCGCAACGTCTGGCCTGATGCTTCTCTTCACTACCAGGAATGCCATGGTTGCCCGTGCCTGTTGGAGTCCCGAGCTAAAGAGCCTCACGTCCGCCCCAGAATTCGATAAGCATCAACAAACTCTATCTGTACCTCGTATCTGACATCGGAGAGTCATCTGTGACCTTCCTATAACGACGACAGCTCTATCGCGGCTGCCGGACTTAGGAAAGTCCGGGGTACTGTGGTGGCTGCAAGCTGCCTGCGACCAGCTCCGCGGGCCATGGGTAGTGGGACCAAGCGTTAGCTCCCCCACAGCTTACCAATCTGCATCTGCCGTGCATGCGGCCTGTAACGCTGCTGACATTGCCAATAGGCCCTTTGTTAGGTGCGTCCTACAAGTCGGTGAAGCCCTCGCACACATTTCGCCCTAAGATGCCTGCTGGCGCCATCTGAGGACTGCCGGCTCCCCCAAGCGCGCTCAACGCTTTGGCCAAGCAACACAGCGTTGAACGACGCGCTGCTCTCGAGTCTTGCGACATGTGAACATGTCTCGATACCGCTGTGCTTGTTGCCGTCATACTGGAAACGTCTTAGGAATTTTCGCACCATGGCACCAAGACTTCGACACCGCTACTAAGCCTTCATTCACAATCCCATAGTACCCAGGTACACCCAGCTCGCACGTGTGGAGAAGAATTCGTGTACAAATCTCCTTCTCAAAATTGAAATGAGAGGACGCACCGTGAAATGCGACATGACCTGGAGACCACGCTGACCATAATATGGATAGTCCATGCCGCTGACATGGCAATCTTGAAAGCCCGCCTGAGCAATTTGGCTGAACACGTAATAGAGGAGCTGTACGAACGCAGACGAAAAGCAGCGACTGGCTCATCCACGGCGAACTTCGCGTCGACCCATCCTCCTGGCTTTCAACCCACATATCCAGAGCTGCCACAGGAAGCTTCAAGCTCCGAGGGCCACACAGCCTATGGGCGGCGGGCCACAGGAATGCTGTCGGGACTGTCCGCAGCATACAGACGAGGCACTAACTGCACACACGCCGCTTCCTTACATTCACACCACCTTTCCAAGCTACCATCACGATCCTTCATAGTCATTGACCCGCATACACAATGCTACTGTTGCTACTGAGATTCTCTCTTCCTTTGGCCATGAGGACAATGCGACGGCTGCATGGACGCTTCACTTGCCTAAGAGCGCCATCAAACATCAACGTATTGACCGGTCAGGTTGTTTCAGTCAGCCTCTTTCATTCGAGACACATGTCGAATCGCTGCAGGTGGCAGATGTGCGTCTTATACAAGATCTGACTTTGCCAAGTAAACATCAGTGGGCGCCACATGCTACGCCGCGATCCTCTTCCGACCAGTCAGAGACAGTCTGACTCCACACAACTATTCAAAAGTAAGCAAGGTGAGCTGGAGGACGGCTATGGTAAGTGGTGCAAACACATGTAGGTGAAAACATATGTAGGATTCTCGATGCTGAATCGCTTTTTGACCTTACGCCCCTATGTAAGGGTTTTAGGTTGCATGCTTCCGAGGCTTTTGGGCGCTTCAATTGGATTCTTCTATTGGGAAAGGACGTATTGGAAAGAGCTACTGTGTGCTTCGGCACATGAAGGAATGTTGGATGCAATGTCATGGACGTAGAATGGACCCCAAGAGGCGTAGCCATGCATCTGCACATTCGCGATGTGACCCAGGCATGTCGATGTGGATGCTCAGGATCTTAAAAACATAGTATATAAGCTTAGAAGGACCTGCGGTTATTCCAGTGTCTAGGAAGAAGCTTCTGCACTCCCAAAAATGCGTTCTTCTCTTCCCTCAGCGGGCCTCGTAGCCTCCGTCTTCGTATCTACTGTCCTCTCAATTCCCTCCAAATACCCTTCTTCAGCCTTCAGTCCCAACGACATCATCACTCGTGATGTAGCAATAATAGGTGGCGGCTCTTCTGGCACCCACGCCGCTATAAGCCTCAAAGATGCCGGCAAAAGCCTGGTAGTCATCGAGGTCAAGGGCCGTCTGGGAGGGCACACGGAGACCTACACCGACCCTGTAACTGGTCGAGCACAAGACTACGGTGTTTTAGTCTTTCACAACGAGAGTACCGTTCTGGACTACTTCGCCCGCTTCGATATACCCCTAGCCATTCCGGAATTCGCTACAAATCGCGCAAACTACGACCTCAGCACCGGCATCGAGGTCAACATCAGTGCTCCCTCTCCTGAAGCTTTAGGCGCCGGACTGCAAGCATATGGCGCTTTTCTGGCCCAGTACCCGGTGCTGAACAGTGGAATGTTCCTACCGGACCCTGTTCCAGAAGATTTGACCATGCCGTTTGGTGACTTCGTTGTGAAGTACGGTATCGAAGCTATCGTGCAAACACTGTACAGCACGAACCAAGGCACTGGGGACATCCTCAGCATGCCAGTATTGGAGCAGGCGCGTGTCAACGGATTGAGTCTAGTAGCGCAACTCGCTGCCAACGGTCTCATCTCTACAGCTCAACGCAACAACAGCGAGTTATACGGCAAAGCGCAGGCTGAACTCCTCGACGCCGATAGCTTGTTGTTGTCCTCTGAAGTGATAAACTCAGTACGCCACGACGATGGTGTGGAACTCGTTGTCAAGACACCGGACGGCGTGAAATTGATCTGTGCGAAAAAACTCCTCATTACCATCCCACCGAAACTAGATCTCCTTGCGTCGTTCGATCTGCAAGAGCAAGAACGTGACGTCTTTGCGAGGTTTATCAATGCTGGTTACTACTCCGCTCTAATCAAGAACACGGGCGTACCGGAAGACCTATTCATATACAACTACGCACCAGACACGCCATACAATCTGCCTGCAATTCCGGGCATCTACCTTATGCAACCAACCGCTATCCCTGGTGTCAAGGCAATCTACTACGGTGCTGATGTCTCAAATGCGACTTATCCTCTCTCTGACGATTTCATCAAAGGGGAACTCGTTGCTAGTATCAAGAGGCTACAGGCTGCAAACCCTGACAAGTTCAATGCAACAGAGCCAGAATTTGTCGTTTACACGTCGCATGCGCCGTTCTACGTCCAGGCTACATCTGAGGATATAAAGGCTGGGATTTACGACGAGATGAACGCGCTACAGGGCTTGAAAAGCACGTATTGGAATGGAGCTGCGTTTAGGGCACATGATAGCAGTGCGCTGTGGCAATTTAACAAGGAGGTAGTTTTACCAATGTTGACGAAGGGGCTCTGAGTGTAGACGTCTGGAAGGGTTGACAGCATGTGGAACATCCATTTCTTCTCTTGGTATATACAATGCTTAATATAGGAAATGAAATGCCTACTGTCGGGGCTTGGCAACAGGTGTCCATGGAGAGTACTTGGGCTTGACGCTGTTTACCATTAGCATACCATCACTTCAAATCGAGTTCTCTAACGCACGTGTTGTAAGGCTTGTATCCTGAACGGCTCCATGTAAGGGTTGGCCTGTGCTCCTTTGGCTCCCAGACGCGGACCTGGCGCTGCAGAAGCTTGTCTGCGGCTGGCGACTTGTCGACCATGTATGACATCCAGGCGTGCCATCCAGGCTCGATCTGAGAACTGTCACAAAATCAGCTTTGCTCTGCTCCCCGTTATTCAATATAACGTACGGATCGAACTCCTTGTCCTTGTAGTCGACCCAGCGGGTTCGGACTGTACCGGTCAGACGACAGCCTTGATCTCTAAGATTCCTGATTCTTACGGGGAAGCTCCTCCTCCAAGTTCTCGAAGTACTTGTTGCCGTACTTGTCCTGGCCGATCAGGGTTCCGGCTTTGGTATCACCTGGGCCATATTAGCACCTCCCGCATCCTGTCTGCTTTTTCGTATCCGAGCGTACCGATGTTCTATACGTGCGGGCGACTCGATCAGTCTATCTGCGGTTTAAGGTGAGGGCGCGGGGATGCGAGCGTACCGCCATTTGATGGCCATATTCCTGCGGACGTGTTAGCATTGCGAGGCCAATTATTACGACAATTGGGATCTACCTTGAGGCCGACTCGGCGCAGGTTGCGCAGTGTTCTCATAAGCGTAGACATGGCGGCGGTTGGTCTGTTCAGCGTCTGTGATGCTTGTCGGATGTTGCTGCTTCGCGATTGACGGTGCCAAGCCCCGCTTTCACGCTTTACCAAGAACGCGCTAGTTTTCAAGTCATCCTTGTCGCCCAACCCCAAAGTGCATCAAAACTTCAGGAGTCGAAGCACATACCAGCAGTCGGCGTCATATCAAATCAAAGGTCCAACATGATAATACGAAGCTTATTACGTGCCCAAGCCCCAAAGATCGCGGGGAGAAGAACTTTCCGCATCCCCACTCGGACATTCAGAACAACGAGAAGATATTCGACTTCGAATGCTGAGATGGCGTCGCCGATACCTCAGAGTCAAGCCTCTATGCTTGCAACGATAACAACAGATCTGGATAAGATAGCGCCCCGATTTGAGATTCAGCCAGATCAAATTGAGATTATTCAGACGCCCGCTGAGTTTTATCAAACGTTAAAGGTAGGTTGGTCTTCACTATTGAGTCCTTTCCATTGTCCGTGATACATGATTCACTATCTGTTTCTACTATACCGTCTCTATCCCCAAAGATGCTCATAGTGCTTTCATCTCTACCCATCACACGTTTCGCTGTTGTACCATCAGTCTTGTGTTGTGTGTTTGTCTTTGATGTCTAAATCTGCTCTTTACTCCTTTCTACTTTGTTTGGGAACAGAGAGTCAATGCATCATGACCATTGGACGACCGATTCTCCAAGCCACGTGAGCAAGCGCACTCACAGCGACTTGACCTTATACTGACATCTATCAGGACAAAATATCAAAAGCTCAACACCGCATCTATCTATCAACCCTCTACATTGGGAAAACCGAACACGAACTAATCTCCACAATCCGGGATGCTCTTCAACATAATCCAGGCCTCAAGGTGTCTTTTCTCACTGACGCTCTCCGTGGAACCAGGGAAACACCAAACCCTTCAACCGCCTCTCTTATGACACCTCTTATTTCAGAATTCGGGCCAGATCGCGTAGAAGTTCGCATGTACCATACACCCAATCTAACTGGTCTCCGAAAGAAGTACATCCCTAAACGCATCAACGAAGGTTGGGGTTTGCAACATATGAAGTTGTATGGTGTCGATGACGAGATCATCATGTCTGGAGCGAATCTGAGTGAAGATTACTTCACGAATCGACAGGATCGGTATCACCTATTCCGATCGAAAGATTTAACAGACTACTTCAAAAGGATACATGATGGTGTTGCAAAATTGAGTTTCGACATTCAGCCCAGTACTCAAGAAGGAAGTGGAGGCTACACCATGTCCTGGCCAACAACAAACGCCGCACCCTCACCCCTGGACTCACCATCAAACTACAGATCCGCCGCGGAGAAACACCTCGCCCACCTTCTCGTCCCATCAAACTCTCCCGCCGCCCTCCCTTCATCATCGACCTCAAAAACAACAATCTACCCCATTCTCTCCCTCGTCCCCCTTCTCCCATCCTCAACAGAACTGCCCGCCCTGACCAAAATTCTAACGCACCTCACGACCCCTCCCCTCCAAAACTCCTCCTGGACCTTCACAGCCGGCTACTTCAACATGACACCCTCATTCCGCCGTCTCCTTCTTTCCACTCGCCCCTCCTCTGGCACTGTGCTGACCGCGCACCCCCACGCCAATGGTTTTTACGGCTCAAAAGGCGTAAGCGGCCTGTTGCCAGGCGCATACACACATCTCGCGAAATCGTTCCTTCGAAAAGTCAAACACGAGGGTCTAGCCGACAGTATCATCCTGAAGGAGTGGAAGAAGGGTATGGTCGGACAGGAAGGCGGGTGGACGTATCATGCCAAGGGCTTGTGGGTTACCTTTCCTTCTTCCTCTTCTTCGGAGGTGGAGAAGGAAGATCCTAGTTTGACGGTTGTTGGAAGTAGCAACTATACTAAACGCTCTTATGAGCTTGATTTGGAGGCCAATGTTGTTATTGCGACGTCGGATCCCGGGTTGAGAAGGAGATTGGGTGAGGAAGTCAAGTGGTTGGGTGAGCATGCGAAGCAAGTCAATGAGCAAGAGTTCGAGAAGCCGGAGAGGAAGGTTGGGATGAATGTTCGAATGGCCATGTGGGCTGTTAGGGTGTTGGGTGGGGCGCTGTGAAGGAGGGCTTTGGGTCTGTATAGACAGGGTCAGGTAGGGTGACATATGTATCAACAATTATCAAAAACTTACCACTGAATCTGTATCCGTCACGGTGGGAAGAAAGAGCACTTATGTGACATGGTCTTTTTGCTTGATTCTATATTAAGAGAAACTACGTAAAAGATTTGTTGGGTATATATGCAGAAGAAGGTAAGGGGAAAACAAATCGAGTGTTTAGCTTGCGCTGCCAGATTTCTGATATCTTGTACGATAAATCCAAGAAATCGAACTACCAAGATTCTTTCTAATGTGTGTCTCTATTCAGAGACAGGTTCACCTTCTTGAGGTGTAGACCAGCAATTCCGAGTAGCTCGCCACACTACCAATCCACGATCGCCGACAACGCGGTTAATGGTGTTCCAAACGCCATCGTCGGCAAAGTCCATATCGTCAAGATTGAGATGCTGACGGTAGCTCCAGACTTCCTGCAACGAGACTTCTTTTGAGGTGGTGGGGCTCTGATATGGTATCAAAGCATGTGCTGATCTTGGTGCTACCACGTAAACAGCGCCGCGATCAGCCTTTGGTGGTTTCCGCGTTCGACAAGGCGGTAATGCTTCTTTGACCTTTTCGATCATTGTTTCGGCTGGACAGCCCATCAAGTCTACGGTCTGCAGCTCCTCGTTCTTGCCATTCAGCAACCATGTCGGAGGGCTGTAGGTTTTCCACCAGAACGCATGAGAAACTGTCTCATTCGTTTTGGCGATGTTCATTTGGACTGGAACAATGCCACCTTGGTGGTACACGCCCATCAATATGCCGAAAGCGACGTTGAAGACGACCCAGGTGATAATCCAGCTTTTTCTGACACGCGGAGTAGGTATGCGTATCGAGGATAGTATTAGCGGTACGGCAGGCAGTAAGAATCGTGCTTCCTGGTGTGGGAAGATGCTGAGAAAGGCAACGCCGGAAATAGCTGAGACCAGAATCATAGAAATATGCGCCCTGCGCAAGAAGAACAGAAACGGCGTCGCTGGTCCGAGGAGTTGAGGAAGATTGACCAGGAAATGCTGGTATCGTGGGTGTATGCCATGCTGGGCAAGGTTTGCGGAATCGGAGTTGTAGCGGAAATTATTGAAGGGCGTAATAACCGGCCCGTTGAAGACTTTTGAAAAGGTAAACTCGCCAGGGGTATAGAACGCCGTATCCACGCAGATAGCAAGGAAAGCTGTGAAGAGAGCGAATGTAGCCAAGAAGACCAAAGAGAATGGTCTGTCGATATCAGTAAGAGTTGAGAAGACGACAACCGGATTTGACTTACTTGCGCTGGAAATGAGGTAGCAAGGTCGTCGCAGGAAGCAACAAGAATGCTGGAAAGGTAATGCGGTTGAAAATGCCCACGACGACCATGAAGCCGAGGATGGATGAGGCCAGTATGCCGGAGCGCTTCTGCACCTTGCGTTAGCCGCATATCCTAGATCGGCAAGCGGACCGAAGCAGACCTACCTTGTCGTCTGTTATCCTCTGGATCAACACCAGGCTCCAGAGCACCAACAGTGTTTCGAGACTGTTCGAGAAGGTATGTGTCTGGAACGTCCAAGTCACATAAGAAGACGCGACGAGCATGACGGCAACGCGACGCGCGCGGGGCGAAGCGACCAGCTCGTGGATGGCCCAGTCCTCCATGACGACACTCAACGACAGCATCAGTACTCGCAGTGTCCAGTATATGACCGACGGCGAGACATCATAGCCGAAACCCTCCCATAGCCAGCGCAAGATGTACATGGGCCAGCCGTATGCGAGCCATAGCGGGAAGGTACTGCGGATAGGGTTCTCGGAGGTGAATTCCCAGGTTTCGTGGACGGGATAGGAGAAGACGCGTCCTAGAAACAGGTCAGTCGTGGTGGTGGGAGGACACGCAGACAGAGTCGCGACATACCGGCGATGACCTCAGGGCCCTGGAAGTTCTCGTCCGGGTGCAGGTAGCTGGGCGACAGGGCAAAGTAGATGCGCACAAGGATTAGAAAGAAGTAGACTCTCCGCCACATGATGGTGAAAGTCGAGGTGCGCCGTTGTCGAGTATGGCGGGGTTGCGCAGGCGCATATCTGTCGTTGTGTGTTTGTTTGCACAAAGTGAGGCCAGCGAATGTTTTAGTGCTGGCCTACGTCAAACATCAGTTGCACGCGGATAGGGGGGCCGATTATCAATAGCGAATGGTGGGTAGAGTTTCGCGACTCGTGCACGGCGATGATCTGCGAACTACATCTGGCGGAAAAGCATGGTTGATATATCGGCCGTTTATCATGCGGCCTGATCAGATGCGATGTGGCAGCAAGCGATGATATCTCGGACTCGCCCACGCCAGGGCTGTCTAGGCTCTAGGCTGCCGCTGCGGATCCGTTATGCAGGCTGAAAGGTCACGTGGCGGAACATCAATGGAGTACCTGTCTCGAGATACGTGGGACTGCATCTCGAGTCCATGGGTTCGTTACAGGCATATCTGGCATTACAGGGCCGACGCATGATGAATGAAAGAATTCTGCTACGTCACAACGCGTCCATCTCCACTCGTCGTTGGCATACTAGCAGCGACTGCAGTGCACCCAAGTTCCCTGCATATCTAGTAGCCAGATATCACAGCCAACATGTGTCGATACCAACGACAGATATCTGATGCGCGCAATATTAGCCTCAGGCACCAGCCCCAGTGACTCGAAGTCTATGTCGCATTCTGGTAACTTCTGCCGGCCCAAATGCGGCGTAGAGTCATCCTTCAACTATTTGCGCGGGCGGGGGTCCGCCATAGGCCGTTCCAGTTGCGCAAACATGGTGCATCTGCTGGGCTGGCCCACAAACAACAGCGCGAAATCACAATGTCTTTCATCACTGGCTTGTTAGCAAAGCGTGTATGCCTAAGAAAGCTACCTGAGACTGCGGACAAACCGTGGTTCTCGCGTGACTAAAGGGTACCTTTGTCGATTGTAGCCTTGCGCCTTCCCCAATCGGTTACGCTTGGCAGCCTGAGCTTAGCCTCATTGTTGGTGTGCGGCGGAGCTGCTCGCCCGCGGTTGCCTTTCCTCACTCACCCACGCGCAAACGTGAAAGCACAACGCCTGTGCATATATAACTCCTCACTTCCCGAGCCTGCAGACCCTCCCTCCAACGCACCCTTTCTATCTTCAATCGAAACTGCCGATCCAGTCCATCCGCTCGACTCCATCGACAGCTTACCCCACTTCTATAACCACCTTAACATCACACAAACTAGCTACCGCAATGGCTTCCACTACTGCCGAGGGCGTCAAGCTCATCAGCATTACCACCTCCGATGGTGTCGAGATGAAGGTCGAGCGCCCTGTCGCTGAGCGCTCCATCCTCATCAAGAACTTGCTCGAGGATCTCGGTGGTGAATCCGAGGAGTCTATCCCCATCCCCAACGTATGTCTTGACCTCCCCAGAACCTTCCAAGAACGCTTACTAACAAGTCGCAGGTAAACGAGGCAGTCATGAAGAAGGTTGTCGAGTGGTGTGGCCACCACAAGAACGACCCTCCCGCCACCCAGGACGACGACTCCGACTCGCGCAAGAAGTCCACCGACATCGACGAGTGGGACCAGAAGTTCATGCAGGTCGACCAGGAGATGCTTTTCGAGATCATCCTCGCCGCCAACTACCTGGACATCAAGGCTCTCCTTGACGTAGGATGCAAGACCGTCGCGAACATGATCAAGGGCAAGTCACCCGATGAGATCCGTAAGACCTTCAACATCCAGAACGACTTCACCCCCGAGGAGGAGGAGCAGATTCGCCGCGAGAACGAGTGGGCCGAGGACCGCTAAAAATATGCGCCTTCTCTTGCTTGACCTCTCTCTGTACGTCTGTATCGCATAGGTTCACGGACCGCGGATATATTGATGGGTTTAGTCTCCGGCGCAGCGGAGTTCATGGGTATGATTATTTTGCAAGCGCATGATGCTGCAGCTGTCCCTGGTGCAGGACTAGTGGGCGCCAGCAGGTTACGAACATCACGGTGGCTTGACTGTACGGTGCAATCGATACGTCTATTTGCAACCCATTGCAGGTAGCCCAATCAAAATCTGAAATACGTTGTCTGTTTCCAAACTATTGTGACTGCGCGCGGAACCTCGGCTCCACAAATGACGTGATTTACGACATTGCGAATTCTCGTGTCGCACCACAGCAATTGCTCAACTCTGTTTCGGTCACAGCGATTGATAATGACAGACGAAAGCTGGGTAGAATGGCATGTTGAACTGATCGTCATTGCGAGTTGAGCTTATTCTTCTATACATTTTCGTAGCCCACGCTTGAGCTGTATTTCCCGAACGCCAAATAATAATCATGGCTGCCTCCAAAAGACGCCTTTGAAATGATATTCCTGCTCTACCATCCCCTCTTAGCAAGCTTCTCCTCCTCGCCCATTGTACCGCAGTTGATACCAACCATGGCCTCACCCAAATCCATGCTGACTTCCATGAGCACCTTGGGGTCTTTGTAGTGAGTAACAGCCTGTACGATGGCCTTGGCCCTCTTGGCTGCGTCTCCAGACTTGAAGATACCGCTACCAACAAAGACACCATCGCAACCCAACTGCATCATCAACGCAGCATCAGCGGGTGTTGCGACACCACCCGCCGCAAAGTTGACAACAGGCAGACGACCAAGCTTAGCCGTCTCCTTGAGCAGCGCATAGTCGACCTGAAGCTCCTTTGCGTAAACACGGAGCTCCTCCTCTGACATGCTCTTTGCGCGGGCGATCTCGCTGTTTACGGTACGCATGTGGCGGACGGCCTCAATGACGTCGCCGGTTCCGGCTTCGCCCTTTGTGCGGATCATGGCTGCACCTTCCGAGATGCGGCGAAGGGCTTCGCCGAGGCCCCGGCAGCCGCAGACGAAGGGAATGCGGAAGGGGTGCTTGGAGACGTGGTGAATAGCGTCGGCGGGGGTAAGGACTTCGGATTCGTCAATGTAGTCGACGCCTAGGGCTTCGAGGATCTATCCGTAAGCGTTAGCAAATGGGTCTTTCAAATGCTGAAAGTGCGGATCCGCCTCAAGACAGAAAAGTTGGAAGTCGTCAAGTCGTACCTGGCATTCGACAAAGTGTCCAATTCGCGCCTTGGCCATGACGGGGATTGTGACTGTGTCCATGATCTCCTTGATCATCTTGGGGTCGCTCATACGTGCGACACCACCCTGGGATCGAATGTCTGCGGGCACGCGCTCGAGGGCCATGACAGCTGAAGCACCGGCTTCTTCTGCTATCCGCGCCTGTGGGACGACATTGGTTAGCAATTGGTCTTGTTGCTCGAATTGCTAGACGTCAGCACTGGAGAGACTTACTTGCTCAGCGTTGACAACGTCCATGATGACTCCGCCCTTCAACATGCGTGCCAGACCGGCCTTGACGGCAAAGTTGTTCTCGCCATCCTGTGCGCTGTGGCCGTTTGTGGTGGGGAGTTCAGTTGCCATTGTGACGTGTCTTGTGTTGTGAATGAAGTGATTCGGAAATAATGGGAGGTAAGGTCAAGTCAATTAGTAGTGTCGTAGAGTAGAGTGTTATCACAGACGATGAAGAATTAAAGTCTAAGTGAGAGAAAACGAGGTAAGATCGTGAGTCAAAGTCAAACGCGATGTATTACCTGTACATGTACCCGCGGCATCGCAATATTTTTTTGCCTTTGTAAGGTCCCTCCATCCCGCCTTCGCAGCTCGGAGGTTGCCCCGCCATTGTCCGCGGCGGCGCGACAACATCTAGACCCCGCTACGCGCCTTTTGACACATGCAATGTCTACACGCCAATCAGCCGTCGGGAAAGTGTGAACCAGGGCCGTGAATTGCCGTCGCTTAGTCAGATGATTTGTATGCTTTCATTTGGTCTGCAGTGGCCGTTGCTGAGATAGGTACAAGCTGAGCCGTCATCTGATGATATTTCGGGCCGAGTGGGGCAATAGCTCATCCTGGACCCTAGAGAACCCTGGGACACGCTGGAAACGCCAGGCTCCATGCATGCTGCTGTATACACTACTAACGCTGTAAGTATGCCAACGCCGTGCCAATACCGAAGACTACCTTGATACTGGTACCCTAATCCTCTAGTAGGGCGCTGTCTCGCGCTTCAACCACTCCAGTGTCAAAGAGTCATTCTCGAAGAACTTGCTCGTCTTCTCGTAGACCTCCTTGTGGTATTCGTTGATGAAAGTCTTCTCGTCTTCTGTAAGCAGGCTCATATCGACAAGGTTCCTGCAGTGTGGAGTCATCGTTACATGCTCAAAACCCAGATATGGCTTATCACCGAACTTGTGCTTCGTCTCGACTTCTCGGACCATAACCATGTTCTCAATGCGGATGCCGAACTTGCCGTCTTCATAGTAACCAGGCTCATCGGAGACCACATTGCCTACAGCTAACGAGACTTCGGAGTATTGCACCCTGGTTCCGATGCCGATTGGGCCTTCGTGTACGTTGAGGAAGGATCCTACACCGTGTCCAGTGCCGTGACGATAGTCGAGACCCTCCACCCACAAGAACTGACGAGCCAATGCATCCAACGCGAAACCGGTTGTGCCTTTGGGAAACTTGACACGCTCGAGAGCCATGTTGCCTTTGAGCACGAGCGTGTATGCTTTACGTTCCATCTCGGTAGGCTCAGTGAAGTGTAGGGTCCGTGTCGTGTCAGTGGTGCCGTCCCGGTATTGCGCGCCAGAATCGCATAGGTAGATAGCCTTAGGGTCGATGATGGCGCACTCCCCCTTCTCTGGCTTGTAGTGGATAACAGCTGCGTTCGGGCCGGTTGACGAAATGGTATCAAAAGAGAGACCCATGAACATGTCGTGCTTCTTGCGGATCTCCTCCAGCTTATCAGCACCGTCAACCTCATCCAGCGTGGCCTTCTTGTTGATGAGCTGATCTTCCAGCCAAGCAAAGTACTCGCTCAATGCAGCTCCATCACGGATATGACATTGTCGCATGCCTTCTAATTCGACCTCGTTCTTGACCGCTTTTGCGTCTCCGACCGGGCTGCGGGTTTCTTCGACCTTTTCGTCACCACCAAGAGCCTTGTTAAGAGCCCATGATGCCCGGTTTGAAGTCAGGAATTTCTTTTGTGCGTTTGACTTGTCGCTCGCCTCAAACAGCTCCTGGCTCAGCGCTGTAACGTCTCCAAAGATAGCCTCGTATGGTCGGATCGTGACCTTATCGCCCAAGTGCTTTTTGACATCTTCGGGTAGCTTGCTCTCGTCGACGTAAAGGGTAGCTGCGGTGGACGTAACGACGGCGTAGGAGAAGAAGACTGGGTTGTATGGGATGCTGCGTCTTGTTAGCAGTGCATTCTGATGTGGGGACAAAGTACATACTCGCTGCCGCGGAGGTTGAAGAGCCAGGCGACTTCGTCCAGCATAGATACGACGAAGCCCAGACTCTTCTTCTTCTCCAGCTCCTTGCACAGATCCTCAATCTTGTCTTCGAAGCTCTTGCCAGAGTACTTTTCAGGCTGAGTGATAACCTTCTCGCTCGGTCGTGCTGGTCTTTGGTCCCCCCACACCAAGTCTACCAGGTTGTCGTCGATGGCTTTGTACTCGCCGCCCTTCTTCTTGATCTTCTCAGCAAGTTTGCGAGCGTCTGCTGCAGTGACTACGCTCGGATCTACACCGACGACTTTGCCCCCTTCAGCCTGATCTGCGGTCCACTCTTGGATGGTAGGTACATCCTGTATGCCTTGCTTCAGGAGCTCCCAATTGCTGTCCAGCTGCTTCTCGGCCTGGTTGAAGTAGCGTCCGTCGGTGGAGAGGGCGGCTTTCTCGTGCGTAATGACTGCATATCCAGCAGAGCCGGTAAAGCCACTGATGTATGCTAGGTGGTGTCAACGGGTGCGACGCGATAGGAAGCGGGGGCCCGACCTCGTCGTGCATCACATGGCGCGATATACTCGCTCTGGTGGCTGTCCTCAGACGGTACCACTAACACGTGTTAGTTGCCTGTCTTCACATGTCTAGTCGTGAGCGCGCTCACTGTAAATGTCGACATTGCGCTCCTTCATGAGCTTGCGGAGGTCCGCCAGCCGCTGGGTCGTGTCTACTTTGGCCATATCGATAGCACGCAGGGCAGCAGAGGCGTAAAAGGGTCTGACAGGAAACGGAGGCGTCTTTCTGGCTACGTATGCTGCAGCTGTCGCGTGGGAGCGCCCTAGAAAACGCGGGAGGAGCATAAGGTATAGCACTGCTTCGCGCCTACGATCGGTACATGCACGACACCCCGCCTACACGTCTCCAGCGCCGCATCCATTCCCGCACTAAGCGCAATCGCCCAGGGCTCCAATCAAGCCTTGCCAAGCGCAAGAACTCTTACGCTCAGGCACCAAGGAGAGGCACATGTGTATTTAGTCTAGCATCAAATCCCTCGAAGTTTGATAGCTCATAACATGAGCTCACGTCGTCGTGGTTAGCTATCGATTTAGCCCCACCATACGCGACGGTAGAGGCAACTTCGCGCAGCCTCACCCCAAGCCCTGGTCCTGCACCTTCACATTCCTGCGCCGCCTAGAGCAGCCTGTCCTCTCAACTTCAAAATAGCAGCGAGTCATGTCAACTGCATAGAGGGCACAGCGCCGTTGTATTAGGCATACCCAAACACGTTCGCAGTCGCCTCTGTGCGCCCTTTTTTCGCGCCTTGCACTTCTCTGGTCGCACCTTCCCACTTTCGGTAATGCTCAACCTGGTCTCTGGGTACCCTGACATCTGACAACATAGCTAACGACACCCCGTAGTATAGCGCCTCCATACCAGCCTCAGCATGGCGAGCAACGGCACTTTCCCTCTGCCCTATGAGGAGATCGAGCGCCTGGTCAAGTCCATACACGAACCTGGTCAAGCAAAGAAGATCGCCGAAAACGAGGCCACGCTTCGTGTCCTCCAGCGCTCACCTCAAGGTTGGGAGATTGCAGATGCTCTTTTGAAGAGCGACAATGAGCAAGTTCGCTTCTTCGGTGCCCTTACTCTCACAGTCAAGCTTAACGCCGATTCGGCTGAATTGAGCGAAGAGGAATCTCAGCAACTGCTGTCAACGCTAATTCACCATCTTGTCTCACGCCCAGGCTCATCTATCGCCACCCGGAAGGTCAGCTCGACCTTGGCCCAGTACTTTACCAAGCCCATCTCCGTATGGACCCATTGTATCAGGGGCCTGGCTGCATCATTCGCCGCCCAACGTCCAGTTCTAGACGAAGCATTGGATGAACATCCTTCGACATGGGATCTCTTACCCCAATTCTCCGATGAGCAGCTTCTAGTTATGCTTGACTTTACCATGAGTTTAGCTGACGAAGCTAAGAAACCATCAAATCTTCCAGACCAGAAGTCAGCGAAGCGAATGGTAGCAAACGTAGAGAGTGTCGAGGTTCTTCTCCATGTAGCATTCGGTCGTGGTATCAAATGGTTGTCAATATCCATTGACGACCCCAACTACGCACAATCAGTGCAGCAAGGGGAGAAGATTTGCGTGGCCGCTCTGAAGTGCTTTACAGGATGGATTTTCTATGCCCAATCCGAATTCAAGGACGACCTAGAAAAGCTACAACACCTCCGTTCGGTAAATGAGCTCGCTCTGACATGTCTGGAATATCACGTCGAAGATGCCATGGAATTGGTGGCTGAGATTCTCGAAAATTATGCCACCTTCTTCGAAACAAAACATCAGGAAATGCTGTGGTCAGCAATCTCGGGTCCATGGGGTCTAGAGATACTCAAGAACTCTGATGCTGAGACTATTTCCCTCGCCCGGATCATCGTCGCATATGGACAGATTCTGCTTGACACCAAAGTCATTTACAGCCAGCCAGGAAGTACACATCATCAGCAGGTCATGTCCTTCTTGCATGATCTTCTCAAGTACCCCGAGCCAGTAGGCGCCGAAGACGAAGTCGCGCCGGTGGTACTCGACTTCTGGAGTAATTATGTCAGCGCTATCGCCGAAGAGACCTTCTTGTATACTGCGGGAGAGCAACCACCAGACTGGATGGACACTGCAAAGTCTAATGTGCTTCAGGCCGTCTCTGAGCTTGTGCAGAAGATCATCTATCCACCCGCTGATGTCACTGAATCGTGGGACTCTGACGCGAGAAAGACATTTAAAGTCTTTCGAATCGATGTCCGAGACATCATCATGGAAGCATATGAGCCTTTACGCGACGTTCTTACTGATCAATTCGTCGACTTTGCCTTACGTGGACTGAGTGCTGGCAATTGGTTGGAGCTCGAGACTGGGCTCTTTGGTCTGATCGCCATCGCTGACGCTTTAACTCGAAGCTCTGACGATCGTCTGATCAGATTGTTCGAGCAACCAGTTTTCTCAACCATTTCTGATACCCCTGGTGTTCCTGCAATCACTCGAAGGACCGCAGTAGAGCTCGTCGCAGCTCTGAACCATTTCTTCCTCCGTAACCCTCAGTTCCTCCCTCAAGTTCTACCCTTTCTGCTCACCGCTCTTGCTCAAC
Source organism: Alternaria postmessia (assembly GCF_024291825.1). Lineage (NCBI taxonomy): Eukaryota > Fungi > Ascomycota > Dothideomycetes > Pleosporales > Pleosporaceae > Alternaria > Alternaria postmessia. The sequence goes on along the minus strand of NW_026260080.1, from coordinate 383,624 downwards.
CAGCTATCGCTCACGGAGCCGCGAAGTCGTTTGCTTCACTTTGCTCCGAGTGCCGGAAGTCCTTGATTGGAGAATTGCCTTCTTTCTTCCAGATGTACGAGCAATTCCTGACCTATCCAACGGCCGAAGAGTTCACCAAGAGTATGGTTCTGAAAGGTATCGCCGCTATAGTACAAGCTCAGCCCACAGAAGAGAAGCAATTTGAAGGTGTACGACAGCTCTTTCAGTACATTACACGCGATGCCATGCAATCACTCAACATCACCAAAGAAGGAGGAGATATAGAAGTAGGTCAAGTACTTGCTTTGACCACTTTGAAGTGCCTTGCGAGCGTCGGAAAATCAATGCAAGCCTCAGACGAAGAAGTGGTGGACCTGGAATCTGACAAGGAGCCTTCGGTGTTCTGGCAGCAAGGGCCGGGCAAAGAAATCCAAAATCAGGTCATCAACCTCATCAACTACATGACCTCGATGTTTCCTGGTAACGACGAGATGATCGAAGCGGCGTGTTCTGTTCTTCGCACAGGGTTCAAGGAAACTGTCTCCGGTCCCTTCGTACTACCACATTCTGCTGCTATCGACTTCATCACCAAGACCACTGTGCAGACGCCGCGACTGCCATTTGTCTTGGAGACAGCATGCTGCTGGATCTCGTCACACAAGCATCATAAACCGGAAGGCTTCCAGGTTCAGGCCCAGCGATTGCTTCAACACGATCTGAGAATCATGCAAGCACTGGAGCATCCACGCAATGACCCCGAAATTGCCGTCGGCTGCATAGAACTCGTTCAGAATTTCATCAACACCGATCCAACAATCATGACGCAAGAGTCACCAGAGAATCTATCAGGCATGTTCGGCTTCACGGTTGAGTCTATCAAGTCGCCTGAAGTGCTACCAAAACGCGCAGCCGCCAAATTGTGGAAGGATATCTTCGAATTGGCAGGCAATACTCATAGCCCTCATCAGGCCACAACGCAGGAGATCGTAGCTCACTTTGGTCCAGCGGTGACGCTTGCTCTCATAGCTAATATATGCGGTGAGGTAGATTTCACAAGTCTAGAGCATATCATCGCACCCCTACGTGCTCTAATAAGAGCCGACAAGAACTCAAGGACGTACATCACAAACTCTTTAGCAGAGCAACCGCTTTTGCAGCGCCTTCAGCAAGACCAAGGCGTTCAGGATATGGTGCGCAAGCTCATCGAGAGCATGACCAGGTAAGACTTGTCCATGATTGCGAGTTTTGGATTTGATGCTGACATATGTACAGAAATGCAAGAAGCGGGGCAGCTTTCAAGGAAACTGTCAAAGCTTTTTGGCAGACTTGCAAGCAACTGCAAATGCAGCTGCAGCCCCAAGCAATGAATCCAGCACATCGTTTCGCCCAGGGCTTCCACCAGCCGAATGCGTACTGAGCAAAGACATCAAAATCAAGATTTTAAAATTCGGCAAACGCTGCCATCGCGAAAGTCAGACCGAAGGACAACTTGAAGGCCACATTGTCGCGCACTAGTGAGCGGACATTCATCGACTTTACCCGGCGCTCCAGGAATGAATATGGTATGACGTGAATACCTCGCGACTCGATGAACTGCCATATGTCAACTCCGTTCTCTAGAAAGTTTAAAGCATGGTAAACGGTAGCGTGTCTTGCATATACCATATAGATATCCCAGTCCCATGTCCTAGATTCCAGTCCAACTTTCACAAATGAAACAACAAACGTACCTGCAGAGCAAATATTCCCAATCCAATCAACACAGCCAGAGGTTTGCTGAAAACACTAATTCCCAGCCCTCCGATCACACCCAGAATGCTTCCCATGCTGATTTGACGGACTGCTTTCGGATTCATAGCACCTGATTGAGTGATGACTGGTGTTCTCGCTTCGGTTACGTAGTTGCTTTTGAGGTCGTTTGTGATTTTAGTGATCGGATCCGGGCCATCACATCGTATGGGCTGTGCATTTCGGAACTGATATACCAGCAAAGGTGTCGACAAGATAAGTGGCGTGCTGAGCATCAAGCCTCTACGAAGGCCAGGAAGAATAAATGACATGTTGGATGTTGTAGTCGATGATCTAGGAGTGTGTGAAACGTGTTGTTGCTGGAGGTACGCGAAGAGCTGCTTTTCGAAAGTTCGGCCGGAGTTCGGGAAGCGGCTGGCGGAGCGGAAAGAACGGATCGCAAAGTAGATGTGCGGAGCCGGGATGCAGACAGGCAAGCTCGTTCTCGTTAAACCAGCAAGTCCCAATGGCGTTGGATACATGGATGCTTGCTCGGAGCAGATGCTGACATTTGGGAAGCTCACCATCCGAGGTAGTGATGTCATTGGCTCCATAGCGTTACCCACTAGATCCTCTTGGGACTAGAGCTTGGACCCTGAGTTCTCAGAGCCACAAACGTAACGTCGCGTCTCTAGATACCATGTTGGACGCGTGAACTTTCCCTTCTGGCATTGGAATTGCTCATCATGCTATGAACGCGCCTTGAACTCTTCATCAACTAATCCAGAGGTACATAGGTCACAATGGCGCTTCGAACGGTTCTTCTCACGGTTGCGAACCTGCTCATCCCCGTCGCGATACTGGTCTTCGCGACTGGCTTCTTCCCATACAAACCTTTCATGCCCGGATTAGCCGAGTATGAAGAGCTTTCATCGTCTGACAAGATGGGTGAGGGTTGGCGGAAGCCACCAGAGGCACCTTTTGACAAGCTGGTCTTCATGGTTGTCGATGCGCTGAGAAGCGACTTTGTGTATGGAGAGGAAAGCGGCATGACTTTCGTGCAGAGGTACGTCCTTTTCCTCGAACGTCGCGCACAATATCATGACTGACAAATGGCTAGCCTCATTCGAGATGGCACTGCGCTTCCATTCACGGCCCACGCTACCTCTCCCACCATCACCATGCCCCGCGTCAAAGCCATAACCACAGGCTCCATACCCTCCTTCGTAGACGTAATTCTAAACTTCGCCGAATCGGATACCACGTCCACACTCGCTACGCAAGACACATGGCTTGCGCAAATCAAGGCAAAGGACTATGGTAACGAGAAAGGCAAGCTGGTCATGTACGGCGACGACACCTGGCTGAAGCTCTTTCCGAACATGTTTGAGCGCGCCGATGGGACAAGCAGCTTCTTCGTTTCGGTCAGTCATAAGCGTCCCACTGCTGTATATAGGAGCAATAAAATGTTGATTTTCAAATTCGCAGGATTTCACAGAGGTTGACAACAACGTGACGAGACATATTCCTAACGAGTTATTGAATAGTGATTGGAATGCCATGGTTATGCATTACCTGGGGTTGGATCACATTGGGCATAAGGCTGGTCCTAAGAGGTGCATAAATCCTGGCAAATAAACTCGACTCGATGCAGGGTACTGATGTGTGTCTAGTCCGAATATGGTTCCTAAACAGATCGAGATGGATGGCATCGTTCGCGACATCTACTCTGCCATCGAGAACGAAGACCACCTGTCCAACACTCTGTTTGTTCTCTGCGGCGATCACGGCATGAACGATGGCGGTAACCACGGTGGCTCATCGCCAGGCGAAACCTCTCCAGCACTCGTCTTCATGAGCCCGAAGCTCACCAAGGTCACTGAATCTGCTGATAAGCGGAGTCCAATCAAACCCAAGAATGAAGGAGAATTCGAGTATTACCGGTTGGTTGAACAGAGCGATATTGCTCCAACGCTGGCAGGGTTGCTCGGATTTCCAGTTCCACAGAATAACCTGGGCGTCTTTCTGAAAGAATTCTTGGGCTTTTGGGACAAGCCGTCGGACCGCATGCAACTTCTCTACCGCAATGCTAAGCAGATGAAGAAAATTGTCGAAGCCAAGTATACTAGTCTACGATTCGACGAACAGCCACTGACGAAAGACGATTTGGGGTTTACGTGCTTCGAGTCTGGAGAAAGCCGCTCGCATCTGCCAGACGGTCAGTTGCTGGCATGTCTCTGGCAAGCAGCTGTTGGTGCGACTAGTAACGGTGCTGAATTCCAAGATCGGGTTTACGAGTTCATGCACGAAACCCAGGAAATGATGTCTAGCACAGCTTCGAACTACAACGTCGCTCGCCTCTTATTGGGAACCGGTTCAGCCTTCCTCATCTGCGCCTTGAGCTATTTCACGCTTCCTGCTTTCCGACCTGCCACACCGGCTGGCCTTTACTATGGCTTCGCTCTCGTTTTGTATGCGATACTCATGTTCGCATCCTCATACGTTGAAGAAGAACATAACTTCTGGTACTGGGCCACATCTGGTTGGTTCCTATGTCTCTTTTTTAACAACATGCGAAAGGAGTGGTACAACAACTGGATTTTCCACCCTGCCATCATGGCACTAGCTATACATAGGATCATCAGACGATGGAACCAGACCGGGCAGAAGTACGCCGGCGCAGATGACATTGTCAACAGTGGCATCTTCCACGGAAACGCCTCGGTCTTCCTCTGGATTCTGATCAGCGCTACGTACATGGACATCACAATCCGGTTAGCCAGGCACGTTGCGCGTTCTATTGCGACATTCGATACAGAGCAGAAACATCGCAGTGTAGAGATTGAGTCCACGGATCAAAACCGCATGTTTGGAACGATTGCTGTACTGCCACTTTGCGGAACGGCATTGATATTCAAACTTGCCTTCACCGTCAAAGACGCGCCAGAGCTGACCTATGGTCTCAGCGCAGGCTTGGTAGAGAAGGTCGAGACGTTGGAGCTTGTTGGTCTTGCTCGCATGGTGTTTGGAGGGCTGCTTCTGAGTGGGACCTGGGTCGCTTTCGCCGAGTGGACAAGGTCGCAGCGGAGAAAGAAACGCGGGAAACAGGGCAACGGTCGTATGTTGACAGCCTCGTGCGTGGATTTCAGGAGATTGCTAACATTTTTGCAGAACTCGCTGTCGCTTTCTTCGACCTAATGACGCTTTTCCTCCTCACGCAAACAAAGGCACAGAACATACCTCTCTACTTTCTCTTCCGACTACAATACTTCTTCCTCAGTAGGTCATCACATTCCATACCTAGATCACACAGTCTCGTCACTTTTGAATTCTCGAAACTAATCCACACTTCACAGCCCTCCTCGACCTCACTCCCACAGCTGTAACCACAACAACGCTTCTCTTGACCCAAACTTCCTTCTTTGCTCTCGGAAACAGCAACTCAATCTCCTCTATCGACCTCTCAAACTCTTACAACGGCATCTCCGGCTACAACGTCCTAGCCGTCGGCCTTCTAGTCTTCCTGTCAAACTGGGCTGGACCCGTATACTGGTCTCTAGCTGGAATCCTCCTCCTAGGCTCTCATGGCCGTACTGAGCGCTACATTGATACTAGCGAACTTCATGTTGCGGACTGGGTAGCTAGGGAACGAGAGTGGTTGAACGAGCTTGCAAGGAAAGAAGAGAAGGGTAGAGAGATAAGGAAGGAGAAGAAGGAGTGGGTGGGACATGTTGCCTTGTTGACGTTCTGGACTGGAGCTATGCTGGGTGCTGTCATGCTGGCTTGTACTGTTTTGAGACAACATCTTTTCATTTGGACCGTATTTAGTCCGAAATTTCTGTTTGCGATGGCTTGGGGTTTGGCATGGCATGGCGGGATCACGTTAGGGGTTGGAGGGTTGGTTTGGTGGTTGGGTAGTTGGTAGAATGGCTGATGATATAATGGTAATCGGCCCAGAAACGTACTGCTACATCTGTGTGGGTAGGTCTTCTCGCCATCCCCGCAATCCGCTTATTCATTGTCGTCTTCCCACTCATCTTCATCATTCCTCGCATCATTCCCCTCACTCTGGTCCCCTCTTCGATTCATGCTCTCTTCCCTTTCCTGATCGTTTGCTTCTGCCTCCTCGTTCCTTAAATTCACTCTTCGCCTAAACGCTACTCTGCGTGCTACTCTAGCCCTAGCTCTTGGTCTCAACACCTGTATGACCGCTTCAGACCGATGTACACTACCCTATATTATACCGTCCTCGAATAGTTCACGAACGTCGTACGTCATAATGTTGAAAGGAAGCTTCTCTTTGCAGTATTCGCATCTTGCGCAAGACACGCTGGAAGTTGAAGGTGCGTGGGCGTATAATGGATCTGTTGATCTGAAATAGTGTTAGATAGTTGTATGACCCCAGAAGATACACGTACGCTCGCGATGGCCCAGCAGCACCGATCCTTATGCTCCCAGTGTCACGTCTCAGTGTTTCCAGCTCGGTAGTGGCTGGATTTTCCGGCGTAGTTGTCTCAATCCCTCTCTCATTCAGTCGACCGCAGTACTCGCATCTCCACCTATCTTGCACCTTGCTGGCTTCTCTAGCGGTCATCTTCTGATGAGTCGGCTCTTTCTTCATGTACGCGTCCTCGCGCCATGTATCTGCTACTGGGTTGCGAAAGACGCCCTTCCCCCGTTTCTGCGTCGGTGAGTCCGGGTTATGGTAGTCTGGTAAAGAGGACTGTGGATGTGAAGATACGAAGTCAGTGTATGTCTCAGATGCATTTCGCATGGGTTCAAATTACCTTGGGGGAGCGGTTCCGGTCGTGATCGGGCGCATGTTCAATTTGATTGGGCAGAGTAGAACTATGCGGTGGAGGTGGGGGAGTGGGTTGGCGTGGTTGGGCAGAAGCGAGTTCGGTGGGTGACATAGCTGCGATGCCTGATGATAGGGATGAGGTGCGTCTGCGTGCGTTCGCGCTGTTAAAATGTGTTAGTTGAAATATCAAAACATAGATGTGTGAGGTCGCAGTAGTCTCACGAAGTCTGACAGTGAGGATCAGATACGTACGCAGTCTCCTCTACTTCTTCCAAGCTCCTTCGCGGAAATTGCTGCTCATCTTGCTGAACTGAACTAGCATTCACGTTGTCCGCTTCGCTAAAGTGAGGAATGTCAGTGTTTGCGAAGCCTAAAGCTCAGCGCGAGACCTGTCTTACCTTTGTCTATCCTCATCTACTTCTGGCGAGTCGTTAGGTGAGTCAACCCAGTCGTCAGAGTTGGTATCGCTCATGATGTAGCCTTAGTCGAGATAGATCATAGTCCTGTGTAGCAATATCTGGTTCCGGTAGCGAGTGTATATGAAGAGACAACAGGCTGTCACGCGTGAAGAAATCATGCCTGGGGGTGGAGCGCTACTGCTATCGTTCGTTGTTCGAACCCGGGAAAGTGCATCACGGCATTACTAGATTATATCCAAAGGGCCTCACTGCATTGTTTATTGCAATACTTGCTGTATTTCATAAGAGTATATACTTAGAGTACACTCTCCTGCACGGGTACGGTTGCCATTCACCTTAACCTGTGGTATCGCGAAAGCCCATTACTGACGACGAGTCACTCATGGCTTCCATAACACACGCTATACCCATACTCCTAGCCGCCTTCTCGTTACGTGTACGCCAACATCAAGACCGGGACTAAGTTCCAGAAGGAGTGAAGGACCATGATTAGGCAATCAACCTGCATTTTCGCCGCCGCCGTCGCGAGCCCTTCTAACGACATCCAGAAACCCTCCAACGATGATGCCAGCGAAAGGTAGGATTGCGGGTAGAGCTGGCACTGGTGGCTGTTGGAGGGCGGGTGCAGGAGCAGCCACAGGAGTATGAGTAGGATCATCGAGGCGAGCGGCTGCTTGGGCGATCAAGTTGTTAATCTGCGCATCGGTCAAATTGTCCTGAGCCCAGTTGCCAGGTTCGGCAGCAACGTAAACCCGCGCGTGAGGACAGTCGTCGCGGTGCCGAATGTTGTTGGTGTATCCGGCGAGACACACCCAGCAGAAGTCATGGTGGCATTTTCCACCTAAACTGTCTGTTAGCATCGAACTTGGCGGCTTGCATATAGGCCTTTTTGACACTTACAAGTCACATGATCGCATCCTCCGTTCTTCTGGATGTTCACACCGCAGTTAGGGCATGGTTTGGCTCCCATTTTCCTGACAGCATTCACACACAGCTCTTCTTCTGCCTTCTTCGCCTGATCACAGCTGCCTTTTCCATGCGACTTCCACGGCCTATTACACTTCAGACAGATCTCGTAGTCGCAGTAGGGACATGCGACCAGCTGCTTGCCATGCTTGTTGTTCTCGCAGTCTTGAGTTGAGAAGTGCAATCCGCAGGCTGTGGAAAGGCAGGACACATACGACTCTCCCATGGATAGAGCGTGCTTTGTAACGGCTTTGTCATAGCTATAGTGGGTCAGCATATAGATCAGTCGCATCATGGGAAATGACTTACTCTTCGAACGCAGCTTTACTGACAATGGCCTGGAGAGCCGTATAGTCTAGCAGATGACCACATTCGTGGAAGGGGCAGCTCAGCTCAGCCTCCTCAAGCTGGCGTTCAGCGACTTTTGTCTTGAGCATCTTTGCAACGCACAAGTTACAGATAGACTGAAGATGCTCACAAGCATCACGAGGAGCTTTGAATGAACGAGTAGTGGTCTTTTGTGTCGCGCAGATCGAGCACTCTTGCTTTGACGGCCGCTCCTTCTTCTGCGGTATCGGACCCTTCTTGCGCGCCTTCGGTCCTGTTTTCGGTTTGACGACCGCGCCAGCCTTGATACGAGCGGCGCGTTTGGGAGCAACTATGAGAGAGGCATCCGGAGATCCAGATGAGGCGTGTATGTTATTCACGCGAAGAGCATGCTTACTCCCACGCTTTTGAGTTGATGCGACAGGCTGAGACGGCACTTGAGTGCCAGCTTCGAGCTCTGCTTCCGAAGTGTCGGCATAGTTGATGCGGCGCTCTGGCCTGGATCGTAGTCGGGTTGAAGGGGCCATTTTTGTTGTTCTAGCAGTTAGTCGTGGTGAGTATGCAATGAGTAGAATTGTGTGTACGATCAGAAGGTCTTATGAGGATGAGCCAAAGACACGGACCTTTACCCCGCCTGAATGATTATGAAGCCTCTCGCACGTTCCTGTGGTAGTGAATGAACGTAACTATCGGTGAGTATGCGATGCGCAGAAGTGCACTCATACAACCAAAAGTCAATGCTCAGTATCGAACTAAAGAGGCAACGGTAGGAATTGAGACGAACAGATATCAAATGAAACGATCATGGCACTTCCGTGCAAGATTGCTGCTCTATCCAATTGCCTGAGCATGATATGCAGCCCATCTTATCAACGGGCAAGAGTGTCCCCCAATTCTTACTGCAGGCGGAAGGATCTGGTGTACTCTTTTAAAACCAGTCTCTGGGCGAAAGACAGTAGTGCCCTCTGACGAGCTTTTATACAAACAAACGTGTTGAAAGACTGGGTGACGTGCATCACCACTGAGCGCTTGAAGCTGGATAAGAGCCGTCGCTCGTTGTCAAGGCTGGCATATGCGTCTTGCGAAATCGCTTTAGTGTTTACGTGTAAGATCGGTCTGACGCTGCATACAGGATTGCAAGTGGTGAAAGGAGGTCGGGTTGGCAGTTGACGTAATGCGCTCGGCACATGCCGTGCTTGCGGGAACAGCGCGTCGCGTGTCGCGTGTCGAGCGATTCTGCCTGTACCACCGCGTCCGCGCCTGCTGCAGCTCCATCCAGCGTTTCGATTTAACGAAACAGCCTAGTGCATGCATCTTCCTTATCGCAATGCGACCAGCGTCTCAATCACAACGATCGCTCGGATCCCGAACCTGTATACCGCAGTCCGAAGTCCCACTTCCGAACCGCTCGAACGCGTCGATACTTAACACCGGGCTCTATGGATACACTTGCGCGACACATTTGATGACCTGAACAGCCAAGAGAACAACTACCGAAGTCTTGTCTATTAATATCCACAGGATATGTGTACTCCGAAAGATTGTCAATGTGCCATCGCGTCGGCATAGCCATGTCCGTACATCTTCACGCAGAGAATTGTAGTGCAGGACTATCATGCATCCCTCTACTGAGAGCAATGCCGTACTTACAGGAACAAGAGGTACACCTCAGTCAACCCAGGCTGAGAACTATAGTGCACTCAAAGCTGTATGGCAAAGCGAGTGGATAGAGGTGTGCGACTGCCCAGACTATGGTGTTTAAGCACTCACCTGTTCATTTATGACCTTGCGCAAAGGCCACCTGCATCCAGTCCAACACACACTGAATTCATTGATCTTGCAGAAGCGACGTAAATTCCGATACCAATATGCATTCAACTATTTGTTTCGTTCTGTCAAATCAAGAATTGGTTGAAGCACAGAGTCGAGAAGTGAAGATCTGATGGTGATCGTAAAGCCGTCTAGAGACTACGCCTTAGCACCCTGATACAAGAAATTGAAATAAAAGAGTACCGAATAAAACGCCCGAACCCAAACCATCCAGACTCCTAACTCATACATAGCCAATACTTATCACGATACCCCTTATCTCGTTCTTGTGATGCCCGTAACCAAAAACTCCTTGATTCTCATCTCCAAGTTATACGGCCCATTTATGTCTTTGAACGAAGGGTGTTTCAGAACCCGACCTTGAAGGTACATATCGCGTGCGCGCCCTTGAATCGATGCTGTGTGGTCCTGCAAGAGACTTCGCAATACCTTTTCGGTAGAAGCTGCCCTTGAGAAAACTAAGCCACGTAGTAGAGCTTCATAGAGCTCAACACACGCTTCCTGCACACAGGGCAATTCTGCACCTCCCGTGCGCACGTCAAGCAAGCTACCACGTGACCGCAATCGTAGAAAGCCGCTTCTGCCTCCCCATCCCAGCAGATTCTACACAGTCGCTCAGATTCTTGGGCGTTCTTCCAGTGCGTAACACCCTCACCGAATTTCTTGTCGTTCTGCCATCCGCCGACATATGTGTTGCCGTTTGCGGCTTCGACATAGGTACCAGTACCGTGTTGCTGGTTGTCGACCCAGTCACCGTCATATGTGTCGCCGTTTTGGAAAGTGTACAGGCCATGGCCGTAGCGTTTGCCCAGGCGGAAGGAGCCATCGTAAGTGGCGCCAGAGTGGTATATCCTAGTACCGTGACCGTGCGCAAAACCATTGACAATCTCGCCCTTGTAGTATTCGCTAGAGAAGTAGTTGTAGGTGAAGTGGCCTTGCAGCTTGTGAGGGAAATTGCGTGCGAAAGCGCGGAATTGGAGGTAGCTCTGGGGGTCTGCAAATGCCGCGCGGGCTGCAAGTGCGTTACGCTTCTCAGCCGAGAGTGGTAACGAAACGACGATGATACACGCGTTGTGTAAATCCACTTGCGCAAAGGTGCGGCGATGCTTTAGAGACCGTGTGTTAGTCAACTCATCTTCTTCGCACATCTCCATCTTCTTCTTGTCTTCCAGGCCAAGCAATACCACAAGTGTCTCATCTACCCTAGCAGACTTGAGTGCGATGTGCGATCCTCGTGCCTCTAGGGCTTGCTTTTCAGGGTTCCAGAATTTAAGGAAGAAGTAGATCTCGTCGGGAGGTGGTTCAGGTGTGGGGCTCCGCATTGGCGGGGGTGGTTGCAGGTGCTGTACAGGGGTCTCAACTGGTGGAGGTGGAGGTGGCGGCATGTCTTCTTGTGTACCACCCATCTCGGTATCACCAGGGCCGGCGCCTGGAATTATGACATCAACAGCCGGTGGGTCAACGGCGGGAGTTGATTCCACTTCTAACATAGCAGTATCATTGCTTTCCGTGTTGTTTGTAGGTGGCGGCGGTGGTGGAGTATTAACTTCTGACCCGCGAGGCGATGCTTGCTCCAATAGTGCAGCAGTAGGCTCGTCGGAACCGCTCATAAACGTATCCTCCAATGGTGTAGGTATCTGCGGTGGTGAGGCACTAGAAGATGGCTCGACAGCACTCTCAACCACTTGGATCGCATCCATCTCAGCATCAGCTCCCGGTAGAGACGAAGAAGAAGTGCTTTGGTGGAAGGCCTCCGGACCCTTCTCTTCTTCTTTTGGAAGCTCAGGAAGCTTTTCAAAGTCGGTGATATGCACCCAGATCCTCCGGCAGGCAGATGGCGGCACCTCCAGAGTCCACCCATTGGTTTCTGTGTATCTATTGTAGCTGCCAGCAGAGAACTCAATAATTCCAGTGCTGAGAAAGTTCGGTCGATCGAACGCTCCACGTGTAGGATCAAGGAACCAAAATTTTATTTGTCGCGGATCCTTGACATCGGTCAAAACACCCATCAACTTTTCACGAATGTCTTTGCACCCGTCATTGCTTGATAGCGACAATGTATGAACGTGCTTTGAGTTTTCAGCTTCCCAACGCGCATCAAAAGCGTCGAAGACACCCGGACCTTCATGTTCTAGGTATGCTCGAGAATCGATGACACGGAAGTCAAGCAACTTTGGCGGCTCTGCGACTACTTCTTTTCCCTTTTCTTGATCGACCACAGAGTTTGGCTCGCCGATCGGTGGTGGCGGCATCGGAGGAAGGGAAGTTGAACTCTTCTTGGATTCTACCTCCAACTTGAGCCATTCTGGGACGTTCCACCGCTCTGACTCAGTGTCTGAAATGAATGCTGAGCGAGCTACATCGTCTCGGATATACATGGCAATGTATGCCACGGGGTCATTGCCAATGATCTGAGTGCTGCTAGGTTTGCCTTCATGCGCGTCCACTGCTTCGTGTTTGGAAAGGCACTTGACATGATTCTCATCCTTGCTGTCAGAATAGCTGTACCAGCGTGAATTTGGTCCTTCGGGTCGGAGTATCGGTTGGTATACGTAAGACTGAAGTGTTTGCTTGTGGACCACGAACCCGTATAGTGTGTACGGAGTATCGGCAACTACTATTTGATCATCCAAGGTCACCTTGTTCAGAACCTTGATGTGCGAGCGTGTCTTCACACTGTCGAATTTGTGCCGATCCAGCTCAATCGTCAACAATTCTGGCAGATGCTGCCCCGAAATGGTGAGATCAGGTGACTGATTAACAGCATCTTGCATGCTGTCCACACCTTCTACAGGTACACGGTAACTTGGTCTACCGGTTGAATAGTCGCGTTTCGGTCCACAGATAGCATCCAGTCGTGCAGCGTAAGGTGTACCCTGGAGCTCTTCCTCAAGCTTGAGACGCAAGACTTCCCATGTCTCCATCACATCCAACTTGTCGAGACCCTCGTGTATACGATACCACTCTAATGCATCGATGATATCATCGAGAGCGACAGGGCCAGCCCCAGGCTCAACCTGAGTTCGTAGCATGTATAAGACTTGCTGCAAAGCACTGGTGAGTGGCTTAGGCCGAGTGAATGGCTCATCGTTGGGATCTGGAACGTTGATGCTGTACAAGAGATTCCGGAAGGGCTTGAAAAGCATCCATGAGGAGACTGCAGAGATCATGTTGCCGCCAGGCGCACTAGCGTTTTCTCCGAGCATGAGGCCTTGTAGTCCTGTCATCGCGAAGCTGTCCCACGGGTTCTCCCTGATCGGATGCTCCCACAAACAGTCGGTTTGGTCTTCCACAACCCGAATGTAGGCAGTGAAGGCAAGTTTGTCGTCACGAAGGAGTGCCATGCGCTGGCCGGGTATGCGACGAGAGATGTCGTAGTGCGGTCCATGGAAACGCGTCCAACCCCAGTCAGGAGAGCCTTTGCAGAAACGATGCAAAGCATTCCGCGAGTAGTTCACCCGAGGTTCTGTTGGATTGTACAGAACAACCGATATCTGCGCGGCAACACTGTTTCGCTTAGGCATCTTCTTCGACCCAAGAAGCGGAAGGGGTGTATGCTGAGTGACTACTGGTATTTCAACGTCTTCTGATGCTGATTTGGCGCTGTCACGTCGGTCTTGCGCAAGCTTCACGACCTGAGCAGATGCCTCGGTCACGCTGTCTGTTGGTGCATGTTCGGCGGTCACCATAATCTCATCTGCCTTCTTCTCTCCCCTTGGTTCAACTGTTTCGTCGCTAGACACGTCTTTGGTGAACTCATTATCCTTGTTGTCCTTTGTGTCCTGGACACTTAGACATTCGAGATAGACGCTGAGATAATCCGAATCATTCCCCTTAGGATAGAACTTGATTTGCCATTGATGGCCTCCGATAGTGACGATTTCAGACTTCATGACCACTTCATGGTTCTGCTTGTCCTGCGTGCCATTGTATGCATCGATCGCCCAGTGAATACGCCCTGCTTCGCTAGCAGTGTACTCTGGGTATTCCAGAGGCTTGAACGCTTCGCCCTCCCAGTATTCGTGATCCAGAGCACTGTGTTCTCCCCGCTCCTCGATCTCCTTCAATTCTCCCTCGTCAGGCGACGATAAGTCTTCTGGTAACGGATGCCATGGTGGGAGACCATCTTCGTCGTCAGAAGATCCTGAGTCGGAGCGCGGGGGATCGACTGGCGGAGGAGGAGGCGGGGGTTGTGTGCTTGGATCGACAGGTGGAGGTAGCGCGTCGGGGTCAACGGGTGGAGGGGGGTCTGTGGGAATGATTGTCTCTGTCTAGGCAGCGTCAGTAATGAACAATCAAGTTGAAGCGCTCTCATGATGGTAGAGTCTGACTCACGGTATCGTCTGGCACAGGCGCAGGTGATGCCGGTGTAGTGATAGTAGCCTCTTGCGCCTCAGATGAGCCATTTGGCAGTAACGACTCCGCCTCGACATCCGGTGTGACGTCCATGGCGTCCTCGTCTATAGCCGATATCTCAACAGCGATGGTGTTTGTGGAAGCATCGCGACGGGCGGGCTCATCTCCATCTTGCATTTCTGCATCGCCCCGATCATGATTCTGGCCTGTAGACGGCATCGTGTCAGCAGAGGTTGAGGTATTCATGTCTAGTTCAGCAGCCGGTGGTGGTTGCGGAGGTTGAGGAGAAGCTGGCGTGTGCGCGTGAAGTACGTGGTTTGGCGAATGTGGTGGGCTGGAGAGCTGCTGGCTAAAGTGTAGCGGTTGCTCTACGCTGACGCTCATGTTTGCTCTGTAGGTGTAGGCGCATGTGAAAGTGGAGAGAAAGAGCGTTTGGGCAGTTTGAGGTGAAGGTATGGCTGGGTAAAAGTGCAGATGGACGGATTGGTGAGAGAAGTTATGCACGAGGCTGCACGTCGGTGGTGTGTTGCTTTTGATCGGTAAGTGTACCAAGCTAGTAGCGTTATCGCGTCGATGAAGTGTATGGATAGTTACGAATAGAAACAGCAAGCGATGGGTGCTTCTAGGGGTATGGCTAGATATTAGAAAGTTGGTTTGGACAAGGGAAGATTGGATCTGGGCGTGGCTGGAGCTTAAAGAAGGCTGCAGCCTACCAGCATGCGGCACGATGGCCAACAGAGGGACAGAGTGAGGCGGTAAAGCTACCTGGGAATCGGCTGGCCCACGCGCTGCGCTATCCCGAACCGATGGAGCTTGAGCATCAACGCCTTCAACCTGGAGGCTCTGCGCCCTTCACAGCCTCTCAGAATACCCAAGTTGCTGGTTGACTCATAGCACAAGGCTGCGCAGGCATGGCGCCATCGTCATCAGCATCATCAACACGAAGCTCAGCTCCCCTTATCGATTAACGCTCCACAGTGACCGGCTAGGCAGTCACGCTAGAGCTTTGAGACTAGTGGGGAAGGTGGGCCCGACCGCGCCTTCCCTGCGTCAGCTCTCCGCGCCAACAACGTTGCTCCATACAGCAGTCATGGCTCCCATACCAGCCCACTTATTTCGGTCAACAGCAGTGTCTCCGTCACCATTATACGAGCTGTTGGTGTGCTACAAGTTGCATTTTGTCATTGCCCTTGCGACCGCTGAACCCGTGCGAACGTAGCCGCAACGATGAGCGGGAACACTACCGTCGCCTCTGCGTATACTTTGACGCTATCTCCATCTAGCTTGATCTTCCCCCAACTGACAGCCTCGTCTGGCCGCGCTCCCGCATCACTCCCGTCAAATTCTTGCGCCGTGTTGATGTACACCGCACTATCAGCTCCATTGCGCATCAAGTTCGCGTTGGCGATGTGATGCTTCACTAGTCCTCCACCTAGGACAATCATGCCGGTCCTCTTCGCGCGTACTGCGATCGTGTTTATCTTCCTGATGTCCTCTACGATGTCGACGCGTAGCTGTTCTGGCGACGACTTGAATGTGTGAAAGTACAACATGTCGCCCAGGCTTCCGTCTGTCAGCGCCGGGCAAAACACTGGAATATCGTTCTTCCATGCCCAGTAGTAGACGGATCGCTCGTCGTCGATCTCCTTGCCCAGACGGTGGATGATTTTGCTTGGTGTCCAGTGCAATGGCTCGTCTGTCTTCTTACTTGCCTCCTGCTCCTCCAGCATCTTGTCCAGGATAGGCACTACCCAGTCCTCGAACGCGCAGTAGTTGCTGTTAGGGACGACAAGATTACCGATGCGGTTCATGCCCTTCGCTCGCAGCCCGGCGCCGGGAGTAGAGAAAGCGCCGAGGTAGGTTGGCGCAAGACATTTGATGAAGTCTTCTTCAACACCGCCTGCAGTTGTCACGATGGCAGAGACGTGTTTGTGCTGGACCAGGTACCGTAGTGTCTCGCGCAGACCCGAAGATATGAGGTTCGACGTGTATCCAAGGAATATCGTCGTGGGCTCATTTGTCTCAGTGTCCTTCCATGCGCGCTGTTTCTCATTAGCAGGAACCCCAGGCTTCTCGATACGGTGGTGTCGCGTCGCCAAATCAGGCTAAATGTTTCGTCTTTCGGGACAGTGCACGGACGGGAACTTCCCGGCATACGCAAGTGCTGTCTCCGCACTTGACGCTGACACGCCGCAGCACGCGCATTCGGATATTCCGGGCAGAAGCAACTTACCATGTCGTTGATGATTCGCACAGCCTCTCCCACCGAAGTTGCCTGGAAGCCCATGTTGGCATAACCGCCCACCAGCTCCTCGACTGTGATGCTGCGCGACGTATACTGGTTGAAGTCGATGCCCTGCACCTCTTGCGCACCCTCAGGCACGGGCTCGGATGGCTTCAAGACTGCATCAGTGGCGCCGGTAGGGGCCGAAGAGCTGCTAGCCATGGTGATAGGCGTTTTTGTGGTGAACGGTCGATGGAGCAGCACTGCCTGGATAATTTGACGTGTGTTCGGACTGCTCGGCGCACTCTCGACGTTTGCAGCTTTCGTAATGTGCTATTTGTGAGTCGGTGCGGCGGCAGATTTTGACAAAAGGAAGCCCCCACACCCGTGGACTGGGACTAACGCATGGCAGTCTAATCCCTGCCACTGTGTGGCTAGTTCTCGGGTCGATCCTGCTAAGGAGGGTGCCAGCCCTTCTGTCATCAACGTCTGGAAGTGCCACAGTGTCGCGTCGTCACACGGTGCTACAGGCGGCATTTCAGTCGTGCGTCGTGTCCTTCAGCTGCCATGCATCGGTGTCTTGCTGGTGCTGGTGAAGGGCGCGGGTGGGATCGTCATCAAATCCCCTAGTGGAGCCAGGGCTGGAATCTGAAGCAAAACCAGCGGCTGCCACCCCTGCAGATAATCGAGAATGTTCAAATCTGGGTCCAATCAGAGACGGGCTGTCATGCTTGAATGGATTCCCCTCGCTAGGCCGTTGCAGGCCAGCCGGGGCGTCCATTTTGACTTGCAGGCATCCGTCATGGCTGCCCAGGTGCAGGTCAGTGCTTCGTTCTCGTGTCTGGTCTCCTCGACGTTCCCTTTCTCCTACCTTGCGACAACGACACCCGACACAACACCATGCTGCCACTGATCACCGGCGCGCTGCCTGGCTAAAGAGTCGCTCTACTCTTCATTTCCAGCACCAACAAGGTGCAGTCTCACGTGCCCGGGCCTCCCTCACAAAGAGACCCAGCGCCACGTCAACGGGCTGCAGAACATCTTCAACACGGCACGGGACTGCTTTTGTTGACTACCACGCGCTTCTTAACACTCACGGCCATCTTTGGACGACTTTTCCTGACCTCCAGCACCAGTTTGACGCGTTTGCAGCACGAAAAGGGCGTTTTGGGCGTAAAGGCGACGATAGCAGATCGAATCTCAGCTCCCGGCGCCGAGAAGCTGCACCTGTTCCACCGCGGATCGGGGGTTTGGCGCTTTCCCTAATTTCCTGGTCTCGAAGCACGGGCCTTGCCGCTAGCGCCTCGTCTACCACGGCTTGCAAACACGAACTTCGATTGACGTCCTGTGGCCAACGTCAGTCTAGGACACCGCGATTCGCTCGACCAATTGTACTGTACCGTTTGAGATCGACATAAGACACTATACCCGGCCACTTTCTCTTCTCTTTGCGACAGCTTCCCTTACGACGTTACTGCACGCGATTCAGACCTGCTATCACGACGGAGATTCGTCATCTGCTCTGACATACGACCTTTACCCGTGCCCATGCCGCAGTTGCAAGTTCCTTTTACAGTAAGAAATCATCGACATGTCTGCCTCACGGTACCCGGAGAACGGCAGATATGCCCGCGACAGGTCTCCGCCCTATCGGGACCGAGACCGAAGGCCATCCAACTTTGGCGGCGGATACCCCCCAAGGGGTAACGAGACCTTCAGGCCAAATGCAGAGCCAGGTGGCTTTCAAAGAGAGATCCCCAAAGGTCCAAAATCACTTGCTGACCCGCCACGTGGCCCGCCGGTGGGTCCGCCATCAAGCGCGTCTGCAGCGCCACGCGATGAAAGAGGTCGCGGATTCGCTGGACGTGGTGAAGCCACGCCCCTGCGAACTGCACCTCCATTGAGTAGCGGTCCTGGATTTCCGCATAACTCTCAAAACTCCTGGAGGGCAGACCGCGACCGAGATCGCGACTTTGATCGGCGTGAGAGACGGCCGACTCCACCAAGGCGGTCACCTATCCGGGACTCAAGAGATTCTCGCGACCAGAGGGATTTTGGACCGCGAGATCTAGATGTCAACCGCGCCCGACGAAATTCACGAGACGGCCCCCCCTCTGCGGGCTCAACCTACTCTGATCCCCCACCTCTTGGTACAGCGTCATCTTACCGTGGTAGTGGAATTGGACGTGGACGCGGTGGTTTCGCTGGACGCGGCCGAAACTTTCACAACGACGACCGCGATAGACATCACGACTCACGTGATCGCATTCCAGAACGAACATATCGACCGCGTAGTCGGACGCCCCCAAGGCGCCTAGAGAGAGACGTTCGCGAAGATCGTGATTTCGACAGGAGAGACCGCGATGACAGAAGGTTTCCCAGAGAATACGACTCCTACATTGGCCCAGCAGGTGCTGCGAAGCCTGGACTGCGGGCATTAGACACACATCGAGGTCCAGGTCCCTCTGATCTGCGACATCTGCCCGGTACACCCACAGGTCCAACACCGCACTCTGCTCATCACGCATCTCCGTCTGATAGACTAGGACCACAAGGTGATTCTTACTCGAGACGATCTTCCCTCGCCATTGATCCTCTCTCTGCCAAGGATCCTCGCCGCGAGCCAGGCAAAGACGAGGCTCTCCTAGCCAGCCGCGCAGAAGCGTCCAGAGAAAGGTATGCTCCGCGTGCTTCGTCGCCTCCTGCTTCCATTCCAGCCTTTGGCGGATCCAATGTTTGGAGGGCGCCTATTTCGGACAGTAAATCAAGTGCTGCCCCAGTAGCGCCATCGAAACCTGCTCAACCTGCCCCTGCTCCTACTAATTCCTCTACTGCTCCACTCACTCCCGCTACTCCCGTCACCCCAGTGAAGGCCACCGTAGTCCCTACTGCACCAAAAGCGGCTATACCCCCAGGCCTTTCAACTTTACCGCCTACTGGACCAAAAGCCGATCGGGCGCCGGATCGTCCCTTGCTTACAGACGCTCCGAAACAAGAGAACAGAATGGCGCATCCAGCTCCAGCACGTATGGAACCACCTTCCATTCCACCTCACACTGTTCCATCTCAGCCCACTGATGCATCAGCTTCAGACAATGTGGCTGCCAAGATTCCAATGTCGCCACAAATGCCTGCACCACCTAAAGCTCCATCCGTTATGCCAACGGCTCCTTCAACGGCTCCTAATGCGCCATCAGGTCCGGCGAAATCCCCTCCTCAGGGTCCTGCTCCACGACCGCGTGCGCCACCCACAGCCCCTCAAGCAGCTCTACGTGTCAACGTATCACCTTCGTTCTCTAGAGCGACTTTACCACAATACGCCCCTCGAGATGCATCTCCTGGTGCAAACCCCTCAGGTTTTGGTCCACGTGGCAGTAGTGGGGGAGGTTCTGCGATGAACACATCACCGCAAAGTTTACCAGCGAATATTCCTACAGGACCAAAGGCTGACCGAACACCGATGGCTCCTAGGCCGCTTCCATCTTACCCACAATCTGACCGACCTGGCTTCCCCCCAGCTAGAGGTCCATTGAATGGAGGACCCAAGAGTATGCAATGGGTACGACCTGGTTTCAATTCCAATCGACCTTCGGTCCCCACTAAGCGCGAGTTTCCGGTGGAAGATCGGGAACGACCATTCGGCACTGCTCCCAAAGCCCCCCGACTTGAGAACAGTATCTCGGCAACGCAGACTCAACGAAACTCACAAGCCAAATCAGTGTCACCGTCGTTCTCGCGCATCTCAACTGAACCCGAGCGGCCACGAGAACGTGCAGTGTCTGCGGAGCGTCCTGCGGCACCCTCACCCAAACCTACTCCGATCGAGACCAGGCGATACTCTGACGTAGTTATGGCAGAAGCGTCACCTCGCATGGCCAAACCACCTATGTCGGCTGCGTCATCCGCTCCGGAGGCTTTGCAAGACTCTGATGATGATCTTGATCTTGACGAGGAAGACTTCGCTGAATCTGAGGCGAAATACAACCGAGAACGAGCGCGCCTGGAAGCCAAACGGGTTGATTTGAGTGCTCCACACCTCCGAGCTACGACACCCTTGCAAGAGATCGTTTTGCTTTCATGCTTGAACGTCGACCATCTCCCACAAACGCAGCCCGATGTGGAGCTTACCGAGGAAATAAGCACACCATTGCTTCAGGAACAGGATCAGGAATTAGGACAGGAACAGGAGCAGGAATATTCACGTCCCTCACCTGCGCAAGAACTCCCTGTAAAGCCAGTTCCCGTCCAGCCACTTCCAGAGAGCGTTACGGCAGATTTACCGACTCCCAAAGCTGAAGAGTCAGAGGACGTCGAGATGGAAGACAAAGAGGAGACCGAAGAAAGGTCGGCTGCGCCCGCGACAATGGCGCTTCGTTTGCGGCGTGAAACTTCTGCCGAGCAGGAGACTCTACCCGACCTCAGCTCGTTGCCGTATCTAGGATCAGGTCCTCCAACGCCTTTATCCGACATTGGACAAGACCGGCCGAGTCTCTCTGACGATGTCATGAATGCCATTCGAAGCAAGTTGCGCAAAAGCATCGAGCCTGAACTAAACACCGATCAGATACTCGAAAGATACGCAGCTGCATACAGAGAGTGGCGAGTTGCAATCCGTCCTTTGGACGAAGAGCGCGATCAAGATGATCCGGACAGGCAGCCATCAGCTGAGCCCACACTGAAAGCCGTCACCCCCGATGTGCAGAACGCTGCGATGACTGGAATCCTGGACGGATCGCTGGCACCTACAGGCCGGAGAAGTCATGCAAGTCGGTGGGCTACTGAGCTTGATTTAGAAGCTGTTATCAAAGAGTCTTTGAAGACTGCAGAGGAAGAGAAGTTAGGGAAGAACAAGGAACCAAGGAAAGCCATGGCTGATCCGGAAAAGGAGGCTGATCTACCTTTGGAACTTACCGAGGCCGAGGCTCAGCGGAGAAGGTTTATTGACACCAATTTCCAGCGCGAACCCGGCCAAGGCATCTTCGTGTTCCATTACGAGCCACCAGAGGACGACTTCACTCCTGACGAACACCGCGTCATGGTGCAGAACTACAAGGATCAGTACGCTAAGAAATGGGGTAAGCTGGCTGAAGTCTTATACAAAGAAGTCGGGACCGAACGTACATACAAAGACTGTATCAATCACTACTATGCTACCAAATGGGGCAGAGAATACAAAGGCAAACTTCGGAAACCGCGGGCTTCCAGGAAACGTGGTGGAGCGGTCGGTCGTGGCCGTGGAGCTATTGCCAACATGGACCGACCCGAAGGACCGGGAGAGGATGGTTTGCCCTTGCCTGTTACTGATACTGGACGACCTAGGCGCTCAGCAGCACCCAAGTTTGGCGCAATGGAGACTGAGTTCGACCCGATCACAGGAATTCCCATTCCAGGCCGTGCACGCAGGCCGACTGATGCCGACGACACACAAGAGAAGGCCATGCGGCGCGGAAAGGCTGCGAAAGACAAGCTCGGCCGGAAGGCAAAGAATATGCCACTTGCCGCGGCTCCCGTGGGTTCACCTGTCAAGGTTGATCGTAAGGACAAGAACCTGGGAGTCAAGATGGAGGATGATCTCAGCAAACGGCCGATGGGCGATATGCCCATACCTATGCCCCTCATCCCTATGGAGGACCAGTTGATGCTGCCTGGTGATTTGCAGCAGCTATCTGGCTTGCCAGGCAGCCTCATGGACCGACCGAAGACACAGCCTGGCGCGAGACCCGGTCCGTCTAGCTATTGGTCCGTCTCCGAGTTGCAAGACTTTGACAAGAATGTTGCACACTTTGGCACTGACTGGATAGCAATCGCAAACCACATGGGCACAAAAACGCATACCATGATCAAGAACCAATATCTGCGTCTCGTTGAGAGTGGCAAGCTAGACTTGGAGCAGGTAGCAAAAGAGGCAGATGCCCGAAGAGAACGAGGTGATGATCTAGGACCACCGCCAACGCCAACTCCAGCACCCAAGAGACGATATGAGAGTACGCAGGCGGGACCAATCCGTCCCATCGCACCCACGCCTGAACATGGTTCTCCACCTCCGAACCCGCTTGCGCTTCCCAAAGCATCTCCTCCGCATTCGACTCCCTCTTCGAGGTTTTCCACCATTGCTCAAGCACCTATGCAAAGCAAGCCGATGGTGCCTCCACCCGGATATCCTGCCCTACCAGAGACTAGCCTTGCGTCTGTACCCTCAATACCACCACAGCAGTCGCCGCCCGCTCCACCTCAACGTGCGCAACCACAACAACATCATCACCAGCACTCCATGTCGCAGCATAAGCCGCAGCCACAAGGGCCACGAGCTGGATACTTCTCAGAAGAGCCTTCAAGGTTTGAGGCACGACCACCCTCGCAACCATCGAATAACCAACAACCACATAGACCACTGCAGCAGCAGCAGCAGCAACAGCAGCAGCATGCCCCACCCCAGCCTCGTGCGCAGGAGCAACATCATTCGCCTCTCTATCGTGGGCTTCACTATCAAGAACGAGACAGTGTGGGTAGGTCCGAAGTTCAGCAGGAGCAGGAGCAGGAGCATCAACGCCGGATACATGAACACAGGCGTCAGATATCACAGGAGATGTCACAACATAGACCTTTTGCTCCTGGTGCGGCACCGCCAATTATGCCGCCAGTACGTTCAAACTCTGGGATGAGGTCGCCAGAACGTCGTTCGTTGCCATTCTCACATTCCCGGCACCCATCACAAGCGCAATCACTCAATCAAGCTGCAGCGGACGTATACTCTCCGAGCCATGGCACTAGTCATGGTGCGCAACAACTGCCGCCCAGGTCGAGTATTCTTACACCGCCTGTCAAGGAGGAGCCTAGAAATCCTCCTCCGGTCAGCCTTCCTCCAGCGCAACCCCAAGCAATGCTGCATACACAGTTGCAACATTCTCAGCGTGGTCCACCACCTATGCAGAATACGCCCCCACCTGTAGCATCAAAGCCAGCTGCAGAGCCACGCAAGTCTAACCTGATGTCGTTGCTCAATGACACCGACCCTGAGGAGCCTAGGCGTAAGAAACCTAGCGAACAAGGCCCACCGTCGCATACCTCTACCCCGTTGCAATCAGCCCCAATCGCACCTCCTCCGACAACGCAAAGCTACTCATCTTCGTCAAGACGTTCGATTTACGAGGATCCCATGGCTGCTCAACCTCCGTATACTCGTCCATCTTCATATGCTCAGCAAACCTCGCTTCCCAATGCAGCACCGAACAGGCCAATCGACTTAACCGATGATAAACCACCAGTGAGTAGGCCGAGTCTGCGTGACAGTTGGCAAACCCAACAGCCGTTCCACCGAGGGCTATCCCAGACCCCACAGCTCACGCCACTTTCGTCAACGCCGTCGGGCCTGCCTCAGCCACCGAGTGTCAACGAGAGGATCTTTAGCAACCACCGTGCCGTCTTCTCTCAGCATAATACTCCGCGCCAGAATCCGACACCGCCGCCTCTTGCCGGTTTCAACAATTCTCCGAACCCACATTCGCGCACGTCAAGCATAAGTGGACCGCCCGGGCCGTTGCCTCGACACGGCATCCCAAGCACCACTGCGGCGCAGCATGCCCAAGCAATGAGTGCATCAGCGCAGATTTTGCAGCCAAATCCATATGCCCAGGTCGATCCACCAGGAAGTGGTGTACCGCCATCCGGACCTATGGGCATGCGGCCCAGCCCACATCTGTCGACAAGTCACATGGCACAGCAAAGAGACGCACCTAGTCGCAATGACCACTCCCAAGCTTCCAACGCCAATCTGTCGTACTCAAACCCGCAGACGCCTAACGAGCATCCAGCGCATCCTTTCCAAGGGCTGAGCAGACTGACTGAGCCCTATCGCCCTCGCGATCCTCGTGACACACACGATTTTGATCCTCGTCACTCAGACCGCGACACCAGTCGAGAACTATCTCAAAGGACTGAATATCTACGTGAACAACTTTCCAATCCTGCGTTGCGTGCGAACGGTCCTCCAATGCATGAAGATATACGATTTCAGCCTCAAGATCGAGGGTATCTCTCTCAACGCTCCCAGACCCCACTGTCTAGGTCGGAGCATGGTCAACCTCCACCTTTGCAACATCCTCCGCACTCGTCACTTGGCGTAGCAAATCAGGCGCTCTATGGTCAACGTCCTCCCGAAGAACCGCATCGTTTCATGCGCGATCCTCGCGATCGCAGCATGACAGATCGTATCCGCGAAGAGCAAGCTCAAGCTCAACACCAGGCAGCGATGAATCGAGATGAACACATGCGAAGAGAAGCTGAGCGAGACGTGAGGGAACGGGAAATGCGCGAAAGCCATGCACGAGATGCGCATTACAGGGAAAGTATCATGCGAGGAAGAGCTGAGATGAGGGGTCCGCCGCCACCACAAGCCCCCAGCTCAGGACCAGGGTCAATACACGATTCACGGCCCCCTGCAGGACCCATGGACTGGGTGAGCGGAGTGCGACATCCGCAGGGACATCCACAGGATCGTGGTCCATGGCAGCAGCGATAGGAAATCTGCTAGATACGGGAGTTTCTGATATTACATGCTCTGCGCATATAATTTCCTTTGTGTGTTGATAGATATATTAGCGTCTCGGTGTCATGTTTCTAGACGCCTTGCTTTCTCATGTTTGAAGAAGAAGCCGATGACGATACCGTGTGGTAGTCATGCTTTGGCGTTGGGTGGTGTTTGTCCTGCGCTGCCTTTCGTCATATCAGAGCGAATGATTGGAGCGCAGAAAGAGAAGGTTTTTCGAACCTTTCTTGTAGAAACTTGTAGTGTATTATACGTAAAGTAGCTGTCAGGCTAATTGAGAAATGTTTGGATGAACATCTTCATTGGTTGACTTGGATCTTGCTTTGTGCGTGTATCTGATGTTCTAACAAGTCATAGTCAATGTTATCGCTAAATGCGACAACTATAAGAAACATGAGATTTCTGCTCTCCAGCGCTGATGGTTGCAGTGCAAAATTGGTGGAACCGTCCTTGAGAAGTTGATCACTCTTTCTTAACGTCAATAGCCCTAAGAATCACTGGCCATACGTCTTCGCTCATCGAGACCACCTAGAGCTCAACGGCGATAAGCCTCGGTAACAAAGCCATCCCACTCTTCCTTCAAATCATCCTCCAAGTTACCACCAGCCATCCTGGTGCCCTCGAAAACCAAATCGCCAACACCCGGCACCTCATAGAGACAACCATCCACCATACCATCCCTGAAGAACGTCATCGTACCAGTACACTTACGACCAAACGTCAGCTTGCCGGTGTTTAGATCACGAAGACGCCATCCCAGTGAACAAGGTAGACCTAGGCTATTGGAGTCACTTGGACCTGGGTTCATCTGGATGATACCGTCCCAAGCGCCCCAGCGAAATGTTGCCCACCATAAGCCACGGGAGGAATCGCGAGCGAGCGTGAGGTCGAGGTTATAGTCGTCGAAAACGGAGCTAGCAGTCGCACAATCGATGGAGTAAGTACCGCTGAGGAGTAGTGAAGGCTCGCGTTGATAGTGGTTTTGGTGTGGGTCGGACTTGATGTATGGAGAGGAGCGCATCGGCGTTGGATCGTACTGCTCTTGCTTGACGCGAGATCGTGAAGAGGTTGATGACGATGTTGAGACGCGGCTCTCTTTCTTGACGGTGGAGACAGATCGCTTTGTTGTGGGTTCCTTCTTGACCCTTGCTACTTTCTGTGGCGTCGCTACCGGACTGGATACGTTGCTGTCCGCGTGCTTACGCTTAACTCGTGATGACTTGTCTGGGGTGTTTTGGCTAGCCTGTTGTGTGTACATATACTGACTGTATGGTTATTCTCCGGAAGTCAAGGTCAGGTTGACTTTAGTATAGCGTCAGCACCGGGGAAGATACCTAGGTATCAAGGGTTGTAAGCCTACCAGAGACGTTGACCCCACCAGTCACACCGTGAGAACTACCGATACTTGAACTGCCGACAGTGCTAGATTTGGTCGCCTTCTTGCCCTACAGAGGTAAAGATACGAATTCAGTGTATGTCTCACATGTTTTCCGTATAGTGACAACTTACCAAACTGGCACCCTTCTTTAACTTCCTATTCTCTGCCTCCCACTCGGCTTTTAGTTCGCTCTCCAACTTCAAAATCCACGCTGATACCTCAAGCTTGAATTGGTTCATGGCATTCAGGAGTCGCACTTTCGCCGCGTTCTTGTCCTTTGTGACCGGCAAACCATAGTGAATGAGCTGGGCAGCATAGAAATGCCACACTTGATCCTTTACTGGTGTCGCGACTTCGGGCTTTTTACCCTTGTTGTATAGATTGGGTGCTTCCGGACGGAGGAGAGCCGCAAGCTCAGCGACACTGGCGCGCGTGTGGTGATTCCCGCCAGGGTCTGCGTAGAGGACGGAGGAGTAAACGAAGTCGCCGCGGCGGACTGGAGGGGCAAATTCTGCCATATCTCTGCTCTAAAGCCGGCTAAAGCAGGCTACAGTCTGAGCAGAAAATCGTTTGGAGAACGTGTGTTTGAGAAGGTGGGGTTATTCGTGGAGTGAACCTCGTGAACCGACGGTAGGCTACCAATGGAGCTATGATCCGTACCTGGTTAGAAGAATATCCAGCGCTTATCCCGATACATTCAGAGGGTTCTCAACGATGTTCAGACAATTCAATTGCTATATCCGGTAATCCGATACCGCTGTTGGCCTATGTCTTTGTCTTCGTCAGAAACTCAAGATTACATTATCCTCCATCTTTCAGTTTTTGGTCTCTTCCTTAGCTCTCATGTTCTTCATATCTATAGTTTCCTTCTTAGCCTAGCATTGTGTTTCATGGTAGGCTAAAAGGCCGAACACGTTGCGCGAAAGGTTCATGTGAACTGCATATCAAATGTTTAATGTCGGCGGCACTCAATCTGCCCATTGTTATTCCGATGCCCATGAAATCACAGCTTTCTTGAACATCATCCAATGACTCTCTTGTAGTAGTGCATATTCTGCCTGGATGCTATTACCCACATTATTTCCGCAATTGTTGACACCCGCGACATCGAGTGGGCCTATATCGAGATTGACAACATCGCAGACATGCTGCTTCAGAATTTCAACTCGAGATGAGGAGTTTTCTAACAGTGATCTCATCGAGATGTTGTTGTCAAACAATAGCTTTGGGAATTTTGTGTGCAGTCTCTGAAGGTCAACAAGTCATGATGTCTTGCCTCAACCAAGGCACATTGGACACGTTTGCAAAGACACGAAGGCGAGGAACACATCAAAACAAATCTTACATCAGAGCCAAGAACTTCCAGGCAAACACATGTCAAGCTGTAAGCACGTAAGATGCATCTATGTATAGCGTAGCATTATACCTTCGAGATCAGCTAAGCAGAGTGATTATAACCTATGTAGGCTTCATTTACCCCGTAGATTCGATCGAGACAAAGCTCTTATGTCGTGTCGCTTGCGCACATAGCCAATCTTGAAGGAAACGGAATGTATCCACCTTGACACCTGGTAAATTCGCTGGCCCCGCTTCCTTTCCCAGGAAAGGGGCACCCAAAAGTATCTAGGTAGGAAGCTAAGTGCATCATCCTGAGATAAGTGCCTCGACTCATCGTCGATCTAGCACATTGAACTTCGAAGAAAAGTGGATGCACGGTCGAATTATTCATCACTCCGACCCTTTAGCCGTACTTAGGCAATAAGACCAAATCTCGCATGTGTAGGTATGTGAGGTCTGAGCTGTTTGTTACTACCTAGGTATCATCTACCCTGCAAGACTCAAGGGTATTTCCCCACAAGCACACACTACGGACACCGCTTAGTACTTCAAAAGAAAAACAATCTATACACAAACTACTCAAGAAGTGATCACGTAATCGTCCGACTGATTCGAGGTAGCATCGGTACGTTGAAATGAACAAGGATAAGCAAATTACCCTACCTTTGGCGATGGCGAACTAAGACCGCAACATCATCTTACACACAACCACTCACAGACCGCGCGTTATCCTCCTGGACAAATGTACATGGTATCCCTACAACGGCGGCACAAACTCCCGAAAAGAGAAAACATACGGCATGAGCAAGCTGCTCCCGTAAGCGTACCACAAAGCACGCCTACACACGGCAGCAACGTTCCCGTCAAAAAGAAACATGTCAACAGACCATAGGGGTACTTCTTCGCGCTTTCTAGCGCGGGGCTATACATGCACCCTGTCTTTTCCCTCCACTTCGCGCTATGCGATCGCGAGATCGAACAATACGGTTGCACTTTGATCGGCATATAAGCGAGGTGTACCAGTCGGCAGCCCTCCGAACAGGTGCTCTTACCACGGCTTTTTCGAGGTACCTGCCCAACTGTGAATATAGAAACTTTGAATCGGCGATTAGCGAGAAGTACCGCTTAGGACCCCTCCGACCTACTGAGTCTCCCCGAATGCTCAACACTCATACCACCATGTGTCCATACCGATTGCATGCCAAATATCATCTTACTGCAACTAAGTAGCAAGTATGCACTAAGCCTGAACATCATGAATATAGCAAAAGAATCAGGCAGTGTTCGTAAGCCGTAATAGTATCCATCAGCCAATCCCTCCCGGACTCCGAGACCGCGTCGGTAAAAGCCAACTCCTACACTACACACCGCCCCAAGTTTGCCATCCACAGCCACAAGTCCGATAATCTCAACGTACAGTGCCACCACTGCCATCCAAAAAGCCCACCTAAAAAGCCTATCCAAAAGCCCATATGCACAGCCCCACCCCCCACGTGTCCGCCATCCAGAAACCCACCACACGAATTCCCATCTCCACTCATCCACATCATCTGCACAGACACCGTTCACGCAAACCAACAAAAAGATATGTATGTGTGCCTCTCTCCACCACCGCTCCGACCTTGTCCGGCAAGCCACACGCGAGCCATATGTTAGCAGCACGTCCCCTCAGTCCCTCGTCCGATTCTACCTAAGTTTGCTTTGCGGCACGGTGCAGTTGCGGCACAGTACTATACATCTGCTGCATGGCATGGCATATGTACGGCGCAGTACTTCTGAAACAAGCGCGTTGGCCATATATGACGTAAACATGTGCAGGAGGCGAGGTAAGGTGAAGTGTTGGTTTGGGCAGGGGTGAGAGGCGAATTGTCGGTATGACTATTTGCGAAGTGCGCGAGGTGGGTATTGTATGCTGATGCTGTGCTATGCTGTTCAGTGGGGCAAGACGGGGATCAAGATATGTGCTCATGGCAAGTGTGACGAGATGAAGTGTTGTTTCATCTTGAGTGCTGTTTTGTGAAAGCATTGATGTGATGTGACTGAGGATGCAATGCAGGATGAAGTGGGTATTGACGGCGATGGTCACCATGGTCAAAGGGCAGGCGAGTATCACGGCAATAAAGATAAGGTTGCAGTTATGCGTTTTGCATTGAGTTCAAATATTATACACACGCCGCCTCTTGAAGAGGACTGACGTAAACCACCAAGCTACCTGCATATCTTCAAAGATAAAACAGCAACGATATGCGTATACGTGCGCTTCAAATGGTATCCAAACTTCCCAGTCCACCATCAAACAACTTTTGCAACAAAGCAAACCATGCCACCAAGGATATATCCATCAACAAGCGCTGAGCAACAGATCGGAAAGGGCAGAAAAAGAAAAGAAAAAAGAGAAAGAAACGTGAAACGATGAGACGAGAAAAAGAAGTGGTACTCATGTTCGTAGTGTTGTGTCGTCACCCAATCCCCCAAAAGCCGGTGGTATCACACCATCCCCTAGCTCCGAAGGTTGGAAAGGAAAAAGGAAAACAGATGCAGCGCGGACATGGAAAGTGTATGCCGGTAACACAAGAACAGACATCGGTCTAAGAGGATTAAACGCGAAGTGGAACAAGAAGATTGAACAAAAAACAGCAGACTGGTATCCTTCTAGATGGCTGCGCCCTTGATTGCGCCGAAATGCTCATGTCACGTGTGTAACGTCGTGATAGGGTATGCTCAGTAGTGGCTGCCGGCCATGAGGCTGTGTTGTGGTGGCGCCATGGTCATGCCGAGTCCTGGACCGGGAATATCGTTGATAGAGTGCGACAGGCCGAGGTACTCGTTGCCAGACTCGGGCGAAAGCTCGTCTTGGAGTGAGTTGAGGTGGTCATCCTCGCCTTCAAGGTCTTCTTCATCTTGGTAGTCGCTCAGCGGCTCGCCGTCAGCGCGGGGCTCGTGTGTGCGACGATGTCTGATGAATTAATTAGTATGTGGTTTATAATTGGATGTCAACATGGGTACTCACTGGGCAAGGTTGTCTGAGCGCGAGAAGGCCTTGTTGCACAACGGGCAAACGTATGGTCGTTCTTGTGTGTGGGTGCGTACGTGTCTAAGCGCCAGGTCAGCGTCTATGCAAAACAACAAAAATAGTGGAGATTCAAGTGACCTTGTGTCACAAAAATAGAATGACGGGGAGATTGTGAGCGCTTACCTCTTGAGGTGTTCTAATCTCTTGAAGAGACGACCACATGTGGGGATCGGGCAGGAGTGCGATTTCTGGGGGTACGGGCCGATTTCCATCATGGTAGCACTGCGGGCGCGTCGGAAAACGGGTCCTGCACCAGCGGTACGAGCGACTGCGCTGTGCTGGAGGGGGCTCTCAAACAGCTCGCCGTTGACCAGGGTGTTCAGGTCGTCGTGGTGCAGCGAAGCCGATTGTGGCTCCGGGCTCTCTTCGACGGTGTTGAGTGGGGTACCCTGTCGGGACATGTCCATGTGAGGCTTCGCCTCAGGCATCTGAGGGTAGCTTGTACCGTTCTGGCTGTTGGGCGAGTTGTGGTTTGACTCGTCGACCTCAGCAAGGGGAACGACGGAGCTTGACATTGATCGCCTCAGATCACTTGGGCGGTGAACCTGGTGAGCACCGGCACCGGAAGCGGTGACAGCGGCGGCGATGCCCGCAGAGAGGGACGAACGCCTCCGGCGTTGCTTGTAGGTAGGCGAACCTTCAATGACGGAGTAGACGTTGCCAGGAGCGAATGGTCGTGAGACACCAGGGTAGCCAGATCCCATCAAGTTCGATGGTGGCATGTTCATCAGAGGGTTGAATGTGTTGGGAACTGGAAGGTCTGGAATGGCGCTGTAAAGACCAGTGTCCTCGTTCGCAATGTAGGCAGGCTCAGCACCGAGGCCAATCTGGTGTTGAGGAGGGGTCAATGGCTCGAAGGACATGCCGCGAGTGCTGTAATCCTCGTAGTGAGAAGAGACGAAAGATGGCGCAGGCGAGTACTCCATGTACGCAGGCATCGAGCTGTGACGCTGGTGGACTTGCGACAAGGGGATACCGTTGCGGTCGTACTGGAAAGACTGGCTGAGCTCGCGGTGCTCTCGGCTCTTGACGACTGTGTTTTGCATGGAAGGAGGCATTGACATTTGCTGGTGGTACTGGGCCATTGGGTCCTCGTGGTGCATTGGTTGCTGCATCTGCTGCTGCTGCATCTGGGGCATGGGCTGCTGGACAGGGACCATGGTTGGTGGAGGCATGGACATCTCGCGCATGTCAGGCGATGTGCTCTGGTACGAAGGCTGCACGTTGTTGTTGAACGACGAGGAGTTTGTTTGTTGTGCCTTGGTAAGCTGCTCGAAGAGCGACTGTGATGAATCGAACTCGAAAGAGAGCGCAGGCTCGCTGACTGCCATGGTGGTTGCCTCCTGGCCCATCTTCTCACGCTTCAGGTCGCGCTCAAGGGCGTCGAGGAAAAGCCTGTCGTGCGGTACGCTGTACCAGTAGAAGACCTTCTGCTTCTTCTGTGTTCGAATGCAGTTGTTCTTGTACAAAAAGTCAAGGAATGCACTCTTGGGCTCTTCGAGCGATGCATCTGTGCCGGATTTCAGGTTGCGCAGATCTGAGAAGATACCCTCTTCGAACTTCTTCGAGTTCTTCACTGGGCGGCCAAAGGCCTGGAATCTGAATGACAAGCATCGTACAATATCTGTGCCTGAGATGTGGAAAAGGTTGTTCCTAGGCATTGTTAGAGTCGTGAGCAAAGTAGGGAAATAAATACTAGACTTACCATAGAACACACGAGACGTATTCGCCTGTTGGTAGAAGAAAGCGGCGAATGTACTGGTCGGGTTGCCAGTCAACGGGCGCTGATATGAGGAAGTACTTGACTGCGGTGGTGTTAGCAAGCTACACAAAAGGTCCATGCGCGGCGCAGGCACGTACGGTTGTCGACCTGCTGCAGGGCAACGACACTGTCCGGCGGGAGGCTTTGCTGAGCGTCCTGGTCTAATAAGAAAGTCTCGGGCGCGACAGATCGTGCCTGAGGCGGCGGCATCTGTTGGTGGTGTTGTGATGGATACATGGTGCGCTGCAACACGTTCCTCTATACAGGTGTTTGAAGTGGGAACGTCAGACGCGGTGGCCCGAAGATGGGTTGATGATGGAACACGAGGGTCTTGCTCGACGAGGACCTGCCAGGATCGAAAACGAAAGAGTGTCAGGCTATGTTTAAAAGGATACGATAATAAAACGCGACTGTGAGGCGGATAATAAAAACGTGAGGAACCTGCCTCAGATAGCAGTCTCAAGAATTCACCAAGAAGGTACAGCTCTGGGAGGGGGATACGAAACGCAAATCTGAGGGGGCAGCGGCAGCTTTAGGTGTCGGAGGGCGTGTGAAACAGGAGACTAGTGGTCTCACATTGATCTATTTCCGCACACCAGTCAGCGGCCTGGCCAGTGCAGGTAGTGCGGCCAATTGGGGCGCCGAGGCGAGAGCAAAGGCCAGGTTGGTCGGCAGGGGTGTTGGCGACTCGTGTGGGACGCCCGTGCATGCCTGCCGTGATGAGGGCGCGCGAAAGGTTGGCTAATGTGCTGGCCTGGCCGCCCATGCGCTGGGACGCTGCTGGCGGACGAGGTGGTCAAGGTGGAGAGCGGCTTTTTTTGCTCTGGGATGCTTCCTTGCTGCGCTGGCTCATTTCCCCGGGCGCATGTTACTGGGACGCGCACTGGGTGCGCTGCGTGCCTGGGTCGCCCTTTCCTCGCGCCTTGTTCACTCCTGCCTTCCCTGCTGCTGCTCGCCGCTCGCACCTGCCCTGCGCGCTGCCCTCGGCGCAGAGGCCACATCCGGTCTAGCCCCGCCTTTTCCACGACGCGCGAAAACCTTAAGCCTCGCTTGCAGCCCACCACGAGGCCCTCGAGACACAGACGTCCAGTTTGCCCATCTTGAGTATTGATCATCGCGGTCCGATGGCCGCCGCTGCTGCTTCATGCCATGGGAAAACACGCTTCTTGCGTCAGTTTAGCTCGATGATCCGGCCAAGGAACCGTCGTCCATGTCCACGTCCAGCGGCCATCGTCATGTGCCTCTAGTCCCAGAGGCGCAACTTTGCAGCCACCTGGAAGCCCGCCGTCTCTCTTCGTCCCATGGTCGCAAACACAATATCATATCTCGCATTCGGCACAACCGTCGACCTGCCTTGCTTGCGACATTTCCTTTTTTTGCCGCATCCGGCCGCTGTCAAATGTGCCCTCCGCCCACACCCTCATTGCTGCTAGCCACTTCCCTGGTGCTGTTGTGAACCATGTTTGCCTGCCTGCCATGGCCGGCAATCGTGACGCGCAGAGCATCCATCAACAAGGTTGCGCTACGGATGCAGGAACATCACACACCCTGAACTTCTGCTCGCTGCACCTTCGTGCAAATTCGGCCAAAGCGTCACGGGTACATGTCGTCAATGACTACACCACCCAGCCTCGTCGCTGAAGTCATCACTTGTGGCTGGTCAAGTGTCCATCTGAGGTGCGTCTAGATGCAGGAACCAGCAGAAGGATCACACTGGGCATCGTTTGATCTCCATCTGAAACACGCTCTTTAGCCAGTCTGCGGGAGCGGCCATCGGCTCTTGCAAATCTCCATGTCATCGCAGAGCTGCATTCCCATCCAATCTGTCGCCGTTTGCTCGTCACCTACTCACGTCCGGACTTGTCATCCACACATTAAGAGCGCGCCCTCTGCCATGCACTGAAGCCTCTCTGCGCGGCGTCACGCTCCGCTCGCAAGCCAGTGAGATAGCGGAACTCGTTTCAGAACTTACTTTTGACTAGCCGTTACCCACCGGTTGTCTTCGCTCATTGGTCGGGGAACGAATCAAAACCTTCGGCGGCATTCCCTCTCGCGTACAAGCGCTGCCCGCTCGGAATGTAATAGGGCACCATTACCTGGACATTCATGCGTTATGAAGACTTGATGTCACAGACACCGCGTACATACTTGCGCTCCAAGCTTTTGCTTGCAATTCACAAGGTGGGCATGTCTGCTGGTGGAGCTGCACATGAATGCTGGACTCATAGCACCCCACCATATGCATTCAACGAGTCGCAACTCCACACTAATCAACGTTTCCTCACCGATTGCGGACTGTGCGATGCTTTCGGTATACTCGTGTCCGACACGATGATCGGGCGAACCCATATCTGAATCCACGACACAAACATCGGCGCCGTTTCTGCGGAGACTCGTGCTCGATCGTAGACCTGCAGTGCCGTTGCCGAAAACAAATCATCGCGGGGATACAAGTGTACTAGTGATGACACGCTTGACGGAGTAAACAACATTTTGGGTTGGTGGGAAAGTGTACCTGCGTTAGCGGAGGCTGGAGTCGCACTCCTGAAACTCATGGCCCTCAGGCCAACTGCCGGAACGGGACACGAGATGCCGGTCAAAAGTGGAATGGCCTTCGCTTCAACGTCGCCTGTGATGAGGACCTGCATGCAAAAATCTGCGCTTGTCCTATCATGCCATGTTATAGCAGAACTAGATCTGATGCATGCGGTGCAAACCACCACCTGAAATATTGAATAACCGTTAGTGCTATTGACAAGTCATGACTTGCAGCAACAGATAGGAAGTATCCTCCAGGAAAAGGGATGGCGGGTGTGCACTTCCGTCGATAACGTGTTTTGAGTAATCTGCTTTGGCGACTTGGTCGAGCAGCCGACGGCAATGGAGTAGGCTGGCAAGTTTAGCCGTTGCAACCGCATGGATACTTGATAGACCCCTTTCAGTCTGCATCAAGCAACCTGGGCAGAATCCACATGTCAAAAGCTTGAAGTTCGCCCATTGCGCAAGCAGAGTTCCATACCGTTGTCGCATGCTTGAGGCTGCTCGATTCTGGCAGGCGTAACGAGGCAAGTCAGTGCACATCTATGCACATGGCAACGTGGGCAGAACAGCCGAAGCAGGGTCGTTTCCGCGTTTAGGTCGTTGATCTGCCATCCGTGTATCAGATTTCGGAGGCTGGGTATCAGATTGTCGGCAGTTTCACGTCAATTTGTCACTTTGCAGAAGGGTCCACGAGGACGACGACATTGCCATTATCAGCGCATCGCGGGATGATCAGACTGACCGTGGGTAGTTCTTGCCGGCTCGAGCCTGAGGTGATCTGGAGATCAGTAAGTGCTCGACGAAGATCCAACGCTAGACAGACATGGGAAATGTACCTTGGTTGTGTAAGCCGAACATTTCCGGTGAACTGTGAAGAGCTGAATCCTGTGTTGGCATTAC
Organism: Alternaria postmessia; assembly: GCF_024291825.1. NCBI lineage: Eukaryota > Fungi > Ascomycota > Dothideomycetes > Pleosporales > Pleosporaceae > Alternaria > Alternaria postmessia. Next base: position 347,436 of record NW_026260080.1, on the reverse strand, counting down.
GTTCTTCTGGAACGTTTCTACGTGCCTTCCTACCGAGCCCCACTCCGCTCGTCGTCATTGCGCAATAATCTCAGGTGAGGTTATGGCGTGGACGCAGGACGATTAAAGTTCCTGAGCGGATACAGTGGGCTGCTAACGAAGCGAAGCCACCGACTATCTCCTAGTGTCTTGATGCACAACGCATGACACAGGGCAAACCCAAAGTCAATTCCGGAGACAAGCTACTGCAGCCACTCAGAAGGACGGCCCGTAGCACGTAGAGAAGAGAAGGTGTGCGATTTCACCCAGGATTGCTGAGCCTTTCGAGTGGCGAAAATAGCAACACCTGTTCCAGTGGGCTTAGGGGCAAGGCTACAGGCAGTTTCCTGTCTCAGAGACATACTACAGATGTAAGCTAGTGATCGTATGCCCCGGAGATTAGCAGAGGGACTCCAACCCCGCTGGAATCGATAGTCTTTGCCTCCGTTTTTGGACTCTGCAACTTCACGATAGCGAATCTCCAACCTCACACGTGGCGCCTGATTCGACGGCTCATTCCATCGCTCGGTAAGACCCGGGCGATCAGTAGATCCCGTTCTCGTGACGACTTGCGGCTATCGCGACATAGTAATCAAAGGAGATCACTGGTGGTTAGTTTTAATGAGAGCTATACGATGCCGAGGCTGGGAATAATCAGACCGGGAGACAAGAGAAGCGATTTACACATGATAACCTTGCAGCAGGGAAGTCTGAGTGCGGAACTTGATGGAAGTCCCGCGGGCCAGTCTGAGACTGACGATGCGTGGAGAAGCGGCGGAACAGCTGAACCAGGCGTTGGCGGTGTTTGAACGCATGATACTCCCTGCGAGCGCGGATTGTCTTCGGCGATGTCGAAGTGTGGTGGCAAGAGCGCAAGCCTGCAAGCATAGGTTTCCAGCTGGGTACCGGAGGATCGGAGTGAGTCTCGCTTGAACTGAGCCTCGAAACCAGGGAAGCTCTGCCGAGCTGAAGCTTCTCACTAACCATGCTTTCTCAGCGGTTTCAACAGCTGCTAACGTGATTCCAGTTCTTCCAGAGCGTAGACTAGCTGTCAAGATTGTGTTGAGCAACCGTTAACACCACCAAGTGTCAGACCCCGTTGTCGATGCCGGTGGCGTCGTCTAGGATGCATCACATCGTTCAGTGTGGAAAGTTTACAAGACCCTAGAGATGCATCTATCGCCATCTCCAGTATTTTGCCCGCAGTGTCGCCGTGATGGCTAGGCGTTCTTTTTGACGAGCCTGCATAGACGGCCCGTAGCCTCGAACCAACATTTTCCGGTGGCAAAGCACTATCTGGTGCATGAATGTGCTGTCTGCTTGTGATTATCCTCAAGGTTTTCATGGTCAGTGTAGCTTCAGTCGCCATACATTTCGTTCATCTGGCGAACACAAGGTAAGTGGTGAAGGTTAGTTCGTGCTGAATGTTCGCGTGCCATTTCGTACAAAATCGGTAGTTCATGCTCATACAATTCGAATTGAAGACATTCGCCTTGATGGTTAATGTGAGTGCAGACAGGAAGTGCAAACAGTGTTTGTGAGGCGTCTTCTGCTTTTGTCGCTAGCGGTTCTTGGCAAACTCCAACGGCAGCCGCGAGCCTCAAGCTGACCTCTCAGCGCGACGGTGCACACGCGAAGGCACCAGCATCGATGGTTCCTTCATTCACGGCGGGGGCCAATGTACCTTTTCGCGCCATTGCAGCTCTCTCGGACGCATCTGTCAACCTAAGAACACTTTCGCGGCTTACACAGCGTCGACAAACGCTGTGTTCAGTCTCCTCACGTGCCTCTTGTACCTGGACTCGCGATGACGTCAAAGCAAGCCGACATCCCTTAGTATACAAACCCTACAGGCAATGTGGTATTCGGCCCGCTAGTCTGTTCAGTACATCAACCACGCGAAGACTGAAACTTGAAGATGAAGTACCGAATTCTTCGGCTTCAAGGAGCAGCACTGAGGTAAGCGCGCACTTTTTTTCTCCAACAACAGCTTATGTTCCACTTATGTTCGAAGATGATATGTCGCCTCCCAAATCCGATGTGTATTTCGAACTTACATATGTCCATTCTATTCGGAAATGATGGATCACAAGGGTTTCCTTAATTCGACGTTTTCGTTTGTTTCATTTGAAATACTAGATTGAATTATAGACAGAGAACACCAGGTTGCCTTACCGGAACTTATGGCTGATTGTATACAGCACCCTTCGCCCGCCTCAACTTCCGCCAAACTCGCTTCGACCCTAAAATCCACCCTCAAACTCGACAAACCGCGCCACGAGCAGATTTGGAACATCCCCAACATTCTTACGTTTTCGCGTCTTGTCGCAACTCCTGTTGTTGGATATCTAATCATACACAACCACCATCTATACGCCTTCACTCTCTTCACCTATGCCGCTTTCTCCGATCTTCTCGATGGTTGGATTGCCCGGCGTTGGAATCTCCAAACTGTTATTGGAAGTGTCGTTGACCCCATGGCCGACAAATTCTTGATGACAACTCTGGTAACGTGTTTGGCAGTGAACGGTAGTCTGCCGATGCCACTAGCCGCACTAATTCTAGGAAGAGATGTCAGTCTGGCGCTCAGTGCATTCTACTATCGGTATGCCAGTCTGCCGGCGCCCAAGACGATGGCGAGATACTGGGATTTCAGCTTGCCGAGTGCGGAGGTACATCCCACTACCATCTCCAAGTTCAACACATTCCTGCAGTTGAGTCTGCTGGGCACGCTGCTTTGCACCAATTTGCTGCACGACCCTTCCGCCACCACATCTGCAGCGGGGGGTTTGCTCATGTCGATCCAAGATGCGCTAGGAGGTGAAGAAGGAGTTAAGACGATGATCCAGGGAATTTCGGCTGTCGTCGCTAGTACGACACTGTACAGCGGCCTCGAGTATACATGGTCAAAGAAAGCAGTGGTTATCTTGGGCGGAGATGAGGCCTTGAAAAGGAAGCAAGGTTTCCGTGGTAGAATGATCATGGCAGGTGGATACGGTTCTTTCATTGCGCTTGCAGCATATCTGTGGTTCAACGGCGAGGCTGAAGAGGACCTGAAGAAGGAAGCCAACAAAAAACTGGGTAGCAAAAGTGCATGATTGATGTTATAACAGTATTGTTATATCGTCCTGGATAGCAGGTATTGACAGTGGACATCGAATGTGTCGACACAGAAAGAAAAAATACGTGGAATATACTCTACGTTCCCCGAATATCAATTGTCCTTCGCTTTGCAATCATCTCCTTGTGGTTACCCTCTCCATTATTAACCTATTCGTTCTGTAGCTCGTACCTAGATTTTCAGTGTCTCGAAGGGTAAGCATAGCGCGTGGTTTTATTACGATAGTTTACATTACGCTCGTAGACATGCTGGTGCAAATTACCATAATTTTGCATTCAAACAGCCGATCCAACCAACAAGCCACAATACAATCAAGCCATAATACAATCAAGCCATAATACAATCAAGCCATAATACAATCAAGCCATAGTCAACTTCAGCGAACTTGACTGTAACTTGTTTGCCAGCCAAATCTTACTGGTTTGAATCTTCCCATGTACGAACTGCACGTGCGACATACACTAAGTTCGTACATCGATATGAAGTGAATCAAAATGAGTCATTCTGGATCATCTCTAACAATCATAGGTCGTTCATGAGCCAACATTTAAGCCATGACGACCTTCGCATGAGCAAATCCTTAGTTCTATCCCATCTCGCTCTACAACATGGACAAGGATGGGTCATTCCTGTGACGGAAGTCTGTCATGATTGACCCGGAGTCGCTCGTCTATCGCCCTGCATGACACCGCTTGTTCTGAATATTCCTTGAACGACAAGCAACTGTAAGTTTCTAGCCATTCTCTACACAAAATTTTATTCCTGATGATGAAACGGTTATCACTCGCCGTTCCTACTCTACATGAGGATATACCATGGCATGGTTTCGCCTATCTGATCACAGGCAATTTGAAACTATCTCAAAGCTCAGACGTTTGACGAACGGTTACTAACTCGCTTATAGCAATTTTCCAGTGGAGCTTTTCGCTTTATCCACATGGGCGATTGTGCTTGACGGCCAGAGATAACGTTCAAAGTTTACTCGTAACTCCCAAAGCCTCCACTAGGAAATCTCTTAAGTTGTCTATAATACCTCAAATTCTGCACTAGTCGGTGCACCTGCGTTGCAGATGTGGACATCCATCGGGCACGCGCTCATTACGACAACGCATTCTTGTTCTGCCTTCAAGACGATGTAACTGCCTGGCTTGCCCGCTGGATCTTCGCAAGGTATCTTGTTGTCCGCGACAAGAACACTCATGAACAGGTTCAAAGGATCAGGGATCCAACCATACTCCAACAGCTCCCCTAGCTTCTGAATTGAAGGGTTTTGGTATGTATCAACTACCTTCCGCAGATTCTGCGCGCAATTGTCGTGGTTCGCTGGAGCACCAAGTTGGATGTACCGCTCAGGAGAGCAGGCGGAGTAGAGCACGTCGTGATGTCCGGGAGAAGTGTCTTCAGTGATTGTCAGGATGGGGTTGCGGTGATTGTCCAAGTACGATTCTCCGACTGCAAGCTCCAGTTTATGGTGGGTGGATCGCGTGTGCGACATCGACATATAAGAAGGGAAGCCTGAGGTTGGAACAAAGGCCCAGGTGTCGATGACTTGACCTCCGCTTGTGTTGATGATCTTGATGGACTGACCAGCGCGCAAATGCTGTATGGCGCTAGACCGGGCGGGAATGGTGGGCATGATGCTTAAGGAAGCGTTGGGTGTAAAAACAGATTGAGGCTGATAGCGAAGTGACTGTATTGAGCCATTTTGAGGCTTAAATACTGTTTGATCTGCTCGCTGGAGACTCAAGCGCTTCCTACGATCCGTTCGAGCCAAGACGCTAGATCGCGTCACAGGGCGTGAGGCGCAGGACGTGAGTATGTTGACGATGAGCAATTTTCATGTGCGGGACCGCGACACCTAGCTTAGTTCCACCGGTCTGAGACTTTCATTTGTTATGTTGCATTCGCCTGGAGCTGATTGAAGTTCGGGTGTAGTCTCATGGATCACAAGGCGTATTGATCGGAAACGCTTGACGCCGCTCCATGGGTTGTTGCGACGCCTCGCCTTTTCCCCCAATAAACGACAGTTCATCAGAGACGAGTATTTGTGTGTTAGGAGAAAGTTTTCCCTACCACAATAGGTAGAGGAAAGAGGTCCCACTCTTCGAGACCTGCGAACCGATCACAAGCGACATTGAATCGCAGCACGGCTCCTCTCCTTTCCTTGCATGCCCAGACACATGCCCCACATTCTCCTCTCACACCTGGCTGTAGTGCTCCAAATGCGCTACAGCTTCTGAAGCCCCATAGTTCCAGTGGAATCTTCAGTACCGATGATACCGACATCCTTCTTAAACCGCCACAGCCACTCAGGGTGATCCGCAGCAGTTTGGTTCCACGGATCATCAGATTCGTATATGATCCAGCGCGCGTGATGCTGAATCTCCGCATCAGATGGGACATGGCAGCCTGGGTTGGATGGGGACATGGTGGCGAGGACCCAGCGCCTAAGGTCGTTGGCAAAGAGGCGGTAGAAGTTCGTGCCCATGGCCATGTGGCTTCGCGAGTGATTATCAGGTAGACCAGTGGTGGGAACAAGCGGAGATGGACCATGAGCTGTCGTGTGGAAAGGGTCCTCGAGGAGTCCGGCAATGGACGAGGGCTCCATGGAAAAGGGAGCAAGCAGCCCTTGGTCATCGATTGGCTGGGCTGGAAAAGCTGCGGGTGGGTTCTGATTGTCAGAAGGTAAGCTGGTGCGTAGCTTGAAAGCTGACAGCCAAATGTTGTTTACTCCGATCGCGTGGATAAGCCAGCCTGCGAAGCCTTCTAGGGTAGCATTGGGAGCATCCTCGATACGGCGGATGATCTCGCAAGCCTCTTGCTGGAGTGTCCAGTCCGGCAGACCAACGGATGCGTCAGCTTTTGCTTGTGCGAAAGCACGAAGTTGAGTCTCTAGTGGACATCGCTCGAAAAGGTGATTACGGCCGCAGATTCGCAATGTTGAAATACCCTCGGAAGGGGTACGCAGTGGCCCAAAAAGAGCTTCCGTGGCGATATCTGAGTTCGACATAATGATGTCGCGAAGCCAAGACTCTCCATCATCTCGCTGCGATGTCGAAGGCCCGGTATCTGACAGCGCATTTGATGCGAATATGATACGGCATGCTTCTAGCTGAAGAGTACGAGCGTCCGGCGGTATTCCATTTAGATCGAAATAATTCTGTCGAAAAAAGTTGACCTCAAGCTTAAGGAGCTCGTACGCGCTGACAGACGTGGCGGTTGGCGTGTCGCATGCGCGCAAAGGCCAAGGCGTCATCTTCTCAAGATGAATGAAGTCTACTCTGGAGGTCAGATTAACTGTTTTTTGTATATATAACTTACTGAATTAGTCGAACACGTACATGGCGGCACGCCATCTTCCACACGCTGCAATATATGGTCCTCGAACCCCCAATCACCTTGCCATTGCGCCATTGTTGCACCCGCCTTGAAGTGCTCCCCTAAGTGGTTCACTCGCTCCGTCCAAGTATGCATGACTAGGCTGCAGAACCCACATCTCGATTGTATATCCAGCGTAGAGGTCTTCCATCGATCTAGTGGGACATATGTAGTGTCAACTTTGTGAACAAGCCTTAGGTGTTGTACGAGGTGGTCTTTGCGATAGAAGCTGCGTTCGATTTCATCTCGTGCTTGACAAGCAGAGTACTGATGTTCGTCGAGATGTGTATCGTCAGGAGATAATTTGCCGCAGAAAGTACAGAATTGGTCTTCTTGCCTGGCCGATACCGGGATTCTTGGACCCTCTGGTGCACATATCCATTGCTCTAATGAGAGATGCAGGGCCTTTTCATGACGTTGCCAGTCGTACTTTGTCTTGAATGTCTCGACGCAAAAGGTGCATTGGAATGGTAAATCGGGTGCAGCAAAGGCTCTCTTGGAGCGGTCGTTTTTCTTCAGCCCCCGCTTGCGCGATCGTCGAATCGGCCCATTGGACGTTTGAGATCCAGATGAGTTGCAGTCCGACCGCGCATTAGAGTAGGATGTGCTGGCACTGCTTGCAGAAGACGATGGGTACAGCGTTTCCGAATTGTCGTGCTCACCTTCGAGGTCGGGTCAGCTTGATTGCGTGCATGCTTTCACTAGAGACATACTATTGGAGCAATCTGAACCCGTAGTTACAGCGCGGAAAATATCACCAAACGATGCAGCCTCATTTTCTGGTGGCGATTCAACCCATCGTTGCAAAGGATCTTTATGCTGAAGTCCAAGCTGCACTGCAGGTGTACCAGGTCTCGCAATGATATCAATTGGGCTTGTTTGAGTGTCGTGGACTTGCGGATGTCTTGATCCAGAGTCACGAGAAAGGCCTCGACGACGAGCGTTCGAAAACCAGGTCGTGATCTGCTTGTGTTCTAGGCCGGTTTGCTGCTGCAAGAACTGTAAGTCGTTGTGACGAGGATAGGGTTTGTTCTCATGGGTGATGAACCAGGTTTTCAGAATGCGAATCCCTTCCTTGTTAATACGCGCACCTTTCTTTGAAGGCATGGCACGATTGGTCGCAGGGCCGATTGAGAGGGACGCATATCGCGTGCTAGTATGACTGTGTAGGTTCTCGCTGGGGAGCTCAAAGTCTGATGGCGCTGCTGCTGGATTAACCAGTAGCAATGCAGATGGCGCGATGAAGCCAAAATCCTCAGAAAACTCGTTTTCGGTGAGGTTGGCCATCGCTGATACAGGAGCCAGACATACACGATGAAGTGTGTAGAAGAGCGCAGGCAGAGTCGGCGCCTTTGTCGCCTCATCAGCGCTAGAGCGTAAAGGGTACCGTGTCCGTGCACTCCGTCTCGATGGGGTCATCAAAGTGAATTATGCAATCGAAGCAAAATAAATTTTCTCGTAAAATATTCGTAAGTATTGATGGTGTTAACAATGATAATATACAACACATAACACTATACTACACATCATCATGTCCATCGTCCGCTCTACCTCAAAACAGCCTTCCCCTCATACGTCTCCACTGCCTTGCTAAACAACTCCTTACACGGAACCCTCGACCCCAATCTCGCACAAAGCAAGAACGCTCCTGAGAGTTTTCGATGCAGCGAATATGTCTCTTCGGGAGGCGGCGCAAGCCTTTCCTTGACCATGACTGGGATCAGACCACGCACTCTGTCCGTGATAGTTTGGTCTCTGAAATCGTAGATCTCAGGTCCACTGCCACTGAACGGCTCAGCAAGCGTGAGGACACTCTGGATATGAGCGTCGAGCATAGCGGGGCTCTCGCTACCGGTTAGGTAGCCGAGTTCGAGGGAGAGGTCGCGGATGGAGTCGCGATCGCCTTTAGAGGCTGCAATGAGGACTTTGATGTAGGGCTCAACAAATTTGTCTGGGTAGTCTCGTGAAGCGCCGAAATCTAACAGCTCGATTTTCTGGGCGGAAGCGTTGTAGAGGAAGTTTGTCCAGTTTGGATCTGTCTGCATGAACTTGAACTCTACGATCTCGCGTAGACAGAGACGTAGGATTTGGGTGCCGATCCAATCGCGTTGCTCTTGAGTAAGGGTTTTGAGCTTAGTGACGCCGACGCCTTGCATCAGCTCTGCGGTCAGCACGGTAGGACCACAGGCTTCAGGAAAAACCTTGGGAACAGTGAAGACGTCTGTGTCATCTTGGAGGAGGTCGCGGAAACGAGTTTGGCATTCAGCCTCGCGTGTGTAGTCGCACTCCCAACCTAGTTCTGTTCGAGCGTTGGCAATGGTCTTGTCTAGGTATAGACCTTTTGGTAGAAGACGAGATGCTGTCAGCAGGAGAGATAGATTGCTAAGGTCAGAGTCGATGGAGTTGGCAACGCCAGGGTACTGAATCTTGACAGCAACTGCCTGGCCGTTGGACTTGAGTACTGCTTTGTGTACCTGCCCAATCGAAGCGGCTGCGATAGGCACATCTTCGATGGATTCGAAAAGGTCACGCCAGTTTTCCCCAAGGTTGCTGCTCAGGACTTTATTCCGTTGTGAGGCTGGCATGTAGTCTGCACTATCCTGCACTCGCTGCAATACGTCGTGGATCTCAGGCGGCAGCATCTTGATGTCTTGGAAACTGATCATCTGCCCCAGCTTGAGAGCGGCACCTCGCATGCGCGAGAGCTTTGCAACTAGTATTTCCATATTGCCAGGACTGAGCATTAGCGACCCAGTTGCTGATGCAGCGCCGCCGGTCGCTCGTCGGAGACCTTCACCAACAGCTCCGAGAGCCATGCTTGTGCCTAGACCAGCATACTGCCATATGCGACCGAACCGTGATGCTGGGACTCTCGATTCTCGTAGCGCATAAGAGGCCTTCTCTGGTTGTGTGGCTACCTCATTGGGTGACTGTTGTACATCTGTCAGCAAATCAGCAGGCTTCAGGCAAGCGGATATACATTTCATACCTCACACATAGCCGCGTTTGACTGCACGTCCTGGGCCAATTGAGATGCCAGATCTTCCATCTCCTTCGAGGTGGTTGCCGGCTGAGGCTCTTGTGTCGAAGGCTGGCTTTGCTGCTGCTGCACTGGCGCTACGGGCCTATCGTCAAGTGGATGTCTGCCGCTGGTCTTTGGTATGGGCCTGTCGTCGAGCGGGTGTCTACCACTGCTCTTTCGTTCCGCAAATTCCTTCCTCGAGAAGGGGTCACTTCCTAACATCCTTGCAACCTTTCTTGAATGGAAGACGTCTGTGTTGATACCCTCTGGTACATCCTCCACTTGTCCCTGCCCAGGCTTCGGAGGGTTATAGAACACATCCTGATTTATTTGCTTGTCCTCTACATGTTCATCACTTTGCTGTCTCGTTCCTGAGGTCTTTGGTATCTGTGTTTGAGGGTGTGAGGCGGTTGTTGGTTGTGATTCGACCGATCTCGTGTAGAAGACGTCTCTGTCGTGACCTTTCTGAAGCTTCTCGGTTTGTGGTGATATGGGAGTTTGTTGCGGGTCGTTCGCATGTGCAGGGATAGTTTCAGCGGCTTGAGTCGAAGCACCTCTGGGATTTCCGGGTAACGGTATCGTAGTCTCTGTGGACTCTACCGGTTTGATGCCTTCGTCTTTGTGACGGACCGATTCACCCTGGTCCTCAGCCAGAGGCTCCTTCGGCGCTTCGTGTACCGGCCTCTCGGAGAATGTATCCTGACCCTTCTCCTCCTGTTCGAGGGTCAAACCCTGGCTCGGTATTGTCCCGTCTGGAAGTGGTGATCTGGGGGCCTTTTTCTGCTCAACCTCCAGCTCGTCGGTGGGTGGAGGTTCCTGGGCGCTGTTCTGAGCGGATCGATCGTAGTGGTGATCTTGCTCTACGCCTTCTCTTACATCATCTACTGGTTTTTCCTTCTCCACCGTCCCTCTTCTAGGTATGTCGGACTGCCGTGTCCATTGTGTATTCGTCGCCCGGTCCGCTGCGGCTCTCGCGTAGGAAGGAGCTTCTTCGCTGAAGCGTTGTGAGAGGGCAATGGCAGCCGCTGCTGTGAGGGTGACGCAGTCCGTCTGACTCTTGACGGCTTTCGCTAACGACGAAGTTTTGTTGTAGGCATCCCACTGGCTCGATCGAAGCGCGATGTGCTTCTGTGCGACGGATTTCGAGGCATTGAAGAGTTTGGCGGCATCAACGAGCCGTCTGCCTGCCATTGCGATCGGATGAAAGAACTACCGGGAGATATGACACATGACGAGAAGTGCTAGAGCGGTGCGTAAGATGTGGAGGCCGTCGTGAATCCATCAAAGTTATGCGCGTCATAGCTGCATCAAGTTAGGCCTAAGTGCGGAAATGGCACGATTGGCTGGCTTTCATTCCGAGCAAGGGTCTTGATCGCCTGGTGGGGCATTCATACCCTCAACAGAGCGACCGCCTGAATTGTCATACTCACGCGATCGCATTTCCTAAAAACCCACCGTCCTTATTAGTCGCTGAACCCGGCCCTATGCTGCTTTTTGTCACCAATCAGGAAGCGTATCCATCTAGTAACACGAATAGACCAGTACTCGTGCCTGGTAGCACCAATCGGTACACTCCAGACGGCACGGGAAGATAGCGACTATTTGGCCTATCAGTCTGGACTGATTCAAGTGAAAGATACAAGTGTTCTCTCAGAAGCCCTCAAAATACCCAAAACTCGCCTCGGAAATTCCACTCCAGAATCTCAAGTCAACCGAAGCCAACCCAAGAGAACGAACAGCAAACATGAAAATCGCCTGTCTCCAATTCGCTCCAGAAGTCGGACGCGTCCAAGAGAACATCAAAAGAGCCGATGACATCCTCCGATCCGCCGCAATACCCAGCGACCTAACCTGGCTCGTCCTACCTGAACTCGCCTTCTCGGGCTACAACTTCCAATCGCTCGAGGAAATCAAACCATTTCTCGAGCCCACCACATCCGGAATCTCCACGCAATGGGCACAGCAAGTAGCAAAACACTACAATTGCCACGTGACAGTTGGTTATGCAGAGGTCACCATCCCGGATACCAATCCCGAGGACAGTCAAACGCAGTATAACTCCACTGTCACTGTATCACCAAGAGGAGAAGTGCTGCACAACTACCGGAAATCCTTTCTCTACTATACAGACGAAACATGGGCGTCTGAGGGCCCGGGGTCAAGATCACACAAACTATCCGATACCTCATCACCAGACTCGCCCTTCTACGCTGGCCAACTAGGTGATCTGGGGAAAGTCACTATGGGGATATGTATGGATATCAATCCCTACAAGTTTGTCTCTCCATGGTCTGATTACGAGTTTTCCTCTCTCGCCCTGTCGTCGCAATCGCCAATTGTTTGCATAAGCATGGCTTGGTTATGTCATCTTACGCCCACGGAACTCATGCAGGACCCATCACAACCAGATATTGCAACAGTGGCATATTGGGTCGAACGTTTCCAACCGCTCGTTGACGCTGGAGGGGAGAAGCCTATATTTGTTATCTTGGCGAACCGGTGTGGAATGGAGAAGGGTGTCTGCTATGCGGGTAGTAGTACGGTTTTGCGGATCGAGAAGGGAGTTGTTAGTTTATACGAAACAGCGGGCAAGAGCGAGGAGACGTGTTTGATTGTGGATCTGACCGAGCGGCCGAAATTCCAAGTGAGAAGCGGACGGTGATGGGGCAGAGGGGTTATTATTGAGGTTGGCTTCGTTTTACAGCTTGGTTGATCCAGACTTACGTAGGGGGTTCAGAGTTCGTTCTTCGTAAAGTTCTTGGCCGGAGAAACTTCTTTAAAGGTGGTCGTTGACGAACATTCCTTCAAAGAAGTGGCTATGGGTGTTCTGGCACCGTCGGGAGCGGACAAGAGCATAGATGGCGGCAGAAGTGTTTAAGGTGTTGTTGGAGGGGCCATGCTTGACTAGTTCTGGAACGACGTCAATGTCATGAGCATCATTGTTAGATACGAATACCGCAGTAATATACAGTCTTAACGGGAGTGTTGTGTATGTGCAGTCTACTCAGGCTCATACGTGATGACGAGCCGAAAATCACTCTAGTGTCACCCCGCATTTGACGTTCGTGACAAGAGCGACACCTTAAGCATTCCGCACCGAACTCCTCGGTGACTAAAGCTCCACATCACGATCATCAGTACTCCAGCAATTGTTTGTTGCGACCCAGCATGTGCTTTCATTCATCACTGCCTAGGATCTAAACCATCATGAATCGATTCCCTTCATTCCCATTTACAGACCCAAAGCGCCATGAATGAGAGGTAGGTAGGTATCCGGTAACGTGAAAAGAAATACCACCCATAGCATCCCTCGTTTGCAGATGTACTTCGCTTAGAAGACTGGTCGCTCGGTTCCCGCCATATGCGAAATTCCCAATGTAATCGCTCGTTTCGTGTAGAGAAGATTGTCGTTGCAGGAACAAGTAGTGATTGGGAATCGAGAATCGAGTGAGGGATGGTTTGTCGGGGGCGATACGCTTAGATACCGAGACGGGTCTTGCGCCAGTGTCGTCGCTTGGCGTTGTACCTGTGAGTAGAATGTCAGTCTCGTGCTCCCATTATCATATTGTAAGATTCCCGTAGTGTCCAGTAGCGACGATCGGAAGCGGCGAGGATGTGCGTATCGTGAGTGGTGCGTACCTGATGGTGTTGCCGGTCCTCAGGCGAATCCACTGAGGGATGGGGCGGTTCTGCTTCTGCGCGCGCGCAAGCTTCTGCTTGGTGCGGAAAGACTTCTGGGACTATGAATGTGTCAATAACGGATCCTAGACATGTTCGCAACCGCGGAGAGTGATATCATACCGGCATCTTGACTGCTTGTTGTGAGTAGTCGGATGTCGAAAGGTGTTGTCGTTGTCGGAAAAAAGCCAGAATATTGATCGATGTTGGTGCGCTTGGCAGGCGGCAAGCAAAACCGGCTAGGCTGTGTTGGGTGCGCTAGCGGAGCTCTAGCGTCATTACTGTCTTTATCACCTCTTATGCAACAACATCGGAGGCTTGCTACTGCGAAGCCTTGAATTATCCGAAGAAATGCGATGACACTGAACGATGTGACTGGAATGGTGTGCTATTGAGAGGCTCAGCTTTGAGTTCAGCCTTTGCCGCTTGCACTTGGCTCTGCGACGTGACGCTGCACGAACATGCATGTCAAACGTTGCGTAGAGTCGCAGACCGCGCAAGGTCTGAGGCTTACAATGTACGCTTCAGGCTGGGCATGAAGAAGTGACGGCAGAAAAAGAACGGATCAAGGATGTTTCAGCTGACTTCACGATAAACTGGATGCGGGTAATCCCTGAAGACAAGACCTTGAAACCAAAGCGGCCGAAATTCAATTGCGACAACGGCGACATGAATGCTTGATTTGCCTTTCCTGCCTTATTTTCCCAACCGGTCTCGTCTGCTTGGAGTCGTGACTTTCTTCTTGTAAGCCCCTCTTGTTCCGACACTCCTTGCCGCAGACCTTTTCTTTCTTCTTTTAGATCGACGCGTATTACAAGCTTTTGAGAAAACCTTATACGCGTTCTTAGATGCGAATACACTTGAGTTGTGAAATAATACGCTTCCAGCTTCCAGCTAGGCTTATCCTACCCAAGGACTTTTTGTTCGATACTATAATACATTGCCGACTCAATTGTCAGGCTCATCTTCAGATCACTCCTGCTGCGACATGTGTGTCGGGAAGTTGTAATCCGTGTAATCGATATGTACAAACGCGCGATCAACATACGGTACACTCTCTGTATCGTCATTAGCTCATATACCTTGGAAGGAAAGAAAAGGACGAGAACTTACCGAGCACATACTGCAAACTCTCACCCAAATCATGGCTATCCCTCAAACTGAGGTTCTCATCAACCACGATATCTACTTCGACGTTCAGCTTGTCGCCCGCATGGTAAGCCTGCAGTCCTTGGATCCTCTTGATAGACTTTGCGAAACGCATTGTCATGTAAAGGAGAATGTTACGCTCATCCGCCGTGGCACTAGCGCCAGTCAAGTTGCGAATATGCTCCACGGATGTAGCACTCCAGTTGATAATAACGTACGCGGAGAGCAAGATACCACCGAGTGAGTCGAGCCACCAAATCTTCGCAAAGTAGCCCACGAGCGGGAAGAGGATGGAGAAGGTGTTGAAGACGACATCGGTCATTGCGTCTTGGGCTAGTGCTTGAACGGAGGAGTTGCGGATGAGGCGGCACCAGAGCCAGCAGAGACCTTTGATGACGACCGTAGCGGCCATGATGGCCACAGCGGGGATAGTTAACTGTACGATTGTATGGTCAGGTCCAGAGAGTCTGGAAATGCCTTCGATGCCGACTTGGAAGAAGGACGTCATCATGATGACGGAGAAGATGAGTACACCGATAGGTTCGAGACGTCGACGACCGACCGGGTAGGCATATCTGTCTTGACGTGCGATCATCCAGGATGTAAACCAGACGATGGCGGTGGAGAGGAAGTCGAGGGCTGCATCAACCAAACTAGCCACCACGGAGAGCGACGAAGTCAAGACTGTGACAACAATCTTCATGATCAGGAGGGCAGTGTTTGCACTGAGGTTGACGTATAGCGCTAGCTTGACAATCGGACTTTCGGTGTCTTCGTCTTCTTCGGGAACCCAGTCTTTTAACTTGGAGTTGGCGATTTCTAGATCTTCTTCGTCTTCTACAGCGTTATCGTGTGCTAGGAGCGGGGTATTCTCGTCTGCTTCGGGGACCTTGTAGAGGTTTTTGGGTGTGCGCTTGACCATAGGTTTGTTTGCGCCATTGCCGTTGTTCAGACTACCCGACGAACCACTTCGCCCGTTCTCGCTGTAATAACCAGGTGTGTTTGTACCGTTTGTACCGTAGCCGGGAGTAACAGCGAGTGGGGTGCTGACAGCCGAAGACTCTTCGGTAATGGTAGTGGGGATCTTGACGGCGCCGGATTCAAGATTCGTGTACTCTTGAATGAGGTTGTGCGGGAGTGAGGAATCGAGCAAACGGTCAATGTACAAGTAGTGCTGCAGAAGCTGGTTGTTACGCTCATAGTATTCCCGTATCGGCTTCTTCATGCCCTTCAGCTCTTCTTCCGTCTTGTAGTACTTTTCCCACTTGTACCTGGGATTGGAGTTGCCAATCAAGCGCTGGCTCCTCATCTGCGGTGTGTTGAGCACATGCGCGCCTATGCTGCTCCTCCGATCCGAATCGCGATCGTAAGGCATCATAAGCCCGTTTCTGTATGCCTCCAAGTCTTCATCGTCCGTGTCGCTGCCTCGGCGCTCACTGCTGCGTATTGTAGACGGCCGACGCGCGCTGTTGAGTAGCGAAGGAAGGTGATGTCCACGCGTAGATATTGCGGAAGCTTCGTTCTGGGTAGGAAGAAAGAGCTTCGAACTTGCTAGACGTGGGAGGCTGGATGAGCGCGGGACAGTCACTGGCGAGGGCGACTTGGGCGGTGGTGTGGATGGATAGTCTGGCATGGCTGCGATTGGGATGCTGTCGCTGAAGAGGCGTGATTAGAGGGCCAATTCCTTCGAATCAAGGTCCTGCGCGTAAACGCGACGAAAAGAATAAGCCAATCTCGTGCCGTCCTCTTATCTCAATAGCGCAGCGCGATGAACTACTGCAGAAAACTTGAACAGGTAAATGCGTGCGCCAGCTGAATTGTCTTGAGATGAAGGGCGATGCGGAGCGTCAAAAGAAGATGTTGTGAAGCATTTCAGCCGTGTCAAAAGCCCAAGGGACTATATGGACCGTGGTGCCGCCGACGCGTGCGGGAATGCGACGAGCAGGTTCGCCGAAACAAGAGGGTCCTGCACCGGAGACGGGATCGACATATCTGAGGCCCACAAATCCTTGCACCTGCATCCACTTTAGCTATGGCCATAGCTTCTCACTAACAATCTGGGGTTCGTGAGCCGAGACGCCATCACAAGATTTTGGCCATGGTTTCGTCTCTTATGTTTCACGTAGTCACATATAGCTCGTCTAGAAGGCCATTTTGATTCGTTTTCTCTACGGTATCTTCCGCTGAAACCCTGCTCCATCGAATTTAGCCCATCTAGCCGTTCTGTGCCCGCTCTGCTGAGGACCCACATTGACCGGCAGTCTCAAGTAATGTATTCGTCCCCACGGTGGTACAGTAGCGCTGTTCCAGGTCTCAAACTCCTGTCTTGGCTGTCTATCACATCTCAGAGCCCGGCATAGTATCTTGGACCCTTGACACCAATCTGCCCTAGCGCGTACTCCAGAATGCCTATGCCTTGTTGCACCGTTCCTCCATGCCCAAGGCATCTTGCAAGCACGCATCAATGAGTATGTTAAATATATACGGATGGTTGCGTATGCGCTCCCGGCATTGCTTCTTGTCCTGGACTCGATGCTCGTGCAAGATGCAAGAATGGGGCAGAGTTAATTCCCGCTGAGACGAGGCACCATGCTTATTCGGGAAAACTTTGTCCCTATATATCTCGACCTTCAGAATAGCGACCTCGAGAGCGAAGTCTTTATGCGTCTCTTTCAGGTCACACAGCAGCCTGGTAGCGTCCTCGTACGAAGAATCCCAAATGTACCAGGTGGCCACGGAAAGTACTAAGAAGCGGATGAACTTGGAAGACTGCGGCAAATTTGCGTATGCATGCTCGATCAGATCTTGGTCAGGACTGGAAGGCCATTTCCATACATGCGGCTGTGCAATCAAGGCAGTCAATATGTCATCTCGAAACTGGGGAATGTCGTACTTGTCAGCGAAAACGTAGAGGCGCAGGAACGAAGCACGCATCAACTGGCAATCGACCACCGACTCTGGATTCGTCCAACGCGAATCGTTCTTCTTCCTTTCATCATGGTAGCCTTTTTCGTCGATTCCAGGAATGGTAGTGGTTTCATCCCTCAATTTTGTCATGAGTTTCTGGAGGACGGCGTCATGTGTACGCATGGAAGCAGCACTCGACTGAGAATTGGCTTGGAAGTGTGTCCACTGCAGGAATATCCGGAAGGTCTGTTCGGAAACGTCTGTCAAGGGTAGAATGCGATCCGTAGCCTCTTTGAAAGGACCCTCGAACGCGCCGCGAAAGTACAGTGAGACAGCCGAAAGCTGATCGCGGTAGACGGGAATATCGACTGCCACATCTGCTTCGCCGACACGCATGGTGACCATTTCGAAACTCATGGTTCTGTCATGTATGTCAGCTTTATCTCCAAAGTCGCGGAGTTGTCGGTATGTCATGTTCCTTACAGAAAGTTTGGGAGCATCTTGCCGCTAGGTGTATGACCAGAGGCCATCGCGATGACTAGACTTGAGCTGCGCTGAGTGTGGTGGCTATTCTCGATGGATGGTGGATGTGAGTTGACCTGTGCGATATGATTATATCGTATCGTTTCGCTTTTAAGCGAGAGAAGTGTAGTGAAGGCGGGTCCCCTATGGACGTGTTCATCGCTTGTCCTCTCATCCCAGACTGGTACTTTCGAAAAGCCAATGCTCGGGTCTGCATTCTGACCGCCGGGTTGGATGCCGTATTTGTAATAGCTGAGATATTCTGCTGGTCTCAGCGGTGGTGTGCGTCCTTTTCGTTTTGTCATGCTGATGTCTAGAGTAGAGAAGAAGCATTACCTTGAAGACGTCAAATGTTCTCAGGGAATTCCAGTGACGTCTTGAGGTGAGCACTGAGGTATAGCGGGAAGGCGCGACGCATCAGCTTGTCGCCATCTTGAAGAAGGCACAACCGGACAGAACTAAACACGCACTTACGGTAGGCCAAGCTTGCGTCGACATATGAAGTCCTCAAATGCTGGGAACAAGATGATAGGTAGAGGACGTAAGATTGGCTAGAGGCATGAAGAACGCGCAAACGCGCAACAGTTGCGTAGCGTATATCGAAATGTTATGTGAGAAAGTGGGGGAGGCGTGGTGAATTATCACCAACAATAAACCAAGCATGACTGATATGCTAACATCCCTCTCTAGATATTTCCGCCTCCATGTTATGCCCGTCCCAGCACGCCCTATGTGTGCAAAAACGCCGCCCAATGCCATATAATACAAAAACGTCTCCCTACACAGTCACCCAGCCTACAGTCCCTCCACACTCAATCCCGGAGTCGCACCTCTATACTTCTCCTTCCTCGCCTCGATCTCCTCCTTCATCCTGGCCTGTCTTTCTTCCCTTCCCACACCTCTGACATACTGCAGCAACCTCAGCGCACCCGTCGGCGTGACACCTTCAACCCGCCTGGCCATGCCTACGCTTTCTGGTCTGGCTACCTCCAACGCTCTCTTCTCTTCAAAGCTCAACCCAAAGATGGATTCGTAGTCGAGGTCAAGTGGTAATTTCAGGTTCTCGTCCTTGAGCCACCTGGCTTGAGAGGCAGTTTGAGCGGCGACATAGGGCGCATATGTGGCTTCGATGTGTACGCGGTCTTGTATGCGCTGTGTGAATTCTCTAATCTCAGGGAGGAGACTTGCAAGACTTGATGGGGTCGTGTTTGGTAGACGGAGGAGGTCGTATGCGGAACGTTTGGTACTGTCGTTTCTAACAGGGAAACCTTCGTTATTCCAGTCTGTCCATCCCATAGTCTTGGATTGAAGGACCTGTGTTAAAGTAGCCATTTGCTCGGCTTCGTCTTCGAATGCTTTCCAGCGCGAGTCGCCAACTACGCCGGCGGCTCGACCCATGGCCGTGAGACGTGTGTCGGCGTTATCGGCGCGAGCAGACATACGGTATTCGGAGCGAGAGGTGAACATACGGTACGGTTCTGAGACACCCTTGGTGATGAGGTCGTCAATCATAATGCCGATGTATCCATCCGCTCTCGTCAAGACCATGGCTTCTTTTCCTAAGCTCTTCAGGCCGGCGTTGATACCAGCAATCAAACCCTGTCCTGCTGCTTCTTCGTAGCCGGTTGTACCGTTGATCTGGCCTGCTAGGAAGAGCCCCGAGATATTCTTGGTTTCAAGTGTAGAGCGAAGATGTCGTGGATCAACGTAGTCGTATTCTACGCCATAACCAGGCTGTAACATGGTGACGTTCTCAAGGCCCTTGATAGTTTTAAGCATGGTGTTCTGTACATCTGCAGGGACTGTGCAGGAAATTCCATTGGGATAAATCATATCGCTGTCGAAACCTTCCGGCTCCAGCCAAACGATATGCGATGTCTTATCTGCGAAACGAATTACCTTCGATTCTAGGGAAGGGCAGTATCGCGGTCCTTTGACGGTTTCGCGAATGTGTATAGATTTGTCAAGGTTGTTTCGTATTACGTCGTGGGTTGCTTCGTTCGTTCGTGTCTCGTGATTCAGTAGTTGGTTCTCGACCTGTACTCGCTCGTTCATATAGCTGAATGGCATGGGTGGATCATCACCCTCTTGCGCTTCTAGGACTTTGTAGTCGATCGTCTTTCCGTCCAGTCGTGGTGGTGTTCCCGTCTTCAGTCTTCCCATTGTGAAACCGGCATCCTTCAAGCTCTTACTCAGTCCAAAAGTCGCAGCTTCGCCCATGCGACCCGATGGATATGACTCCAGCCCGATGTGTATTTCGCCACCAAGAAACGTGCCAGTCGTTATAACAACATTGCCTGTCGGTATTATCTCCCCACTCTCCAACCTCACACCAGTAATTTTCCCATACTGGCCCTTCGATCCCTCCTCTTGCGTCCTGTCCACAATGATATCCGCCACACTGCCCTCTACGACACCCAGCCCCTTGTATCCTAGCATCTCGTCCTTCATATATCTCTTATACAGCGCCCTGTCGATCTGCGCTCTGGGACCCCACACTGCAGGGCCTTTCTTCCTGTTCAGTACCCTGAATTGTACACCGGCTTTATCCACAATACGTCCAACGACACCATCCAGCGCATCGATTTCGCGAAGCATAGTTCCCTTTCCGATGCCGCCGAAAGAAGGGTTGCAGGAGCAGACACCGAGGTTGTGGACGGAAGGCGTTATGAGGGCTGTTCGTGCGCCGGAGCGGGCTGCTGCTGCGGAGGCTTCACATCCTGCATGACCGCCGCCGATTACTATCACATCGTATGGTCTATATAAAAGTCAGAATTGGTCCAATGGTGGGTTTGAAAGTGTAGTGGCGTACCGATCAGCGCCAGACACAGTCGCAAATGTGCGTGGATGGCGGGTGAAGCGATTCAACGACCGTACCCGGGGCGCATGGCCCCAGAGCTGACGCGCTGGTAGTGGCACGACTCTGTGCATTGTGTAAAATTGCTGTGTTGGACTTTAGATGCCGTACTACAAAAAGTTGGGATGGGCCAACTCGGAGGTCTTCGTTCGCCGCATCACGTCCGTGCACAAGTGGGCAGTTTGTAAGAACGCAATACTTAGGTTGCTCAATCGATGCCTTGATCGGCGTCTGGGCAAGAGAGATTTCCTTACCAGGATTTCCTGGATGTTAGTGTATGTCCAAGTTTTCTGAAGAAAAAAGGTATCATTCCGTAAATCCCAAGCCACGCCACTCCTAGAGTAGAGATCATACAAAGTGAACTTTCAGTCCATAGTGGTACATTCAAATATCGTAAAGAGAAGTCCCGTAAAGAGATCCTACAGCGCCGAGCAAGATATGCTTCATCAGGAACCATCGATCCAGCACACAACATCTTCCACTTGCGGGTATTATAAGAGAATCGCCGTTGGGTAATATCCTAGTCGAAACAGCAGGCAAAACCGTTCGTTTAACCTAACCTTCCTGAACAAGACCCTCGTCCGTAGTCTCCGTCTCCTCAGTAGCACGAGGGCGAGATAAGACGTCGAAGTTGCCTGCATCGAAATTAGCAATCCATCTCCTCACTAGTCCAACACTCCAAAAACATACGTGCAACCAAGCTCAAGTTGCTCTTCTTGTTGCCCTCAGCGTCAAGGTACGTCTCCATGCGCGCATCAGCGTCAACATAGAGTAGCGATCCCTTTGGCAAGTTCATGAGGAAATCCTTCTGTGCTCCCTGTACGAAACTCGCAATCCGGAACCAGCTGGTCTTCTTGTCATCGCCCTTGCCGTAGTTTGTTCCTACTATGTATCGAACTAGTGTCCTGTCGCCGGATATGGTGACTTCTTCGGGTGCAACACCTAGACGGCCAATAACGGTCATGCGCGCGACTTGCGAGGGTCGGGTGGAGGAGAAGCTGCGTGTGAAGGCCGAGGTGGGAGCGCGAGCTGCGGCGCGGAATGTGGAGGAAAACATCGTCGCTGTTGTTTTTTGTGGTGCAGAATTGGCGGGTTGCGTACTTTTCGGTGGTCGAATTGACGGCTGTGGGGTGGACGTTGTTGTGATGCGAGGCGGGTGGGGGTGTTGGGGCGCGACGCGGTTTGGGCCAAGTTGGGCTTGGACGCTAAGGGACGCTCACACGTGCGTCTCTGCCGTTCAACTGCACATCATCTCCCTTTCGTCTGCCATTGGTCATCATCTGCTTATTAGAGAAACCTAACTAGTCTATAGTCTCTTTTGTTACAGGGTATATGCTTTTGTGATCCAAACGCCTCTTGTGGACAGCCCATGTTCCTCAAAGTCTCTCATCCAGTGGGCTTCATCCCGCTTTGACTATCGCCTTGCCTTCTTCTTCTCCCTCTCATCCTCTTCACTGTCGTAATCCTTGTAGATTCCAACTGGTTGAGTCTTTTCCCACGCACCTGTAAAGACAGCCTTCTCTCCCTCTTTCAGCGCATACTTGAGTAGCGCCTCCCGAGGGTCCTCGTCTCTCATATCACTGCCTTCGATCTGCTCCATGACATACTTCTGATCAGGCGTTGACTTTGCAAAAGGCGTCGTAGCTGGGATATGCGGTCTCCGTGGATCCCTGCTTTTGCCGGATGCTGTGAGACCGATCGTGGGATGGCGCGCTGAGAATGAGGCTGCGTTGCCAGAAGGATCATGTGCTTCACCAGCCATTCCGAGAGGATCCATATCTACAGTGAGAGATGGGTCATCATCGAGATGCCGCTTCTTAGGTGCCTTGCTGAGGATTGTGAGAGCGCCAGCGCTGGAGAGCTTGGGATTGAAGAGGATTGTTGTCTGACCGTTGGCTGAACCTGTGAGAATCTGGTTGAGCCTGGGATGCCAGTTGACTGTGATTAAAGGAGACCCTGGAGTTACTGGTGTTACAAGCTCTGGGCGAAGAGTTGCAGGGTTGAGGATGTGGAGGTGGCCAGTCTCTGATCCTGTGACTATGCTCTGCGAGTTGGGCG
The DNA here is from genome assembly GCF_024291825.1 of Alternaria postmessia. Lineage (NCBI taxonomy): Eukaryota > Fungi > Ascomycota > Dothideomycetes > Pleosporales > Pleosporaceae > Alternaria > Alternaria postmessia. Next base: position 324,726 of record NW_026260080.1, on the reverse strand, counting down.
CAAACTTAATGTTCGATGTCGGATATTGCGAAGACGTTGACGGATGTGATGTGGTGTTAAGAGGCGTCTTGAACTTCCTGGTATCCCACAACTTGATCGTGTCGTCTCCTCCTCTTGTAATGACCAGCCTGCCATCTGCGCTGATATCCAGCCCACTTGTCCAAGTATCCCTCGCATGGGCTTCTTTAATTTCTGCTGTTGGTCGGTGGTATGGACCTTCACCACCCCACATGACCAGACTTCCGTCTAGTGCTGCTGACACAAGCATACTGCTTCCTCCCTCGGCCGCCGCACCCCATGCGATGGCCGTCATCCTTGTCATGCCTGCGCTACCGGAAGCTCTCGATTTGTGTACGATAACTTCTTCCTGCTTCATCCTCTTGTTCACGTCCCATATCCGCACTGTACTGTCTGTGCCTGCTGTAGCAAAACGATCGCGATTCGTTGGATGCCATGCGCCGCTCGTGATTTCGGCTGTGTGTCCTTTTGTGTTGTGCTTGTCTCTCAAGTACATGTCGCCCTTGACGAACTCCGATATAAGTTCTCCATCCCTGCTGAAAAGTCTTGCTTGTGAAGTCGCGGTAATGCATAGGAATTGGCCTCCAGAGTGTGGGCCGAACAAGACTTGATGTATCGAATGCGATTCTGCGGTTTGAGAGGGTTTTGTTGTAAAGGGATCTACCGTCTTGAATGCGCGGATGGTACTCGGCGTGAGCGCACTAAGGTCGTGCAACTTGAGTGTGCAGTCGTTTCCTCCGGTCACCAGCCGTGTTCCAGATGCATCGAGCGCAATCGTCGTGACTGCGCGGTCGTGGGTCTTGATGATCAATTCGTGAGAAACTGGATACTCGTCCTCCTCATCGCTCATATCACTGTCATCGTCGTCGGAATCCTTGTCGTCGTCGTCGGAACCGGCCTCTTTCTTCGCCTGTTTGCTTTCATCGACCACTGGCCTTCGGGCGCGCTCGATTTGCGCCTCTACGTTTACGGAGCCATCCTTCTTCCCAAACTCACTTGGGAGGTATTGCTTGGGAGCTTGTTCATCGTCTGCGGAGAAATCCATTGTCGTCTTGTACGTCAAGCACAGTAACTTCGGTTATTGTTGAGTCGACAGCTGGTCGCGAGAAAGTTCGAGGTGCAGGCGGCGGTATGACGCGCCGCGCTAAGGCAGTGGCCGAGTTGTCGGGACTGCCTTCACACATTGGATCTGTACTTCTTCATCTCAAACACCAACACCAATACCAAAATGTCTTGGTGTTCCAAGTACCCCTCAAGAAACAAGTTAAAGTTTGCCTAGATTCTCATACCCCGCTCGTCTTACGCATCACGACATGCCATATGTGAAGGCGTGACGAGCGTCCACGCCAGACAAAGGTCATGTAAACGTCAAACGACCGGCATTATGCTGGCATCAATAAGCACACACAACGTTCATTGACTGAGCAGCCTGCTCGGGTGATCATGTATACTAATATCGCTATCCGAGTTTTGTCCGGGTTACTCCAAAGATCACACCAGCAGCAGCTCACGGGTGGCGGCATCGTCATGTGCCAAGCGGCTCCGCCATGGTTCAGCCACAAACTTCCGCATATACAAGTATTTTAGCGTATAGAAGCCTCATATCGCCAAGAGCTCCGCTGAGAAATGGTCTGCCAAGTTGTGTGTTGTGATTCTAGATTCCGGTTTGCCATGCTTCTGCACCACTCAGAGCGTTCCAAACTCCGATGTTTCCGAACCGACGTCATGCGTTCACTTCGACACCTGGGCACCATCCACTCTCCTTGGCGATAGCTTCATGCTCCTTGTACCCTCAGCCTCAACACGTAATTACGTCTCCTCGGAGCCATCGTCTCGCTTGGCAAGCATTGTAACTCTAGCATATAAGTAGCTTGCTACCCCGCCCGACTCCCATTATGTACCTCATCGAATACATACACCGTTCAATACAGATATCACAAATCTTACGCGAACGATATTTACCATGCCTCACCACCACCCAGGAACCTGGGCCAGCAAGAGCGAACTCGACCCCACCAACCTCCCTTGGGCAGTCACAGCTCATCTCCTCGCCATCAACAATGACCAACTGCACCGCGTTACCAACCACCCCTTCCTCGAGCGTGCCGCAAAGGGTACCCTACCAAAACCTTTGATCGCTCAGTGGCTTGCAAACGATAGACAATACCTTCAAGGTTACCTCTCTACTATTAAGCACACCCTGAACCTTGTTCGCAGTACACACAAATCAACAACTGCGCCTGGTGACGAGCCAGACATTCCAACACGATTTATCGCGTGGTTAGAGTCTGCCATCAAGAACGGAGAGAGGGAGTTACGATTCTTCCAAGAAGTTGCTGAAATCTACAAAATCGACCTCCCAGCTACACCACTTCAAGAGAACGTAAAGTCAGAAGGCCTTCGTCGCTACGAAGCGCTGTTCGCCAGTGTCGCTTCTCAACAACCAAACACATTCATACCTTGGCTCGAAGGTGCCATCTTGCTATGGTCAACCGAGAAGGTATACTACGAGGCCTGGTCCTGGGCTCGCAGACAAGACGCTCAGTCTTCTCCTCGAAACTACGACAACGACCAGGATGGCGGTGCGATGCGAAGAGAATTCATTCCCAACTGGTCAAACCGCGACTTCCTCATGTTCGTCGAGCAGCTTGAGCGCATCGTCAATGAAGGAGTAAGCGACGCCGTTGATCGAGATGATGGAAAATGGGCAGAGGTCAAGGCTAGGGTTGACCCTATTTGGAGAGCGCTGCTCGATGCTGAGGAGGCGTTCTGGCCGGATGTACCCAGCAGCCACGGCAGTCTGATTGAACCTGGTGTTCAACGGGGTGTCGATGGCAAGATGGATGGAACCACTCTTCGTAGTACTGGAGACAACGAAATACTGAACCACAATCAGGGGGTCCGCAGTGGGGACATTAGCACTTTACGTAGTAACGAGTATGGTCAAGTAGTGAACTAGGATAGCTAGTCACTGGTCAATAGGTGCTGTGTAGGATAGTCACATTCCACTGGTGTCAACCGCCTTCTGTATAGATAATTCAATGAACTTCTAATGATTCGACGTCTGGTATATTTTTGTGTTATGCTGTATAACCACTGCCGCGCCACCGAATATTGTAGTCCAGCCATCTCGCACATCTGAGGCGTGTTCGGACTAGATGACGGCCCGACAGAAGTTCCGTGTGGGGTGGTCCATGCGTCCAATAGCTTGGACGCCGCGAAAATACTGCGAAAAAGTTCGAGAACATCGCATCGCCAATTGCAACACCACCAACCAACACAATAATCGCCATGGCTCTCGTGCAGACCGACCCCGACGCGTATGTGATCAAGCCAGCGGCGGCTGCGCCTGCCATCGACACCAGCGACTGGCCTTTGCTGCTCAAGAACTACAGCGACCGTATGCTGCAGCTTCCCCATAGCTCCAGAATGCTCTGCTAATGCGCGTACAGTGCTCGTTCGCACATCGCACTACACTCCCATCCCCAACGGTTGCGCGCCGCTATCGCGAGACCTCAAGTCGTACATTAGCTCTGGTGTCATCAACCTCGACAAGCCTTCCAACCCATCCTCTCACGAAGTCGTGTCATGGATCAAGCGCATGCTGAGGTAGGAAGAAACTTCGTGACTTGTTTCAGGCGCAGTCAGCTAACACACTCTAAAGAGTCGAGAAGACTGGTCACAGCGGTACTCTCGACCCCAAGGTCACTGGTTGCCTCATCGTCTGCATTGATCGTGCCACCCGTCTCGTCAAGTCCCAGCAGGGAGCCGGAAAGGAGTACGTTTGCGTCATTCGCATGCACGACAAGCTTCCTGGAGGCGAGGCGCAGTTTGCGCGTGCCCTTGAGACGCTCACCGGAGCTCTGTTCCAGCGTCCCCCGCTCATTTCCGCCGTCAAGCGTCAACTCCGTATCCGAACTATCCACGAGAGCAAGCTTTACGAGTTTGACAACGAGAGGCAGCTCGGTGTCTTCTGGGTCAGCTGCGAGGCCGGAACCTACATCCGTACTCTTTGCGTGCATCTTGGTCTTTTGCTCGGTGTCGGCGCTCACATGCAGGAGCTGCGCCGTGTCAGGTCTGGAGCTATGGACGAGACCAAGGACCTGGTCACTCTGCACGACGTTCTCGATGCCCAGTGGCTGCACGACAACAACCGCGACGAGGCCTACCTTCGCAAGGTCATCGCACCTCTCGAGAGTCTTCTGATGAGCTACAAGCGTATCGTCGTCAAGGACAGCTCTGTCAACGCTATCTGCTACGGTGCTAAGCTCATGCTTCCCGGTCTGCTGCGTTTCGAGAAGGGTATTGAGATCCACGAGGAGGTTGTCCTCATGACCACCAAGGGTGAGGCTATTGCGCTCGCATACGCGCAGATGTCTGCCGTTGAGATGTCATCATGCGACCACGGTGTTGTTGCGAAGATCAAGCGTGTCATCATGGAGCGCGACCTTTACCCCAGGAGGTGGGGTATGGGCCCAGTCGCCACCGAGAAGAAGAAGATGAAGGAGGCTGGCACTCTCGACGTAAGTTATTCAACGCTAGGTTTGCGAGTGCTATACTAACGGGTCCAGAAATTCGGCCGCCCCAATGACAAGACTCCCGCTAAGTGGAACACCGAGTACAAGGACTTCAACAGGAACGACGTCGATGGCGCTTCCGCACCTGTCGCTGAGACCACCTCCACGTCCGAGGTCCTCGCCGCTCCTGCTGTCCCCGCAACTGGTCTCGCACCTGCCGAAGAGGCTGAGGCGGAAGCCGAGGTCGCCGACAAGAAGAGCAAGAAGCGCAAGAGCCGTGGTGACGGCGACGACGAGGGTGATGAAGACAAGGCCGAGCGCAAGCGCAAGAAGAAGGAGGAGAAGGCTGCGAAGAAGGCCGCCAAGGCCGAGAAGAAGGACAAGAAGAAGAGCAAGGATGATTCTGACAGCGACTCCGACTAAACGATCAATATCTGAACGATGGACGTCCGGACAAAGCAACAGCGCGCATCGCTGCTTGCCTGTAAAAGCGCTGTACACCACAAAATCGTGTACATGTCATAGTTACTACTACTCTATCCTTGGATACCAGCTTCTTCAAATGTAGCATACCGGAAAATGGCGTTTGGGATCATGGGCATGCCGGCGTTTTTTGGCGTGTCGAAGCTTTCTGCGACAAAGGTGGTCGATTGCGTGTTGACGTGCGATATAGCTTGTTGCTAGACATGTTCAATTCACTGTTTAAACTTCATCTTTCTGACTCTTCCTCATGGTCATTACGATGTGCAGTGGTGCGTGTAGGCTGTACTGACTCTGCACGAGCTATTGAGATTGGGTAACTCTTGCAGCGTGTCCATGAGCTGTCGATGGGTCTGTCATGTTGATGCAAATCGCTGCTGATGTGTCACGGCCCCAGTCCTGTATTGAGTATCAGAAGCTCACAGACATGCAATCTGGCCGTCACGTTCGTGATCATAAAAAGATGCTAATGTCATGCATTGCTACCCAGATATGATGAACATGTTAAACGCTACTACTAGTAGCACAGCGCTATCAAGCAACTCTGTGGATCGGGCAGGTACATGTCCCAGCCACCTTGCTCTCCCTCTACACGGCTGCACATGCATATCACTTCGGAAATTGAGGATGAATTCATCCAACACCATGCATGAAGAGTCCACGATAGCTGCGATGTGCTGCTCTGTAAAAGTGAAGCTTTTAGGATTGTAAAAGCGGGGCGCGTCAAGGAAGACCACGAGGAACAACAAGCGCGCGTCGGGTGGAGCGCGACAGCACATTGCTAGGTACCCGTGGATGTCGATTCGATGCAACCCCTGTGATACAAATTCAGGTTTCTAATTTTGAATCTGAGCGCTTGATACACGACATCAATGATTGTGATCGTATGGATATGGCATTGTAGTTGAAGCTTCTCGAACCTTCTCTGTGTTCGCTCCGCATCAAGGCTCGACGTCACTGCTAGCGCCGTTTGACAAGTGGAGAGACATCCAAAGCTCGAGTGATAAATGCGACCCAACCTCATAAGCTACCACGCAGGACATTTACAAACACTAATTGCGCATACGCGAGATATCTTTCTCTTGTAATCACAGGACTTCAAGATGGTCAAGGAGTCCAAGCTCTACGATTCATTAGGTACGTTTGCCTCGGATATACCCCTCCACCGCCTTGCTCTGCTAGACAGCGGGTATGCCAGGGCCCGGGGTGCTCGGGTAGGCACATGAACTGTTACTGACTTATTTCTAGGCGTGTCGGAGACCGCGACGCAAGACGAGATCAAGAAGGCATACCGGAAGGCGGCGTTGAAATGGCACCCCGACAAGAACAAGGACAATCCGCAAGCTGCTGAGAAGTTCAAAGGTACGTACAAGGCATACCCAGCTCACTTGGATAGGAATGAGAATACTAATAGCACATCTAGAATGCTCACAAGCCTACGAGATCCTCTCCGACCCCGAGAAGCGCAAGACATACGATCAATACGGTCTCGAGTTCATACTACGCGGCGGCGTACCACACCCTGAAGATGCCGGTGGTGCTGGTGGAAACCCGTTCGCAGGCGCAGGAGGCGGTGGAGGTTTCCCATTCGCATCAGGCGGTGGTATGCCCGGTGGCGCACGATCGTTCCACTTCTCGACAGGCGGCGGTGGAAACGGCTTCAACTTCTCGAACGCCGACGACATCTTTGGCGAATTCATGCGCAGCAGCGGCGGCGGTGATGACTTTGACTTCGGTGGCTTCGGCATGGGCGGTATGCCTGGCGGAATGGGCGGTATGGGCGGCGGCGGTGGAGGCAGAAAGGGCAGTCAATTCCGAGGCGGACGACGAGCACCAGAACCCGAAGTCACAGTTGTGGAGAAGCCGCTCGCCGTGAGCCTGGAAGAGCTGTACAATGGCACCACGAAGAAGCTCAAGATCAAGCGCAAGACATACGACCAGAGTACCGGCAAGCAAAGTACCCAAGACCGGATTCTGGAGGTACCAATCAAGAAGGGATTGAAGGCTGGCAGCAAGATCAAGTTCTCAGACGTGGGCGACCAGGTGGAAGGTGGCACACAGGATTTGCACTTCATTGTCTCTGAGGTAAGTCACGATTTCTCATCCATTATATGCAAGCCGATACTAATGACACCATAGAAACCCCACGCAATGTTCACCCGCGAGGGCGACGACGTCAAGCACACCATCGAAATCGATCTCAAAGAAGCGCTTACCGGCTGGCGCCGAACCGTACAAACCATCGACGGTAAACAACTCAGCGTTGGCAGCGGCGGCCCCACAGGTCCGACCTGGACAGAACGATACCCTAACTTGGGCATGCCCAAATCGAAGAAACCCTCAGATCGCGGCGACTTCATCGTTGGCGTGAAGATCAAGTTCCCTACAAGCTTGACAAGCGCGCAGAAGGAGAAGTTGAAGGAGATACTGTAGTGGGCTCGTTGGGCATGACGATGGAACGACTTTGATTCTCGTATATCCTTTGTATTTCTTTATTTACTACATCGGGCAGAAGCCTATATATGCTCCAAGCGAGCCCAACGAAGGCGTCGGTGGAGTTTTATTATCTTTATTATGATTTGGGAGGAGAGATGAGGCAGGCATGACCAGTTGGATGGCATGCTGGTGGACATGATGGGGATGATATATGAAATAACGCGTCTACGATAGACGAATCGATGAACTAGTACACTGTGCACGATGTGGTTTGTTTATGCGTGATTCCATTCCGGTGATAGTTAGCGACTGCGACTGTCCATCCTGTGACGAGAGAACAACGACTAACGACACTTCTTAGGGTTCGCGGCTCGCAGCAAACTTCTTTCCATCTAACTCGCCAGCCACCAACCGTTCACATACACCAACCGTTCACATACACCAAACATAAGCACTCGCATCTAGCTCAGCCATTGGCTTTAGAGATCCCTACCGCTATGCACCACAAAGATACACCAACTGTGACAGCAAGGCTGCGCACTGCCCCACGTCTTGGCAGCCTCCTAGCTGCAGCCTGACTGAGCGTAACGGGGTGAAATCTGTCCTAGCTTCATCTACATCTTTCAACTTTGGATATGACTTTTGGCCTGTGGCGTTCTATCGCCACGTATATCGAATCCTTGAACAGTGGACCTATTGGCACATCCGACACTACAGCTGATCTGGACTCAGCTACCGATAGCGAAACTGAAGACGAAGGCCATGAGCCCTGCTACTTATTTTCGGATGAACGCGAACGTTACATGGTTGATACAAGTATCACGAAACTTCGACGTGGAGTGGCGGCTGCTTGCCAAAAGTGTAGTATTGTGCTCGATGCTATTACCACCTATAGTAGCGAGCGACTATGCATGGATAGCATAACAGAAGTCTGTATGCTAGCGGGTAGCTGGAGCATATTGCTTGATAACGACGAACGTGAAAGAATAAACCTAGAGCTATTTCGATTAGAAGGTAAGTTATACACGTGTTGCTTTGTTTGCTTTCAATAGCTGGGACAGCCAAGAATGTTTGGCGACGACATCTCACCGTCTATGTACGAACTGATTCGAGATACCCTTGCCTTCATAGGAGAGAGCGCACCGAATGAACCAACTACAAGAACAGAGTCTGACTTCCTGCAGGTCAGGAGCTACACACCCTGCCCGATCTTTTAACTTCCAAACTACACATTCCCACCAGGACACTTCTTTCAGGAGACACATCTTCAGATCAAGCTCTTCAAACATTGCACAATTGGATCGAAACCTGTGTTGAGCATCATGAGATTTGTGCTGGACGAAATGTCAACCAATTACCAAAACGAGTGCTTGAGATAGATGGAGAGCATGTCTATCTTCGTGAGCACTTGAAAACACTAACCATGTATGCTTGTCTAAGTCATTGTTGGGGCCCGTCAGGCCCAGCACTCAAGCTAGACAAGACGACTTCCGGTGATTTCATGGACGGTATACTTATCAGTCGATTGCCGAAGACCTTTGCAGACGCTGTTCGCCTATGTTCAAGACTTGGTTTTCGCTTTATCTGGATCGATGCCTGCTGTAAGTCGCTTTTATTAGATGATGTATATGTAACTAAGGTGCCCACTCAGGCATCATGCAAGACGACGAGGATGACTGGAAAGAAGCAGCAGCAATGATGGCAATCATCTATGAACGGGCCAATTTGACCATCGCAGGTACTTGGGCCGAAAACAGCGACTGCGGTTTGTTTGTGTTGGAGCGAGAAAGATACAAGGCCAGAAAGTTAAAGGACCATGAGTTCTACATACAGGAAAGCTGCGCCCCTTTCCCACATCCATCTCATGGCATGAAGCTGGATGATTTTCCACTGCTGAATAGGGCTTGGGTATACCAAGAGCGACTTTTGTCGTCACGGATGGTCCACTTTGGCAAGGATCAAGTAAGCGCCCAACGCTCGCTTCTTCTGAAGATTTGCAATCTCCAGATGTTAAAGCACCCCCGAAGTTTTTTGAGATTGAAAATGGTTTGCACGATACGATGTCTTTTTGCTCGTTTCAAACACATGAATCAAGTGGCTAATTCAACCAATAGATGTATTGGCAATGTCCCACTCGCTTTATCTCGGAGAGTGGGATGACCTACAAGGATATCTACCAATGGAGCAATAATCCAAGTTTTAACCTCTTTGAGGTCATCGGAGATCCGGTCGACCGCTGGCACAAGTTGGTAAACATGTATTCTGGCCTGGACTTAACCTATGCAAGCGATCGGTTACCCGCAGTCGCTGCCATAGTCGAACGTGAAATGCGATTACGCCCAGACGATGTATACATTGCCGGTATGTGGAAGAGTAGTCTGCTTTCGGATCTTGCCTGGGTGCCAGGTGCATCTTGCACGCCGCGGGCGTGGTGTCTCCGAATGCGCTCTCCAACATGGGCATGGCCATCTTCACAAGTGCAAGTTCTTTGGCTGAGCGGAACACTTGAACCATGCTTGAGATTGGTGGACCTATCCTACACTTGTATTGGACCGGCGCATGTTGGCGAAGTCGCAAATGCTAGCATCTCATTGGAAGGTCATCTATACACCATTCGGTTAACACGACACGTCGAGCGGAGGACAGCTGTATTAGAACCGTGCATGGAAATAGTTACTCGCTCAATTTCGGACGTTAGGTTATGCGATTGGAGTACACATATGGACTTCGACTGGTCTACGGGTGATCGACCGGTCATGGTTGGAGATACTTTCGACGTTTTACCTATCAACTTGCTGTCAGGATCAGCCTCTTATGTGGGGCTCATTCTTAAAGAGGTCACCGACGGCGTCTTCGAGAGAATAGGAACTATCGAGATTGAAGCCGTTTGTCAGTCGGAGATGACCACTCTACAAAAGACTTGGAGGATCTGTGAATTCGTTGAGGCATTGCCAATTCGACAGGTCAAGATTATCTGATGAGATGGTAGGGGACCGGGTGCTTGCTTCGGTCAGTGGATACTACACGCTGCTCGAACTACAACGATGTGGTCTCACGAGACCCACCGACCTTCAGAAATTCTTTACAATCACCACTAACAACTTTGTGTGATCAACCTGCGCATCGAACACTACGTGTCTGCTCCCATCGACGTTCAAAAAATGATATGGATACGGAGCGTTGCTAGCATACTCAGCCCTTCCACGGAAAAACAGCGAATCGACCGAGATCTCATTCACGCTCGGTGCATCGTTTTGTTGCGAATCTCGCCCACTGGCTCAACTACCTTTTGGGTTGCTGCCAGAACGGGTTTCCTGGAAGTCAAGTTGTTGGCAGTACGTCAAGTAAAGGTTGAAAGATTATGGTAAAATGCGTATCTAGACCACGTGTGCGCAGCTACGGCTATAATAGTAATGAACCTGTGGACATGTGGATAGTTGGGTAGTCAGCGCGAAGACGACTTTTAGAGAGCGGCGCTGGGAAGGAATCTATGGGCCCAGTGATGATGTTGCAAATGCTTGGTGACATCACCCATTGACTCATCGGTCTGCGCTCATCATTGGTTTCAATTGATCATATACCTGTCCTACAGTCATCCCAATCTTCCAGGATACATCGCGTCTACGGAAACGACGCTACATCTGGCACTTTCGACGTCGTCTTTTCTCGCCACAGTGAGCGCGACTGGCGAAACCAAAGCTGTAGTATCTTTCGATAGCCGCCACTCGAGTGGCACATTGCGTTGCATATCCTCTACCTCTGAGATCTGACTTGATATCGGTTTACCTGCGCACGATTGACACACCAGAGTTGACGGAAGTGCGGCGACTGAGCTACCAGACTGCGCACGATCTTGAATGACGCGGACAATCTGGCTAAGGACTGCGAACTCAATCTTGAGCTTGAAGCTGTATACAAGAGATTTGAAGGTTGTCTGTATCATGTAGAGATCCAGAAACTCTGTCGTGAGCAAAGCGATATCTAGTATCAGTAGGAGCACATTCATTACAACAAGCTGCCACATCCACTTCCTGGCTTTGCCGTCGAAGATGACACGCATTAGCTTGCGGGTCTCCAATAGATAGACGCATGATATGAAGATCTCCTGAACAGTGAAAAGAGTCATTTGTATCTTTTCCATGACCATGTAGCCGCGTGTGTAAGATTCCGGGTGCTTGGTGTATTGCCGTAGATTCAGCGTGACAGTAGGTACACACAGGCATATTGCCGAAGTAACGATCATCCAAAAGATGAAACGCAGGAGCTTGAGGTTCGGGGAGATCAAGTACAGGCGAGAATACAATACGACTGATTGCCCGGGAACCATCAAAACCCACCCGAGCGTAAGGAGGGTGTTGTAAACGTAAGGATTATGTGCAACGTTGTTTTGTTTCATCCATGCTCCTGTGTACCTCGTCAGCCAAGCCGTATTCGATTTGATAAGCTGATCATACCAGTCGCATACGGCACAATGCTGATCGCATTGACTATAAGACTCCAGAAGTACAAGCCGGAGTACCTCCTGAATATGACGAAGACGAGGATGAGTAATTCGATCGAATTGTACCACGCAATAGCTGTGAACGCGGTCATTGCTCGAGGGAGTACGCGGTTCGCACCGTATATGTCGAAGTTGGCGCCAGTGATGCCATTGGTACCGGTGACGTTTGCCATGTTGTTGAGGTTGTCGTATGACAGAACTAGAACATTTAGAATGCATATTGGGAACGTCGCATTATACTACAAGATACAAGTCTTCAGTGATTGTACCGTCTGCACGGCTTATGCGACATAGTAGTCACCGGTGCAACATAAGCATGTGTAAGCGTAGTGTTCGATGTCGAATCCAGCTTAGCGTCATCACGTATCGCTATTTTCGTACTACATGCTGTATATGCGGTCGCCGACATTAGATAGTCTAGAATAGGCACACAAACCAGTACCGTCTGTCGAAGTACGGGGTAGTGTAGGTATCGTGCCGCGTTGGCTGACACATCGCTGTAGGTGCTGCGGGGAGATGGAAGGGAACCCCGGCCAGGCTATGTGGCTGGCCCCGATCGCTATGCTTAGCCTTCTCAAATCGTGGTTTACGAAATGTTGTACGCCTCATGAGCACTGGAACATTGACTGAGATTTGGTGTTGGAAGGCTGGGGGTTCTACAGAGCTATGCGTACGATGAAGATGATTGTGGTTTGAGAGCTGAGAGTGCGGGAGTGAAGCACATAGCACGCCCCGGCTAGGAAAGAATCCCGCAAGCTGCGGTGTTCAAAACGAATGTTTTTCCAAGCAGCTACACGTGGTCGATTGTTTGCGTTGCAGGCCGCTGGAAATTGGGATGAAGGAAGGGCAAGGGACGCGACGCGAGAACGCCCGAGGCTGATTATTCAGACATGATGTCATGCTCGGACTAAAGACACAACGACGCGTCCTTCCCAGCCACGCTCTTTCGAACATCTTTTCGCGCGACGAAGCTATCTCCAAGCTTCACTATTCATCGCCAAATTGTTGGTTCCATTGACACTGAAGTGACAGAATTCATCTCGGCAAACTGACAACAAATCGGGCACGGTGTCTCACAGTGCGTATTATGATATGGCGAGAGAACACGTGGATGACAATGGAAAATACCCTTATGGGTAGTGACAGGAGTGGTGCTCAAATGGCATTATGAGTGCCCAACCGAGTGCATGGCTCTATACTTACGGCAAGAGCTGGCTGTGAAGACCCTCTCCGGGTAACACTTCCACTGGTATCTAAGTGGAAACCCGTCTTCGATGTATTTTCTATTTTCATCACCCATTATCATATTTCATCTTTGCATGTAGTTTATCTGTTCTGCATTCTAGACTTCGGGATTCTCCCTCGCAATCCGCTACATCAAAGAAATGGATCGACAAGTATGACATGTTTTCAGTGGTGTGGCAGGCTATGGCTGGATGTCCTCTCTACCTTCTGTTGCAATGAGATCCCTTACTGTTCCAAGGGGCTTCTAAGTTGATGGGGTGATGCAATCGTTGAGTGTCATTCCCGAGGTCGTTTGCGAGTTGCGCGATATGGCTTAGCGTTATGACCGTTTCCCTTTCACTTTCACTTTCTCAAGCTCTATTGAGCGCTTTTGTGACGCTGTACTCTCGCTTGTCCGTTGCGATTCTCTATTGTTCACCACAATTCATAGCGCTTGAGACTTTTCAGCGACCTCTAACCCACTTCCGCAATGCACCAGCAGTACTCCGCAATCCAACCCCGATATAGTCAGCCACGATCATACCCAGCAACTTCGATGATCTGTCGCTATAATGTCAAGCAAATTTCTACCTGTCGGAGTGGATGAGTCGCAGCGACAGCTCTTCGCCCGTTCCCTACGCCCTCGCCTAGAAGCCGAGCTCCAGCAGCAGATCGTGATCTATGCTCAGCAGTTCGGCGACGTATCTGTATACCACGCTCGCCACATCATCAGAGAGCACGCCGATGCCTTCTTCCAGAGTCTCCGTGGTTCTTCATCCCCGTCACGACCCCATGCAGCCCAGAACACAGCATCGAGAGCGGAAACTGGGGCATCGCGATGCAGGCTATACCTAGTTCGACCTGGTCAGCCTCTCTCCTATACAACTATATCCATATTCTTAGGCAACGTCCAGAGCAATCTTCGCTCGACTCCTGCCGCGATATTCCAACAAGCTCTGTCCTCCCCCGATCTGCTCCAGCTTCTTCAGCGTCAGCACGGTACTCCATCAACGTATCTGCCATTGCGACATGTCGCGGTGTGTCCTATCGTTGACAGAATAAGGAAACTTGGTCATGCAATTCGCGTTGGGGGTGCGTTCAAGAAGATGATTCGTGTCGCAATGAAAACCCTTGGCCATCTCTTCAAAGATACCAGCTTCGGAAAGCAACTAGAGCGACCAATCGCCCGTTTCATACTTGGTCTCATTCTGGAGCGCGAGTGTGCGAACTTCGGCCCCACTCCCTTCTTTGTTGATCGAGCGCGTCTCTACACCGTGCGACTTCAATGCCTTACTCGCTATCTCGATAAGATCAGTCGCAGTGCGCAAGACATAGCTGAGATCATTAACAACCTTCGTATGCCTACTGTCCCTGACACGAGCCGCTCGGGCGCGCTCATTCGACAGGGTAACATGAGTATCGGTACCTACATCGCGCGTAGTGCGAGCCCTGTAGCCTCCCCACATACCATTGCTGCTTCAGCATCCGTCACTCAGATCGCTGAACCTAAGCTGGCTACCCCAAAACAGACATCTGATACCTTGGAATCCAGGTCTGACGCTGCACCTAATTCACAAACATCGGTACCGGTGGCGTCAAGCACGAATGTATTGCAGCATACGACACCGGTGTTTACAACACACATCGTGCCAAATACACACGCTGTGAGCCTCAGCATCCAGCCTCGGTCCATCACCACCCAAGTGACACAGCTGGTAGGCGCCACAACCCGCAATGTCAACGCTAATGGCCCGCCCACCATCCATGTAGCCTTCCCGCCGAGTGATGCAGTGGAAGATTGTATCCCAGAGCCTACTCGTTGCCAGCAATTCGGCACAACAGACTCACGCGTGGGGCTCTCTCAAACTATGGACGGGGTAGAGAACTCGTCTGCCTCTAATTATGGTACCAACACTGGACATGATGACATGGATGGCGTGCAGCAAACTAATCAACCGACTGTCGTTGCACCCGCTTCAAGTCTTGGGCAAAATGAGAACCAAAACATGCCCGATGCGCCTCCACTTACGAAGGTTGCATTCGAGTCTACTACCAAATCAACTGGAGCTTCGTCTAGCATCACTGTCGACGAGACGAACGATCAGAAAATGCCTGACGTGCTTCCAACAACGCGCCCCATGCTCAGTATTGCTATCGGATCCAACTTAGCTCCGCCTGTTACTACTGCCGTGGTCACTAAGGATCAGGATATGACCGATACACCTCTCCCAGAGCAGTCTACAGTCGGGTCCGGCCGCCATATCTCTGAAGCTCCCACTATCACAACCATATCGTCTGTTAATCGAACCGAGCGATCCACGTTCACACCTCCTGTGGCTCCTCTAACATTTCCATCGTCGGCTGGGCAGCCTTCGGCGACTTCATCGTTCTCCAGTCCGACTGGCGCTGAAAGCACTATCCAGTCACGGGCGAAGTTGAGGGCGCAGGCAAACTCACATAACCATTGGGCTAACGGAAAGGCCCAAGTACTACTTGAACAGGTCTTTGAATTACACCGCGCTCTTCAACAGGCTCTCTCAAAGACGGACGGTCCAGGACCCAGGGATCACTTTCGGAACGAGGTTCTTGGCTATATCGACAATGCGGGTTCCGCAGCTGAGCTGGCTCAAAAGATCGACTACGCAATGAGGTATCAAATGTTGACCAATGCGGACTTCAACAAGCTTGCAAGACATGCACACGATGGACAACATGCTAGACGGCGGGAGGCGCAAGGGAACATCGCCATACAGAACACGGGCAACACTCCGCAGACAAACAAGCAGGTTGCTCCATCTCAAGCCGCTGATGAAGACAATGCGCAGCCAGCTGCTCCCTTCACGCCATTTGCTTCATCTCAAGCCGCATCCAATGTTATTGTGCAGCCAACCAATCTCGCCGCCCCTTCTCAGACGGCCAATACCAGCGTTACAATATCAGCTGGCTCCCTCAGGAGAGAATCGGCAACATCAGGGCCACAATCGGGCAGAGAGGAATTGACTAGATTGCTGATTGAGGCGCAAAGGAAGATGATGAACAAGACAGACAGAGCCTGGTCTTTTTTTGCGGGCATGTTCGACTACTCATGGCGGAAACCATCAGACAATGAGATTGTGCTAGATTATGTCATCAAACATCCCAGGTTCCAGGGTTCTGACAGCAGCAACCGAAAGAGGGTCAATATCGAATGGACTATCGACGTGATCAGAGAATTGGTCGCCGACCCGGCGCCCTCCAGCTGCGAGATCTTGGTCTGGACGTGCAACGAAGCACTAAATGCTCAAGACGTCAAAGCCGATGAAGAGATACCCGGATCGTACGCAACCTGCGCCGACCGCCAGAAAGAGCTTGGGCCACTCTTCAGACGTATTTCCGCCACGAACTTTGGGCTCATGAAACAAGTCTTCCCGAGTGGTTGCCTGACGTGGGACGAGATGAAGAATCTTGCGAAGACAGAAGAGCTTAGTTTCTTCAAGGACAAGAAGCCTGGGCGCTATGTCCCCTACATGCGAAACCTGAAGGAGTACTGGCGCGTCGAGGACAACATGAAAAATTTCATTGTTGATCGAAATGAGGCTCAGAGTATGGCTACCGGCCAAGAAACTACATCCGGACTCACAGGTTCACCAAAGGCCAAGCGCAACATCGCAGGGATCTCTTCCGATCACGACAAGGTTTCGAAAGAGAAAGATGCTGATGCAATGAATGACGATGATGATGATGAAACGAATGTACCGGAAGCGAACGACCCAGCTTCGAAGCGCTTTTGCATCGCACTCACTGAGAAGGAAGAACGTGCTGCGATGAAGGAGAAGATGGGGCGTAGAGCTGATGACTCTGGTGGAAGCGATCGAATGAAGCGGAGTCGTGAGTGATTCTTTAGGGCCGAAGCGGGGTTTTCAGCGAGTGTCTGTTTCTGTGAGCGTTCTTGTTTTTCTTTTGATCCATATGGCACACATTTGTGTCATTGGTTTAGTTTCAAGTTCCCGCGTAGCATTCTACAGGGATACTATTGTACGATTTGGCGTTAAGTTCAAGATACCCAGGGAAATAAAAGCTCAGACTAAGTTGATCGTTGTGACCTATGAGACTGAATAAGTACTGCACAAGTCTGGGCTTGCGGTGATGAGCGGGATATTTTGAGTCTCAGCTTGTCCAGGTTTGGTCATCCATTCCATGTGTTGACCACAACGCGCTTCTCGCGAACCTCATAAGTCGTGGCGCCGGGTAGATCATGCAGCGATAAGGTATTAGAGGAAAGGTTTTACCGAATAGTTGAATTGAAAAAAGTAAGTGTTTATGATACTGACCGAACGCCAGGCATGCTATGCTAAGAAGAAGAAATGGTTCCGAATGTACATCACTGGCAGGCATAAACCTAGCTACCAGCATGGCCTGTGGGACCTTGTGAAGTGTCTGCAAAAGATTAGCTGCAAGTTCGAAAACGCTCGTCTCTCGATCGAAATACTCACAGTCCATTGTCACAAAAGCGCGGTCCACCTCATTCAAGCCTTCTAGACAGTATTGCAGGGTCTCTGCGATATCATGGCACTTCCTCAACGGTGTCTCCTCCTTCATGAGCACATCAATCTCCACACAGACACCATCGCCCGCGTGGTAGCACTTGAGACTCTTGAACCCTTCAACGAGGGGTGAGAAGCGGTACGCCATGTACATCATCTTGCGCTCCACACGGTCATTGGCTGCTTCACCGGTCAGACGAGTGACATTTTCGAAACAAGTGCAAGCCCAGTCGTAGATGATGTATAGCGAAAGGCAAGCTGCGCCGAGAGGATCGAGCCACCAGACGCCGACGTGGCCGCCGATGAGAGGGAAAAGAAGGGAAAGTGTGTTGAAATAAACATCTGTGTTGGTTAGCAGATATACGTGGTAGGCGGAAGACACGAATGTACCAGTTTTGCAGTCTTGGGCGAGGGCCTGTACTTGCGTTGTCTTGACCCTTGCGCATCCGAACCAGATAGTGCCCTTGACGACGATTGTAGCTACCATGGCGAAGATAGCAGCGGGTGGCAACTGGGATACACTGTGGTCGCCGCTTGGCAGGAGCTTCTTGACCGACTCTTGGAGAATCTGGAGGAACGATATAACCATAATGATAGAGAAGACCAGAATTCCAATGGGTTCGAGGCGTCGTCGGCCGATGGGAAACTTCTTTTTTAGACTCTGCAAACGCCAGCCAACGAGTTTGTTGGTGGTCCAGATAATGATGGTGCATAGCAAGTCAAGTGCTGAATCAACAAGGGACGCGATCAGCGACAAAGAGCTGGACCAAATTGCTGCTACACCCTTGGCCGCGAGTAGAAGGACGTTTACAAGAACGTTAATCTGAAAACTGTCAGCTTTGGCTACATTTTCCGTTTTTAGGACTTACGTTTATCGCCCACCGTGCGTGTTTGGCAGATCTCGCTCTTCGGTCACGCTCTTCTTCGGGGAGAAAAGGTTCCAATTCCTCGCCGCTATTGCCCAATGGTCCACGGTCTTCTGCTACTCCGTCGCCATCGGTGTCTCGCGGATTCATACTATCCACAATATCATCGGCAAGCGAAGAAACAACCATGTCTACTTCTGCCCAGTCGTCCAAGCGCGAGTTCTGCTCCTCGTAGAAGCCGCGTACTTTCTTATTTTTGATGGATTTGAGCTGTGGAACACATATTAGCATCGTTGCAAGTAGACGTATGGATTGAGACGTACACTCTCGTCGCTCTTCCTGAAAAATTCCAGCGCTTCATGGTCGATATTATCGATCAACTTCTTTTTCATCTCATTGGCGCGATTGTCCTTTACGGTTTGGTCGATCGCATCACGAAATCGCTTCTTTGATTTGACAGGATTGTTTCCTCCATATCCGCCTTCCAGGTCGACACGCTGGTATTTACTGAACTCGTTGGCATTGCTTCTGCTGTTAATGCTGCCGTTGCTGTTGTGGCTGTTGAGAATGTTGCGTCTGGTTCCGACCATAGCTCGTAATTTTCGAAGTTTCCGGAACTCCTAGGATATCGATGTAAGGTTTGAGAAAGAAAGAGGTTGTAGACAAGGGCTGACAAGAAAACCAAGCTTACAAGAAGGAAGACGCGACGCGCTGTCAAACCATGGCAGCCAAGATTCCGAGACATGGAAGACGCCAATGCGTAATAGCGTTGGAGAGCGCATCATAAACTGGAGACACTATGCCACATGTGGCAGTGTCCCTGCATCAGAGGGATATATTGTCGATAGTGCTTGCTCCAGGCTGCGTCAAACGTCGCTGAATGGGTGCTATGACATCACCTCTCTAGCGTCGCGTGGTGGACGCGATCGCGGCGCCTCCGCGTCAACCATCGAGGTTGCATCGCCTTGGCAGGTACCGTCGCGGCACATCACCCCGCAAAACTGTACAAGCTCTAATCTATCGAGTTAGACAGTCGGCTTGCTTTTTCGACACCGTTAGGACTGTTATGCGAACAGCGATAAAAACCATGGAAATGTGAGCCACTCGATGAGGCGGTGCGTTGACGTCACGCCCCCAAAACCGGATGGCCTCTCACCACCAACGCCGTTGAAACACGTTCCGGCCATCGCAATGTGCCGCTTAGCCGAAAGGGCCGAACCAAGCGTCCGGTACACTTACCTGGGATCAACCATCGACGAATCGCAAGACAAACATCCGATCTCGTCTTCGTCAGATTCCAGCTCGAATTGAGTTTCAAATGTCACCAGGCCAATGCCTATCTCGATTTTGCCATTGAATTCGCCGAAGAGGTAGGGTTATTTACCGGTCACGTTAGACACCTCCGATTAGTTTGCGGTGAGCCTAGGGAAGACTCTGGTCATGATTTCTTCCTTTCTGCAACATTTCATCAATATCAACATGGAGCAGTCTTCTTTGTTAGTGAGGAGATCGTATCTGAGAAGCTATGATGAGGCGATTCGCTTCGTGTCGCTTTACATAAGCAACCCCCGCAACCACCGGATGAAATACCTGTCCGAGCTGACTTCCAGGGCTGGATAAAAGAGGCGAAGCTCGCCAAGTTGTGTCCAAGGCGCGCCGAGGAACGACAAATAAAACCGCGGTCATCTGCTACTGCGCGTTGTTCCCTTGACCGTCAGCAACCACCCATCATGGCAACATCAACAGCACGCGTCGGCCGCCCGAACAACAATGCGCTACTAGTTGTGATGGCAGTTCTAGCTGGGATTGGGTTCTATACTATGCGCATTACGACTGCTCAAAATGAAGTTCCTGTTGGTTTCTTGGGCGTAGCTGCATCAGGTACTCTGCCTAACGGCGTGTCCCTAAAGAAGCACTATACGGGTATCCGGATTCTAGACGAGGGACTGTCTTTTTTGGTGGCTGCATTCTTGTATGGGCCCACAGGATGGAGCGAGACCTTCTACTGGCAACAGCTCCATTTCCTCATCCAGATCACGCCCCTTCTTGCGGTGCATGGTGTCGAGGCATGCCGGGAGCGGAACCAGGGTAGTTGGGTAAAATAGTAAGTGAACCATCAGGAGGGATTTGACGAAAGTCGCCGCATGTTGCTGATAATATGAAGTATTTCTATCTGGGCCTTCATCTACCAGAATGTGGGGGCAGCTTGCATAGTGACTCTCTGGTGGCTAGCTTTGCATCGCATCTCAAGCCCTAAATCATACTTCCAGACTGGACGCACTGTTCCATTACCTTATGCGCGCGCGATTCTCCCAGGGATTCTCTTATTCTACGTTGTGCCTACCATCGCATTATTCATCCCCGGCCTAGATTCAGACATGCTCCAGAACCTTCTCGCATTCTGGCAGTTCACGCCCATTCTCGCCAATATCCCGCTATGGTTCGTTGCTCTCTCAGGTTCTTCGACCGTCATCACCACGAAGAACAAGAGTGCGGACGTCCGAAGTCTCAAGGTTCTCTATGCTTTCGCTTTCGTTCTCTCTGTGGCGACGCATTGGATCACCATCCGTGGTATCTCCCTATCCGACAATCCCGATGTGACTTACGCCCGCGTATTCATCCCCAGTACCTACACATGGAAGAAGGGTATGGAGTGGGGCCTTCTGTTTATCTTCCAGTGGGACTGGCTCATCATCGGATCAATGTACATCATTCCGTCTTGGGTCGCTATATGCGATGTGCAGCGGGTGAAGAATGGAGAAGCCACACTCGAGAACATTTTTGAGAGCTTTCTCGTCATCGCCGCGGTGACGGCTATGGGTGGACCAGGCGCGACGCTTGCTGCAGTCTGGTTTTGGCGAGAGGGCAAGATGGCGGAAATTGAGAATACATCGGGTGCGAGAAAGATGCAGTAAAGATCGAGAGCTTATGCACGTTTACCTATGTACCATCAGCAAAAATGTACAATTACACAATATTAGCTATGAAGAATGTGGTAAAAATGCAGCCTGTGACCAATGGCAATGTAAGCCAGCATCACGAAACGTTGCATGATATCCGGATTTCGATTTGCATTGCATCGCAGCTCCTCCTACATCTGCTATCCTTCCTTCTTTTTAACCTGTCCGCTCCCACCATTATTCTTGTCTACCCTATGACCACTTAAACTCATCCCAGATATGTCTGATTCCTTGCCGCTCCAGTCGACAGCCGCTTCATCCTGTACTCCAAAGTGCGAACCGTCTGGTTTCAATGCAACAGTAACCGCCACACCCGCATTCGTCACCTCTCTGGTCTGTGCTATGCCTTCACGTATCTTATACTCGTGAACCCTCTTGAGTATCTCTTTGTCCGAGACTCGCCTGTTTTGAGTTGGTGTGATGGCAATCGCTTGACTCTGGTGCTGTAAAGCCAAGGGAGGTTGTGGTAGAGGGCGAGGTAACGGTTCCTGCAGATATTGCTGTGGTGGTGGCATTCTAGTATCGGTAGTGGCCTGCAAGTATTCTCCGGTTGTTTTGTTGCCTTTGCTGTCGTTGTTCTTATGCTTGTCAGCAACCCCTCGTTGAGAAAGTGTTTGAGACACGATTCCAGGTATCATGCACGCCATCTCTTCTCTGAGATTAGGCAATAGTCTCTCAGCCACCGCGGTGGCTAGTATCGGAGTTATGTGTTCAATAATGGTTTTGAACTCAGTAGTATTGCTCGATGAGGATGAGGTAGCCATTGTATCGACTAATCAAGCGGTTGATGCTGGGCTAGTGGTGTTGTAGTTGAGTGCTTATATATGCATGGGCAAATGATGCTAGTTGAGCTACCAAGTATCTGGTGACCATTGTTATGATGGTGATGTGACTAGGGGATTCTTCGTGGTCTCCACATGTGACCATGAGCAAGATGTTTGATTACCGGTATGGCAGAAGGTGTCTTAGGAAGCTGGTAGAATTGGTGGAGGTCTGATATCAAGTAACCGAAGTGTTTTTGCACACCAGATACCTTCAGACTTGAGATGCAGTCCTACTCTACGCGCAGTCGTTAAGGTCGCGCTAACAACGTAGCATACCTTTCCTTTACGTCTCTCAACAATGGTGACTCCAACACCTTCTCCCAATCCTCATTCAGGATGTTTTCCAAAGTAGCAACGCCCACTCCAACAAGGGCCTTAGTCTCGTCCTCGTTCGACCATCTAACTCTAGTAGGCCAGAACGCAACATGAACTGCCCAGTACACTACCACTCGTGTCAGCCACGACCTACCAAGCGTCTCTGTCTGCTCCCGAGCTATAACATAGGCGTTCAGAAATGCACTAAGTAAACCCCTACCGCCACGAAAGCGATCAAGAAGGAACGATTCGGCAGCGAACTGACCAACATCGGTTGCACTGGTACCGCGGCGCACCAGCTCCCAATCCACAATCGTCAGCTCGACTGGCTCTTGTTCAATGTCCCGCACGAGAACATTGCCAGGCCAAAAGTCGCCGTGACAGATACATTCATCATCTACCGCGACTAAACTTCCGAATCTTTCGTTGATAACGTGAGCCAACTGAGGGTCATAACCAGATTGTGTAAGGGCGATATGTAGGCCATTGTACGGATACCGATAAATATCGACCGCAATAGGGTTATTGTCGATGCCTCGGTCTTGATCCGGTGAAGCGAGCGAGAGATGTTTTGCGGATAAATGCAGTGCAACGAGCCATCTTCCAATCTGTTCTGCAATGTATGGTATATCAAGCTTCAGGTCTGTGTAAGCGTCCTTGAGATTACGACTACCCCCATCTTCGAGTTCAAGCAGCTTGTTGGTCTCGTCGTAGTTCAACAGCCGCACCGTGTGTACGTTCGATCCGGGAAGAGTTGCGATCAAAGAGCTCTCAGAGGAAGATAGAGCCTGCAAGATTCGCGCTTCGTAGTCCATACGCTTAGGGTCGAATGCAAAGTCTTTGTTGCTATGCAAATAGGGTTCTGCGTGTTTCAAGATGCGTGTCGAGCCATCATGGTTTTTGACACGGTAGACATAGTTGGCACTGCCTCCTGAGAGTAGTTGTACGCTGATAGGTGTAGACTGATGTGCTTCGAGGTATTCTCTGACCCCCTTCTCGTTGGTAAGTTCGTGTGAAGACATGCCGGTAGAAGGCTCTTGGAGACAAGCCTACTACATAGCTTTTTGTAAACAATTGCTGCATCGTGACTTTCTCTCCTGACTCATGACAGAGATGCTGATCGGTGAAGCTGGACGCAGTAGTGACATGATTCTATATGAGTCATGTGCCAAGAGCTGAGCAGTGAGGGAAAACCTGGGCGCAGCCATTGGAGGTGGACAGTATTGGTGCTCTCACATTAAACCGGAAGTGGAATAGCATCTGCTTGCGTTCGCCCCTGCTCCCTGCGGCATCGATTCTGCCCCGCTCCACGCAATACATCTATCACACCTAGCTCCATTAATGATACATGAACGCATACAGAAGATTTTCAGTATTCTTGTCTTGGGCGCAATAGATCGCAATTTTGACCAAGCTTCCGGCTGGTAGCCCTTCGCTGCGTTTTACTGGGTTATGCGTTATCTACCACCGACCGGCATTCACTTAACGCGAAGCCGCTTCTACAATCGCAATGAATGCGCTGTATCCCACACGACTATCGGACACTGAAATCCGCCTCTTGCATATACTACCCTCTGAGTCTACGGAGTCACTAGTATCGTGTGAGCTTCGGCAGTACAAGATCGATGATATCCCCGCATATGAGGCGCTCTCTTACTGTTGGGGCGACTCAGCTGAACGTCGTGAGATAGTTTGTAATGGCGCAACACACTGGGTCACGATGAACCTGCGAGATGCGCTTGTTAGATTGCGACTAACAAATGAGGCACGGATTGTCTGGGCAGACGCACTGTGCATTGCGCAGTCTGACGAAGAAGAAAAGAGCTCTCAGGTACGCCGCATGGGTTCGATCTTTCAGTGCGCCAAACGCGTCGTTGTCTGGCTGGGTCACGTCAAAACGGAGTATGCTTTGGATATCAAGCGTGTTTTCGATGCTCTGATATGCGTCAGAGCCTTCAAAGGTGATCCCGAGCACCACTTTTCTGATTGGCGTATCCCGGATGTAGCTGCAGTCTTTGGCGGATCGCTACCATGGAATGCGCTAAATCATTTCTTTAATACCCCTTGGTTTCGGCGGATATGGTGTATACAAGAGATCAGATTAGCTTCTGACTCAATGTTCTATTGGGGAGCTGAGGAACTTTCGAGGTACGTTCCCGTGCGCTTAGCTGGATGGACGGTGGACCGTTGCCAAGGCGAGATACAACATTCACCATACGCAATCTTCGAACAATACGCTTATTATATGAACGGGCCATTCCGTGACGACAAATGTAGTCTTCTTTCAGCTCTGAGAACCTACAGAAAATGGGAAGCTACAGATCCTCGAGATAAGATCTATGGCATTCTTGGTTTGATGGAACTTGATGAGGAAAGACATATCATCAGAATCGATTATGATAAGTCAGTCCAGGATGTTTACCATGATTTGGCCACTGCAGTCATAGGATGGACTGGCGATCTTGCCCTCTTTGCCCATGTACATCATGGTGCGCACTACGACGGTGACCCAAGATACAGATCTTGGATCCCTCAATGGGATCAGACGATACATGTGCCGATTTTTCCAATAGGAAGTCTTTTGTCTCCCCCTACTCTACCAAACGGGACATATCATACGGTATCTCCGCCCGTAGACACTGCACAGCCTTATGACCGACCATTAATGGTATCCGGGTTGGCCCATCAAACAGTCTTGTATACAGGACCGCCGATAAATGGGTCCCTTGCCGACTTGCCGCATGAGAGGATAACTTTTAGAAACTATCCGCGACGGATTGTCCTAGAGTACTGGAACGAGAAGGTGCCCACAGGGTCACCTTTAGGCCGTGATCTGAGCCCCGTAATGATGTCAATGGCACGGACATTGACCACAGGAGTGGTACTTCAAGATGATACGTTGTACGAGTGCGCAACTGAAGACAATATAGCAGCATATTCCCAAAGCTTTTTAGCCTATATTCGCCTCCTCCACACGATTGCTGACAACGAGAGTGAAGGCGGCTTAACGACACAACATTTGAGCGAGGATGACGATAGTTGGAAGCTGTTTGAGGATATTATGGGAAATTGTTGCTATCGACGAAAGTTCTTTCGTACCAAGAATGGTTCCCTCGGCCTTGGACCAGCTTGTCTGAAAGAGAACGACATGATTGTAGTCCTGGAAGGGGCATATAATCCCTGTGCGCTGCGACCACAGGGCGACACCTACCTACTGTTAGGTGACGTGTACATGGATGAGATTAGGCACGGAGACCTCATCAAAGAGATTGAAGAAGGGCACAAGGAACGTCAGTATTTCTGCCTTAACTAAGGTATTGCGGGAAGGAAGTACCGCAGATACTGGTTCGATATTGTCGCTATATAGACTGCTGTTTTGGCTAATCAATACCGGAATTCACCACCTTCGACACCATTCCTCCCGCCAATATCCAACTCCAACAGGCGCGTCTTAACCCTCTGTGCAACAGCTTTCCCGAACGCGTCGACATTGTTGTAGTTAGGCATCCCCCCACTCATTGAAAGATCTGCTTTACCCCAAGGTACATCCATTGTTTCTTTACAAGCATCCTTCATCTGATTGAACATTTGGTCGTCAAATCCTCCGCCTACAACAACTGCAGCAGGTCGCTTGGCATAGTTTTGAGATCCGAGGTTGGATTGAGAGTTTGGCGGTACAGTGGACGGAGAGACTAGAAGAAGCGGAAGATCACTTGTGCCAACCGTTGGGGAAGAGATTATGTGGATTACTTCGAGACGTTAGTTCCCGTAGTAGGGAAACGCAAGGAGGATGGCAAGAAAAAGACATACCATCGTACTCAGGCATGAGGTATTGCCGAACCGCTTGTGCGAGTGGAGGATTTCTACCGCACAAGACAATAGGAATTGCAGACATGTTGGACGCGGAGGTGAATTGTGGTCGTGTTTGAGGAATGTGCGATGCTATCGAGCTCGAGCGGAGTTGGTGTGGAAAGTTTTGTAGGATGTTTCTGAACATTGGCCAGTTCAAGTTGAAGATTCAAACAATTTGCATTCTCATCTTGTTCTTATATTGCACTTCAACATTGTCGTCTATATGTCCGAAGCGGCTTAGCGTGGCTCTGGAGTAGATCCGAGGATATCATAAGGCGCCCTGGTATCCATACACTAACGAGGAATAGGATTGGCTTCGGACTGTAAGAGCGAGCGAGGTTACTCAGCTGAAGGCGAGCACCCGAGGAAGCAGATGGCCGGGTCGACAGTTCGGAGTATCAAGATACCAAAAGCGGCCACGCCTGAAACAATGATTAGTGGTAAGAAGACGATTTTGGCAACCATTAAGAATGCATCGCGCATGTTCTTTCAATTATAATAAACATACTACAATTATTACGCCGTGTCCCCAGAGATTTTCAGTACTATCACAACGCTCAGTGCTTGCGCAAATACAAGACCACCCATCCAAACAACCTGTACACAGCAACGATGACCAGAAGATACCCCACATACTTCCCTGTGTTTCCCGTCCCAAACCCATACGCGCCTAACACTGCCTTCCCGTCCACCAAGCACTGGTCCTGCAACTCACTCGGATACATGCACTGACACCCACCTCCCTCTAGCCTCTCGCAAGCATAACTCCTCTTTCCAAACTCATTGACCATCATCCCGCGGAATACATACGCCTGGTAGTCAATGTAATGGAAGACATACCTCCAAAATACATTCAGCGTATCGGGCTGCACCATGAACCCATTCACGCACATCCAAAGCCCATTCGCAAACGCCGTGGCAGCAAGTGCCACAACGAATATAGGAATGAGGCTCGAAAGCAACACCACCAAAGACTCTGCAGCCAGCAGGTCCAGGAACAGCCAAAGTACCCACATCCAAAACCCCTCTGCACTCGGTCTGAAACCCCCTAGCCAATAACTCACCACGCTGAACAGCACGGTGATGAGGAAGAGGTACGGAATTCCCACGATAAAATTAGCCAGCATGAACGCCGTAGGTCCGTAAAGCCCATTCGCGCGTTCTTTGGAGTAAATAGCGAGGTCTTCGAGGTACGCGGGGATATAAGCGACGGCCATGAAGGACATGAAGGCGCCACCGAAGAAAATAGCGTTGGTAAATGCTTGGATGTTGGATTGGGTGGGAGAGAGTCGCAGCCAGACTGTGCCCATCATGATAGCCAGACCGAGATACATGGCTATTCGGATGCCGTACGCGACGATATCGCGGTGGGATTTGATGAAAGAGCGGTGGACCAGGGGTAAGAGGGTTGAGAGAGCAGATACGCGTGTGCTGGAAGAAGTGGGCGCAGAGGATTGGGGGGAACTGGATGGCATTTTGGCGGCGACGCGGAGGTTTGCGGACAGTGTTGCTGCTGCAGGGGATGTGGCCCAGGAAGTGTGGAGATGGGAGAGGCGTTGCGATGCGGCGGTGTCGTCTTGGGAGAAATCAGTGTTGATCAGGTCGATAACAAACTCGGCTGGATTAGTGTACAACGGCATCTTTTGGTAATCATGTTAGTTGTCGTCGCCTTCGCAACACAATAGAATGTAGACTTACCTCATATCCCAGTCCCTCGAACCACTCCTTGACTCCCTCAACCTCGCCATTGTAAACGCACTTCCCCCGGCTCAACAACATCAGCTTGTCAAACAACCCAAAGGTCGCAGTACTCGGCTGATGAATGGACGCAATCACCAAGATCTTGTACTTCTTCGCGATACCCTGAACGAACTTGATGACTTCGTAGCTAGCCGCAGAGTCAAGTCCACTTGTCGGTTCGTCGAGGAAGAGTATCTTTGGGGACGTGATCAGTTGACTGGCGACGCTGACACGTCTTTTCTGACCGCCAGACACACCCTTGCGGATGGGCGTACCGATCAGTGTATCGGCTTGGGCGGTGAGGCCGAAGGATGACAGGAGAGAAGTTATAAGGGCCTTGCGGGAAGCTGCTGGTACGGAACTTGGGAGTGCGAGTTGAGCGGCGAAGTAGAGTGTTTCGCGGACGGTGAGGGAGCCGATCAGAGCGTCTTCCTGCTCGACGTAAGAACTCATTTTGCGAAACGACGATAGTGCTGTTGGGGCACCGTTGATGCGGAGGGTTTGTTGAATGGTGGCTTTAGGTATCGCGGCGCGGTGGGCAAGGATGTTGAGGAGGGTAGTTTTTCCAGAGCCACTGAAGTTACTACGTTAGATGTCTGTCTATAGTCTGGGTGAGGATGGTATGAACGTACCTGGGACCCATCAGAGCCATCATCTCGCCTGCTTCAATCATTCCGCTAACGTTGGAAAGAAGATCAATTGGCTCTTTCGACACCCTGTCTTTGACTGTGACCGTGACATCTTCCCAACTGAAGCTCTTCACTTCATCATTGCTTAGATGCGCATAGTCTGAGCCTGCATTGCCTTTCTCAACGTCTCTTGTGGTACTAGATGATGACATGACTGAGAGATCAAGTCTAAGCGGTGTGCTTTGTGTAGTTCACTACACGATCAAAGTAATCTGACTGGAAAAGTGGGCAAGAACAGCGGTATATACTAAATGATGTAGAAGAAAAGGATTGGTGTAGTAGGGGGGTAGGAATGAAACCGAAATCCACACTTTTCGATGAACTATCTATTCAAGAAGCGATTGAATGCGAGATGGAGTGGAAGATGTCAAGACTATGTAAAGACAGCTCCTAGATAGGAGCAAAAGTATGGGGGCCAAAAACTCTATGAAACCCGCAAACCCACCTCCATCTCCTTCCCAAGCAGTCAGACATACGTGAACGCCGATGGTCTGCAGTACCAAGAAGTCCCCGACGGTCCGATATTACTGTCATCGGCGAGAAGTCACCGGAAGGGGTGGCCTTATTCACAAAGCCAGGCTGTTAAGATTCTGTGCAGAGATCATCATAACCTATGAAGCCAAGGTTCAGAGATCAGTAAGCATCTCAGATCAACCAATCGTTTGTGTAATCATGTTCAGCCCACGGTACCGGTATGGTGGTTTGGCAATGTGTTGTTGCGCTTGGCGCAGAGCGGCTGGAGGGTGACATGCAGCTTACTTCCCCGTTATTGGTTTCTGGAACACGCCTGGAGAACAACGTCCGTGTAAAATTGCCAGACACCGGTTTTCGGGGTTTTCACCAGAACATTGTTTTGAAAGGTAGTATAGTATCGCGCCCACTTCTATTCGGATCTGGTTAGTGCAGCCCAGAAACCCGGCGTTCCAAGTCCTGAGACGTGGCGATCCGGAACAAGTAGCGGTGGGAAATCTCGAAAGTGCTCGTCATGTCATATCGGATCAGCGAATATGTTGTCTCGGGGTGTGCAGCTGAAGCCCTATCCCGCAAGCTAGCTGGGTGGCTTGCATCTCCACCCCTGTCATCTCGGCGACGTTGTGGAGTGCACGGACGCCACCTGGTGCGACGTCGCCGACTGCATTTAAGGCTGAAGATGCACGTTGCGGCTACACAAAAAGTCAGCAGATGAGAGGCGCCTTTAGCGGCTGATGTAAAACGCATTTCCATTTCGTTCAACACAAGGATAATATAATACTATGACTCCGCCTTTGTTCTTTCACAAACGGTCGCTACTATCCAGCTGGGGTACTGAGAAGACGAGAACCAACGCAATTCTAATACATGAACTCACTGATCTCGAGTAATTGCGCATCCAACGCCCTCTTCGCTTGCACACTAGCCTCCCTATTCTGATCATTAAGCCTCTCTTCATAGATCATCTGCAACAATTTCTTGACCTCCTGCTCCCCAAACACGTCACCCGGCACACCAAAGCCCTTACCATACTCTTTCGCTCGCGCGACAATCGCATCTGGGCCTGCGGTGAAGAGGTCGAAGAAAAGGGCTGCATAAGGTAACGTAGCGCCGTCTTCGATGTTCTTGAGATTCTGCTGGAGGACCAGGATGTTGAGTTGCATCAATGCACATCCGTTGGTATTCATGCGTGTTATTTTGGAAGTGCAAAGGTTGAGGAGGTAGGTGTCCATTAGGGTTGCTAGACCGCGTGTTATGTGCATGTAAGACGCGACCGGGATGTAGGTTGATACTTCGGTATCGAAGGAGACGAGTGTGGCGTTCAGGGCGAGGATGGCGGGGTCGGGGTCGCTGAGTAGAGTGTCGATGTAGACATTGGGTTGTGTGCTCGCGTTTAGCGAGTGTAGGATGGTCGAACGGATTGACAAGTGCAGTGTCCGTAAGACGCGGGTACTGAGAGCATGATAGGTTTGTACTACTGCGTCAAATATACTGTATGTTGGTCAGTAAAAGGGGGTTCTTGCAAGCGCCAAGAATACTTACGCAGCTGTGTCTGCACTTAATGGGAGATACACCTGGGCGCTCTGTGGCCTAGGATCGGCCGAGGAAAGTTGAGTCCAGCGTCTGTTGTGCCTCTGACCATTTGACTCCGCGGCAATCGGGTCAGACGCACGATCACTGATATGCCGTAGTTGCGCCGTCTTGGTAGCCAGCCATTTCATACTTGTGTACAGCAAACAGAGGCTGACAATACTCTTCCTATCCTGGATCATATCTGCCTGGTCCAGAGGCTCATCAGCTTCTACTGCTTCGATCAGAAGATCAACCTCGTTCTCGATGGCTTTGTTCAACTCCTCATAATCTGATGGGTCTGTTCGCACGAGGCGGGCAATGAGCTCTTCCATTGCTTCAGACTCCGCCCACACGGCAGGAGCCTTCATAAGACGACCACTTGCCGTAGGCTGCGATCGACTAACAAGAGCCTTGTACCAGCCACTACATTTTTGGGCGTATGTGTCCATTTGGTTGACGATGAGTTGGGAGAAAGCTTGATCATGGGGAAGGTTGTCCAACATCTTGCAGAAAGCAGTGATAAGGGTAAAGAATTGCGCAGTGCCCTGGTCAAATTAGTATATGATGCACACATCATCAGTGCATGACGTACCTTGAAGATGGGCTTCTTGGAATGTCTCGACCAATGTGGGTCCTCGTTGAATGAGTCGATCTCAATGAAAGTTTGAGAACATAACTCGATAAGGGTCTCGTCCAGCTGTGGATGGAAGACATTGACCAAGAAATCGTCTAGGAAAGAAGTCAAAGTACTCATGCTGATATCAGCATTTGAAGGCACAACCTCCTTTAGTCGGTTCAAAAAGTCTAGCGATGGCGGTAACAGAATTCCCATGTTGAAGACACTGGGCTCAACCAGAAGTTTGTGTCCGGTCGCACTGCCATCAAGATTGGTAGTCGTGTTAGTATTGACATCCTCTGGTCTCTTTGAGTCGGACACGAGTCCAGGCACGGATGTCTTGAGAATGATCTCTAGATCCTCTCGTTCTTTGGAGAGCTCTGTCGCCTTCGTATCCACGTCCGACAGCTTGAACATGCGCTTATTCCGGTCTCGAGGAGCGCGCGAGAACGCACTGCTGGTGGAGGCCTGACCTTGACCGCCTCTATAAGATGCTTCACCGTCTGTAGCAAGATAGTCGTGGAGAAGTGATCGCATCTCGCTTTGGTACAACTTCCACAATTCCTTGAAACCGCGTGTCAATGTTGCGCTTGATGCAGCTCGGTTTTCTCGTCGAACGATACCAGCCACAACGTCATGCACGACTCGATGACTTTCTGCAATCGCTTCGAACCGGGCATACAGAGTCCACATCAAATCGTTCAGGAGGGTCGTCCGGACATCCTCATTTTCGACTTCAGTCTTTGCTTTGCCCTTCTTCTTAGCCGAGTAGGCTCGTAGTATGCTCGGGTGTCGTTGCGCGACTTCATTGTTGGACTTGTCCACAACTTTGAAGAGTTCGACTGGCAACCGCTGTTCAATTGTATCCACTGCCATGTCTAGACGGCTCATCTTGTTCAGCGCCTCTATGACCAGTCGTATGTACTGGAATGTGTCTGTCTCAGGATTGTGGGTGGAATCGTCCGTCATCTGAAAATGTCAGTAGGATACATGGTAGAGTTGGGCACACATACCGGTTCTGAAGTATCGAGACCGTCTAGGAAATAGTAGAGCAAGCGGCCTCTTGCGTCAGTCTGAGCGCGCTGAGACAGATCGCCCTTGACCTGGTTCTGAGCATACTCCTTCCATCTGTCTTCGCAGTAAGGCGATTTGAGGTAGAGATGGCTGTGAAGTTCTTCGATCAATATGTCGGTCAAGGATACTTCTTGGTTGCTAAGATATGTGCGCAAGTCAGACAGGGCTCCGATCTTCTCCATTTCAGTCTTTCGTATCATTCGTAGAGCATCCTGTAGAATATCTACAGCTGTGAGAAAACGCTTCTCTGATATGCGAGCTTCCAGTCTCTCGGGGACGAGTTGGAGTTTCTCAATCGTATCAAGCATTTGCAACATCTCATCGTAATTCTGGGAGGTCGTAGCGAACTCTTTAAGTTCCGGCTTGGCCGTGGAGAGTTGTGACTTGGCCGCAACAAGTGAACCTTTAAGAGTTCTGACACGGTGTTGGGAACTCTGGAGACTGGACTGAATCTGATGGAAGGTACCAATGGAGCTGTTGAATCCCTGATGGTGTTCGTTGACGATGCCTTTCAGAGCGTTCTGCAGCTGATCATGTGTTTGCTGAAACTGACCAGCCTGGTTTGCCAGGCCGAGCGAACTCGAATCCATGAGCTTCAGGGCGACTTCGATAGGGACGCATTGGTCCTTGGTCATGAATTCCCAGTTTTGTTGTATGTATTGAAGAACCTCCTCGATCGCCTGGCTACCTTGTCCATTGTTTGCGTTCCTGGGCCGGCTCCCGTTCTGTCGCTCTCCGCTACGGCGTTTCGCTGGGCTGCGTTCAATGCTGGTAGGCCGTGTGACTTGACGAGGGCTCTCGTCACGCCCTGCAAAGCCGCCTCCTCCATAGCCCCCTGGCCGGCGCTCGCGGTCGGCGCTGGGTCTTCTTTCCATGTCATCTTCCTGAGCAAGGCCGCCATAGCCACCAGGTCGTCGGGGACGTTCGCGCTCGTTGCTCGGTCGTGGTGCATAGTCGTCCTGCTGCGCGCTCATGCCACCGTATCCGCCCGGTCTTCGTGGTCGCTCACCACTCGGTCGGTCGTCGTAGCTGCCGTCACCGCCCGCGTATCCATTATATCCTCCGCCAGCGTAGTTGCCGTTGCCATTGGCGTAGCCTCCATTGGCTCCCGCCCGCGAGTAGCCTGGATTGCGCGACATGGTGCACTCAGATGTCGCGCAGTGTTGTGTTCCTTGTGTTCCTTGTCCTTACATTCATGGCGCGCAATAGTGAGGTTTGCGCGTCATCGGGTATCTATGTGGTGCATGTGTACTGTTGCGGGGAGCTCGGGGGTGTTGGAGTAGCAGGGATCCCAGAAGTCGCGAATGTCAATGCAATGGAAAGGGAAGGACCGAAGATGAACTGGACGACACAACGCGAGGTGCGCAGGCGATTATTATATCAAATGCCTTTCACATGATACATGACATGATATGATGTAGTCTAGTTGTGCAGCTAAATTCTACAGAGAAAGCGATTCCACGGTTGCTGCCGTCAAGCATCAACGTCGCGCCAAGGCTCCCATTCCGCACGTTTCGCCGTTCCGCGCTCCCTGGAAGCTCTCACTCGCGATTCTTTATCCAACCACCAACGCAGGCACGAATCAGCCTCGCGCCTTTACCTCTTCACGCCTTCCCCCCTGCTATGTCGCGCTGATCCCGTCTCCGTCCCCGAATCAATCGCGAAACCATCTCCCCCGACCGCGACTTGTCCGCAAACATGGCTGCAGTTTACGCCAATGGCGCGAATGGCGTGAACGGCGCTGGCAGCATGTTCCCACCACCACGATACTCGGATGTGCCCAGCTCCATCACCATCTCTGTCGCCGATGATGAGGGAGGCCAGCTCGATGTCGAAATCCCCTTGGACGAGCAGATCCAGGACGACCCAACCGAGCTATGCGACATTTTGGAGGCTGAGAAGAGCGCGACATCGACGTGGGTCCAGGTCGCCGTCGCCTATGCGAAGCGCAAGAGGATAGAGACGGCCATAGATGTGCTGAGACAGGCCACTCAGGTCTTCAATCGCGCGCGCGGCGAGGACAGGCTCAGCATCCTCAACGGTCTCTGCTGGCTGTACCTGCTCAAATGTCGCGAAGCACCGCGCGTCAGGCCTCGTAAGCCATCATATCATGTCCACGTACGTTCTCATGACTGACACATACTAGAAAACGCAGATGGAGATGTCAAACTGAAGGAGTACTGGATCCAATCGGCTACTGGCGTACTCAACGATGCCTCCCGTATCAGCCCCTCGCATCCCCCGCTGTTCCTCGCTCGTGGTGTCTTATACCTCCTCAAGGCTTCGCTCCAGGGCCCTGCGACCGCTGCCGGCTCCACAGTCAGCCCTGAGCGCATGGAGACGCTGAAACAGGCTGCAAAATGCTTCGAAGACGCGCTGAGGGCATCCAACGGAAGGAACCTCATGGCCAAGATGGGAAAGGCCCGTGTTCACTACTCCATGGGCAAGTGGGCAGACGCTCTGAAGGGATACCAGAACATCCTCGAGAGCTCTCCCGACCTCCTCGATCCAGATCCGCGCATCGGTATTGGCTGCTGTTTCTGGCAACTTGGTCACAAGGACGAAGCTGCCAACGCCTGGCAGAGATCTCTCGAGCTGAATCCAAAATCCAAGATTGCCTTGATTTTGATGGGTATCTACAACTTTCAGCAGACTGCCAACCTGTCCACGTCCGATCCCAAGTTCGCCGCATTGATCAAGAAGGCAACGGGTGAATACATCCAGCCCGCACTGAAGATTGACAACCAGTACCCCTTGAGTTGTGCCACGGTTGGTAGCTATCTTGCTCTGAGGAGGGACCTTGCCAAAACCGAAGACGTTGCGAAGCGTGCCATCGAGCTTACCGACACCAATGCCATAGCTAGCGATGGTTGGTACCTACGAGCCAAGGTTGCGCATCAACAAGAGAACACTTCGCTTGCCGCGGAATACTATCAGAAGTCTGACCAGGCTCGAGGAGGCGAGGAGCGAGGTTTCGTACCAGCCAAGTTCGGACTGGCTCAGATGAACGTCTTGATGAACAACTACGACGGCGCCAAATTCCGTCTCGAGAAGATTCTCCAGCAATCGCCCAACGTGGAAGCGCAGACCCTCCTTGGTACCTTGTTTGCTGAGGACGTTTTTACCGCTCAGAACAACAAATCCACCGAAGACAAATCTGCAGAGCTGAAGAAGGCACTAAAATATCTCGAGAGCGTACAGAGCGCGTGGAAGGACCCCAAGAAGAAGGTCACTCCTGACCAGTCGGTACTGCTCAACCTGGCCAGGCTCTATGAGACGGAACACCCTGAAAAGAGCCTAAAGTGTCTTGAGGAGGTAGAGCAGATGGAGATCGAGGCCATTCCAGAGGAAGACTACCCAGAAGGAGTCGAAGAGGGCGCCGAACTCACAGCAGCACTTCGCCAACTCCTACCACCACAACTACTCAACAACATGGGATGTTTCCACTTCCAGGCCGAACGCTACGTACGTGCTCAGGAGCTTTTCCAGGTAGCCCTCAACGCCTGTGTTAACGCAGAGAACCGCGACGATACGATCGATACAGACGCACTTGTGACCTCTATCAGCTTCAACCTAGCCCGAACTTATGAAGCTGAGGGCCAAGCGGAGGAAGCTAAGAAGGTGTACAACAGTCTGCTACAACGACACCCCGATTACGTCGACGCGCGCATTCGTCTGACCTACATTGCGCTAAGGGAGAACCCACAAGATGAGGGCCCCAGGGCGATGAAGCATCTCTTCAAAGAGAACGAGGACAATGTCGAGGTGCGCGCCTTGTACGGATGGTACGTCAACAAATCCAAGAAGAGGACGTCCAACTTCGCTGCGGATGACGAGCAGCGGCTCTACAAACACACTCTGCAGAAGTCTGATAAACATGACCGCTACTCGCTCATGGGCATGGGCAACATCCATCTCGCCATCGCGCGTGAGATGCCTCGAAGTTCAGAACAGGACAAAGAGAAGCGACGAAAGGGCTACGAGCGAGCAGTGGAGTTCTTCGACAAGGTGCTGCAACTCGATCCCAAAAACGCGTACGCTGCTCAGGGTATCGCAATCGCACTGGTAGAAGACAAGAAGGATTACTCGACAGCCTTGCAAATCTTCACCAAGGTGAGGGAGACGCTCAAGGACCACAGTGTATTTGTCAACTTGGGTCACACATACTGTGAGATTAGGCAGTACGCGCGAGCCATCGAAAACGTATGCTTACCCTACTTCCCCCTGATATGTCATGCTAACACATCCTAGTACGAAGCAGCCCTATCCAGGAACAGGCATAATGACCCAAAGATTTTGGCTTGTCTAGGACGAACTTGGTATCTCCGAGCGAAACACGAACGAAGCCTTGCCGGATACCGAACAGCTCTCGACTACTCAAAGCAAGCCCTCAAGGCCGCTCCTGCAGACCTCAACTCCCAGTTCAATGTCGCCTTTGTCCAGTTCCAGATTGCTTCACAGGTTCACCAGCTCAAAGAGACGCAGCGCACGCTTGAAGAAGTCGATGAGGCTGCAACAGGTCTGACTGAGGCGATCGAAGCACTCGACAAGCTCGCCAAGGAGGAGACACCACCTTTCCCACGTGCAGACATTACCTCTCGTGCAAACATGGGTCGCAACACCATCGCAAAGCAGCTTGAGCGTGATCGCGAGCAGCAAGCAATATACGAGGGGGAGAACGCGACCAAGCTCGACCAAGCGCGTCGTATTCGCGAAGCTGAAGTACGTCGCCGTGAGGAAGAGAAGGCACGCGCGGAGGCAGAGGCTTTGGAGAAGAAGCGCAAGTACGCCGAAGAGCAACAGCGCCTCCTCCAGCGTGACCGCGAGCTCATGGAGAAACGCAATGAAGAAGAGCGTAGACGCATGGAAGAGGATGAGGACAAGGAAGTCCGCAAGGCAGAGCGGAAAGCGCGCGGTCCTAAGGGCCCGAAGCGGAAGAAGAAGAACGCTGACTCTGACACCGATGATGGTCTGCCCTCTGACGACGATGAACCGCGTTCAAGGCGCAGGAGGACTACGGCTAGTGGCACCGAGGATCTATCCGACGAAGAGCGACCCCGTGAGAAGAAGAAGAGGAAGCTGGCTCGTAAGAGCGAACCTGCCGGTAAATACAAGTCGGCAGAGTTCATCGACGATGAGAGCGACGAAGAGGCTGCCGGCCCTGCCGACGATGCTAACGCGGCGGCGGGCAGTGACGATGAAGGTGCCGCAACTGCAGCTCCCCGTCCCCGCAAAGCCCGCGTCGTCGACGACGAAGACGAAGATGACGACGCTGTCGCTGCACCGAAGGCGAATGGCGACGTTGCCATGGATGATGACGAAGACGAGTAAAGTCGTCTCGTGTCAACTCATGGTCAAGTCTCATAGCTTTGGAGCTGAAGGAAGGCTCGCATTCGGCGTTTGAAATATCTTGTCTAATCTTCTGCACTGTTATAGTTTTCCATCTCACATTCTTGCATCAGCGCTACGGCGTCTTGGGGACGGAACATGAATCATCATCAGCTCGTCTATTCTATAGCACCACTAAAATTTGTATACCACACGCACGGGGGCGGAATAGAGTAGCAAGTCAAGTAAATGTACAATAGAGCTTTCTTCGAAATCCTCTACTTTGACTTGAAACGACTGCTTGTGATGCCAACGTAGTAGTAATCTGTTCAAAGCGCCCATTCATCCTTGTCGTCCGTCGCGCTGATAAAAGGTTCGTTGACGAGTTTAACAGCAAGTTCACCGCACAACACACTATTCACGTTAGCAATCCGTTCTCAAAAGATACAGCAAGAAGAACTTACCAGCTACTCCCAACCAAAGCATCCAACTCCCTAATCGCCCTCTCACTGCCCTTGCCCACCTTGACTCCTCTCTGCACCTCAGCCTGCAACTCCGCAATCCTCTTCCCCCTCGCAATACCCGCAAGCTCCACCACCCTCTTAGCCAGACAATCACTGTGGAAAGCATGCTGGCAGGGAAACACAAAGAACTGGCGAGCCAACAAGGGTAAACCACAGACGTAGCATCGCTCCCCCGGTTCCACAATAGCATATCGCTGCTCCAGGGCTTTGATATCGGATTTGATGTGTGTAGCCGTCGCTTCACTATCATCCATTTCCTGTTTCAAGCTATCGATCTTGTGACTGTAGTCCTCTAGCGCAGCACAAATCTCCTCTTTGAAGTCGTCGATGACGACGAAATCAGGGAAGAAGGGAATCAAGTCTTCTATTCTGAGTAGGTCGACTCTTCTCAAGAACTCGATAGCCGTCTTGATGCCGCTGGATTGCGAAATCACTTTCTTGGCAATGGCGAGCCAGAGCTTCTTGCGCAGAGGGGGTGATGTGTTGGACCGGTCGGCTACGGTGGACGCGAGGTCTACTTCATCGTACTTCAGGGCGAGGTCGACGGCTTGCACGTATTGTTGCATGGAGCTGTAGATGTGGACACATGATTGGACACGTTTGTGTTGGATACAGAGGCGAAGGGCAAAGTCTGCGTCGTAGTTTTGTTCATGGGCGAGAGATTGGCCTTCGAGGTAGGCGAGAAGGGCGGATTCGTCGGGGGTCGGGTGCGAGGCGTAGATAGAGATGAGAGTGTTGTGGATGGCCGCGTCGGTAGAGTTGTGTTGGTTGATTTCGAAGAGGAGGTAGCGGACTGCTTGATTTTGGGCAAGTGAGGCTTTGGTGTGGTTGTTGTAGTTGAGGAAAGCTGGGATGAGCTTTTGGGCGTCGAACGTCGAATGGCGCATCATAATGTCAACCAGCTCGACAGGCACATGTGCCATCAGAACGGAACTGTATTTGTAGAAGATCTCTGGATCTGTCTGTTTTTTGAGGACATCCAAAGACTCCTGCCATCGCTCGCGCTGCACCCAGTACGACAAGACGTAGTTATAGTCATTGACCACAGTAGCGAAGTACAGCAGTTCCTCCTCGCGACCGTGGCTGCTGATGATCTCATAGACGGTCTTGCGATCCAGGTCAGCCTTGTATTTCGATACAAAGTCCTGGTACTCTTTACGGATGACCGACAATTGATCATGGGTTTCAGCAGTGTTCATACTCTCTGACAGCTCCGCCTTTGTAGTGATAGTGTCGTCGAGAGTGTTGAGCTTAGCCATATAGAGCTCAATTAACCAGGTAGCGACCATGGTCCTCTGCATGATTGACGACTTCTTGAGAGTGGAGAGCTTCGTGACCAAGTACTTCCTCAGAGCGTCTTGCTCGCCGTTGTCGATGAACGTCAATGCAACCTGCTCAAAAGGTTTCGTGCTTCGGCCGTAGACTGTCGCAGCCTCCATCCATTGGCTCTTTCCAACGAGATAATCACCAGATGCTGTTGCCACTGCATCCTTCTGAGCTGGCGTTTTGGCATACTGTGAAGCCGCTTCGAATTGTTGTGCTCTGAGCATGATCTTCCAGACATCCCTACTCTCGTCGGTCACAACAATTTCGAAGATCTCCTGGGTTGTGAAGAGCCAGTAAGTATTCTTCTTCAAGTCGACCACCAGGCCAAGCGCACTTTGTCCGGGCTCCAGCACAACCTGATCAAGGACCACAGTATCGTCCAGGCGGTTGATGGCTACGATTCTGCCTTCAACGAGCTGTAGAATATGCCACTGGCTCAATATCATCGAGCTGACTGCGTCTTGTGTTCGTCGTGTCCGTCCGCTAGCAGTTTGTGAAGGTGGTACTTGGGATCTGGGCAGCATCTTCGCGTCTCCTAGAACTTTGCTGCCCAATTCAGAGGTATCTTGCGATAAGTACAGCTTGCCGTGTAACACGCCTTGTGACGTAAGCCAACCAAAGATCCTCTCCGCGTTCGATTCCTCGCGATTTGGGTTCTCCTGGTTCTCTGGGGAGACAGAGAGTAGTGAAGTTGCTGTAGAGGCCACATTCGACACCTCATGCACTGTCGCAGATTCGCTTTCGAACAATTTCGAGAATATAGATCCGCTGCCTTCGGATCCTTGACGTCCGACTTTGCCTGCGAAATGCAGGAAGGTCGAAGGTGTCGCAACGATGATGCGCCGCAGATCTGTTCTTCCTGGCACCATATCTGTCCAGAGCCCCGTGATAGGGCCATCGTTTGTCCTATACACGCTCTTCAGGTATCTCTCTTCTCTTCTGTAGAACTCGGAGGACGGCTCGATATACACTTCGTAGACATTGCCGTCCGATGCTCCTACAAGTATCTCGCGCGTCGACGCTGTAGGTTGAGAGGGATTCCACGATATGCTTTCTATGACGACACCTTTCAACCGTGATAGCGCCTTCGGTGTCCGTGATTGTGTATGGAGGTAGTAGTTCTCGGCGAGGGTAGTGGTTACGATGAGATGGGACGCGGAGGGGTCGAGGAAAAGTCGTCTGATGACGCCGACTTCTGACGGCTTTTTCGGTAGGTCGATGTCTTGAATCAAGTAAGCAATTGTCCGTCATTTTCCTTCTTTGTGCGGCTTTGCCCTACGAACCGTCTATATCAGCGGGACTATCAAGGTCTATACGCAGGATGCGCCCAGTGGACAAGGCCAGTACCACCACATTGTTCGCTACGGCAGCGGCCACAAAGTCGGAGGAGATGTTGAACTGTAGAGTGACGCGCTCTATGTTGAACATAGGGCCCGACGCATCCTCTTGCATGTTGCTCGTGCTAGGCGGCGCATACCCGCTCGAGGTATCGTAAGCCATGGTGGGCTTGGTGTGCAGCTCTCAGCTATTGTAGGTTCGTACTCATTATTCGCGCGACGATTCACAGCCCCTGTACTCTTCCTCACCGTGCTGCTGAGTTTCGCTACAGCTACGAGCGCATCTGGTTGTTGGTGACGCCTAAGCTTGGAGCTTGGACTTCGGCGATGGAGCGGAGATAAGCCGGGGTTGGCATGGCACCATGTCAGTTCGCGTCCTCGCTCTTCATGCTCTTCTGCGACCTTTTCATCATCTTAGCAGTAGAAAGTTCTGCAAAGCCTTATAATGCTCATCACTAAGATGTAATAGAAGTATTCGGGTCTGAACTAACCCCCAAATAGCCAAAGGCTGGAGGTCTCTTCACCTAGGTGAGAGCGGCCATACCGACAATGGCCTCACCATGAGGCCCATGTGCTCACGCTCGTTCACCTTCATTTTGCGAATCAGGCTACTCGACTTTCATCTTTTGTGTGTTTTAGTTTTGAATTTTTTCCCTCCACTACATCTTCCTCAGTAGCACACGTGCAGCCGATTCCGAGACAGACTCACATATCATGTAGCGTACACCCTCTATCAATTGCATATATACTAAAACAGGCAGGGAGCTCGGCCGTGAGATGGTGCAAGTGGTCGTAGGCCCCGACAAAAAGCCTTTCACGTTCCACAAGAAACTCATTCGCCGACACTCAGAATACTTCTCTCGCGCGTTTGGACCCAGGTTCAAGGAAGGCGAAGAAAATACACTGTATCTTGCCGAGGCCGATGAGACTTCCTGTCTTCTGTTTCAGTCTTGGATTTACCTACAAACTGCTCGTTCGCTGCACCCCGTGTCTGCCCCTTCCCTGGCAGAACTTGGACAGGTCGTGAATTTTGAAAAGTTTGACCCAGCATCCTTTTCTGGTACCTGGATCCAAGATTTGATTTCTGAAAACACCGAACTCGCTCTCAAGCGTCATTTGATTGGCCTCTACATCTTCGCCGACGCTTATGAGTGTATGGCCCTGCGAAACGACATCATGAGTGCTTTCATGCGTCTCGACACACGATCAAATTCTAATATGGGCTTCGATCTGGCTCCCTTGATTTTTGGATCCGTTCCGTCTTCCTCTACGCTCTGTAGGTACATCGTCAGATCAACGGCAAGTCACGGGCTCCTGAAACACTACAATGACAAGGTCGCGAAGTCACAGCCCCAAGAGTTCAAGTCTGAGTTATTGGCTATTGGTGAGCAGCGAGGCCAAGGGTTTGCGGAGGGCCTGGGCGATCCTTGCAACTTTCACGAGCATGCTAAGGATGAAGATATGCGGCTATGCGATTCGGTCTGGCTGAGAGGACAATTTTACATTGACGCTCTTATCTCAGCGTGTATGGAAGTCGTTGATGCGCAGTCCTCGAACTGAAGGTTGTTATCAAAGGTCCCTATCGAAGATATTGATGGGCAGAATTTCGACGAGTGAATGACCAGCGAGGTTTATGAGATAAAGGGGACTGCACATCTTGTGTACACCAAGTCGGGTCTTCCAAAATCTGTACACATCGATACGATCCAGCTTGATAGCCGTCCAAAGAGAATTCTCTCATGATCATAGACTACCCTCAATCGGTTTCACCATCTTATTCAACACCAGGACGTCTAGAGATCACTTCGGCGATCCTTTTATCTCGTTCATCATCGCGTCCAAACTCCTAACCAATGTCAGTACATAATTTCGCTCTCACCAGTTTTACGATGGCTTACCTTGCGAAACACTGTTTCGAATTCCTCCTGCTCCATCTCAAAGAGATACGTGATATCCCATGGACAGAACTTCCACGGGAACGGTTTGCTATCCAGATCGATCAAGTCTTGATACGCTGCCACTCTGCTAAAGCCCTCAGTGCGCAGACGATAAACGTATGGTGCGATTAACGCTAACATGGATAACATGCCGCGACTCCCCGACGCAGCGTGATATCTTTGCTTGTCGATTTTGAAAACGAGGACACTATTCTTGTTTGATATCGTGAACAAGCTTTCCAGGTCGGCCTCCATGGAATCAGTAGGGACAATGTACGGTATAGGGTTGAAACTCATGAGGAGCCAATGAACAACGTCTGCAGGGACGATCCCTCGGTGCCAGACATCTGTCGTAAGAAATCTCTTCAACAGACAATCCTCGGGATCAAAATTGAAGCGACCGGTACGATACCAGTGCTCGGCTATCTCTTTGCCCACTGCTTCGCCCGTGTACTCGACGAACTTCCACACGTCGCTACGCATACCAGGATCTTCTGGCATGGATATTTCAGCATCGAAGAAAGGGTGTTCTAGTTTTCCAGTCTCATCGTTGAAGGTTTCATGCGCTTTCAGAACGTAATGTTGCTTGTGTGGGGTAACGATCTGGTCATAAACCATATCTCTCAGCTCACGAGGCAGGGCTGCATGAAATGCAGAGCAAAACTCAAGCTGCGATTGACGATGCCGCTCGTAGAATTCGAATAGGCGTTCTTCCTGGGTTATTCTGCGATGATTCGATTAGTCGTACGTCGCTGATATCAGTGTGCGTAGCTCACTCGACCGGAAGATACCCAGCATCCGATGTGCGATGTGGATTTTTCCTTGCTACACTTAGTGACCTGCAAATACGTCTTGGTTTTATATCGCATGACCTACATCTCGTGCTGCATTGAATGCGAATAGTTAGAATGACCAGCCTTCATTGTGGACGAGCAAAAACCGGAAGAAGCTAGTTGCGTGGAGTTTGAGTCTTATACTTGAACTTAAGACGTTGAGAAAAGCGTGTATGCTATCATGAGTATTCATGGATTCGATTGCTTCTATACAAGAGAGCCAGGAGAATGATCACGGCGGAGTCATTGATGTCCAAGCCACAATACGCGAAGGATGGCGCTGACTCAAAATGAGTCATGACACAGGTACAGGGAGGCAAGAGATCAGCCTTTCGGTGACTATCTTTGCGAAATATATACGAAAATTGTCTGTGCTGAGACGAAAGCAATGGCGGAGGGAGCAATTCCGTATCGTATGTCTTTTAGCCAATGTAGCCTTTCGTCTTCATCTCTTCCTCTGTCCATCTCCATAGTCTTTCGCCCAAATCTTCTGGTGCATTGCGCGGCATAATTATCTTGCTTTTCTTAGCAATTGGATCTAGGTAGCCTCCTGACATTTCTGCAGTAAAGTCTGTTCCAACAACTGCAAAAAGCTGCGTCCAGCTTCCCTTGTCAGCGCTGATCATAAAGCCGACTGCGC
The DNA here is from genome assembly GCF_024291825.1 of Alternaria postmessia. Classification (NCBI taxonomy): domain Eukaryota; kingdom Fungi; phylum Ascomycota; class Dothideomycetes; order Pleosporales; family Pleosporaceae; genus Alternaria; species Alternaria postmessia. The sequence goes on along the minus strand of NW_026260080.1, from coordinate 280,123 downwards.
GAAATAAACATCTCATGGGATTCGAGGATAGGATTGAAATGCCGGGCATATCGACGTGATCAGTAAGATTGCTAGACGGTGGGCCCAGTCAGTAAAGGAATTGAGCGAAAGAAGTACCTCGAACTCACGTGTCAATGATACCCGGATGCAGCGACGAGGTCCAGATTCCCTTTGTGTTCAACATCTGGTGAAGAGAGAGCGCATGGAGGTAGTTCGCTAGTTTGCTTTGTCCATATCTCACCCAGGGACTGTATCCGGAGCCTTGGAGGTTGATGTCTCCGAACACAATGCCCTCAGACGGCGCCATGCGGTGGTTTGCGGACGACACGTTGACGATTCTGACGGCACCTACCGGCTCTGTAGCAGCCGTAGACTGGAGAAGCGGAATTAAGAGGTAGGTGAACAACCAGTGAGCGATGTAGTTTGTCTGTTGGACACATTCAATTAGCTAAGCATCAAAATGGAAAAGGAAGACCTCACCTGCCATTGGACCTCATATCGATCTTTAGATATCTCATTTGCGACGGCCATTATACCAGCATTGTTCACTATTCCATGCAACTTGTCTTCTTCGCTGTAGATGAGAGTTAGCAGCGATTCAATTGCAGGACGAAGTAGAGTACCAGAGAAGTTGCTGTGCAGCACTCTTGACAGATTGCAAGTCCAACATATCCATCACCAGTACAGCAATTCTGAGATCCATCCGCTTGGTTTGTGCTCTGATCTCTTCTATAGCTCGCTGTGCCTTTTCCGACGATCTTGCAGTTAGGTAGACTTTGGCGTTATGTTGAGCAAGATGTAGCACTGTTTGTTTCCCACTGGTATAGATTAGCTAAAGGATGTCGTCGGTATGACATTGCACATTACATTCCACTGTTCCCACCTGTGACGACATAGACTTTACCAGATAAATCCGGGATGCCATTGTCTGGGTTGAAGGTCGAAGATAACATAATGATAGACTTTTGAGAGAGAAGTTGACGTATTCTAAGATAGGCTCACCGCATGAGCTGCTTGTGGGATATATTTGAGGTACCTAGATAGTGCCGAGCGCATTATGCTGCGGACGAAAGAGAACGGCAACCACGGACGACCCAACATGGCGCTTTGAAGACAAGATATGAAAACCACCGAGACACTCGGAGGAACAAGGGACTTCGTAGAGACGACCGGACGAAATTGAACAAGATGAGGTGCTGCTTCTGCTCCAATGTATAGTGCTCTTAAACTCCGCTAGTTCTCCAAAAGTCCGCAACACTGTCGGATCGTGTCCCGGCACGGACCACTCTTCAATCTTTCAACATAGAGATAGCGATCTGGTGAAGCCCGGATCATGCTGGGCACCTTGTCCAACGCCACTACCTTGTAGCCAAGTGATACACAAGTACAACGTGTCTGTGTGGGGTAACCCTGTCCAAAAATTGGTTGCGGCCGTAAGCGTCCATTTCTCCTATCGCACTACTAATCAAATTCAGATTGTGCATTTAACGGGGTATCGAGCGGTCTTTAAACAGTATCTCCTTCCTTTTGAACAGGAAAGTGCAATTTTCAACACCTGTGCAACACCGGACTCCGATTCGACCGAACCCTTCCTCCCGCAATTGATAAACGACCGTACTGAGTCTCTTTAGTGCTTGATGCAGGCATAGTATATCGTGGAAGTAGCGACTCCGAGTTCACAAGTTGAAGTTCTAGTTCTGGATTTGGCTGAGTGTGGACCTGAGCTTGTCGAAGAGAAGAAGGTTGAACCTATTCGGTGGAATATCCACGCGCCCTCTATGCATGCGGCGTTCTACATTTATGAGGACACAGCCAGGCGGAGTCTTGAGTTCAATAGGCAAGCGACATACATGAGCATGGACGCATTAAACGAGGAGACCTGACTGAAGGCTCTTGGTGAAAGCGGTCTCCTCCAAGAAAGTCGGAATGAGATCGAGGTTGCCACATTTGAAGTTTCGCCTGTGCCAGGCGACTGCAAAACTTGATGAAGCGATCTGCTGCGAGATGCGTAACATAACTTGAATCATCTATCAGTAAACTGGTACATAACAGCGCTAGGGTATCTGCTTTTATTCAAACCTTTCCAACACTCCGAGCGCAACGCGCAATGCCCAACCTCATTCCAATCAAGTACGTTCAAAATCCACACTTCCTCTCATCCTGAACCCCGTGCTTATCCTCTCGATCGGACTCTGTCTCTCAGCTCTGTCTACACTCAATCTATCGGGCATCGTGGTCGTTCCAGTCAAGCCATTGAAGCCCTTGGCAACACCCTTCTCAGGGCTCCTCCCAGTACTGCGACTAGCGATAGGAAGCAACGAACCACCGTCGGTTCTCCTTGCACTGCCGAGGTAGCTTTCAATGCTACGCCTGCCGTCCGGGCGGTATGCCGTACTGCGCCCGCGGCTGAGTGCCTGTTCGATTGTGCGTGTGTCAAAGGGGTATTCGAAATCGGTCTTCTCAATACCACTGTAGGGGTCATTGGCCTCGCGTCGGCTTCGCTGATTTTCTGTCTTGCGCTTGCGGAAACGCTGTTTTAATTCGCGGAAGAAGTCGCCAATCGCATCGAAGGAAAGGGCGATGGCGATAAATGGTATGGAGATTGCGAAGCCGATGCCGAACATGTATTTGCTGACATATGATAGAGGGAGAGAAGGCTCACCACCTCCTGGTTCATGTGGAAACTCTTGGATGTTGATAGTGAACATGGCTGCGATGAATGACAGAGGAAGGAAGATGATGGTGACAATCGTAAACACCATAATGGTCTGGCTTTGCCTTGCAGTGCCAGCAGCCTGGTCTCGAGCGAAACGTGCTTCGAAAGCGTTGGCATGCTTCTGCTTCAGATCGAGCAGATCAGTGATGGATTCGTAGATGCGCTTGGCCTGCTTGTCCATGCGTTCGAGATCCTTGACATGTGTGTCAATCGTCTTAAGCATGTCTTTGAACCGCCTCTTGAGGTCTTGCTGACTCTTGTGCTCTTCGCGATATATGTCTGTGATGCTTGCCTCCATGTCTGGCAATACGTTGCGTTGGTCTTCCAGCACCTTCGCTATCATGTTGAGTTCGTCACGAATGTCCTTGGTCTCTGCTAGCAGGTCGGTTTCGGCGCCGATATCCAATAGCTTGTCGACGAATAGTGGGGCATGAGCAGCTGTTCGATCGCTGTTGTCGTACTCGAATGCTTCTTCTCGAACCGGAGGATCAGCCAATGCATGCGCGTGTGAGTGATGCGACGAGTGTCGACGGTTCAGATGTTCTCTTTGCCTTCCCTCAGCCTCTAGATGTCTCGAGAAGCGATTGGGCCGTCTGTGATGATGTAGCCACTCTGATGCTTGTGCCGACGCAATGTTGAAATCTTTGAAAAGCATGGTTTCCATCTCAGTAGCATCGCCAATACTTGACTCGAACATGTCCAGAAACTGGTAGTCTTCGTCGCCAACGCGATGTCTGTCAAAAACACCACTACAGCGGCCAGTGATGATCATCGCAAGGTCATATACACTGCGCACCGGATCTCTTGTCTTGCTGTTGATATCTTCAATGACACCATCAAGAACGTTGAGCGGGTCGTTACGAGGCTGCTGCCATCGTTGAGGGAACGCCGTCACTATCAAGTCTTTTCCGAGTGTCCACATCCATAGTTGGTCAACCATGAAGATTTTTGGGTCGACATGCTGCGGCTCGTTCGACTTGCATTGGTACCGATAAACAACTTGATCTCGATCTCGCGATTGCGTATCGATGTTGTGGTAGAAGAACTGATCCAAAGTGCGTCGCACGTGCAACGAGACTTGTGAGGATGTCAAGTGAGCTCTGAAAAGCATCTCATCGTAAGTTGACGCGCGGTAATACTGCGGCTTGGACGTGCCTCCTTCATTCTTCTCGCGCTCTTTCATCTTTTGCGTTCTCGAGATCGCAGCTTGCATTTCCTGTCGCCGTCGGTCGGTTTCGAAATGAAGGTAGGGCATGAAGGCGAAGATGTTGCCCTTCGCTACGGCTGTTGGGTCTTTACGTCCTGGACTACCAGGTGACCTGAGGTGGCCACTATTGTTGAGAGAAGAGCTGGTATTTGTTCGTTTTGCATAGTGTTCTGGGCCTCTAGTCGGTGTTTCTGTTCCACCAGATCGCTTGCCAGCTTGCTTGGATCCACCCCACTTTGGTGTCTTCTTGGGTTTGTCCTTTGCTTTACTTCTCCCTTCCCTGGCAGTCGCGTGCCCAGAGCCCGTCCCTGCAGTACCATCTGTCTGATCTGTATCTAGGGTATTGGTCCGCATAGGTGTGCGAGGGAATGGTGACGACGATAGCTCTTGCGAACCAGCTACCGCATCAATACCCAGGCCCAAACCACTATTTACCATGATCTGTGGTATCTGATCGGCACCATCAGAAAGGTCTGAGTCGTCGTGGTGCTTCGGTGCACGCGGTGTGCTCTGACATAGTGGTCGCATAAAGTGTGAGTGAATCTGCTGTCCTCGATGCTGGTGGCTGAAGGACCGTTCAAGCGCCTTGAAGCCCTCCACGTCACTGGCACCTTCTTCAATAAATGCTTTTGTGAGCAATGCCTCGATCCAGGCCATGTTATTTGCAGGAAGATGGATCCATCGGAAGGTTGTCGCCTTGGATTCCTTGGGTAGAATTGAAACAGCTGGCTTCCTTGGATTGATAGCATCACGGGCATACAGCAGCTCGAAGACAGATTTCCTTGAGACGTTGTTTTCGTTATGGAAATTGCCAAAGTCGACAACAGTAGCATGGAAACCGTTCGTAGCGCCAAGGGCGTCTTCGCTAAGTGCTTCGACCTGGTTATGGGGTGCTAGTGCATTGATAATGTCCTTGCGCGCAGGGCTCTTGCTTAGTGCGGCACGCAAGAATGGCGTAATACCAGAATTGTCCTTGGCTGCTCGTTTGACATCCTTCCTTTCCAAGAGACACTTGACTATGTCGAAATGACCAGCCTGCGCCGCGACATGCAGGGGCGTCATACCAGTGAGTAACTTCGCGTTGACGTCTGCTCCAGCGGCCATCAATATCTTTAGTACCTTTACACTTCCTTGTTGGCAAGCATTGTGTAAAGGTGTCCAGCTTCCATCGCTCTTTGCCCCCACGTCTGCGCCGTGGACGAGCAAAAGCTCGATGATGTCGTCTCGGCCGTGTGCGATTGCCAGGTGTAGTGCTGTCTTTTGCCTGATCTCAATAGCGTTCACGTTCGCCCTCGGAAGCCTGGTTCGTCTTAGTAGCATTTCGCACAGCTCCTTCTTTCCAGTACTGGCAGCCCAATGTAACGGGCTTCGCTTCTGGTCGTCCTGACCCTCCGGTCCATCGATCGCGATGTTCTGCCTCAGCAACTCTGCGATGACATCGCGCCCCCAGTTGCAGTGCTTGTCTGCCGCCAAATTGTGAAGCACGTTCCGTCCTGTATGGTCCTTCTTGTTGACATCGGCACCACATCTTAGCAGCTCATGCATGATGTGGAAGTAATTCTTCCAAGCAGCCGTCATGAGTGCAGTCCGTCCCTGCTTGTCTTGCGCATCCACATTGCCTCCAAACTTCAACAACAGTTGTACAATCCCGACATGATTCTTCTCAATTGCTTTGAACAGAGGCGAAACCCGGCCACCTGGCGCGCCGTCGGGTTTCGCACCACTCTTGAGCAAGTATTCCGTGATGTATATGTTGCCGCGCTCGGCTGCGCGCATCAAACCTATGCGTAGGAGGTGATCGACGGGTTGCGACTTCGCTTTCGCATGCTCGATAATCGCGATCGCATCGTCGTGTTTCTTATCCTCGATAACCTTTAGAAGACGCGGCTCAACGCGCGCATTCTGTCCAGAGTCGGCGCCATCGCTCGATCGTGATGGTGAACGACCCATATCGGCTACATGCTCTGGCTGCAACAAATATTCGTTCACATGCGCGTAACGGTGAGAGGGTGGATGTACGTTCGACTTGGGATGGGATTGAAGATGCTTCAATGTCGATGAGGTCTGTCGCGTTTGTCGTCAAAAGCCATTCTTCCCTGGAGTCCCCTGATTCTTCGGTTTGCAGTCGTTGCCTTCATGGCGGTGGATGGCCGCATCAGCCGCAGGCCTAATTCAAGCTAAGAACATCCCCGGTTGCGACGTGCATGAGCACACGTGATGATCGGCATCTCGTGCATCGAAATGAACACTTTCGTCAAGGTAAGAGGTAGATGGTATTTACTGAGGACTTAGCGATAGGAAGTGGAAGAACCGAAGCTTACGATCGCCGGGTTGGGGTTTGTGCCTGGAGATCCGGGTACTGCGGGGACGGTACGCCAACTCACAGCGCGGCGTTGACGTCGGCGCGCTATTACTGTGCTTTTTCAATGACTCGACACCGCATTGTATGCATTTCCCATCAAGTGTCACACCGTTGATTCCTTTGACGCGACCGTGAGACGCGTTCTTAGCGTGTGTCAAGCCGTTTGCCAGCGGATAATGCAGGTGGTTCCTTGACCTATAAACAGCTATGAAGACCGAGGACTATAAACCGCGATCGGCATCTAGAGTCTGTCTACCAACTCCATCTTCAACATTTACACATCGGAAGCCGAAGAGTTCAACACTCTCTTGGCGCATCTTGGTTTTGATCACCAGCCTCGCTCTCTACGCTATGTACAACGGCCTAGCTACTTTGCGCCCCATGGCCAACGGATTGTCACGGTCTACGAGCTCGATCTTCATCCCATTCATCTACAAATTTAGCCCCAAACATGTCCCACAAGTCACGTGTAGCATCGAAGGGGTCAACGTCAAGATGCCTGTAGACACGGGGTCCACCGGCACGTTGATAGGAGCTCCAATACTTCCAAATATATCACCTACTGAGGGCAAGCCAGCACACCACTTCTTCACAAGTAGCAAGATTCTCTATGTAGGCCGACTGGTGAAGCTGCCAATGGATTTTGTTGGTGAGGCTGGCTCCTACGCGACCGCGAACGTGCCTGTTTTGATTGTGGACAGAAGCTGGAGATGCCCTTGGTACAATCCCAGCAAAGACCGATTCGAATGTCCACCAGGTCCAGACGGGGAGCAGGCTGAAGAGAGGGACACCTCGGAGATCACCTACATGGGTGTAGGCTTTGGAAGAAACGGCCTGAAAGACGGTATGCCGTTCGCGACACCGAGCATTAACCCGTTCTTGAACATCGATGCGATCGATGGGGAACCGATACAAAACGGAACGATGCGAGCTGGATATATCATATCGACCGAGGGCATCCAGATAGGGTTAACGCCAAGGAACACAAAAGCCTTCGCGTTCTCTAGTTTGGATCCAGGATTAAATCATGGCGAGGATGCGAGGGATTGGGCGATGGCAAAGATGTGCTTTAGCATCAACGACGAAGGGCGTAATGACGGTACTCTTCTTGTCGATACTGGCGTAGCGCAAATGTACATCAGAGCCGAACGGGACGTTTCAATCCCGACTGTTGTCATCCCAAACCCCAACCCAAACGGTCACACAAAGATGGTGAAGCGCGTGAAGCCTGGTACCAACATCACCGTTGGCTTCCCATCTCTAGACCAACCAGCGACATCATACTCGTTCGTCGTTGGCGAGAAATCGCTTATCGAACCCAACTATGTGTTTCCGCAATTGCCAGAACATCCTCCGTATATCAATACTGGTCGGAACTTGTTGTTTGGCTACTCGATAGCTTTCGATGCGGTAGGAGGGCGTTTTGGCTTTCGTCCGGTTGGCAATCATGGCTCTTCATCTGTACTGTAGTCTTCAACCATGCCATCGAGCAGGCATCACATTGGGTGCTCACGTCTTTCTCTCTTTGCTTCTTCCCGCCCTTTGATCGATACCAAGTGTTATACCAAGTCCGTCTCCTTTGCCCAGACCATCTAGTCATTTCACCGTCATGCTCCTCATTGGACTCCGGAAGCCTTCCCGGAGGTCCTTGTATTCCTCGACTGCTTTGACGACGACGCCATGCGCCTGCTCACTGTCTACGCCGAGACCGACCACAACAATTGCACCAACAACACCTTCCACGCCCTTGACAAAGACGGGGTATCCGCCACCTTCAATGGTGTATCTTGACCACTCGTCGCCGCTCATGGCGTTGTGCTCGGCGAACCTTTTGTAGTCTCCTTCAAACTGGCAACTCATGAACCAGGTAGAATGCCCCCATCTTAGCACAGTGTTGCGCTTCCTGTCCGACCACTTTTCGTGATCGGGCATTATGCCAGGCAAACTCGGCGAGTGGAACAGCGTCTGATTCGCAGAAGAGATCTGAATAAGCGCGGGGCATTCGGCGGTTCTTAACGCGTTTCGGAGGATATTTCCAATGACCCAGGCATGCTCGCATGTAAAGTGATTGAAGGTGAAACTCCTTTCCTCTTTTGCCAGTTCGGTCAGGTCGCGTGTTGGTTTGGGGAGTGTGTTGAGCATCTTGTTGGTTGATTGCGAGGACGAGTGCGACATGGAGGGCGCTTCGGTGGGGGATGGCTATAGGTAGGGAATATTCACATATAGCACATGTAAATTATGGATATCCAGAAGACGGGTCTGGAAGATAGGGGATGACGCGTCAATGGCGCGACAGACGGAAGTCGAAACAAAGACGATGGCGGCTGTCTGTTCCGATGGGGCAACGACAGCCGGCAGTCGGGTCGTGCCGCTGTCTAGCTCCACGTTTGAAACGAGACTGCAGCGCGCACTTCGGGTATACATTCCATGTTTTAGTCTTCTTTCATCTATACATTGTAACAACACTTTTCTATGCCAAGGCCTTCGGCATACTGTACATATGACTGCTACTCTATGTTCCCATGATATCCCAGAGCTCAGTGCGCGGTGTGATATACGGCTTCACCGTAGCTCTTACAAGTGTCCGCTGTTCAAAGGCGTAGGCCAATCCGATAATCTTTGCATCATTGAATTTTGCACCTAGAAAACTAAAACCAAATCTATTCCGTCATAGTCAGCATCGCACAAGCAACCGTTATTTGCGAACCACTTACGGAATATTGGGCGCCGACGACACTAATCCATCAGCGTCAGAGACGATGGGCTGGTCAGACTGCATGGCCCCAATCGGTACAGAAACGATCGGCGCACCAGCAATACCAGCAAAGTTCCATGAAAAATGTGATGGCAGTAAGACGGCGTCGAGATTGTGCCTCTTGATGGTACCCAGTAGGCCTCCTTCACCGTCATAGTAGAGACCTTGCTGATATGCTTGCCAGAATCCAGGTTCAGTATTGTTCCAATTTTGCAACACAAAGTCCCAGAGCTCTGTTGGTTTGCTTGGATATCCTTCTAGTGAACTGTCTTGCGTCCACTTGCGTAGCTCAACTAGGCTCTTGATGTTGTGTGGATTGTAAGCAAGTTGCCGCAGGTAATTTTCGATGTTGACAACGAAGTCCGCGCCCATGATCTTCGCACCTATCATACTGTCGTCTAGAAACTCTCGCGCTGCAGGGAAGTCGCTCTCTACGACCACGGCACCAGCCGCGCGTAGAACTTCCAAAGAGTCGTCAAATGCCTTGACCATCGACCATGTGACTTCATCTGACATAAGTTGAATGACGTTACGAGGCACACCCAGCCGCGCACCTTTAAGTGCAGAGAGTTTGCAGGCGCCAACAAAGTCCATATCCACTTCTTCTGGGATAGCAGAGGTGTAGTTGTCATGAACGTCGAAACCTGCAATACCTTGCAGCAAGTACGCTGAATCTTTCACGGTTTTTGTAAGAGGCCCGATAGTATCCATGTGCTCGCTGATTGGAATTACAAGATGTCGAGATGTAAACCCAACAGCTGTGCTCAGTTAGATCATGACTCATCTGATATGTGGATTATGTACTTGGCTTCATTCCTACAACATTGTTATAACTGGCAGGATCGATGATTGATCCACACGTTTCACCACCTAGCGTAATTGTAGCCAGACCAAGACTGGGCTGATCAGGACGAAGCTCAGACTTATCAAGGATAGAATGACTCACGATGCCGCCACAGCACTTCCGCTTGAGCTTCCAGAGGAGTCTTGATGGGGATAGAAGGGTCCGTATGTCTGACCCCCATATGCTGACCAGCCGTTGCTCGAATTGAATATTCGAAAACTGCCCCACTCGCTGGGGTTTGTCTTTCCTAAGATTATAGCACCTGCTTCTCTGAGTTTCTTCGCGACCGTAGAATCAGCGGAAACTTTGGCTCCAACTAAGGCGTAGGATCCAGCTGTGTTGTTCATCTTATCTTTCGTGGCAATCTACATGCGACTCCAACGTCAGTCTGGTTTCCTAAACTCAATTTCCGAGTGGCCGATTGGGAGCCATTAGCTTTGATGGGGTCCAACGTACCGTATCCTTGATGAGTACGGGTATGCCATGTAATGGTCTATCCGTCAGCGGATATCGTAATGACCCGAGCTTGCATACTAACCCCCGTACCATGCCTTCCGAACGTTCCTTGTCAAGTGCAGCGGCTATGATCAGCGCATCGGGATTGATCTCAGTGACTGGCCTCAAAAAGTCATTCACTTCTTCGATGCGGGCGATGTAGGTCTTTTGAACGGTTTTAGTCGTGATATCATGGCGTCTGGTTTACCGGAAGTACTTGCCTTGACTAGATGTAAGCTTGTGAAAAGACTTCGTTCCAAACCATTAGCAACAGCGTCAATATCTGCCTCGTACAAGCTCGGTAGTGGTTTGGCTAGAATTGCATTGGTCAAGGCGCTCGTTATTTGGATCTGGAAACCCACAGAGCTCAAGTTGTCGATTGAAATACACTGCGCCCCCAATGATCAAGATGCCGAGAAAAGACCCAGGAACCATGATTCTCCAACAACCGTACCAGGACTTTGGCTCTCTTTGGGAATCTTTTGTGGATGTCTGATGATATCGATAGCTTGCAGGCTCAGTTTGTGCGAAATATCGTCTGAGTGGAAACGGTAACCACGAACTACTCGACGCATTACCCATAGACATGGGACGAAGTCTTGCAGGGCGACGGCCCATGTAATCCTGTCAGGTGGCTATCGAGTTTTTACAAAGATAGTAATATCGCTTTCACCGGATTTGTAGTTTAGCAGGTTGTTGAAGTCATCGATTCTGGACTTCCAAGGTTGCGTTGCGGTTTGTTCATTGAGCTGAGCTGATCTGGACGCATACAGGTGCTTAGCGCTAAGAAACCCCACAACAACATACCGATAGCACATAAGCGATGCAGGTGCAGCCCGCTAAAGTGGTTTCGCAACAAAACGCGAACGGTACTGCTACACATGATATGACGCGTTTCACATCTAGCACGTCGGTCACATGCAACTCCCCATTCCGTTGATGATTTACACCGGCTTTTTGATCCAATATATATTCCATACTTCAATCCTTTTCTACCCATTACACGGTAGCAGTATTAGAGGACATGATTCTGTTTGCTCAATGTTTGCCCCCCCTGAGAGTGCCATACGAAGATCTTTTCGAGTTTGGTGTCCACAGGCACGACTTCACAAAGGACTCATTTCGTAATTCCTTTTCCTCGACCATCTCTCACTTCGAATCATTTCTCTCGGAAACATTACTTCAGTCTGTACTTAAATCATTCAAACAGAGCTATAGGTAATTGTGTTCTCCCTATCATCCGTTCCTCCAATCTTTTTCCCGATTCCCCTATAGTCTTCCGATTTCTGACGCGAGTCAGTGGTAAAACACACCAACCACTTCCTCAGCTGATCAAAACCGAACCAGTCATCGTCTTCTTCCACAATGTCTACTCCAGGTTTCTTGTCTCGCGACCAGAACGGAGTCCCGTATTTGCCACCGATCACTGAGCCCTTCCATTGGGTGCTGTCAAAGTCTCCTATAACATACCGCATCGCCATCGCATCATGTGCGCTGTTTGACCACTTGACAAGTATGTTCTCGGGTTTGACATCCCCATGAACGAGCTTCAGGGAGTGCATGTGCTCTATACCCGCAGCTATTGATTGCAAGCAATCCCGGATCTGTACAGGATAGCCACGTTCGATTGCTTCCCGAAGGTTACAATCGTAATTCTCGAACACTAGGTTCAAGACACGCTCCTGGTTCATAGTCACGTCGATAGTTTCGTCGCGGTACTTAAATCGGAGCACACTGCTAGTCTCCACACCGTAATACTTGCAAATGCTCTTATGCGGCTGCAAATCGAGTATCTGACAAGCATCAATTTCCCGCGCAGTGGTATGTGCTACAAAAGTTGTGTTGAGGGCCTGCCAAAGATACCGACGATCCGGCTTCAATATAGCACCTTGTTTCTTGTACGTGTTCCCTGCCACATGTTTATGGGGGTGGAAGAGGTTATAACGAGGCAGAACCTTTGGATCTAAGTTGGCGGGATCGAGTTCGGGAGGGGGCAAACAGGTTTCTGGATCTCTCCAGAGCGAAGGGTCAGTGCAATCGGCTTGGCTGTTGGACATGGTGCCTTCCTTGATTCCATGATACAGTCGTCCGTTTTGGTAAGCCAATACCCATGTCTGGGGAATAGAGTTCTCGTGGTAAGTACGGTGGCCTACTATTTGCATCGATGGCCATGGCCGTTTTTCCTCATCCACGCCCACGAGTTCGCCGATGAACTTGAACATAATGCTATGATCGATATGTCAAGTTCTCGTGGTCAATGCTAGAGCTTTTGATGTAACGGAAGCGCTCAAGGTGATTAGGGAGAAAACGTCAGGCTCGCAAGAAGAAATAATCTCGCATTATGAAAGGTATAGTTGTCTTGTACCGTGACTATAAAGCTTAACGATATAAGCACAAGGACAAATGATTGAACGGTGCTAGATTCGTCGAGACAGAAAACACTGCCACTTCCGACACAGTGAAATAGTGAAATGCTGTGCTAACGACACTGCACTATTACGAGCCAACGTGAATTCACAGTACATACGCTCACCAAGTACACCAGCAACCCACAACTTGTTTCCCTGACTTCTCCTGTTGTGGTCCCAAGGCCAAAAAAGCCATGGCTCCAGCGTCTCGTCCCCCTGTGGCGTGCAGCTTAGCGGAGCCCGCGCGACCCATCAAGAACGGCCTGGTACTTCACAAAAGGCGAAATTATGATGGAACCATCCGAGCAATCTTCTATTCAACAGTCTTTCCCGACAGCCTTTGGTACGCAGAGACCGAAAAGCCCAGCGACAAAAGCGCTCCCGATCCCGACCCGTACACTTGGGACACACCGCCGCGTTTAATAAACATTCTGAACATCCGACCAGCTTACACAAATTTTACGATGACATCCGCCAAATATCTTAAAAACAACAGGTTATATGCCAAAACAATGGATTATCTCCGCTACTCCACTGAACTATTCGGGACACCATGTTGGCTCAAAGACATCGTGATGAGGGAGATTGAAAACTGTGAGACGCTACGTAAAAACCCACATCCAAACATATGTCGATATCGTGGTGTAGACTACGACTTGAAGAGTAAACGCATCGTGGCGCTATTGTTCCAGAAGTACGACATGACTCTAGGCGAACTGGTAGCTGAGAAACGTACTTTTGACGCCGAAAAATGTCTGCAGGATATCAGACAGGGCATTCGACATATACACTCCTTAGGCTACGTACACGTCGACATCAAGCCTTCGAATATCTTTGTTGATCTCAAAGCAAAGCCCGCCTGTTTTGTTGTTGGTGACTTTGATTCTATGCAAAAGCAAGACTCACAGTTGAGATACAAATGTGGTACGGAGGGTTGGAGGTTAGAAAGAGCAAGACATGAAGACTACAAAGCGAACGTCGAGCAAGATTGGTATGGGTTGCAGATGGTGGAGGCGTACATCAGGGAGAAAGGGAACGGGAAACCAGTGGAAGGAAGGAATTATCCAAAGACAAGCGATATTTTGAAAAGGGCGAAGAGGAAGTTTGAGATGGACAAGAACGCTAAAGAGAAGCAGGAGGAGGCGGAGAAGAAGAGGGCTGATGCTGCGAAGAGGATTGAGGCTCTAGAGAATGCTGACGTGAAGAGGGCTGATGTCGTGAAACCAGCTGAGGTCGCGAAGAAGACCAGTCCTCCAAAGTCCACCGCCCTCCCGGAAACTCGAACACAGCAAGCACCAGCAGCGACAAAGAAAGCTACACGTGCCAGCAAGAAACCTCGAGAGACGGCGAAAAAAAGCTCACCCTCGCCCAAGAAGAAGAAGAAGTCAGGCGCGCCGAAGAAACTGAGGATAGGACCACCGTAGCATTGTCAATTGCATATGCTGTGACACGCAAAAGAACGGGTATCAATTAACTATGCCTACGCCATGAGATGCTTCCTTTCCATGTTCCCAAAATTTTGTGCACCGATACATACAATACATGCTTGTCTCTCTCAATCTCATTGACTCCAATATGCAAACCCCACACTCAATCACTATCACTGCCATAATCTACAAGCGGCCCCGCAACAGGCGCAGGCCATTTGTTGGTCGGCGTAGCCTTGAACCCCTTGAGCGCCGCCAGTGTAGACCCTGACAAAATGCCATTGCCCTGCTGTGCAGTCGAGCTCTCTTGTTCTTGAACAATATTATCGCCGTCTTGGTAGGCCAACTCTGCACTCTCAATCATCATGCGCTCGCCCATGCCGCCTGATTCCAGCTGCTTGGCTGCTTCCCAGTCACTCTTTTCTTTTGCGTACCATACGTCATCCGGTGCTTCATAACCTTGTAGACCAAAGCTGCCTTCGACCTTCCTGCGCTTCTTGCTCTCGGGATCTCTGCCTTCTAGTTCGGCGACGTAGGCTGCGGGAAGGGCTTTTCGGATCGCCTCGGCGGCTTGTTCTTCGATGCGGCGGGCTTCGCGTTTCGCGGCTTGTGGGTTGGGGTCTACGGTTGCCCAGCGGACGTTTAAGATTTCGTTGTGGTCGAAAGATTGGTGCGCCATCGCTTCTTTGGCAAACTGCGAGTTGGCTTCATTGGTGTAGGTAACAAAGGCCACGCCGCGGGCTGTGAGGACGCGGGTTCGTTCGATTTCGCCCCATTCTTGCATGTGGCGCGAGACGATTTCCTCGATGTCGTCGGCGGGGTGGATGCGTCCGATGTAGATGGTTCGGTTTTGTCTTTGGAAGGTTCCTACTCCACCCATGTCGTCTCGGTAGTCGGCATGCTTGTCGCGCCCGAAGCAGTCGACGTTGCTTGGGAAGATGTCGGTGACGGTAGGCAGACGATGGAGGTACTCGCAGTCCACACCCTTGGGGCAGATACCACGCGCAAAGAAGAGGCAGAAGTAGGATCCAGGCGTCTTGTCGGCTTTTGTGTATCCGCTGTCCTTTGCGATGTTGCAGCGTCCCTGGGCGGCTGTCTTGGAGAGGTACTTGTCCTCCCTGTCACCACCAGACCACTTGTTGTACCAAACGTTGTAGATGTTACCCGTCTGCGCAACTTCCTGGGGCTTTATCGTCGCAGGATCGACTTGTGGACGCGCCGGTCTCCGTTTGCGACGGATGATCTTCTTAACCTTTTTGCCCTCGGCATTGGTCGTGATGATTGTCTGTTCTGTCGTCGTAACAAGCTCGGTCGACGCGGTCGGTTCGAGAGATGTGTCTGCTGCGAGCGACGTTTGTGTGTGTTCTTGTACTTCTGTCATGGTTGTGATGTTGGAGTTGTGGTGAGAGATGTCGCGACGGAACTTTCGACATGCGACAACCTTGCACTAGCGTGCGGCTCTCCATAGCACGTGACCGGGTTGCTTCTCCACCTCGACTTCCCATTGGATGGCTTTGATATCAAGCCTCAGTATACAAAACTCTATGCACAAACTCCACACTTGAAACACCATAATGGAACGTCTCTAAATATGCAAGATACCATTTCTCTGCATCTACAGACCCCTCTCACTTACTCGTAGTACTACTCATCTTAATTGCTCCATCAATCTCCACAACAGCTCCATTAACATACCGTGCTCCTTCTCCAAACAAGAATGCAACAACATCCGCCACTTCTTCCGGCTCTCCCAACCTCTCCAACGCATTCCCATTCCTCATCCTCTCCACTGCCTCGCCTCCCTTCACGATACCCGCATTCGACGGCGTATCAATATAGCCCGGACAAATAGCATTGACCCTGATTCCCCTGGGACCAAATTCCAGAGCATGCGATTTCGTCATGCCGATCAGTCCGAATTTCGTCGTGCAGTATACGGATTGGAAAGCTGAACCTCGTATGCCAGATACACTGCTCACATTGACGATAGCGGACCCGCGACTCAGATACGGAAGACAGGCCTTCGTGACAAGAAACACGCCCTTGAGGTTCGTGTTGACGAGCTTATCCCAATATTCTTCACTTGTGTCTTCTAGCTTTATGCTCGTGGGATTTACGCCAGCGCAATTGAAAACGTAGTCCAATCGACCCAGTCCCTTGACGGTGCTGTCAACGAATTCCTGAACCTCGGCAGCGGAGCTCACGTCGACTCTTCGTATGAGGGTGGGTGTCTCGCATTCTGAAGCTACGGCGCTGAGGCTGGGGAAGTTGACGTCACAGAGGGAGACGGAGGCGCCGAGGGAGGAGAGTTTGAGGGCAGTCGCGCGGCTTTTGTTTGTGTTAGTGGAATGCTCATACTTGGATTCGTGTGACAAGAGGACAGGGAAAGAAGACAGAGATGTACCCGATACCGCTTGCAGCACCTGTAACCAGGACGACTTTATCCTGGAATTCTTTCGACATGCTGCGTGCGAAGTTGTAGAATGTTTGTCGCGATACTAAGACGGGCAGAGAATAGGTTGCGGATTATACTTGCACGCGTACACAAGCGTGGTAGGCATGACGACGGTTGTGATGATGGATGTTTGGGGTAAAGGTGGGGTGAAGTGGGATGTACTGTACATGACTCGAGTAACAGAGGAGCTCTTGCATGATAACCTCCACCTTCCTGCAGAGCCTCACAACCACTGCGACTATTTACGAAAGCAGTGTAGAGATTCGATTTAGCAATATCCCAGTCAACAGCCCGAACGTTCGACCATTCCTACAATGCCATTCAAACAATACATTCATTTCTCATCCAGTCATGCCACTCGTATCTATCTAGATGAACGAATCCTAAACACCTTGCAATGCAATCCTAAATCGATTGTTCCGCCTAGAATAACACCATGTAGCCCAAACGTGACCATGCTGGTGTTTCTTCCTCCCGCCTGCAATGACTATCGAGCTCATGATTGATTTTCGTGCGTTATAGACTCATTCTGATGTGTTGCGTTTCCTGTCCTTATGGTAGCTCGGGATCTCGACCTTTCGCCTCCTCGCTCTCGATTTTCTCGTTCGTTGTCCGGATGTATGTTTTCCTCCCGTCTTTCTGCATCTCGTGGATGCAGACCGCCGTCCGTGTCCTTTTGGTCGCCACTTTTGTCATCTTCTTCGGTATTTGAGGCACCGTCTGGTCTATTGTCGTGCTTCGAGCCGCCGCCACCGTTCAAAACCAAGCCACGGACTTTCTTGACAAGGTCGTCTACCTTGAACGGTTTGGAAATAACGTCGTCCATACCAGCTTCACGCATGCTGTTCGTCTGCGCCTCTCGTACATTTGCAGAAACACCCAGGATATGACTGTATCCAGCCTTGCCCTCATCTTGTAGCTGCCTGATCTCTTGTGTTGCTGCATTGCCGTCTTTAATAGGCATTTCCTGATCCATGAGTATGCAGTCGAAATAGTTGCGGTCGTCGGGGCCGTTATCTGCCCTCTGTCCACGCTTGGCTACTGCATCGATCGCTTCCTGACCGTTGTTCGCGGTGAAGACCTGGAAGCCGCGGGATTGAAGCTGCCGCCGCAGAACCTTCTGGTTGATTAGATTATCTTCGACAAGAAGAAGAGTATGTGTAGCTTCAGAACGTTTATCGCTCTGAGATCTCGTGACTTCTAAAGCGTCCTCTTCTTGCCGGTGCGTTTCGCCTCTCCTCAAATCAGGCAGCTTTTTCTCCACGTTTGGCTTGATTGTTTTGATCTCCTCTGTGGCCTTCTGCGTCTCCTTGTAGCGTGCATCTTCGTTCGACTCAGGGTGTGCTTCCGGTCGATCTTCTACTGGTGGATCTTTAAGTGATTGCTCTATCTCGTCGGTGTCGACACCATGATGGCTGGCCAGTGATTTTGCTTCAGGGCGCTCGTTGTTTCGCTCTTTTATGCTCGAGAGATTCGAATTTGCACGACTAATCCCTGGACGAGATGGTCGCGACCCAGATTCGCCTGGACGGGAAGAAGAATTGGATGTTTCCGAGTTACTTCGCGATTGTCCTGAAGGTCGTCCCTCATCATTTCCGCCAGTCGCGCGACGTACTTTGAAGAAGAAACCGAATGTTGAACCTTCTCCCTCTTTCGAACTCACGCCAATGTCTCCACCGTGTAATGTGCATACTGTTGATGAGTTAGCTATGAAACACCTGCGGTGAATACAGTAACGCACATTTGCGTGATATGAAAAGACCGAGACCTGAGCCGCCATATCTCTCTTGCGTTTTCGGTGTCGCTTGTCTGATGCATGGTTAGCATTGCGAACCGACTGTGTCCAAGAGCGCGCACTGTACCTAAAACGTTCGAATAACTTGGCTTGGCCTTCTTTGCTGATGCCTATGCCAGTATCTTTAACAGCTACCATCAGATACATGGCGGCCCCGGAGCCCCATTCCGACGTCATAGTTGAATCCAGATGAAACGCTTCTTTCTCTTCACTGAAGTAGATGACGTTGGGTGGGTAAGATGTAGGTCGCTCAATGGATGCGCCCATGGATACAGTGATGTTACGGTCGCCATTCTTCTTGGAGGTGAATTTTATAGCATTGGTTATCAGGTTGACCAAAACTAGAGATGTTACTAATATTCAATGGGACATTAGGTGGTCCTTACCTTGCTTCATGCGATTGAGATCTGCGACAACACTATCCACTTTCTGTTCCTCATACGAAACATCCATAGCGTAGTGAAACTTGATATTTTTCGCCTTGAATTCGGAATGGAAAACTCGAAGCGCTTGGGAGAATTCCCACTTAGGTTTTGTTGCTACAACAGTTCAGCAAACAAATAACGTAGCATAGTTGTGGGAACACTCACGTCGGGGTACCAAAGATAACATCATAGAGTCGAGCTTGGAAAAAGATAGAATGTCGTCTACAAGAGTATTCTGATGTGAGACGCAAAGAAGTATAGTGTCGGCTGCATCCAATATATCGGCTACCTGGTCGCGAACGTCTTCGTGATCGGCCCCAATCTCTTTCGTGATTTCTCTCACTTCTTCAGCCAAGTGTAAGACAGCCGATAGAGGATTCCGAATTTCGTGCGAAACCATGTCAATGAATCTCTCTTGCTGTTCCTTGCGATCTTTGGCGTCATTGGCGGCTTTCTCTTGAGTTAGTTGGGCCTGTTTGATGTCGGTGATGTCGATTACAGCGCTAATAAAACCGGCATCGGCTTCCTCACTCAGAGGCTTCAACAAGAATAATCTCCATTGCTCTCCCTTGGACTTCATTTCTTCGGGCGCTGCAACATCACATCTAAACTCTATCTGCAACTCTGTTCGGCTTTCGAATGCTTTGCGATAGGCGGTCATGACGTCTTCATAGTCGTCAGGATGTATGCTCTCTGGCCACGAGCGGAACTCATTGTTGCCCTTGTTAGTCGTCAGCTTGAAGAAGCCGTCATTGACGAAAATTGCTTCGGCATCCTTGTCAAGAATGGCTAAGCCATTAGGCAGCAGCTCAGCGAAGCGCTGGAACATGTTGGTCGACATAGAATCGGCCTGCTGCGTGCTTTTGTCCTTGCTCTTGTGCTGGTATTCATTCTCCTTGACTTGTCTTCCTGGATGCTGGCGCGAAAGTTCGTCTATGCCCTCGATGGGCATGTAGCGGTCCACGTTCTGGTTTTCGAGTAGTTGGGCCAGTACGCCCTGTCGCGTGCCGCTTTCGTCTAAGATAGTGCTGAGGAGAAGCTGCCTGTTCTTTTCTTCCGCGAATTTCTCGAGGAAGTACCTGGCGGCTAGACGGTCAGTACATTGTATAATACGTACACGATCATGGTGTGATGCTTACCTACCTTGACCGTTCGTCCTCTCAGCACCGTCCGCAGCGTGCCGAGTGCTTCATGGTCGTAGCTGTCGCGCGCGCTCGTGGCTTGGCCGTCAAGTCCGCCTCTGGCCTTTTCCCAGGCCAGGTTGTGAATGACTATCATGTCCTTGCCCCAGAAAATGGCGGCGCAGTGGGGCATGGGCAGCACACACGTGTTGACGAGACATGTTAAGGCAACAGGCCACGACTCGCGTGCGCCTATGGGTGTTTTAGTCCTGGGGCTGTCAGTACTGGAACACAACGAGAGCACTTGCATCGCCGTGGTCTCCTCACCAATCCTTGCGCTGCAGATTCTCCTCATTGAGGTCGAACACTGGCAGGCCCGTCGCAGATAGTTTGTCGAGGTTCTCCATGGCGCTGGTTCCGGGGAATGCGCTCGGCGTGTCTCAAAGCGAAAGCAGCTGGTGGGAACAAGCGTGCTTAGAGACGGAAGATCCGCGTGACGTCATATCAGGGCTCAAAGACCACAACCCTACGAGTACGTGCCTGTTAAGAGGCGATTTGAGGCCAGGAACGTCGAGTCGCACTGCTGAGGGCGAGGAACAGGGCACATGAGGTAGCAGAGTCTACGCGGTCTAGACCGGCAGATCGCACTCGATTGCGATCTCTGCAGCGCCGTGGGTGCTGGCAGAACATGCATCGGGTGATGAGCTGAACATCATCGCCGATTGGGGCATGTCAGTCTAACTCTACTGGGGATTCGCGAACGGCAAGATACGTCACTAGCCTAGTAATAGATTTTGACATGAAAACACTATAACATGCATGTGTTGGTAGCCGTTCCCTGCAAGACACAATAGCGGGACGCCTAGCCCCGCCTTCTCCTTTGAGCAGCTGAACGTGGCACCATGCGCTTCACAAAGCACGACAAGATTAAGAAGCAGCGCAACAACATTCATAATACTAAAAAAGCGATTGTCCTAGTGGAAACTAACAACCTTGTCCATGCGCTCGAGTCGCAATGATGCCCGTCGCTCCATCTATACCCAATTAGAACTGCGCGACGCCTTCCCTCTCACAACCCGACAAGAACTGATTCCAATTCATGACTAGCCGGCGGCCAGCCCAGGTACTCGTGCTAAACTCGCCCCCCTCATTGCCATAGCCACCATCGCTCGCGCCGTCAAGACCGTATTCATAGTCCACGTCTCTCTCTAGCTCTCCTTCATCTTTTATTTCCTGCTCGACCACAGGACTGACTTCCTCGACTTCTTTGAACAGCCTCCTTGCAGCGGCAGTCTCTCCTACATTCACGCCGCCACACCCAAATCCGCAGATGCGCCGGCCACAAGGACGCCAGAATCGGTACTCGGCGACTTGAGGCTCAGAGAGAGGGTGGACGCCCAGAAGGCCCGAGTCGATACTGCGGTTGGACGTGTAGAAGAGCATGGTACCACAAGGATCAATGGGTGACGTCGCTTCAGATTCCACTCCGTTGGCGATAGGGAAAGACGGACACGCTGTTTGACAGTACGGCGCTGATTGGGAATACCGGATAGATGAAGGCGGAGAGGCAGGGTATGCGCCGGGAATGCGAGTGCTGGTGTGAGACTGAAGTCTAGAACCTGAACTGCGCATGGAATTGGGCGACAGCTCCGGGAGACCTTGCTTTGCAGCCATCTTCTTCAGCATGACGGTACGTGGGGATACACATCTTGATGGACTTGTTGGAGGAGTTGCAAGACCTTCAATACCCTGCGACGATGCTGATGGAGTGCGGCAGCCATTGCGTGTTTCCGGTTTCGTGAGAACCTCATCAATGAGACCCATTTGTGGTGAGCATTGGCCGTATCCGTCTAAGTCGTAACGGCGAAAAGGCCCGCATATGTTCGAGCTGTTGGTACTCATCGGGCTCACCGTACGCACTGCGGAGCTCAGAGCGCGAGGTGTTGCAACCCCGCTTCCGGCATCGGATGCGGGTGAAGGGTAGGTTTCTCTTGCCGTCAAAGTAGGAGATAATGGTGTAGGAAAGCCCGGATATTTCCTTCCGACGTCTGTCAGAAGTGATAGGTGTGGTCTCATAGGACTGGGCTGAGGCAACGCAGCGCTCAAAGCACCCATATCGTAGACAGGGCGGCTACTAGCGTACTGCGATCGGCTCACAAAGCCATTCGCAGATCCATCAAGTGAACCCACCCAAGAAGGAAGCCGGTCATCTTCGTTCGTTGGCGTGTGCTGGAAGCTGCTGTTTGTGAAGAAATTCGTAGGACTTGTAGGACTGTTGTTATTACTGCAGCTGGAGGACCCTTCGCTCGTGATTCGACGTAAAGCCAAAGCCGTGAGAGCGTTCATCGGCTCCGCTCTGGCAAAGCGAGCATCATCACACGACCAGAGTCCGCCATACAACTGCCACGGGAAATTTTGAAGGAAGTGATCTTCTGGGTAGACATCGTATCCGAGGGTACGAGCACGGAAGAAGGCGTACACGAAGCGACAGTCGGGGAACTGACGAAGCACCTAAAGAGAAGATCTTTAGTGAAAGTCATTGTAAAAGAAGATTGGGAGGGATGGAGGAATCGTAGAGGCGTCAGCGTTCGACTGTGCATTTGACAAGTGCCAAGTAGGTAATTATATAGGAGCAAAGACTTGGAGATGGATGCTCATACATCCCAAGCAGGAAACAAAGGCGGTGTCGCTGTAAGCCTGCGCAGAGTCAGCATGTAACAATCAGCTATCGACTAGTGGGCATACATCAAGATCTCATAAGCAGCGTATTTCCTGAGCTTTCCAACGCCACGACGATATGCATGCAAGACTTCAGGTCGAGCTGTCCTGATATTCTTTCGGCCAAGCAGCTTATGCATAGCAGGGCTCGTGTGATACATGGGATCGTAGACTACCAGGTTGCATGAGCCGTTCAAGTGACGCTCAAAACCGATGACGCTGATAGAGTGACCTGGTTGTTGAAGATAGATGGGGGGTAGAAGAGTTTTGTTAACGTTAGACCCATCGCTGGCGGCTGCTCGGGCAAAGTATCGCTCCATGGCGGCGAGAAGTAGTTCGTGGGCTGCAACGTCGCGGTCTTTGTTGTCGCTGAACTGCTCGACAGCGCAATTAATCTCGGAGTTCAAAAAGAAAGCTTGAGCCTAGACCATGTCAGTGGGACACAATGAGGCATAGGGATATAGGTTATTACCTCAGGTGTGCCGATATACTTTCTAGTATCACGTATACCGCCAGTTTGAACACGGCCAATCTCATTGATTCCTTTGTCCCAAGCGCCTTCAATATGGTCTTGCATTTTCAGAACTGTTGGGAGCCGCCCAGGAAACTCTTCGTAGCCCTGAGCCTTTGCGCCTTGAATGTAGGATAGCAACATTTGTATATTCCGATAGCCACAAAAGCCACCTTCATGGGGCGTTTTGCCAACATGGAGTGTCGACGGGTGACAGTAGTAAGCTTGTTTGACGGAACGATCGAGAGCGGATAGTTGAGCAAGGATGGGTATAATGCCTGGCGTCTCGTTTTGCACCTGGTCATACTTGATGAGACGGCCATCTCGGCCAATACGGTTAACCGCAGTGATCTTCGGACCCGCCTCAAGCTGGTCGTGCAGCCACCTAGGCATTCGGTTCTCCCAGGCATAGGGTCCGAGCTCGGATTTCTGGAAGAGTCAGTTATGTTTTACTGTCAGGACGATGAACTAACCCCCAAGCGGGCACTTTTGATTGGTGGCTTGATGGTTCGGTCAGCTTTCGCAAAGGGGTTGAAGCCTAGGATGCTCCTTCCAATAGTGCTCTTCTCGCTATCATTGGTATCACGCCTCTGACGATGGGTGTGCCTCTTGGATTTGCGGCTATGAGCCTCGGTCTTCAACGTATCTGATAATTCTGTGCTGAAACTTCGCTCAGATGTTGTTGTCTTTGCTCGGCTCGCATGTGAACGACGAGAGGAGGTCGAGCTTTGCATAGTAGCGGATGAACGCCGAGAATGATACTTCCCTGTAGTCTCGTCAAATGATAAAGTTTCTGCGTTGTGGTATTCGATATGGTCGTTGAAGTCAGAGAGAGGAACGAGTTCGCCGCAGTCAGGATCAGGGCACTTTACAGCGCTTTCCTCTTCTTCGAAGTCGTCAAAGGAAGGCGTGTCCTCGGTGTCGTGCTGAGTTGAGGAAGGTCTAGGGACCAAGGTTGGTGGTAACGGTTCAGGGTCGTCTTCGATCATGAAAGGAGAATCCTCAGTATGCGCTTGCTCAAAGTGTAATTGAAGCATGTAGTCATCTTTTGGAAGCACAGTGAACCTGCACATGGGGCACTCCAAAAGCTCCATCTGGCTCATCATTCCTGTGCAGGTGAGCTTGCGAACGTGAAGATGGCGGCCAGCACTTTCTGGTCTCAGACACGTGGAGTGAGTGACGGTGTGCGGCGTCTCGTTGTTCACATGTATGGAAACCGTCACCTCATGCGCATGCGGTTGATTCTGCCGTGGTAGTCGCTGTTGGCTTCCGTGGCTTAGCATGACGAACGCGGTACAGACGCACATGAGACAGCAATCCACAAGTTTGGCAAGAATCACACATACTGAAGACTGACTTATAAGATAAAGACGTTGTTCGCGAGTGAATGACGGTGTTGGCGGTGAAGACTAGGCAAGACTGATGTGAAGAAGGTGCGACGCTCGTGTACAGCCGAAAGAAGCAGCCAGTCAAACACGCCAAGACGCGTGATGCGAACTCAAACCGATGCAAATTCAGTGCTAAGATATGTTGATGCCATGTCGGTGTGAAGACGATGGATTTGTTGCTGACAAGTGGGTCACAGCGAAGCGGTCAGCCTCGCATGGCATTGGCAAATAGAAGAATTGGAACGTTTGACGTTGGCAGCTTTGCAAACGCCCATCTTGGACGAGCATGCGAAGTCTGAAGTGCGACCATGTCTGATCGTGAAAGTGTGCATACATGGTGGAATCTGGAGGGTCTCGTCGCCTACGTCATGACGTCGCCAAGAGCCGCCCAAGGATAGCATCTACCTCGGATTTGGCGTTGCCCGCAAACTTTCCTTCCCAATGCTGCTCCGGACGCCGTGCACACCTCGCATCGCCAGGATACACACAAATCGCATACAATGGCGACGAATACCGCTGCGATGCTATTCTTCAGCCAACTCGGGCGATCCGCCATGGTTCCAACAGCTGCAGAGCGAATTGCTGCAACGAGACGTTACTCATATTCGTGACCAACTCACCTACACGCACGGGATCAAGCTCTCGCAAACACTAGCGGGATTCTTACCTCGATCATGGTGCCGTTCCCTGAACTACAGCGGTTCACCGATGACTTTTGGGGATCACTTGGTATGGTTCAATCCGGCGGAGGCGACCTCCAAATTACTTCCAGACGGGACAGACGCAACACATAGCCCAGGCGAGCCATGGGTGCGGCGCATGTGGGCTGGCGGCTCGATACAGCTGAAACCTAATGGCTATCTCGACTACGCTCGCTGCTGTACAGCAGGCACGGTCATGGCTGGTACAGAGCAGATAAAGCATGTACGACTACATGGAGAGGGCGATACCGCCAAGATCTTTGTCACAATCGAGCGGCGCTTCGCAGGCCTTGAAGACGCAGAGAGAGGTGTCGACAAGGGGAAGCATGGCAAGAGACCACCGGGCGTCAGTGTGCACCCTCAAGAGGCCCGGGGAGATATCACACAGCAATTGCGCCCTAAGGTTGACGATGGCTGGGGCGATGCTGTTCTAAAAGAGGAGCGCAACCTGGTCTTCTTCAAGGAACGTACCGCTGCAGAACTCGAGGCTGTCAAAGCTGGCCAAATGGCGACTGTCAAGTACTTAGATCGTGCGTATCCTCGCAGACCATTAGGTTATCTACTGACTGTTAATAGCCCCTGGAAACCCCGACTTTTCACACACCCTCACGCCGAACCGCGCCCTTCTCTTCCGCTTCTCTGCTCTCACATTTAACGCCCATCTCATCCACCTCAATCCCGACTACGCTCGTAACGTCGAGGGCCACCGTAATCTGCTAGTTCACGGGCCGCTTTCATTGACCCTCATGTTGAAAACGGTGAATCATTACGTGCACCAACAAACGAAAGGCAAGCAAGTTGTAGAGTCCATAGAATATCGCAACCTAGCACCGCTTTATTGCGACGAGGAAATGCGCATATGCTGTTTGGAGAAGAAGAAGTTGCAGAATGGCAGTATATACGATGTGTGGATTGAAGGACCCACTGGTGGTGTTGCTGTCAAGGGCACTCTTCGCACCACAACAAATGATACTTGGGCAAAAAAGGATACCGGCATCGCCCAAACACATAGCGCCACACCAACTGATGAGCTGAAGACGAAATGGCCTTCTTTCAAAAGGCCTGAACACCCTAAGCTCAAAAGGAAGTTACTCAACACGACCAACAGAGCTAGGAAGATGGCTAAGAGCTCTAAGAATGGTACTCAGGTTCACGTCGCATCAGGGGACCAGCGGCCATCGCAAGACTCGCCGGCGCCTCCAAGCTCAGAGCCTACGACAAACCCTGAGACCTCTGCAAATTCCGAGTCCTCGACAAGTTCTGAGCCTTCTACTCAGAACCAAGGTGAGATTCCAAGCCAGTCTACTTCCAGTGGAACTACCTCTCAACCACCGTCTAGAGAAGTAACTTCCGCAATCGCACACGAAACAAACCGAGCATACCGCCGCAAACGTGCCCATAACACCAAAGCCTACAATTTCATCACCCTTCCTCCCAGCGAACCGCCACCTGCCCGTATCGTCAACTCTTACACGCCCGTAAAACCGACGCTATCGGTACGGGCGAAGGAGCTTCTGCGCCGCGCCCGCCGACGTAAGCTAGCCAAGATTAAGGTTGATCCTATCCCGTTGGTGCGCAGATTTGATGCGAGGCCGTATACTCCAGATCCTGTTCGGACTGCTGCGAGGCATAGCAGATATTTGAAAAGAGGCGTCAGGAAGATGGAAAGGCTTAAGATTCGCCACGTTGCTTTGCCATCTGATCGTGAGACAGGAAGACGGAGGGTGGTTATAAAACGTTACTCAAAATAGAGTCTTCGCTTCATAGGCGCTGTTTATATGTCCCAGAATCTTGTGAGAGCGTGAAGTGAAGGAGGGTGACGTCTTGTAGAAACGAGTCGCACGCATGTAAGTTTGTTTGACATATGGGAACTATGCGACACGGTACTTGCGCCTGCAGAAGGAATATGCCTTGATACTGATCCTTTGCGCAACAAAAGATAGTATTGGACTCTAAAACGCCGATGCCATGGGTATAGTGCTCCAACCGCGAAATGCCAAACTCTAGAAACTGATACAAGACATGTACAATGAATGGTATAAAAGCGCAGGTAGCGACAAGCGCTGAGTATCGTAGCGCATGTGAGCAGAAGAAAAAGACTTATGCGCAAACAGACACGAGCTGTGCATGCGCAGGGACAAAATAAAGAATGCGAATCATGGTATCGAGGACGATGTCCATCATTATCTTCTTGCGAAGCCCCCTTTATTGGAAAGGGAGGTAGAAGAGCGATGCGATATTCGCGTAGGATCTTCGGCTCTGTTGAAAGTATTAAATAGATCAACAAGCTTCTTATAATCGTACAAGATGGGTTCTTCATCGGGATCCTGTTCGTCAAAGTAGCCTTCGATGCTCCCCTTGAACATCTTGTCGACTTTGGCACGCCATGAGCAATGGTCGATGATGTCCCTCAGATTATGAGCAACGCATAGGCAGTCATCGAGCGTTTGTAGTAGAGTTTTCTGGGCTTCTTCATCGCCGAATCGAATGAACTGTATGCTAAAGTGACGATTTCCCACATGCGATCGGTCTTTCTCGGCGATATCGAGGATGATCTTGTTCAAAGAATCGAGGTTTGTGTTGGACCAAACGCCGTCAGTAAAAACAAGTAATGTCGTTGCGGGTTGGCCGCCACGGTGCCAGTCCTGAGAAATGTCATTAAAGACTCGGGCCATGTCTGTGGTGACATGGTTGTTCTCTTTGTACTCTGGCCACGCTGCCCTCAAAGCCTTCTTTAACTTCTTTCGACCCAAGTCACCCTTTAGGCGCTCTTGGTTATGTGTATGCCCATCAACTGTGAATTTGACATCGAAACCACTCCTATCCAGGCCAGCGGCGTTCTTGGCGAGCGTTTCTGCGACGAATATGACGATCGGCCAGTGTTTGGACATTGTCCACCCGTTGTCCACAACGAAGATCTGAGTCATGTTAGTTGAATATGTGAAAACGTTGGATCGAACGTACCAGCTCGCGCGGATCACCGAAGGTCCATATAAGACTAGAATCTCGGGTTCTGGTTTCGATGCCAAAACTGCCCTTCAATCTCGCGACTCCCTTTGCCAACCCCTTTGTGACTTTCTCGTCCAAATCCTTTCTCCTGAGACAGATGTCATAGGGCAAGGATAATACAGTTGTTGGGAGTGTTAGTAAGAGAGGACTGTTGTATCCTGATGAATTGTATGCGTGCGGGTTGGGACTTTCCTCTGCAAGCTGCTTTTCGTGAGCGTGAGAGCTTGATTGAGATACCGCTAATTGATTCTGCGATGATTCGGTATTCTCACTCTGTGATAGTGTTATCGAGGGAACGATCTCTGGAGTATGTGCAGACATATCAGCTGCCTCAATGGTTGGCTCTTGTATGCGTTTATGGTCTACTGCAGATTGCATAAGACTTGTACTAGTCGTGCCAGAAAGGTCCCCTCGTTGATGGTAGATTAGATGATTCGGTGCGAATGAGTTCTGATCTTCCAAGCGGCGGTTGATGGTGCTCTGTTCGGTCATTTGCGCATGAGGTTTTGCCGCGTCAGCAGTCTTCTCTGACGTTGATACGCTTGATGACTCGGGATCATGAACCATGGTTCTTTCATCTTCAGATGGAGGCGGTTGCTTTAGAGTATCATTTGACTGTGCGCGTCTGGCAGGGTACCGCACCAAGGGTGAATATGGTATTGTAACATGCAGTCCAGGTCTTCCTGCAAAGGAGTCGTCGCTGTGAGATGGAGAAGTAGCATCAAAGGTCCTTCTTTGACGACTATATGGTGGTGGTATGTTGAGGAGGCTCGATATCACATGTTGATTTGAGGTGTTTGGTGTGTCATGGCGTCTACTTTGCTGACCTTGGTCAGGTGCTCGAAGCTGTGGGTTCACGGGTTTAGCTTTGCGACCATGGTATTGCAGCTCCATTGGGGAAACTGAATCAATCGGGCTGTCTGTTATTGCACCATTATGAATACCACTTGCGTCTGGCGCATCATCTCTCTCGATGATTGAATGCTCTTCAAGCATTGTGTCCAAGATTTGTTTGCGGTGTGCTGTCTGGCCAAGAGGTTTGATCCTGATCAAATCTTTGTTATCTGCTCGCTTCGATACCGGCTCCAGAGACTTGATGTGGACAAAAGACCGTTGCGATAGATTGAGATTTCGTTCCGACGATCTCTCCATCTCGGCTAATGCCTCAACATCCATAAGGGCCCTGGCAACCAAGGCATCTGTATGTCTTGATTGTTTCCGGAGGCTCTTGATCTTATGTTCGGCCCAGGCACTCAACTCCTGTAATTTGTCGCAAAGCTCCTCCATATTGTACCGTGCTGCTGGATTTGCTCGTAGCAGCTTTGTTTCTATCAAGTCCAATACCAGCTCTGTTGCCGTATCTGATATTCGAAGGTGTCCGCGGAGGAAATTGTGCCATTTCTCAACTTCAGGGAGTACATCGAAGCCATCATGGAATCGGTCTAACACAACGTTGCCCTTGTCGTTCTCTGGAGATAGCTGTCGAAGCTTCTCGTATTGACGCACCCCTTGATATCCCAGTACTAACCATGTCGCAGCTACTGATAGTACACAACCAAAAGACCAGGTGTCGATGGCCTGCGAGACCCCGGACAAAGTCCCACTCGGTTTATTCATACGAAACACTTCAGGTGCACCTGCAGGTAGTTAGAGCTGATTCGAGTATCCTCAACACTATGTAGACGCACCATACGTATCAGTGTAGCCCCTAATAAACTCCGTTGGTTCTGAATCGTCACGGCGCTCGACCACGGGAGCGAAGCTGGAAAAGCCGAAATCAGCCAGCTTCAGCTGTCCGCGAACGACAAGTATGTTGTCTGGTTTGATGTCTGCGTGCCAACTTGTCTAAGTTAGTCGTCTGAAACTGGCAAACCCATGATTACGTACCCATGATATCTCCAGGGTAGACTTTTGCCTCTCCGTATCTCGAGGTTATGAATATGACGAATAGCTTTAGCAACCTCAAAGAGAGATTTCCACGATTGAAGGATCTCTTCCGCTCGCACAGGAGGAACATTCGTCTCGTCGGCCCATGTCTCGTAGAGATCTCGTTCTCCAAATTCTAAGAGCAGGTTGTAAGTTTCGCCCATCTCTTTACCTTCGCCATAACTGTGTGTATAAGACCCCAGGAATTTTATAATAGGAACTAGTTCACTCGAGCTCAGATACAAGAATGCCGTCTTCTCTATCTCGAACTCAGAACGTCTTTTCCCGCTATAGGATTTGAGAACCATTTGATAACACTCCAGATTCGTTAGCGCATTCAAAAAAATGATTGGGCCCAGAAGCTCACCTCTCCATAAATCTCGTCAGCATAAATTGAATCTCGGAGTGCAGATGCAAGCTTATTATCGGTGATCAATTCTTGTTGAACAGCGATCCAATAAAGAGATGCAGTACCTCCGGTATGTCCTAGTCGGAGTTTTTGGCAAAATGGAGGAATGGTCTTGGTTCCGCGCAAGTCGTCCTCCATGCCCAGGCTCAGCGTTAATGGACAATAGGCCCACCTCGCCCTCTGAAAGTCATCAATGACTTGTTCCACTTGGATGCTGCTACCACATTCGGATAGACTCTTGCGTAAAACTTGTTCATCTCTTTCTTGCATACTGGCCAGGCTTCTATCGTCTATACCAGAGTCGATAAATCGACCCAAAAGATGGCCATAGCCTAGCTCCAGTAACATGCTGAAAACTAGAATGTAAGCACGGCTTCCCGAGATCAATCCTTGCTCCACAATCAGAGAACGTGGTCCAAGAAGCTTGAAGTCTTCGAGCAGACGCTGCAGTCTTGTGTGCGTTAGGAAGTCGGGCGTCTTTGTGGTCCACCACTCTACGACTGCCTGGACGTGGACAATATGGCGTATGCAATCACAACCTTCATCGACGTCGCACTCATTCTGACACGCTACTTGGTAGGACCAGCGATGTTCCAAAAGGTCCAGAAATTCCGCTAAGATCCCGGAGTGATGCTGTACATAAAGCGCAGACATGGTGACGTGCTGTAAATGCCGAACAATACGTGCTTGCTGTCGGAGGACGTAAGTGTATGGTGCGAATCAGGTATCATCCATGCGGGTGACCAAGGCATCATAAAACAAGGACGGGAGCGATGCGGGAGCGATGTAAGTTAAAGTAGGTGCTTTCCTGCGATGAGGTCCTACGGTGGCTATGCCAGCGCCTGAAGAGGGTAGGCTGAACGCGGGGCACGTCAACAGCCAAGGCACCTGCAGCTGACACCAAGCGCCAATAAGATCGAATATCATTTCTTTTGGCATGGCGAGCTGACATTTCGTAAATTAGCAACGCTGGACTACTACTATGGTGTAAGTAACCGTCTCTGAATTTCCTTTACGTTTCAGGCTTCTTGAGAACAAATAGCTAACTGGTGTCCTTCGACTCCTCGATGCTGTCGCGATAACAAGCCATGCAAGAACAAGACGTCGGTAGCGGCCAACAGAGGGTAAAATCTTGCGATAGCTGTATGCTCAGTGGGCAATTGTATATTCATGTTCTCACACGCGCGAACAAAGCTCTGTTTCCTATACCTGGGTCGTGCGAGATGCCGCAGTACACTGGAACGATCTTTATACATCCTGTTTCGGAGCACATATCAACTACGAAGATGTCTATATATTGAAGCTCCCTATGCTTTTTCTACAGTAACTGGGGAAGCAACATCGTAATACAGCCCGCCAGGGCCGTGAGACTGGTGATGACAAACACATAGGTAGCCATGTTGAAGCCACCACCATCGTTTTGCGCCCTCTGTACCAGCCAAGCACTTGTCTGACAAATTTATCGCCTTTCTATTCAAGCGATTGTTGCGTTCTTCTTACGGGAACGATACCAACGTGTAGGTTGCTGCAAGTTGTTCCTCTCGACCGGCAACCCAGCACTAGAGGTGTTTCTGACCCAGAGCGAGGTTATGTGGACGCGAACACGCATTACTGCTGCCACTATCTTTATCGATGCCCTCCACCGTGGCACGTCACGGAAACGCCCCTGTACTTGGGTATAGTATATGACCGCAGAAGATTTGATCCATTCGAGAGCACCATATCCAAGCATTCCGACAACGGGATCGCCTGGGGTCTGATCATGGAATTTAATCGAGATCCATGCACAGAAAAGCGTCAAAGCAGTCAGTGGCAATGCGACTTGAAGCCACCTCTTGAGAGCCAGCGCGGAAAAGCTTTCTGTGTCACCACCTGCGCCCTCTGCGTCCCGATTCTGATACTTTACAACATCACTACTGAAGAATGTCTATCAATCGTCAGCAACGGGTGATAGAAGGGAATTGGAGTGGCTTACAGAGACAAAAGTGGATGGGAGGTACAATAAAGTCACAATGGTAATGATACGCATCACAGCGGTCTCCCTTCCGATGTTCTTACTGAGCCGCTCAGTCTGAGCCTGCAAGTGTTGCAATACCAATTCTTTCCTGTCGTTGACAATGTTAATTATCAACCTCGTTCTCGCGAGCTGTCTCTGGAAGTCCTTCATGATCTCGTCCATTTGTGATAGGAACACATCCAACTCGTGCTCACAACCCGTCTTGAGTGAATGAGGGAAGTCTCTTCGCTTTGCTAGGTTCCCATAAAAGTCACGTAAAGAATTGAGGATCCCGACATTGGCTTCTAAGAACATCACAGCTTCGTTGGCTTTGTCCCGCCAGTACTGCAAATCTGCGATGTCGTCAAGCTCGTATTGCAACTGCATTTGGCTTTGGTCATGGCGCCTTGTATATGCCGAATCGCTCTTTATGATGCTTCGTTAGCGTGAACCTTATCCAGAAAATACTGGGCTTACCCCATAATCCAACTTGTCTTCCAGCCAGCTCACATACCAACGCCAGTCTTCTGTGGACCAATGACAGAACATCAGCTGAACAGTGAGACTCGCACGAAAGCATGACATAGGGTCCGAGAAGCATCGCGCCTCCTGTGGTCCATCTGATCCAGTGAGTTGTTCATATCGATGCCATAGATCTCGTCCACCCTTGGTCACGATCCAAAGAGTGGCTCCACTTTCAACATCAAAGCGGTGATAAATTGACACGGTTCGGATAGACCAATCGTTGAGCTCAGCCTCTTCGCTGCTTTTGTTCTCGAACAAGCCAACACCTTTAAGATTGAAGCACAACTGAAACATCTTTCCGCTTCGTCCCAAGTCCAAGACCGTGTGATGAATTGGTGGACTTTCAAAGCGTATTCGTTCGCGAAATCCAAAGAAGTGAGGGTCTTTCGCACTGATTTGCGCCCCAAATATGAGCATGAAGTCAAGATATACAGGCATTACTTGGTGGTATGTCAGTATCTGCGTCAAGCTTGCGCGTGTAATTTTCAATTTGTCACGGGAATTTTCGCCGTAGATATATCTGCACGAGGTCAATCTCTCTGGATCAGGGCGACACGCTATGTGTCATTGTCTGCTTACATGAAGCGGCATTTTGGATCTCGTTTTGTGGTATGTACGTGCTGCGTGCCTGTCCTATTGGGGTCGTCCATGATAGATACCCCAAGCCATCTTTCAAGCTTGGACGGGCTATGAATGTTCCGTTTGTGTAGGGCTACAGTGGTCAGATCACGAAAAATCTTTACAGACAGCAAAGTAAGTACCTCTGCCATCGCTGGTGGCCATATCAATTATCGGCACCTCGTAGATCTCCTCCACTGTGTCTTCCTCATCTACCAAGCATAAGTCCGCCTCGGCCTCGTCCAGCCGATCTTTGTAAGATCTGAGCATGTGTTTGTAAGTCGCAGTTTCGCTGGAAATAAGATTCATGGGATATTCTGCATGATTCAGGTAACAGTCTTGTAGTGTGGGCGGCAACATGTTGTATGGTTGTTCAGCGACTTGAGTTGCAATTGCAGTCATGAAAGTATTTTGGGTGAACTAGGGAAGAGGAGGTGGGCGCAAGGCCAAAGGCGAGGGCAGGTGATGATGGCATGGCCCCAGGTGGCTTGTTTTGCTCAGCCGCTGTGGGCTTGAGTGAGGCATGCATATGCATGTGCATGCGAAGCTACGGAACATGCGAGCAGTTGCAAGGATTGGCCAAATTACCTTCGTCTAGATCATTCTTCCCCATCAGAAATGGCTGCTCCACTGATCGCCAGCTACCTAGGTACTATCGAAGCAACAGCACCCGAGACCTCTGATTCCAGTGCAAACATATCCACAAAATATTGGAGCCTCAAGAGGTCTCAGTGTTCTCTGCAACATCTGATTCCGAAGATACTGATGGTCGCCTGGTCCTTTTCGGTGCATCACGTCGACTCCTTAATTCTCTTCGATCGCTCTGCGAAATGTGAGATCATGCACAATAGCAAAAACCTATCATGAACACACCTCAGTCAACTTCTCGGGTACTTCAAAAACCCAACTGTCGTTCAGCTGCACTATCTGTTAGCCTGAAGCAGTATGTCGCATGACAGTGAATGCGCACTCTTGTCGGCTTGAAATCCCAAGTCTTCCAGGCTGGACCATCTTTCCCTCTGAGATATTCTTCAATCTTATCCCACGGGTAATCGAAGTATGCCGAGAACCTCTCCGTTATCTTACCTCCTTTTCTGTCAGATGGGAGTAATCGCCTGCGCTGGCTTTGTCTTGCGCTGCTCAAAGCTGGATCGATGGGTCGGCGATGCATGGTTCTCAGGCCTGACGGAACTGTCTTGAAGGGACTATTACAGGACCGTTTGATGTTAGCTATGGGCTATGCCTTGTGCATGTTGAGTGGAAGGTTGGAGCCAGCTGTGCTGCGCCCACTTGTGCCCCGCGCTAAGGGTTGGGCGATGCGGATGGCTTTACGTCTCTTGACTGACCGGTGAACACCACACTGTGCCTGAAGAAGACGCAATTGGAGAAGCGACGTACCAGTTAGAAGACTACACGTCAGTGTTTTTGCAAGGCCATCGAGAAGTCCTCAGCTAGTTACCTGTTATCTGAAGGCGCTCTATTGCCTGATATGCATGGAGGGTCGCACAGCTTCACTATTGGTCCGAAGCTTCAGCCATACAAGATGCGTTTCGCTACGATCCAACACCAAGGAGCAAACCATGTCTGCGAGGATGTGGTTGTGATGCGCTAGAGCATCATCATATAGTCTGGCGCGCCAGACATTCACTCCCACACATTGACATATGGCCGCGCATGCTGAATCAATAATCATGCGAGGACTATGCAGCACTACGCTCTGCTACATTCCTCCGTATTATCGTATAGGTAAACATGCCGCAGCACACGCCACGAGGAGATCCGCTCGAAAACTATGGGCGAGAGAACCGCGCGGCACCAAAACCCGGTCAACCACAAATCCACGACTTTGCCAGGACCGTCTACGATGACGAAGTAACTGCGCTTGATCAAAAGGTTTTATCAGTTCCTGGGGTGGCCCTTCAACATATAGATCCAACACGACTTACACCTCCAAAATCAGGTGGTAGCGGCAGCGGCAACAGCACTGACTCAGGTCAAAAAATCTTGACACCAGAAGAGAAGGACCAGTGTCCGTTCGGCGATGCTCGCTGGCCTCCGCCTAACGTGTCGATATCCAAGCCCTTACATCTCTTGAGTGAAAAAGGTGAGAAGCCAATGTATTATCACCTGGTATACGAAAACAGCTCCCCTCAGGCGGACTTCTGGAAAGGACCTTTGAAGGCTCAAGCTACCGCTGCTTATGCAGAAAAGGGGCTAGCCTTGTCTATATCAAAAGAAGGAAAAAGTAAGAAAGAGATGAAAGCTGCAAAACAGAAAGCGCTTGAGGAAGAAGCCCCGGAAGCGAAGATGGAAATCTTACAGGCTAGGAATACGAAGATGCTGAAGGAACTAAGCAGCGGACCAAGGGGAACGATCTGGCAGCTTGACGAAGGACATCTACATATCTGGAGATGCATCGAGGTAGTTCAGAAGGTGACAGGAACGGTGAGCCTTAGTGCAGACCGGCGGGAAATACTTTCGATATTTGGTGTTGGCCTCAAAAGTATCAATGGCGATATGTTGCTGGTCAGTCAGAAGGCTAAAGTACCTACTTAGGTAGCTGATGTGATGATTTGGGTGTGCGATCAACACACGATACTCTCCACAAAGGAATTGTACACAATATCTTATGAGCCCACAACATAGTAAAAATTCAGATGCTGACAAACATGGAAAGGTGAGGCTGGAGATGGAGTTACGGAGCAAAGCCGAGGCTAGCTCGCGGATGTGGTCATAGCGTCTTCTCGATGATTCCAGTGGTCGACCGACCCAAATTTTTAGAGGCATCGAACATCTGCGACCACTCTTCTCCGCATCCTCCTCTACATCAATCTTATTCCTGGTTATCTTGCATTGAGCTGGAGTCTAGGAGCAACATTTGAGCTTCCTTTCCTCTACCCACACATCCCCAATTCCCTCACAATGCAAAGAGCTTTCGCATCGCGGGCGCGGACTTCGGCCCTCAACTCGAGCTCTAAGCTCCGATCCACCAGCTACAACCTCCAGCAACAGAGGTTTGCGCACAAGGTACGGCAGTCGTATGCCCTCGGTATGCAGAAAGGCAAAATCTAACAAACATACAGGAATTGAAGTTCGGCGTCGAGGCACGAGCGGGACTACTGAAGGGTGTCGACACACTTGCAAAGGCTGTATCAACAACACTCGGTCCCAAGGGTCGCAATGTATTGATTGAGTCGAGCTACGGCTCGCCCAAGATTACCAAGGGTATGTAGAAATTTTGTCCTCGTTGTCAGCACTGCCCGCTAACATTACCACAGATGGTGTAACTGTCGCAAAGGCCATTTCCCTCCAGGACAAGTTCGAGAACCTCGGAGCCCGCCTGCTCCAGGATGTCGCCTCCAAGACCAACGAGGCTGCTGGTGACGGTACCACCACTGCCACAGTCCTCGCCCGCGCTATCTTCTCCGAGACTGTCAAGAACGTCGCTGCCGGATGCAACCCCATGGACCTGAGGAGGGGAACCCAGGCTGCTGTTGAGGCCGTCGTCGAATACTTGAAGGCGAACAAGAGGGACATCACCACCAGCGAGGAGATCGCACAGGTCGCCACCATCTCTGCCAATGGCGACACGCACATTGGCAAGCTTTTGTCCAACGCCATGGAGAAGGTCGGAAAGGAGGGTGTCATCACCGTCAAGGAGGGAAAGACCACGGAGGATGAGCTTGAGGTTACCGAGGGTATGAAGTTTGACCGTGGTTACATCTCCCCCTACTTCATCACCGACACCAAGACCGCCAAGGTCGAGTTCGAGAAGCCCCTCATTCTTCTCTCTGAGAAGAAGATCTCCGCCGTCCAGGACATTGTCCCCGCTCTCGAGGCCTCCCAGCAGCTCCGCCGTCCTCTCGTCATTATTGCTGAGGACATTGACGGTGAGGCTCTTGCCGTCTGCATTCTCAACAAGCTCCGTGGCCAGCTCCAGGTTGCCGCTGTCAAGGCTCCCGGCTTCGGTGACAACCGCAAGTCCATCCTTGGCGATCTCGCTGTCCTGACCAACGGTACCGTCTTCAGCGATGACCTTGACATCAAGCTTGAGAAGGCCACCCCCGACATGCTCGGTTCTACCGGATCCATCACCATCACCAAGGAAGACACCGTCATCCTTAACGGTGAGGGAAGCAAGGACCAGGTCTCCCAGCGCTGCGAGCAGATCCGTGGCGTTATCAACGACGCTACCACCTCCGAGTACGAGAAGGAGAAGCTCCAGGAACGTCTGGCCAAGCTCTCTGGTGGTGTTGCCGTCATCAAGGTCGGTGGCTCCTCCGAGGTTGAGGTCGGCGAGAAGAAGGACCGCATTGTTGATGCCCTGAACGCTACCCGTGCCGCCGTTGAGGAGGGTATCCTGCCCGGTGGTGGTACTGGTCTCCTCAAGGCCTCTGCCAACGCTCTCGGCAACGTCAAGGCTGCCAACTTCGACCAGCAGCTCGGTATCACCATTGTCAAGAACGCCATCACCCACCCCGCCCGCAAGATCGTCGAGAACGCCGGTGCTGAGGGCTCCGTCATTGTTGGCAAGCTCATTGACGAGTACAAGGGCGACTTCAACAAGGGATTCAACAGCGCCAAGGGCGAGTACGTTGACATGATCGCTGCTGGTATCCTTGACCCCTTCAAGGTTGTCCGCACTGCTCTCGTTGACGCCAGCGGTGTTGCCTCGCTTCTTGGTACTACTGAGGTCGCCATTGTTGAGGCACCCGAGGAGAAGTCTGGTCCTCCAGGCGGCATGCCTGGCGGTATGGGAGGTATGGGAGGCATGGGCGGAATGGGCTTCTAAGCAAATGAAGCCTAGCCGTCTGTTTTCTTCTTCTTATACCCCCATTCCGTTATAATGACTTTAGTCTTATGCCTTTCCCGGTGATGATTTATGTACACGATATTGGGTTGGTCTCCGCTCTTCACTCATGGTTTCTCAAAAGCGCAGCATTATTGGATATTTGGTTTTTATTGTACAATATTGTGTAAAGATCTCCTGGGAAGGACAAGATGTATAAAGCGATGAAGGAATACGAACAAGCCAAACATGTAATCACCATGCACAACTATGCCTGAGTCCATGCTCCATTTATGAATTTCGTGATGCATAGGATTGGCCGATACCCTGTCATAACTGGGGCACACGGTTGCTGTGGCGCCGCAGAGGGACAAACTAAACCTTGGAATGGGTGCCGTGTTGCACCCCACTACGTCGCTTGAAAAGACCCCACTACTTTCCCTCAGCCTCAGAACACCGCTCCTCCGCCTCCGCCCTTTCTCCCGCATTCACATCGACTATCCACCACAATCAGTTTTCTCTATTGACGTAAGCCGCAATTTCTCCATCACCAAGCAGGCAGCCGTTGATCCACTGCTGCATCTGCGCATGCGGCAATCGCGACGATGACGACGACGCTGACAGGCAACCACAGAACTGATAAAGCTACCTGGTGCTTCAATCTCTCTCTAGCATCCTCTACTATACACATCCGACATCATGGTGAGCACCTTGAAGATACGCAGCTAGAACGACTGAACTGACAATGTTTGCAGGCTCAATCCGGGTACGTACTGCGAAACAAACAAGAGGGCACCAACAGCTGTCGCTGCCCAACAACCGCTCCAGCATAGCCTCCCCATACCTCGATCCTCGACCCCCATCCCGCCAACCCCTAGCTCGGACCCGCATATACTAATAGCCACGCAGTGTCTCCGTCTCCCCTGAGTGCATCAGCACCTTCAACGAGCTTAAGCTTGGCAAGGACATCAAGTGGATCATCTACAAGATCAGCGACGACTGGAAGGAGATTGTCGTCGAGGAGACTTCCAAGGAGGCCAACTTTGACGTCTTCCGTGAGAAGCTGCTCAATGCAAAGAGCAAGGACCGCCGCGGCAAGGAGGGCATTGGTGGTCGCTACGCCGTTTTCGATGTCCAGTACGAGCTTGACAATGGCGAGGGCTCCAGGAGCAAGATCACTTTCATCAGCTGGACACCAGATGATGCGCCACAATACGTATGTTACGAAAACATAATTCAGAAAGAAAGGTTCACTGACACTTAATAGCCCCGCATGATGTACTCGTCCTCCAAGGAAGCCATCAAGCGCGCTCTGAACGGTCTCGCCGCCGATATCCAAGCCAACGACGCCGACGACATCGAGTTCGAGAACATCAAGAGCCGCGTCGCCAAGGGCCGTTAAGCGCTTCTCTTCCCTCCCCCGCTTCCGACCTGTCGATTTTGCGCACCTGTTAGTATGGAGGAAGGAAACTATAGCGGTTGGTAATGACACATGACGAAAACGACTCGAGCGGTTGATTGGCAGCGATCATGGCATAGCGAGTTTTTGCGAATGATGGTTATCGCATACATCATGCGAATGTGCGGGCAGTGATAGTGCCGGGTGCAACTTGCATTATCAGGCTTGGTATGCTTTTGATAGGCTAAAACTGGTCAAATTGTCTTCGATGACCATCTCTTGAGACCGAGAGCTCGTATGACGTGACGTGTGCGAACTTGTTTGTAATGTTTGTGCCTGATATGTTGCAACGTGTATTGCTCGTCCCCAGCAACTATGTCGGTCCACTACTTGTTCTGTTCCCATGCGCCCCTAAAGACACCCAGCAGCCTTTCGCTCTCTTCGGCATCCTTGGTTCTCTGCAGCACAAAGTTCTTCAGATCGCCCCAGAACTCTTCTGTCGCAACAACCTCCTTCCCACTTCCAGCCGTCGCACCTGCTGTCCCAGTCGCCGTACCCGCATGCGTCTCACCCGCACTAGCAAGCCCCTTCTCACTTTCCGTAGGCGGCGCAACAGCGGGTGGACTTGTCACTGGCGTGCTTCCACTTGCCGGACTCGCAGCCCCGCCAAGCGCAGCGCCCGCCATAACCATGACGCCAAACTCTACCTCGCTGCCTGCATCTGTACCTATAACTTCTAGCAGTGTCTTGGAATCTGTAACTGGCTTCTTCTTGTAAAGAATCTTTATCTTGGCTGGTTGTAACGAGGCTTGTGTTGCGTATTGTTGCTTGAGGTCGTAGACGGAAGTTTTCGAGGGATCGATGGAGGAGAGAGGAATGGTTGAGGTGGTCGGCTTCATGGGCTTGAGTGTTACGGTGATCGTGGACGAAGAAGAGGTGGTGGCATCGTCGCCTGCGACTGGCTTGGGGTTTGGACGCTGTGGGTGGGGTGGGTGCGGGAGGCGGGGGAGTGTGTACTGGCGAGCAGTCAGTCTTTAGTCATGATGTTATACAGGGGGATGTTCCATGAGAAATATGGGGGGGAGTCTTACGGCGCCTTGTGCGGGATATTGTCGTGCGTCTGCGATGTGGTCGCTGCTGAGCTTCGCTGGGCGCGCGTCCAGTGCGCTGAGAAATGATTTGCAGAATGCGAGTTCTGACATGGTGGGATATCTGACACCTTCTTTCGTATGACGTGCAAGTGGGTTCGTGGTTGTCGCGCTCGTTAAGACGTGTATAGCTCCAATGCGATGACGCTGTTGGTGTTGCGGGACAGCATTGAGTGGACCGCACCTCGACCAGGGCAAGACCACGCTAGACCCAAAGGAGGTCCGTAGCGTGGAAAAAGTTCCCATCTGCTAGCGAAAGTTCGCAGTTCGCGCAGGCATCACGTCGCCAACTCTCAAATTATTCGACCTTTTTCCATACTACCCACCAGAAATCAAGCGATAAATCTGTCGCCATGGGTCAAGGTCGCCGCATGAAGAAGCAGGGCATGCCCGATGTCCTCGACGAATCGCTAGTAACCAGGAAGCGAAAAGATGCGCCCGTCGCCGTAAACCCAGAGCGCAAGAAGAGGAGTAGGACAGCTGCAAGAGAAGCTAAGGAAGCCAAGGCGAAGGCGACACCCAAGACGAGAGTAGCTGGAAAGCCCGTCAAGCAGCCTCTCAAGACGGCTGCTGCTGTCGTAAACGGAGCGAAAGCAAAGTCAAAGAAGTCAGCACCTCAGCCGCCATCGGATGACGAAGAGGATGTCTCAGACATTGACGACTCTGATATGGAGAACATCAACGTCACTGGGCTCGATGCCCTCGGTAGCGCGTCCGAAGACGAAGACGACGAGGAGATGAACGACGACGAATTCGACTCGGACGTTGTGGACTCGGACGACGACATCAGAAGGGGTGCGGCCATGTGGTCAGACGACGACGATGAGGAGGATGCTGAAGAGAAGCTCACAGCCGCTAACATTGCCGGATTGTCCACACGCTTGGATATGCAGAAGGCGATCGAGGAAGCGGAGGCGCAAGCTGAGTTGGAAGAGAACAACATGCAGACAAACATTGCCAATGAGCGACCCAAGATTCTGGAGGATGAAGAGGACGAGGATGGCAGGCCGATCACCAACCTTGTCAACCAGGATATCCAGCTGCTGCGCACAAGACTTACAGACACCATCCGTGTGCTGGACGACTTCAAGAACCTTGCCGAGGAAGGTCGGAGTAGAGCAGAGTACAGAGCGTCGCTCCTGAAGGATATATGTGCCTACTACGGTACGTCCAAGTTTGAAGTTATCGTCTAGAGCTATACTAACATTATGAACAGGCTACTCCGAGTTCCTTGCAGACAAGCTTCTGAACCTCTTCCCTCCCCGCGAAGCCCAAGCTTTCTTCGAAGCCAACGAGACCCCAAGACCAGTCGTCATCCGAACAAACACTCTCCGAACACACCGAAGAGAGCTTGCGCAAAGCTTGATCAACCGTGGTGTACAACTTGAACCCGTTGGAAAGTGGTCTAAAGTCGGTCTACAGATTTTCGATGCACAAGTGCCTCTGGGTGCTACACCCGTAAGTTCTATATGCGACAGATGCAATGACATCCGACACTAATTTGCGCAGGAATACCTCGCTGGACACTACATCCTCCAAGCCGCTTCCTCGTTCCTGCCCGTCATGGCCTTGGCACCTCAAGAAAACGAGCGCGTGCTCGATATGGCTGCTGCTCCCGGTGGAAAAACTACACATTTGGCCGCTTTGATGAAGAACACAGGATGCATTTTCGCCAACGATGCCAACAAAGATCGTGCCAAGGGTTTGATCGGTAACATCCACCGTCTAGGCGCAAAGAACGTCATCGTGTCCCACTACTCGGCTCTCGAATTCCCTAGGGTTATGGGTGGTTTCGACCGTGTGTTGCTCGACGCTCCATGCTCTGGTACTGGTGTCATCGCCAAGGATGCCAGTGTCAAGACCAACAAAACCGAGGCAGACTTCTTGAGGCTGCCCCATCTTCAGAAGCAGTTGCTGCTCGCGGCCATTGACTCTGTTAACCATCACTCAAAGACTGGAGGTTACATTGTCTACAGTACTTGTTCCATCACTCTAGAAGAGAACGAGCAAGTCGTACAATATGCGTTGAACAAGCGATCGAACGTCAAGCTCGTGGAGACCGGACTCACCTTTGGTAAAGAAGGATTCACCAACATCGGCGGCAAGATCTTCCACCCCTCAATGAAGATGACAAGGAGATATTACCCTCACACCTACAACGTCGACGGTTTCTTCGTCGCGAAGTTCAAGAAGATCGGACCCACACCTCCCAACGCCGTTGGTGTCAACGAGGCTTCGACTGCGAAGACCAACAACACCGCCAACACCAAGGACGCAGCTACTGAAGTTGAGATGGTCGACCGCACACCTATCGGTGCTGACAGCGAAGAGGAATCAGACTTTGGTGGCTTCGATGAGGAGGAAGACGCGAAGTACATTGAAAAAGCAAAGGCCAAGACCATGCGCAGGAAGGGTAAGGATCCTAGGGCTGTCGTACCAAAGGGCGAGAAGTCTGCCAATGGCACGCCAGAGAAGAAGGCGAAGGAGGCGCCCAAGGAGGCCACAAAGGAGGCCACAAAGGAGTCACCCAAGGCTAAGAACGGCGATGTAAGCGTGAAGGATAAGTCAGGCAAGAAGGAGAAGAAGGGCGGTGGCGTTGAAGTCGCTACTACCTCGAATGGTGTCAGCGCAAAGGAAACCAAGGTGGAATCGAAGAAGGCGCGGAGAAAGAGTGGTGAGAAGAAGAACAAGGCGTAGTGATTTGAAGTGCAAAACAGAGGAGACAAAAGCAGGAGTTTTGGGCTCTTACTAGATACCAATGCATGATCAGAAGAGTTTTATCGTCGATGAATCAGTGTCT
The DNA here is from genome assembly GCF_024291825.1 of Alternaria postmessia. Classification (NCBI taxonomy): domain Eukaryota; kingdom Fungi; phylum Ascomycota; class Dothideomycetes; order Pleosporales; family Pleosporaceae; genus Alternaria; species Alternaria postmessia. Next base: position 236,176 of record NW_026260080.1, on the reverse strand, counting down.
TTATCTGTCTATGTGTTTCTCAATCCAGTTCTCACATCGCGACTTCCTAACTATCTGGACAGATGCCTGTTTGAACTGATTATCGCAGTTGTGACCCACCTAACAAGGCTACCAGGGAAGCTTGTTAGGTGGGTCGCGACTGACCATGCTATGCATTTGCAATCTCCAGTAGACTATCACCACTACTACCGTGATCGTCACGTCGTGGTGAGGTGCGCGCCGTTTTTCTTCAAACAAATGAGCGGCTCTTTTCGATTTGGTAGTGCTGCCGTAGTTACTAAATTAGCTGCTAGTCTTATAGTTCTCGCGATCGAACATCAATCATCGCTGCACTTTCGGTGGCGCGCTTTCGCAACCAATTTTTCATCATCTCGCCGTGGACTGGAGATCGATGGAGAGCTTTCATTGCAGCCTCAGGCAAAAAGATTGCTGAGGGCACGATCAAGTCGTGATGGCGCAAAAAAGCGTCCTCGCAGCTTCTAACGATGCATCAGTGCCCTTAGGGGCCGCCGGCGCCACCAACGGGCCTGTCAGCCTCCGCAACTAACCCCGGAGTACCTCCACATTTCATCAACCTCAACCGTTGATTGAACCATCTTTCCATGCCCCGAGAATATCCCTACAGTAGAGACATTCATGGATACAGTAAGACCGAAGTCACGGCACGGCACATGTCAAGCATGCTTGCTCAGTCGGCCATTCATCATCGATCACGCTATCCAGGTGCTGCGCCGAGAGTGTATTCGAGTCACCGCATCGGTCCAAGCAATGCCGAGCTCTGAAAAGCGAAAGGAAGCGAAGGCTTATTGGCTCGAAGGATCGCACGGCAAACTATACGCCTGAGCAAGACAAACATCACGAGCACATGTTCCAATGCCTCTTCTGATAGCGTTGACAACAAGACAGGGTGGCGCTGCATGCGACCGAAATCTGGGGCATCCAACTCCACGGTCAGCACCTTGGTGATGCGCGGGGCAAAGATGCCTGAAAATGTTTTGCTCACATCGCACCGAGAATCCTACCGACAAGATCTCCACTCCAGTTCCTGGGGTTGCAAGGAGACAATCGGCCCATTCCATCTCGACATGCCGAACGCCTGACCCGATTATTGGGGAAAGTCAACCTTCTGGAAAAAGGCCTTATCCTGCTTGCAGAGAACGTGCATTCCTTGCATAACGGCTCTACCTGTACGCGCTTACACCGGAATGACCATTGACATGCTAGTGCATGTGCAAACTCGCCCGACTTGAGCACTACATCAGCCTTTGTCTGATCTGCTGACAATGTGCTATTGGATGACTACACAGGCTTTCATGATCGCTGTCTCAATATCAGCCGCCGACGTAAGTGGTGTGAGGCCAAGTCAGCATGTCGAGCACGGGGTAATAACCAGCTCGGGTACGCTCAATGGTGCCATGCGGGGACGATCCATGCAATGATACCTGGCATCGGAAACATACTAGGATTAGCAGCCTGTGATGATGCACTGAAGCTGCAGCGGCATGGAACAAGGATTCGTCGGCATAGCAAGCTGGATGGAGAGATACTCGGGGCTAGCATTCTGAGATAAAGAGTGAATGCGCGCTCTTCTGAACGGCCTCACCGCGCGCCTCGAGCTTGCAATATCCTCAATTAACACCTATACATTGTCCAAGTGCATCTCGGCATCATGGGTTTTATGCTGAAGCCTCCGCCAGACACTGCTGGTAAGGCATGGTAAGCTTCATACGTTCTCCACATTGAGTGCTTGCCTAACGCTTGTCAAGGCCTGCCATTGTAATCGGTCTCTTCGTCGCGTTTGGTGGTGTTCTCTTCGGGTACGTTTGTACTATTGCAACGTTCAAGAGTATATATTGATTTGCCTAGATATGATACAGGCACAATTTCTGGCATCATTGCCATGGACTATTGGAAGAAGGAGTTCTCCACTGAGCCAGACCTCAGCATCACAGCTGCGCAAGATTCCCTGATCGTGTCAATTCTCTCAGCTGGTACCTTTTTCGGCGCTTTGACGGCTGCACCCTTCGGCGATCTGCTTGGCCGACGTCTTGGATTGATGGTTTCAGCCGGCGCCGTTTTCAACCTTGGAGTTATTCTACAGACGGCTGCGACAGCGCAACCGCTGTTCATTGCCGGTCGTTTCTTCGCCGGTTATGGTGTCGGTCTCATCTCAGCTCTGAGTAAGTGCACCCATCGCTTGTTGCGTTCAATTCACCACATGTGATGTGGGGTTGATCGTCAATGGTGGCTTGAACGCCCTTTGCCCCGCATCCTTGAGGCTCTGCGGGGCATCTACCTCACTTGGATTAATGCTAACAAGACGACAGTTCCTATGTACCAGAGTGAGACTGCGCCAAAATGGATTCGAGGAACGATTGTCGGAGCTTACCAGCTTGCTATCACGATCGGATTACTACTCGCTGCTATTGTGAACAATTCGACCAAGGATCGTCAAGATTCTGGATCATACCGCATTCCTATTGCGGTACAATTCCTCTGGTCTATCATTCTTGTTGGCGGGTACGTGCGAACGAGCCTCAATACGAGACAGTTAATGGCCGATGCTAATTCGTCACTAGACTTTTCTTCCTGCCCGAGACACCGAGATATCTCATCAAGATGGACAAATACGAGCAGGCTGCAAGCAGTCTTGGCAAGCTTCGTCGCTTGCCAGTCGACCATCCAGCTATCGTTGAGGAATTGGGCGAGGTTCAAGCGAACCATCTCTACGAGATGTCGTTGGGCAAGTCTACGTATGCCGACTGCTTCAAGGGAACACTTGGCAAGCGTCTCGCGACTGGATGTCTGCTCCAGGCGCTACAACAGCTTACTGGTGTAAACTTCATCTTCTGTATGTCCCTCAAATCAGCGCTGTCGTGGCCTTCTTCTGACCTATCCAGACTATGGAACACAATACTTCCAGAACGCTGGCTTCCGCGACCCCTTCATCATCCAGGTCATCACCAACTGCGTCAACGTCGCATCTACATTCCGTAAGCTTATGATGTCTGAGCTTCGGTTTGCGAAATACTAACTCTCGGATTTCTAGCCGGTCTCTACATGGTTGAGCGCCTCGGACGACGTAACCTTCTTCTTCTCGGAGCGATCGGCATGTGTGTATGCCAGTACATCGTCGCTATCACAGGAACAGTAGCCGGAACCTCCGATCTCGCCGCTCAACGAGCTGCTATCGCCTTCGTGTGCATCTATATCTTCTTCTTCGCCAGCTCTTGGGGTCCTGTTGCTTGGGTCGTGACTGGAGAACTATACCCCCTCAAGGCACGCGCCAAGTGTCTCTCGATGACCACCGCGAGTAACTGGTAAGTATAGATGCTTCTTAGACTGGTGTCAGTTCCAAAGACTAACGATATACTACAGGTTGCTCAACTGGGCGATCGCCTACTCAACCCCCTACATGGTCGACGAAGACCACGCCAACCTCCAATCAAAGGTCTTCTTTGTCTGGGGCTCCTTCTGTTTCGTCTGCATCGCTTTCGTCTGGTTCATGATCTACGAGACCAAAGGTCTTACTCTCGAACAAGTCGACGAGCTCTACGGTATCATCGGCAAAGCGTGGAAGAGCAAGGAGTTCCGCCCTGCGGTTCAGTTCGCGGAGATGGATCCTAAGACTGGGCGTAGTATGAGTCTGAGCGAGGTGGCGCAGAACCAGGAGAGGAAGAGGAGCGTGCAGCACGATGAGGCGGTTGTCCCGCCCAAGGTTGAGATCTAGGATGCGATGGGGAAGGGGGGAAGTGTATGGTGGATATAGTGATGGATAGTAATGGAAGGGGCGGAAAGTGGGATGTTTGTGGCTGGAGAAATATGTGAAGAGATGGTCGTTAAGCGGAATGTCATGAGTACAAAATGATATGCTAAGACTTAGCTGCCATAGTCGTATAACATCTTGTAATGTACACGATATTTGCTACTTATCGCGTCCATTCTTGCCAAATATCATTTTTGGTACAAAAAGGTCAATCGAGTCTACCTATGGTCACGAACGGCTTAGTCGAATTTTCTGTTAGCATGTTGAAATATACCACGGTCGAATCTCTGATTGAAATGCTGCATCTCGCTACTGGAAAGCCTGGAGACCTTGATACACATATCGAGCATGGATCATCTCGACATGCTAAGACTAGGAACATCAGCTAGGTCATGCGTAACTACAGGTGGGTTAGGAACGGAACCCATCATTTGGTTCTCATATCGTATTTTGCGTAGCTGTCCCCTCCGTCTATCTCTCGTCAACCTCGCCCGTCCTGCTTCCGCAACTGGTTCAAAAATTGCATCAAATCCCAACCCGTCCCCGGATTATCGGCGCGCGGCCCATAGTCGCTAACCTTGATTTTTTCCTGACCTGGCACGTACTCGCGCTTACCGTAGGAACCTTGAGGCAAAGGCTCCTTGAAGGGATTCTGGAATATGGGTCGGTTGGAATCGTGAGCTCCCGCTTGTTGAGGCTGTGCCAATGGCTGAGCATGAGGCTGGCTGTGATGTCGTGCGCGTTGTTGGTGCTCTGCCACTTGCTGTGCCTGTTGCATATCCCACGGTCGTCGCTGTTGAATTCCTGGTTGCATTTGCGCTGGCATCATATGCATTTGTCCGGGATGTTGGAACTGATCCCTCTGCATCGCCATCATCTGCCGCGGATCGACTCCCCCCAATCCTTGAAAATCGCCGCCTCTGTGGCCACCTCCTCCATGCATATCAGCTACTGGTACTACCCTATCATTCTCATCGATACAAAGCGAGTGTTCGAAGCCGTTAGGATCCGGGTACTTGAAATGATAACCCGGTCCTCTTTGTCGTGCTTTCATGGGCATGCGTCTACCTCCTGCGTTCAGCAGGTCGCATAACTCGCGGGCTGCATCTGCTTGTGCGGAATGAGAGTGGTAGGAGAAACGATCCGGCCCTTGTTTTTTCTGCCGAAGATACCCATGTTGTGGTTGTGAGAAGCTAAAGAACTAGCTGAGCCTTGAAGGTGGGAGAAACCGAGGACAGCGGATGTCAGTATTGTGCGTTATGCTGTGTGACCTACACTATGTGAAAGGCAGGAGTTTGATCTACAGCGGTCGGGTTCATGTGAATACGTGTAATGTGACCCGTGTGGCGATTATCCAAGTAGATGATGGATTCTGATATCATGGATGAGACTGACTATGAAGACAGCAAGATCGGTGTCATCAACAACACCAAAAGCCACATGCAGGTACCTTAGTAGTCGGTCAGAGGGGGTAATGCCACCCAGGTCGCACTCTAGATTCACCATGTAGGCATGATTATGACATATCACCGTTATCAAATCACTCAAAACTAACCATCGTGGTCTTCGAACAGGAGGTCAAGTATGTAACCCAAACTTTTGATTTTTTACCTATGGTATGCGTCAAGCTATGGTATCCTATCTCAAACCTGGACTGACCAAAGCCATGTAGCTCGCAAAAGAACCCGATACACCGTGAATTTAACCAGACCGTCACCACATCGCCGCCTTACCCCTACTAGTGTCCTGCGTTGAATTCGTACTCATATCCGCAGTTGGGAAATGCGTCGTGTGCGAAGAAGTCATGGAAGTGGCCGGTGTCTAGATGAGTTGGTAGCGGAAAGGCTTCCTGGAGGCCTTGCTGCGAGGAGGAAGCTGGATCCAACGGGCGAATACCGGACGAGGCTTGGGAGAAGAAGCTATAAGGAGAATCATAAGTATGGTCCAACGGAGAAGACATCTCAGGAAGGAACCCACTCATGGCAGCTTGCTCAGCCTCGGACGACGCAAGAAGATCCTCATGCGAGTCGTTACTGACAAAGTCATACTCAGCATGGTCCTTGACATCCTCCTCGTAGTTCTGCGCCTCCATCTCCTTGATGTACTTTTCGAAGTCGAAGTCCATACCAGCGCCGCGCTTGTACTGAGTTGGAACGGCTTGCTTGACAATATCGGGGTACTTGGGACCGGAGTCACTGGGAACATTTGGAAGACCGCTAACGACAGTGATGCCTCGGCCACCAGTGGAATGGATATCATCAGCTATGGAGAACTGAGGTTCAATGGGTGCAATATAGTTCTTGCCAATGGTAACACCACCGTGACAGTTCCTGTCAGTAAGAAGTGGAGCCTTGAGCTTGACGATAAGAGACGGACGGGACTGAGTCGTAAGGCCTTGACCTTGACCGGTTGTCTGCTGAGGCTTTGCATTAGCACTGGACGCCGAAGAAGATGCACGTTTGTTCTTGCGCGTCCACGCCATTCTCAACGACGGAATCTCGTAGCCCTCGTCGATCTGTTTGCCGCGCAGTTTCAAGATAGCCTGCTGGAGTGCGCCAGCAGTACAGCTCTCTCCAACAACCTGAGCAGCCTGGTCGAACGGTATCTGAACGCCAGTCTCACCGCAGGCCCAGACGATACCGAGGACTACGTTCTTCCAATCGTTGTCACTCCACTTGAGTAGCTTGGGACGAGGCTGGCGTGGCTTGCGGGGCACACCATCCTTGTTGATCTTTGGGATCTTGGATGGTCGCCGGTCGTCGCGATCGCTTTCGACGTAGTCGCTGTCATATGTGGGGGTATAACTCACAGGGGCAGCACCTTCCTCGATCTTGATGGGAGAGACGGCGGCAGCCTGACCAGGGAGGCCGTGGTAGGGGTTGTTGGGGTGAAGACGCGTCATGTCGTAACTGCGCTTGTTGAAGGGTTGTGGATGTTCCTCGTCAAACAGGCTAACCATATTTAGCTGGTTGTTGTGAGAGTAGGACATGATCTCCAGTACTTTAGCTACCAGAAGCGGCGAGAGACCAAGTGTCACAAAGGTTTTCTGTTCGCTGTTAGTGTGGGGTCAAACAACGGTTCATACTGAGCGCCAGAAATGGCGTGTTGTGTTCGGGCTAGGAGCGGAGGGCGATCAATAGCACACGCTACAGCGACCCAGAAAGGCTGCATCCGTGTCTCTTGAATAAATGCAGGTAGGGGAGATATAGGAGAAGCAGTAGTTAAGCCATTGCGGTACGTACCTGATAGTAGAATGCAATTCGTAAGTGTGATGCGGGTGGAGAGACGTAGGTCAACCAGCTACAAGAGGAGACCTTTGGGGAGGCAGACGAGGCGCTAGCGGCTTTGAGCTCCTGGAAAACCCAGTAACACAGGCGACCAATTTGTTTGTAGCGCGGACGTGCTCAGGGTACGCTCAGCCAAGACCTCAGCAACACGATCTTTACTCGTTGCAAACAGAGAAAGACGGCTTGAAGTACGGGAGACGCCGGAAGAACGTACACAAAGAAGTTCCTAACCGTTGCAGTCTGTATATCGTCTTTGCCGCCTTCTGTTCGGTTGAGGCTACTAAGAGTTCGCGGGCGTAGTGACTGAAGCCGCGCAGTTAAGCCACAAAGGGACGACGTTCACCTAGTATAGGTAACCCAAAGTGGTCCAGATGGACCTTGTAAGGCCAAATGTACTTGATACGTTTCGATTTGGATGTTGATTATGGAAAGATAGTTCGATGTTGTTTTCGTTTGAGTCCAAGTGGCTAAAGGATAGGTTGAGATATGGGATAGGGACCGGACTTTCGACCAGCTTGAAAGCGCACTGCGAAGTACTGTGTGCGAAGATAGAAACACTACTCGCGAGCTCCGACCAGTCAATTAGAGTTAAACATGCAATTGGCTTGCTGGGTGGTGTGGCCGACGATGTTCAAGTGAGAGAGCGACTTTGAGCTTTTGAGATCGTGATCTCTTAATCACAAGAGCATTTGTAGAGAAGAGCCGGGTAAGTTTAAAGGACGAGTATTATATATCCACGAGATCTTTGTGACGCTTGATATAAGCGGTATCGGCGCGGAAAGATGATAGCGCGAAGTCTGTGTGAACCACAAACACGTGACGAGGTGTTCACATCTACGCCCTTACCCCGCGCTCACAAGTCTTGGTGACGTGGGAATCAGGGTGGCAAACCGGCGGTGACGTTTGATGTGGAGTTGCTTTCGAGTTGAGGTAGAGCATGTCACGGTCCGCGTCACGTTTCAAGCTACTTACCATGGAGACTACAGGTAACAGGTATTCGTTGGACCCGTATGGCGAATCGTCTCCGAAGATGTGGAGCCTTGGATGGTTTAGTTCCCAATGTGGTATTTGTGATCCTCTTGTAGACTCCCGGCTCTTTATGTTCCTTGCGTAGTATGCCCGATCAGCAACATACCAGTTGTATTCGATTATGTCTTGACCGAAGCGGCTGAAGATCCTGGAGACTTAAAAGCGTAGGTGGCTTTTCGGATAGGTAGCTACAGAGTTTAGCAGAGATGGACGAAATGCTGCCTTGGTGCCCGAGTTCACATCCAGTGGTGGACAGCAGTGGGAACAAATGAGTCTTGGAACTAGACAAAGGAGGAATAGACAAGAGCAAATTGCAAGCTTGATCTTGTTCCTTCGCATGAGCAGTTCCATCACGTCAGTAGAGCTAATCATTACCATCATAGCTCTTGGACGTTTATGTTCTCTTGAGAACTGATGTAATGACATCAACCAAATATAGGCCGGTCACTAGGATTGAAACTCTGCAAGGGAAGACCATGCGGAACGTGTTAGGATAAGGGATGACTTCGGGTGATGAGTCAGTCTGGAAGCGCGCTCGAAGACGGCAAGAGTATTTTCTCTGGGCTTTGTACTGGCATCGATTGCATGGCGATATTCAATCAGCGAACTCAACGCCAACACCGACATAGCTCATGCAGGATAATGAAAGACCAGTATGAGCTTTTGTTACGGACCAGAGTCGTTTCATCGAGGTGCGCTCGTCACCATTGATGGAAGGCGATGTCAGGCGGCGTGGAATTGATTCTGACGACGAAAGAATGGAGATCGAGTCGAACATAGTTGCATCGTGTTATATGCATGGTAATGTGCCAGCTGCGGTCCTGTTGGTCATTAGAGTGCAATGTTTGCTTACAGATTGTGTATGAAGCGCCATCGGGCTTCCGCGCACAACAGGCTGTAGGGAATATATCGAAGGGAAAACGGGCGCAGAACTCGAACTTGCGGTAGTCTGAAGGTCCCTCTGGGCGACCGATACTCTGATAAGGGAATTTAGCAGTGGATGTGGAAGTACCCTGACGCGCTCGCAGTGACTTCACATTATGATGTACGGAACTGACGCGCTCTGCCCAAAGAAGGATACCCAGGAGGACTGAAAGGATATGACTTGTGTGAGAGCTCTCGTACGTTCGCGTATGATATGCGAAGGAACTCAGTGGAGGGTTAAATTGCACAAGAGGTTGGGGCAGTAGTGGTCAGTAGGCGGGAGGGTCTGCGGGGAGTGGACAGAAGTGTAATTAAGGTTTCAGACGCTAAGGAAGTGGTTCAGCAGGGACGATGCCCCATCAGTTCATGGCCTTGGCAATCTTTGGTCCCATAAGGCAGGAAGTTGCACAACATTGTAAGAATGGAAAAGTGGATTTGGTAGACTATGAACATGCTGCCAAGTCTAAGATACGATCTGCTTGAATGTTAGCAAGTGTTGTGTCTGTAGAAGTAGGGTGGACTTGCCTGCACACAAGCCGTGTGGTATGCGTTTTACTCTGAGCCCGCTTGTCGGTATGTTAGATCTGTCGATTTGGGCTGAAAAGCAAAGTATCCGAATTCTGATACTCATTTCCGTAGCCTACTACTTGTAATGCCATAGTTTTGCAGCCTCATCATGGCTCCGCGGGGCTTCGCTAAGTCTTGCGCGAAGGAATCGGCCCGAACACCTCTGACGTACGGAATTACATCCACACAGCAGCTCTGCGCGAGACATCTCGATGACAGAGTCGTTACTTTCGCAGTTGTGGTGCGTACCGTGCGGCTTTTCTTGTTTCGAAGTCCGTATGTCCGCATGAATCTGAACCATGATCGCGCCTCCCTCCTGAGTTTCTTGCCTCAGCCCACCCACCAACCCGACATCTACCACCAGCTCCGCGAAATCGACTCCGTGTTGCCACGACGCGTCCGTTATACTATACCGTCATGAAGACTCGAGCCTGTCAGATGGATATGACTCCCGAGTCGCTCCTACCTCCCAGCCGCTGAGACGGCTTCACGCCAGCAAGCTTCTTCTTACGCCCAATTCGTCCACTACGACGACCACGATGACCTCCATCACGACTCGCATCTCCTTCACGATGAACGGATACGGAATGGGCATGATAGGATGGCTCTGAGAGTGCATACTTCGAGGCAGGCCGATGTGCTTCAACGCGCCGTTCTGCCTCACGCGACGGGCTGTGTCGCGCTTCCTGGCCTCACTCCTAGAATCGCTCATGAGCGATATCACTGGACGGTCTGATACAGGCAGGCGAACAGCGACTTGCTTGCGCCCCTCACTTGTGACTCTAGGTCTGCAGCTCCATACTCGACGAGCCTTGATAAGGCCTCGAGCGTCTCCGAAGGGCGCCTCCATCGCACGCAACCCGTCTGCCGAACACCCCTCCAGAACCTCTGAACGCTTGCGATCCCGACGCAAAGCCCGTATAATGTTGGAAGCTCTGACTGCTCAGGTGTTCTACTGTTGAAGGCCTGAGATCTCCGCGGAAGAGACAACCTCCTAGGCCTGCCAGGACAGAACAAACACCTCCACCCAAGAAGCTATAACAACTTGCAAGGGTGGTTGGTAGAACAGACAGTCACTACCTTTGGCTTGCTTGACTAGCTGAATAGTCCTGTTCGTATCCCCTTCCTGTATGAGCATCTGATGAGGATTACAAGCGAGGCGGTGGCATAGTGCTGATTATGCTCACCACTTGACGCTCCGCTTTGTGCCATTACTCTCGCCAAACCTTCCAGCGATATTCGTGCACCAATACTCCCGATACACTACCATAAGAGTATCATCTGTACGAACGTTGGCTGCCATACTGGGCCTCGCGACAAACTTTATACGTATGGAAGTGCAAGAGATTCAGCCTTCTTGGTCATCCACTATCGAGTGGGCGGATACTAGCATCCAATACTTCGGCTATCGTGGAGCGACAACGTACGGACATGTCCTATAGAGGGTCTGGCAAGAGAAGATACTAGGCACGTTGCAGATCGTGAGCAGACCTTGGCAGCTTCTCGTAACTGCCTATCTGGTGTATTGCCACACCGCATGGCATATTTCCCATTCTCGGCCGCAACCTGCAGCTGATGGCAATTCCATACCCAGTCGAAGCTTCTTGCCTACCAAGAGCTATGCTGCAAGAATCTTTCGGCACTAGATTCTGACAATGAAAGGAGTGAGCGGAACAAGAGCTCATGACTTTGCTTGAGCAAAATCAGTCGAGCGGAGAGAGTAGGACACGTCTAGAACATGATGTGACCTTGTTGGCGAACTGCCTCACCGTTGCGACGACAACGACATCTCTATTGACGAATTTTTCGGACCTACTGGTATCTTCAGGCCCGCGCCAACTTAGGATTCGAGAAGAATCTGGCGGCGAAAGTGCTCCTGTGATTTTGCCTTGAGTTTGAGTAGGCACGACTTGTCGAAGACATCCTGCCAACTCGGCTGCGTTATGAGGCTTCCATCCAGCCATTTATACGCTATTGTGGAGCTACCAAGCCCAGTGGATTGACTCAGCACGAGCGATGTCGTGCCACCACAGTTGGGCCCTTAATAAGACTACGGTCTGGCAGTCGGGGTCACATCCTCGGATCCAATCAACAGTCATCATCGTAACGTTGCCGGCTCAAAGGATATTGATTTCGAAAATGTGGTCTTGTTCGACAGCCATAATCATTGCGTCCGAACGCATCGACCTGCATCATCTGGGAAGAACTCATTGGCGGACCGATGGTATACTCCATAAGGTGCCTGTCGCAATAAGGGCTGCAATGCTCATGTTTCGATGCCAAGTAGACACTCTACTTAGTTGGAAGATGCTATAAGGATGCAGTCTTCGACAAATGCAGGAGGCATATGTCGAAGTCACATACGAGTGTTGGCAATCGCTGGGGTCGATCTTAATCTGTTCCAATTGTCCTGGTTCCAGGCTCAGCGAGGCTGACATACTCAGCAAACCTCCTTGATCTCACTCTTCCACCGGTGTATTGGTGATGTTACCAATTCGACCAAGCATCAATATCTTCAACTGCCTAGGCGTATAAACCTAGCAACTTGGTCGTCTATTGCACCCAAAGATAGTACGCGGTCGTCGGAAGTACCGTTCTGACGTGTCGTTTACTTGGAAACGGTAGTAAGGCTGGCTTTATGGCAAACATTACAAGGTGTTCATGCGATATCCTGCTCTGAGTGAGGAGATATCAACCTCCGGGAACCAGAGGGACGATGGATCTTTGTACGCATCGTTCTGTAGGGCTACGAACGTTGCAGTCGCAGTCCCAGATGGTACAAAGTGTCGATGGCAGTTCGATCCTGAAGTCCAGCGGTTGACGAGTCACAATCCAATCACCAGCGAGATGTCTTTTCGTAATTTCCGACGCCACTGAGTACGATCTATGATGGCCAGCACCTCGCTATGGCCTGTTCCAAGCTTCTGCCTCGACCTCTCCCCTTCGCCACGCATCTCCTCAGATGGTCGATCCAGAGTGTCGCGTGAGGCATCTCCGGTTCAGGTTGATTGTGTAATGGCCCTAAATTCGAACGTCTACCGAGGTTGAGAGAACGGAGTTGGGAGCAAGCTGCGGAGCTTGGGGGTCGCGTTCGATTGCCCGTATCGTGCTCGTCTGGCGCCCGCGACTGCATGCGCAGCGGTTCGTGAGGTTGGTTCAAGTGCGATCAGACCTCAGGCAGCCGTGGCATACGTTCGTCATAGGTGTCATCGAGTCGTGAGAAGCTCATGTCGCGCGACTGGTCGTCGGTTGCGAGTCTGCATGTCGATATTTGACCTTCGCCTTTGCGCCTGCCCCAGGGAAGAAGAAGGCCGGGATGACACGATCGCCTGCTGCATGCTACAGACATGCTGCAGGCAGTCTGCGTAATCGTATGCCCTGGTGTCCTCTCTGCTCTCTCCTCTTGTGCCGTCTTTCGCAGGTCGTTGCGTCGGATGTACGATACGTTTGGGGAGCGCCTGGCGGGGCGACGCACTCTATCGATGTCGCTTGCGTACAGTTCTACTGTCGCGATGAGGCAGCGCATCATAGAAGTGCTTTTCTTCAAATGTTCTATGTGCGGACAAGCCAGCAAAGATTGCCGTCGTGATGGGGTTGACCGCGGTGATGAGGTCTTCGCGGATGTCTTGGGTATTCTTCGACAGTTACAGGTATCGCGATGATGTCAGTCCAACGGAAAACGGCTGTCGTTCGTCCCACCTTCGTATCGTCCATGGTAGACGCCTATCTTCGCATAGCACTGCTGTCACGTCGTGGTAGTAGCTGGTGTTGAGGTGGCCGAGAGAATGGGGCGTGTGCACCGCGGGGGTCAACAAGACTCGCTCTTCGTGGACGTGAGAATCAGGATGCGAGCGCCACAACAACGGCAGCTGCGCGTTTGGTTCTCTATGCATCATACTTTTCTATGCGCACATTACAAAGACAGTGATGTCAGAGGTTGAAGACTGCCCCTAGAGTTTGTGCGCTTGCAGTACCCATGCAAACATGAGAAAGCTCTATCTTCCCACTACAGTCAGAGTTGCAATATGGCGTATGGTACCAGTCTTGCGCTCTCCAGATAAGCATAGTATAGCGCTGGTGTTTCGCTGTTATACAAATGTTGAAGGATCTCAAGTGCCGCTAGCTGACGTAGCTTCTTTACCAAACGCCATCCGAGAGACTTGTACGAAGCTGCAGCTTGGATGGACAGGCCATATCCGAGACTGAGATACGCAGGACCTTTTGTAAGGGAAACGTATGTCGGGTTGCAGATTGCAATGCCAACATGGAGGTTATGCCTCGCAGGCCCCCTTCCAGAAGGTCCATCACAGCATCCCCAATGAGCGAAAACGACCGTGCCTGAGGATAATGTGAGACGATGAAGTGCTCGCTGACGGCTTTCTCATTGGTCACGCAAGGTGCCTACATTGAGACCCTTGTCGTCGCTCCGTTCATCTCACGCCCCCGCGATGCTGCTGGAATGATTGTTGCCAAAATCATCTATCAGACTCTCCGAAATAGAGATTCAGTGGCTATATATACCTACAAGAATTGCAGTTCTTTCGGTGGTGGTACGACCCTGTGCGACATGAGTTCGTGTTATTGGACTCATGGTTGGGGTTCGTACCACAGGCTGACAACAAACAGTTTTATCAGGAGTTCGATTCTCCATTGAAGGAGTAATGACTACCATTAAGGTAGTCAGGTTTTTTTTGCCTTTCTTTTCGTCGCCCACTCGGCACACATCACCTAGAGAAAGCATACCCAAACAGCGGAGTCTCCCGCACAAGAGTAAGGATTTGCAGGTCATCTCTTCCGCATGCACGTCTGCTTGTCAACCTTTTTAAAAGAACCAAGCTGGTATGTGGTGCAGGCATAGATCGCATGGCTATAAGTGGGCTTCTCAGCATAACCACAATTCGGACTGCTCAGCAACCGCTATAGAAGAGATGCCAGTATGGTTATGATACTTTAACGCCTACTTGTTGGCGACAAAATCTCTGCAATGCGTTCACCACGGAGGCATTGTATGCGAAAGCGTGCAACAAAGCAAATATTTCAACTGGCTTGCGTGGTTGCCGAAAGGGCTATATCTGTTAGCAAAGTCTGGACGACCATCATTATGGAATGCCAACGCTGTAATGTAACAGCCGAAGATGAGTTGTACACAAACGCCTCTTGTTGCCAGGCTCCGGGGAGAGTCTGGCTATGAAATGCTCTCTCCAAGATGCGGGTCCTCAAAGATGATGCTCCATTTCATCTATCCATATCGCTTGTCAGCTAGCAAGCATCGCTGGGGATGGTGGGACCCAGCGCCAAACTACAGACATCAGTGCGACTTACGCATTGGTGTCAACACAGTATCCGGAGTCAGCATACTGCCATCATGTGACACCAGTCACGAATCGTGTGCGAACCTATCCATTATTCGCGACATCTCAGATGCACTCCGCTTGCTTCTGCTGGATAACAAAGCTTCACTATGTCTACAAGGTTCCGAATGCTTCCGGTATGTACTGCTCCGATTTCAAGATCCTTTGTTGGCATTCAATGCATCGTTGCGTGCTTTCATTGGGAAGTTCGACAATATGCAAAGATACCCGCTAGCGACACCTGAGGTAAACAGCTATGTCAGGGGTTGGCTGGTTAGCGGTACTCTGGGAGGACGCGTGCTCGCCAAATGCGCTGGCTGCAAACTCTTACAAGGCCGCTACCGGTTGTTCAACATCGTGGGAACATGTCACGACAGATTTCTATGATTAATGTGCGTCTTGCATGCATCATTTTAACGGCCTTACCAGTAGGTCTCTCATCAGTTCTATTGGACCGACGCATATCATGCAGTTCCAGGGTGAGTAATGCTCTCCCTTTGAAGCGCTGTTGCGCGATATCAGCCATGGTACAACACCAATGAATCTCACAAGAGGCACGTGCGTTCAAAACGGATAACCCGTCAGCTCCTTGTTGAGGATAGTACGATTTGCAATTCGTCGAAGTCTCTAAGATCAACATTCGGCCTTGTCGATATGCGTTCTTGCTTGAGCGCCGACAGAATCTGGCTTGGCCGATATCACAATCCCAATACGCAATTCCAAGATGATATTCTCTTCCGATGCATGCATCATCTATACTATACAGTTCCGAAGATACAGCTCAGCAAGATCGGACCCTAGCCATCGAATCACCATTATGAACAAACACTGGCTATTAAAAGGAACGCCTCACCGCATGTCAGGGAGTCTCGAAGCCGAGGACTACGAAGATAGGGTCAAGCGATGCTACGGATCGCTATTCCCCACCTTCAGTATCTGTGAGCCCTGGCAAAAACAAGCACGCGACGACTTCGATTCGAGTTGGACAAAGTGTATCAAGTCACCGCCGCGGGCGCTGCCCTCATTGAATCTCCATCTCATGTCGGTCTAGGTACCGGCCGAAGTATGGAACACGATTGCGAGTCCCAAGCCTCTGCAAGTTCCAAACATGCTTGCTTAACGTTACCGTCATAATGTCAGCGAGATTCAGTCCGCGTTGCGAGAGGGATAATCGCCACGGGTCTTGAATGTGGGCGACAGACTGCGGACACCAGATGCTATCCTTCAACCACGTCGAGCAACGCTGCGCATGAGAATAATTGCAAGCCACGTCAGAAGATATGCGACTTATATGCAAGCTCGCCTCTGCAGTCGCAGGCTTGCGTATCGTGGTCAGCCATGTACATGGTCTCGAATGTTGCATATGTTGCAAACCATTGAAGTCAAGCTCTGGGGATCTGTCCGACCCAGCAAGCAAGATTCGATGTCTTAACGAAACTCTACCCTATCAGCAGGCCCTGACCTCCTCGTCGCCATAGACCACATGAGGGAGTCTCTGCACTCTTTACCGCCGCCTCGCCCCGCGTTATCCCTGCACAGACACGTTCCCCTTCGCGCCTCCAAAATCAACAAAGGCTCACCAGGCAACCTCCATATCCTTTGGCTATATATACACTCTAATTCATCAAACTTTCGCCTAGGCCCCTGGGCGGAGGGGTACGGCGGCGGGGTGGCGGTCGGCAGCCACCGAAGTATCTTTAAACAGTGCTAACAAGTGCATCATCTAGGATGCACATCCCCTTCGGGGCTGGGTTCGAGTCCCAGGCGGGTTGAAGTCCCATGGTTGAAAGCAATACCATCTTTTTTGCTGTTTTCTTCGGCACTCTATCAAACCGTATGTCTCTAGATAAGATGCATAGGCATTCGCATTTGCATTTTCTCTATCCGAGAGATCTAAACAGGGCATCACGCTGGTGCAGAGGTACCAAGGTAGGTGTACGCCTTTGTGCTTGCGTAGAATTCTTTCCATGCTTTTGTATGGAAGCAGGCCCGCTGTAGCACCCCCGCACGCCTCAGTTGTTTCCGCCACTGCCGCGCAGTCATCAGTGCAGGTCATGTGTCCAGACTCTCCCCTTCTGCTACAACGGGTTGGCCCAGGAAGAGATGTAGCTGGGCCGGCTACGTTGCTTGGGTGCAAGCCACGTTTGTGACGATCACCCTCTCGTGAGCTCTAGATGATACATGAAGCAATTTGGCTTTGATGCAACATGCTAACTTTAGAGTTCAAGATTGGGTGGCTGTATGCCGCGACGAACCAGCAGGTTGTGATCCTCCAAGTGCGGTATTGATATCTTGCAATCCGCTCACTTCGGACAACACTACTGCCATATGATAATTGACGTCTTAAAAGTGTCACACGACTCGAGGTCGCGATACCTGCCTTTTTAGGCTCAGCAGCGTCACGTCTATATCTCGTCGGCACTGTAGCTGCTCCAGCAGACCGCGGATGTCTCATAGATTGCAAGATATGAATGCACAAACATCACGTAAGGCTCAGGATACACGATAACGGCACGTACACCTCACATTCCTCAAACCCGGCTATGTACATATGCTTGCAAAGGTAGGATTGGCCTCTCCTTGTTATACATGAACTAGTCTTGCTTCGTTCTCCCGTCGCCCAGTACCAACAGGGCGGGCCCGAATGTGCTGCCCTTAAGCCAGTGAAAAGAGAAAGCACGAGGTAGGGTCAGGGTGCTTGCCGCTGGATGACAGAGGGCTTCCTGGTACCTATCGGTCAGGCCTTGCGGACCACGCCTGCGGCCGCCACTCCTCATTCGTAAGTAGCGAAGATCCTCCCATGTTTTCCGCTATGTAGTGTCGAATGCTGGTTGTCGAGTTGAGCTTGTGATCGAGGAGCACAAAGTTCACGTACTTCTGCGCGCCATCACCACGGTGCGTGTCAGCGACTTTTCCATAAGCAAAGTATCCATCTTCTGTGGGAGCGATACCCAGCTGCTCTTGGAGCTTCTTGCGAACGGTGGTAATTTTCTCGAGCTTGTCAACCTGCCCTACAAGTTTTTCGTAATTGTCCGATGCGAATGCCAACCAGGCTTCCTGTTATAGAGAGTCAGTAAGTCGTTATTCTTTCCGCAGCAAGTACTGGAGGATTCAGGGATCTCAATCCTCAAAGGTACATACAGATTCGTCCCAAGCATCTTGTATACGAGTCTGGTTGTGCAAGCTACGTCCACACGTCTCGAGGAAGGCACGCTCATCATCCAGGTATTTGCCGTTATCGTATTGGGCCAGAGTTTTGACCTGGATATCGTCGCAGAGTCGCATCATCTCCTTCTCCTTGCGCTTCATGGTTTCCCATCGTTTTCGTATAGCTTCATTCGTCTCGTTCTGCGACATCTCAATGGAGGTTGGTATGACGATCGTTTGCGGGGGTCGGTTGAGTTGTCTTTGTCGATTCAATGATGGGAGGAAACGCGATCGAAAGACTGGGAAGGTGTTAGTGATTTATCTATAGGAGATTCTATACTGCGAAAGTTGCTCCTGGCAATTGCAGCCATTTTGTCGGACGCTTCTTGGATTCACAATGGCGCCGGGTTGAGGGAAGAGGAGTCGGAACGAGGCGGAGCTAATTGATGACAATGAAAGCCCGTGAAAGCACGAGAGTATCTGCCTACGCAGTAGGAAGCGCGGCAACTGCTGAAACAGTCGCATAAGAGATGAGGTTGTGGTGATGGAGGCGTATGGGTATGCGGGATTGACGCAAGAGAAGAAGTCGAAGCCGACGATGTGGTCGAGAGCATGCTGATGTTCCTGTCGTATCTGAAACCAAGAGCTGTTCACGCGTCCTCTCTGAGTGCTATGTTGTGGAGATTTTGGGGACTTTGGGGATTTCGGAGATTTCTGAGTTATCAACAGTTTGACGCAGCTGACGCACCGACCCTGCCAAACCCAAATCACGACACCGTCCAGATACTCCTCGCCTCATCACGAAACAACGAAGCATTCTCAAATCCGCTGTGTCGCTAGCAAATCATTTCACGGTCAATTCCCTCAAGTCGATACCATCTTCGATGACCTCCCTCTACGGATCTGATCCATCTTTGCAACCTTGACTTCAGCGATTGAACAGCCCGTCTACGTACAGCGTCGTGTTCGCCACCGCGGTGGATATCGTGTTCTTCGACTGGGCGAGCTTGACTAGTGATGCATTCTCGCGAGCACGAAACGATCTTACGTATACAGAGGAGCAGAATTTCGATCGAAGCCTTAGTGGCATTGGAAAATACAACCCAATCGAGACGACTTTCAGGATGGTCTGTACCCTCTGTTTTCGTGAGATACACGAAGCATGCTGATCATATTGCTTTGTGAAGGTCGAGAAATGGCTTGGAACGGATGAATTCGGAAGACACAATCACGTAGAAGTGCCTCTGGGAGAAAACGAAAACATTTGGAAGCCTCTTCGCTATTTTGCGTATGATGGGAATGTTTTGCGCGTCCAAGTGAGTACCCTTTGGCTTTGTTATGATGATCTGCATAAGGACAGCAGGAGACGCCGGATCATCCCCTGACTTGTTATGTTGTCGCGTCTGCCGACTCGGCCAAGCCCGGCGCAATATATTTTACGACACGTTACATATGGTGTATGGTCACTTGGCGTATAAGAAAGGAAGCACACAATCCGATGTGTTTTGGAGATAGTGCGTTGTAACGTGGTCCATGCGATTCTTCCGGTGAGTCACCGAAGCTCCCTTACGCGCAGCATGGCGACCACAAGAACTGGCGAATATGTAGTACCAACATACTTCCACCTTCAACTTGCTCCTCTGAAGTCCAAATAAGGATCCAGCTAAACAAGGGCAGCAGGGCCGAATGACAACTGTCATGCATGCCGATCCGTGTGGTAACTCTCGGTTCGTCGGGGCAAATTTGCGGGCGACACTAAACCGGTTTCTCGACTAGCCCATCTGCCATTGGGTGCCCTCGCACACATGCCAACGCGACCCTCTTTACTCTCTCAACCTTAATCGCACTGCGCTGCGACCGACCGAAAGCGCCAATTGATAAAGCCCTATGATGCCCTTCGCGCCCCGCCGTCGTGATGTTCATCGCACCCGTGCCCTCCTCCATTACCGCCTAGGTCTCCCAAATGAACTCGTTCTCGACATCCTGGACAAAGCCCGTTACTGGGTCGAAGTCAAACACGTTAATGACCAGACCTCAATACTCCTTGACGAAGAGTTCTCCGACGATTTCTCCGCTGCGCTGCCCATGTTGAGGATAGTAATTGACAGGCCCGAAATCGCGCATCGCGAAACAAGCAAACTCCGAGAGATCGAGTTCTTAATCGTCAGTCACGACCAAGGTTGGACTACAGAAGATACGATTGGCACGTTCAACACCTCGTCTTGGTTTGAGGTTTCCATCGTGCGCCCACTTTCTCCGCAGGACCACATAATAAATAATATGGTCGCTGATAGCTTCGACGACCACGATTATCCAAAAAGCAACATCCACACCGTGATAGATGATATGTGCGGTAACGTTGGCTTTAGAAATGCGCTGCGCCCTTCTTCGACAACAGAGCCGCAGAGATTGCACTGCGATGAGATGCAGGCCATGACGTTCTTGCATGACGATCCTTCACGCCCCATGGGTATCGAAGGACAACATGCTTGGTACTTGCAAGGCAACGAGGTCGCAAGAGCTGTTTCAATCTTCGAAGGCGATTACATTCGCCGGTACCGCGTTGTCTGGGGTTGTAAGGATAATCCAACATGGGAAGGCAACGAAGGTGCTGGCCGTGGCGACGATTTCATCGATTCGCTGAAACATGGTGATTGGATCTGTGTGTGGGCGAGAGCCAAGGTGAGCCTATCTATGTGGACGTTGTTCGCATTGACTAATTCATGGATTAGAGACGAGGTTGGGAGAATCACGTCCATGGCATACGCGTCACTATGCGATACACGGTATAGCCCATTGCAATCCGCTCACCCAAACTACTTTGATGCGTTTGCATCAAGCGTTATTGTTCGCAATCTTCAGTGCATCTACCCACGGCAGTGCTTATGTTTGAGGTCATACTTACCAGAACATCTGTCTGTTTACAGCTTGGGTTCTCCCTGCATGCCTTCGTTGGAGGCATCAATCCCATGCGACAACGACTCCTCTTGTACCCCAGAAACGATAAAGTCATCATCGACCGTATCAATGCCAATCGGCGCTCCACGCACTTTGGCTCGAACTTTTGCGATATGTTCAGCCTTCAGACGGGCTCGGTCCTCAGCCATCGCTTTCTGCTTCTCCTTCTCGGCGCGGACAAAGGCAGCCTTTTCTTCAAGCTGGATTTGCTTGGCTACCTCGATTTGAGCTTTTCTTCCCTTGCGTGCTTTGGCTCGGGCCTTAGCTTCCTCAGCCCGCTTTTCTTCGGCCCTTTTACGCTCGTCGGCTCGCGCCTTCAAGCGAGAGAATGGCGTAGGCGTAAGCGAGATGTCAGAGTGGGTACATCGTGCGGCCACGTCCGATGTCTTCGGCGACGGTGCAGGTACGGCCGTGGTAGATTCCGTGGGCGCGTTTGTCGTCACTGGATGATGATTCACAGCGACCGGCGTTGTGAGTAATACTGGTGTGCGACCAGATCTTGACGCCTTCTCCAATGAGTTTTCATGGTTCCGCCGGCGAGTATCGATCTCCACGGAGTATTCGTGAGCAAGAATAGCACATCGAGCCTTCATTGGGGGATCGGTTGTATTTTCGTTCTCAAGATCCTCCCAGACCTTCACTAGGCTCTCAAGGTCAGCCACGCTCAAACATACCTCCGCCACCTGTCGCTTCTCGCGTAGAACTCTCCAGTGTTCGAGTCGTTGACGTGCGCGGGCGCGCATCGAGCTGTACCGTTCTTGCATCGTGAGCATAGGCTGTGTATGATATTGGAAGGCGGACACTTCGTCAACGATTTCGCTTTCATCCCTGGCCAGTGCAGCATCGTAGGCGGTCTTACGGACATCGTCATTCAACACGTCAAACGCCTCTTGAAGATCACTAAACGCCGTGGCATGCGCAGCACGTTCAGCCGCAGTTAGCTCAAGGGTCTTCTCGGGATGGTGTTTTAACGCCAGCGCTTTGTACGCTGCTAATATCACTTCTCGAGGCGCATTCGGGGCCAGCCCGAGTTTCGCATAGTGTGTCTGCGTCTTCATGTTGGGATATATGTTGTCTTCCCAGTTCTTCATATGGCGCAAACGTTCTATACCAGTATCGGAACAGCCTGGCAATACCCTTTTATACTCTTAACACTGCAAACAGCGCAGACATTGTGTGTTGACGACACATCAGACACAGCTATGTGCTCGCTACTCGAACATACGTCGACCAATGTCTCAGACACATCGTAGAAAAAGAAGAGACTGGAGAGAAACACACGATGTGCCGCAGAGACTGCCGACCGTAGTGCGTCGATGAAAAGCAAAACAGGACTGTGTTGTACGAAGCCTGGACCTTGCCCAACGACCCGGGTCGAACAGCGCTGCGAGCTCACTGCAACCCACTCACGCCTCATGCATTACCCGCCCCACCGAAGCACCGGTCGTCATGATTCTGGGCACACGAGGTGAGCCCGGGAATATTGCGCACTGCAATTCGACGCTTTTCTGCGGCGCGATTTAGGTAAAAGCGTGGAGGGCTTTGGCAATCGTATCAGAAATATGGCGCAATCAGACGCGATCGCCATTCCCATGGCTGCCAGAAGGCGATTCTTGCAGTGGGGTGCGCTGCCCACAAGCGCATGCCGGTGGGCATTTGTGTGGTTCTTATAGGGCGGCACACCATAGCCGCTCCTGCAGGGAGGAACGTCAATCCTCGACCCCCAAAAAGGCCGGCGCGAAGCTCAACAACGAACATACACCCAGACCTTGAGACTGACGATCAGAACACGACCGACAAAAGGAAAGACGCGATTGCGCGAGAACGCATGTTGCCGATGGAGAGTAATGTCGGAAACTTATCGTCAGCAAGCTTTTGGGCAGCCGACCTTCACCGACGGACATGCGAGTGGGAGTTCCTCTGGACATGATCTCTTCGACATCCTCGACGCCGCCAATCTCTATCACGATCACGAATATCATCCCGGTGGACAGCACTTACAACCGCTGCAAATTCCTACCCAAAATGATATCGCGCAAAATCAGCACTTTGCGTATGCATTGCACGCCAGCGGTGTGTCGGCTCCAGGTAAGCGCGACCCCTCTATTTATCTTCATTTCATCATATTCTATGTACTTCATCCTCAACGAGTTCTTTGTACCTCCCATTAGGCCCGTTTGCTCCCTGTGGACGTAATTCCCGTGTCTCTGAGTTGTCGGGACTAGATGACGTTTGTTCAGGATGGAATGGCGTGCTCTCGCTAGCTGCACGTGATCAATCGCGGCGACGGGACTTGCGACGACTGCATACCCGCCTAGGGAGGTGTGTATGCAAGTTGTGCACAGACGCCTGTTGTTGCATCGAGGGTTTCCATCGATCAAATACGCAGCGATCACCGCGTATTCTGTGTTGTTTTCTGTTCCCCGCATACCATGGTCACTAACATCATCTCGAGGCCTGCAATACACCTCGCCCACAATGCCGACCATGACCGGACACATCCCGCAACATTTCGAGCACGACTCTACACTTCAGATTGGCTTCGATGATCTCCAGGGCTTCTCCCCCGTTACACAGGGCTTTAGCATCAACGCCTATCGCACGCCATACCCCGACAGCAACGCGACATCCACATCTTCAGCCACATCACCCGACCCCACCCACGCAAGTCTCCTCAACGATCCAATTGTCGTCGAGGCGGAAGAAGATAAGCGAAAACGCAACCAAGCTGCATCCGCACGTTTCCGCCAGAAGAAAAAGCAGCGCGAGATGCAACTCATGGAGACCAGTCGCGAAATGCAAGACCGAACCAAGAAGCTCGAAGCTGAGAACGATGGGTTAAAGAAGGAGAACATGTTCTTGAAAAAGTTGCTTGTGGAGAAAGTGGATCATATGAGCGACGAGGATCGGGAGTTGCTGAAGAAGGCTGCCGAAGGTGCGCTCAGTGGTATTCTGACCAAGAAATGAGTATCATGTCTCACGAGGAGTGAATTTCAGCTCACGGATTTGGGAGAGATACAGACAAGGATATGTTAAGGCCTAGGAGTTTGCTATATTATACCTATGTTTTGCGCTGGCGTCAACGGGTCAGGATTAATTCAATCTCCCTTGGAATTTCTACATGCATACATGCGGGTCTGTTGTAACTGCATGTGTTCCAATATTGATATCCGTGCAAATCTGAACGACAGAACAATCTAACCCCGAACAGCGACGCGCATTGCAATCTGCTGAAGACAGGGTCCCATTTCAGAGGACGTGTTCACGGAGTGACGACAGTTCGCAAAGATTGAGCACATTGTGACCTTGAAGCTTAGGTTTGTAACTCGAAGGGGGGTGTGGCGTCCAATCCGGGGAAAGGTTGAAGGCTACCCACATGTTTGGGGGCTGAGTAAGATCAGCCGCACAACACCTCAGACCTTGCCGCCTGCGCACCTTCCTGTCTACACATCACTCCATGATGCAGAGAGATACAGGTCTCGGTTTTCGGGAGATCCACGAAAGCGAGAACGCATTTCTGGCTGCCGTTGAAGAGATTGAACGCGTCGCCCTCATCGAACGGCCCTTCCATATACCTATACGCCTCCGATTCATTACACCAAGCCCCGATAGCAAGACGGGCCACGACTACGTCATCACAGATGCCACTACACATCGAACTGGGAGCGTTTATATTACTGTCTCATATACGTGGCTGCACGAACAGTCTTCGGATGGCCTCGCAATCCCGGATTATCGAATCAAGGATCTCTCCGACAATGAAAATGTTCCACGACCACCGCGACGTCCGCCTATAGTTTTCCACAGAGCGATGCAATATGCGCGCACGCGAGGCTACACAAACGTATGGATCGACCAAGAGTGTATACACCAGGATGATCCGACAGATGTTGAGAGGCATCTGCAAGTTATGCATCGCATCTATTCCAACAGCAAAGTTACTATTGTCGTTCTAGCTACAAGCAGTGGTCGAATCGACTTGCCAACCATTGATCACTTTAAGTCGTTACTGGACTCTACCTCCTGCGAACCCACGAATCAATCTATTCAGCATATTGCCTTCCGAAAATGGTTTTGCAACGTGTCCGATGATAGATGGTTTTCTCGCACATGGGCTTTCCAAGAGAAGCTTAGCGCAGGGCACATAGAATTACTCCTCCCTATCATAGCTCATCTTCCTGAAGTATTGACTGTCTACAAAGATCTATGTATCGACATGGCAAGGATGTGGACCATCGCTGGATGGAGCTCTATCACTTGCGCGGTGTCAGTGGAGAAGCAGATAGAGATGACGAACCATATGAACAACAGCAGGTCGAGGCCAGCACCCAGGAGATTAATACTCGAAAGCATCGTTGACATCTACGAGCAGATGGAGCAGTGTGAGAATTCTGTGCTAGCAGACCGCCTTGCAATCCTGGCAAACATCTGCGATCTCCCATATAGGCTAGCATCGACAAAGCTGAATCATTCTCAATATAGTTATAGCACATGTCTGTTGGTTCTGATATTCGCGAACGTATGGCCGGATCGGGAGAAGCGACGAATGAGATATAAGGAGTTGTCAAATGACCTCATGGATGCACCGATTGGCATTCTATTGTCGTACTTGGCTTGGCAGGTCAGCATCGACGGTCACGACAGTGAAATCTGCACAGAGCGCTATGCATACGAATCATATATTGAGAGATACCATGGACACCGAGCAGATCCAAACAGAGTCAGGTCGCTATACAAGGCACAGCCTCGCACCGTGTCCCGGCGTGTGAGCCTCGAATCGATGAGCGGACGGTTTGCCTACGACAGCTGTCACCCTGATATAGCATATACGAATCTTACTGCGGCTGCTGTGGACCTCACTTTTGAAACCGGATCCACAGATGCCAGGCGTGAGGAGTATCTTACCTCTCCCCCTCTTTTTATGAGCGAGAGCGAATTAAGCCTTCGAGACGACAGTTCAATGCGCTATTTGATGCAAGAATGGAAACAGATTCGGTTTGAAAAACCAGGAAGCATGACCGCATGGGAGTTTTCGGACGACGACACGGCAGTTGAAAGAATGAGTACCTCATCCACGCCGCTGCTGCAATGAAGGATTCTTTGATGAGGAGTGCCTTAACGACTGCTGGCAAGACTACGTTTCCGACCGAAACAGAAGAAGTAAAACTCGAACAAGCTTTTTCAACGGGAACTTCTGTCGGGGTAACAACAGCCCTTGCCACGTCGAAACGCCGTGACGATAGAATTCAGTGGCCCAGGATAGTTCAGTTGATTGCTGGCTTGGCGCTGTCCAACTTGATATGCAAATATCACACGCATTGGTTTCGTAAACAAAGCAAAAGCAATTCCGAGCTCTATAGCTTTTCTTTCTTAGTATCTATCTCTATCAAGGCTTTCAAAACAAGCAGTACGACTATTCATGGAACCGAGATTGATAGGAAATCTGGATCTAAAAGCTTCTCAAGCTCAGAGATATACTTTGCATGCTTCTTGCGGCTCGGATCTTGCATGAAAGTCCCAGTCCCTTCTTTCGTCAGAAAAACACCAAGCTATCAGATTGATGCACTCGAGCGACGATATTCGACCATGCATCTGCTACGACCAAAAGCGGGAGCTTAGTGTTGAGCTCAGCGTTGGGTTATCTGACAACGTCGCTCTAGGCTTCTCCACAAGGTCGCACGCGTTTACCAAAACCTGGATTTGATGTAACAACACAAGATTGTAACCTTGCGGTGTCTTCTTGTAGGTGACTTTACCAGTATTATGACTTTTCTCAGATACCTAGTTGCCTTGCTTGTATTTCGAGAAGCAAAACTGGAGTAGTGAATAATATCTAGCGTGCTTCGTTGTCGAGGTAAGACGATGACCCACAATCTCATGGTCAATCTCAGCATCACAACCGAAGACTGTATATGGCGTGACTCTAGCAAGTTTACTTCTTAGTGATCGTTGTACAGGTAGTAAGTAAAAGACCGTGGCGTCTCGTCATCCATGAAACGTGCTGGGAGGAGTCGACAAAGTCAGTTTTCTTTGTAGATGAATTGGTAGATCGATAGCCTACCACGATCTAATAAACCATGAGTCTGACTTCAAGTGCTGCAGCGATTCGAAATCTTGCTTGTCGACGGCTCAGCCAAGATTCAAAAGTCTTGCCGCCATCGTCCAATTTTGAACAACCTTCAGGATCATAGCGATGGTCAATCTACAGGATTGATAGATGTTGTGCATGTCTTGTAGATGTCTTTCCATATCGGAGGGATTTCCTTGATCAGTGCACTCTTAATTTATCCAAATCCGCTGGATAATCTGAGATCGAGCAAACTGTACAACATGATAGAAGACGACTAAAGAGCTTCTGATAGGTCGAGAGGGCTTGTCTAAGTCGATACCGTCCCAAATGCGGTAAGCGGGCATCTGCATTTCGTCGAGAGACAGTTCATGTGTCCATCCGTAAGGCACCGTAATGCAATTGCTCAACGTGCTCCTCTCATAGTCATGAGTGTGCGTGAGGATGAAATCATACTTTAATCCACCTCACGGGTAGAGTTCTAGTAGAAGAAAACAGGATGGGCTTGGGTCATTGCTTTCTATCAGCGCAATGCACTCAACCTTTTCGACTACGACAAGAAGAGCTTCACTGCTTCCATGGATCTCTCGGAACGTAAATGCTCTGTCGTCTTGCATGATAGCGGGAGAAAGATAGAGTGAAAAAACCTCTTGAGGCGGAAGGTTGGACAAGCTCCTTGATGGGGCTTGCCACGCGGTGAACGAAAAAGCCCGAACTCTAAAACCCCAAATCCTCACCAAAATAAGCGAGCTGCAGCAGGATATAGTAATATGTACTCTCTCTCTCTCGCTGTATTATACAACAATACTAGTAGTATAATAGAAAAAAAGTAGTTAAAAAAATAAAAGAGACAATTCTCTATAGATCTGCTATTTTAGAATTTCACTTACTTTACTTTATTACAGTATTTTAAGCCTGTAAAAAGTGGAGGTTTTGGAGTTCGGGCTTTTCAATACACCGCGTGCTTGCTCAACCCTCCCGGTCTGCGCAGGTGGACAGTGTTAAGCGCCGTGGCGATAGGACGCTACACAGCCACCTGCGCCAACATCCATCTTTCATCCCGCGTCCAGTGATAGAGAATCCTCGCAGACCCTTTTCTAAAGCTGAGTATTATGTTTGAAGAAAGGATTGTGCAGGCTTCCTTTGCATTCGTGTGGTGCGTATCTAGACACTACTCGGACGGACGCAAACCCCGCATTTGTCCGTCTCTAGCCGTAATCGGCTAGCGTTGTTAGCATTGACCATTTGTCACCATTGGTCTTACGTGAGATTTCCCCTCGCTCTCGCTCTCGCGCGACAACGAGGCTGCTTACTTGCAGCAGCTGTTATCGCAATCTCCATCTTATCGTCGCTCGGCTTCGGTGCTTGACGCCTTTTCAGTTGACAATCATGGGGATGACCAAGCTCGCCCTGCTCGGTTCTGCCACTCAACGCGAGGCTATGATCCTCCAAACTCTATGCTACGAGGGCGAAAATGCCTGCATGGTAGTGTGCAACTCAGTATATATACGACAGTAGCATCATCATTCTTGCACATTATCATCATCATCACTCACATACAGCAAACACGTTCTGATCATACAGCTCACATATATCTTAATATCTCTCAGTGAGACTTCAACCTATAATTATTATCCTCTACACTATCTCAACTACACATCATTCCTCAAACCTTCCAAATGGCGGCCACAATGCGCGGATGGCAATTCAACTCCGGATCCGGACCAATGGAGAAGAACCTCTCAATCCCATCGTCTGGCATCCCAATTCCATCCATCAAGAAAGACGAAGTTCTCGTGGAGAGCCATGCGACAGCCCTCAACCCAATCGACTACAAGATTCTTGAACTTCCCGTCGTAGCGCGCTTGGTCTTCTCCGGTATCACACCAGGTCTAGACGTCTATGGTCGTGTTGCGAAAGTCGGTAGCAGTGTCACAAGCTTCAAGGAAGGCGATATAGTATACGGAGGCCTTGCTCCTGGAGGCAAACATGGCGCACTGGCAGAGTACCTTCCTGTACCACAGAATCTGTTAGCAAAAGTACCGCAAGGTCTGAAGGGCGACGATATCGTATCCATTGCGAGTGTGGCCATGACAGTATACGCCGCGCTGGAACCCTATGCTAAACCCGGCAATAAAGTCTTTATAAATGGCGGTTCCGGAGGTACTGGTACAAATGCGATACAACTCGCGAAGATACTCGGTTACCACGTCACTGTCTCCTGTTCCACGAAGAATATCGATTTAGTCAAGAGCTTGGGAGCAGATGAGGTGATAGATTATACGACAGGCCCGGTCGTCCAACAACTAAAAGACAACGGCACGATTTTCGACCTCGTTGTTGATAACGTCGGAGCACCAGCAGACTTATATCGGGTGTCGAGCGCGTTCCTACGACCAGAGGGCAAGTTCATCCAAGTAGGTATTGGCATGAACTTCAGCGCCGCGGTGCAATTTATCAGCAACAAATTGTCTAGTCTCCTCAGCTGGGGGAAGAGGGAGTACATTTTCGTCGCCGGTAATGCGAGCACTGCAACGTTTGAGCAGCTTGCGGCATATATGGAGCAAGGCAAGCTCCGTGCGATCATCGACTCGACTTGGGAGTTCTCCGAACTACCGAAAGCTTATGAGAAGCTGAAGACCGGCAGGGCGAAGGGCAAAGTTGTTGTGCATGTCAAAGATTATTGAGACACCTGGGGGCGTACGCACATAGATCTCATTTGAGCGGTTTTGTACTTTCTCGGTTTCAGTAGTTCAGCTGTGTTTTATAGACTTAATGAATAATATCAAGATCTTCTGTTTATCCAATTGGTCATTCCATACAGAGTGACTGCATACCGCATTGATCAGGGGGGACCCATTTCGAGTCTACAAAGCAACACATACTAATTTTGAGTCCATGAATATGTTATAGGTCATTTTCAAAATTGGAAGCACATTGCACAAGCCCTTGGGCGTTGCGCAAGGCCGATGTTCGGCTCCCATCTTGTACGGCTGCCTTACGCTAACCGGCGCTCACGCCTGATTCAAAGATGGGCTCGACATACACTGTTCAATGCAAGCAGAGAGTAATGAGATTGCTGGGTGGAAGCAATAAGGAGATGCTCCAGACCGGCAAGATGCGGCATGACGTTCGGCTTGGCAAAACAAAACGTTCGGAAGCTTTCCGAAATTCACGATCGTCAACTTTTCAACATGCGCGTCTTAACCAGAAGCATACAACCTCTCTCGGCAGCTTTTACTCTTCCAAAACATAGCAATCGCATTCAGATTTCGAGTGCAACTCTAGCGCCGACATGGACGCGGTCATTCCATGCATCGGCGAATCTGAGAGTCGTCGACCTTGCGTACCGGCTTCATGATGACTCTGGCAAGGCCGATGGAGATCCGATTGTAATTGTACACGGGTTGTTCGGAAGCAAGAGGAACAACCAGGGTGTTGGAAAGTAGGACTCTCCCCTGAGACCTTTTTTCTGGATTGTGACTAACACCACGCTTCCAGTGCACTTGCGCGCGTCCTCAAGCGGCCCGTATATGCCATCGATACACGAAACCACGGCGAATCCCCGCACGATAAGGTCCACAACTACACCGCACTCGCCGAAGACGTAGAAGCCTTCCTCGAGAAGCACGAGCTGAAGAATGCGACGCTCATAGGACACTCGATGGGAGCAAAGGCAGTCATGACCATGGCTCTGAGGAACCCAGACTGCTGCGCCAACATCATACCCGTGGACAATGCACCAGTCGATGCGGCCTTGTCGAGCGACTTCCCAAAGTACGCAGAAGGCATGCAGCATGTCGAGAGGTCGCAGCCTAAGAGTCAAAGAGAGGCCGATAAGCTTATGGAGCCTTACGCAAAGGACCTTCCAGTTCGTCAGTTCCTCTTGACTAACCTCATGAGAGGCGAACCGGGCGCACCCCTCAAGTTTCGCATACCTGTGAGCATTCTCACCAAGGCGCTCGACAATATGGCAGACTTCCCCTTCACCAACCCGGACGAGACGTCGTTCAGCAAGAGAGCGCTCTTCATTCGAGGCACCAAGAGCCACTATGTTAGCGACGAGACGCTTCCGATCATCGGTCGTTTCTTCCCAAGGTTTGAGTTGGTCGACATAGATTGCGGACACTGGGTCATTAGTGAGAAGCCTGAGGAGTTCATCAAAGGTATGCAGGCATATACTTTTCCTATCACGAACTCTGCTAACACCTCACAGCGGTTGTGGAGTTCTTGCAGGAGAAGGAATAGATACCCAAGCAGGATACAACAAAGGAAATATCATTTGCCATTGATCAAAAGACTAGCAAGGCGAATCGTGTTCCTCTATGTTGAGCAGTACAACACCCAGTACAAGAGAATAAGGGGGCGTGGTTTCGGAAACAAATTTCAATTATTAATGAGCGACAGGCACACCTACAGCTAACTTATATAGCACCACGCATCCCTCTGCGAACCTCTCTCGCCCTGCATTGCGCACCCTCTCACGATTTCCTCACGATCCACCGCCCGCCTGGTATTGCGTCTATAGAAAGCTATACGAAGTCACCTTGCCAGCAAAGCACTTAGTCTCTCCGGGAAGAACGTCAATGTAATTTCCAGGTCCAAAGCCATTGCAGACTGGGTTAACGAAGAAGCGGGCTGTTCCCCACATTAGCTTGCTGCCTAATCTCCACAAGAACGCTGTTACATACCTGTTCTAGTGAATCCGTTTGATTGTACCCTGAAGCTACCATACGGTGCTGTGTACTCATTGCTGAGACACTTGTCACCTTGGAAGAAGACAGTGTCCTCTAGCCATGGCTCTTCGCAGCCGGAACCCGCGTAGAAACGGATTATGCCGATGCCGGGTGACTGGCGCTCTACAATGGTGGAGGGGTTGGGGAGAGCATTTGCGCTCGTGGCCGCAAGGGCGGCAATAAGACCGAGGATGTTTGTGAGCTGCATCGTGAATGCTGGTCGAGGATGAGATTTTCAAGAGATCGATGCGGGACTGGAGTGGTGAAGAGGGAAGATGAGGAGACATGTGAGGTATTGAGTCTGCTCTTTATACATATTTGGTGCTGGTTTAAAGTCGAACACAGTTTCTGGGCACTACGTTAGTGGTATAGTATCTGGTAAGACCTAGGTCAACTCCAGCTCTCCGTCAGTCGGCCCACTCCGCCACCAACTATCAGCATTGAGGTCATACACTTCCAAGCCGCTTCTTAGAGTCTTGTGAGGTCTATTGACAACCCACGAGCCTCGAGTCTATGCCTCGCTAAGTGAAGGGTGGGTCGGGACATGCAGGTATCCCACGACGTAGAACGAGATGCGATCTAGCATCCACATGCAGTGTCTTGTACGCGACAATGGTATTAGGTGGATCACTCGTATTCCAAGACCAATGCTTTCTACCAACGAAACCTTGGTTCTTGCGCTTATGTTGGTGGATGATGGAAGGAAGGGTCATTCGCACATATGACGGAAGACTGACTCGCGGTTACCTTGGCCTACAGCACTCGCACTTCTACCCCAGTCTCCATATGCTGGTTTTCAATCGCCCGAACTGGTTATGAAAACTTCAGCCTGGAAATGATACCTCCATGCAGCATCCATCTGGCTTCATTTGGTACATGAGTTACATAGACATCATCACCACAACCACTCTTGATTCTACGCAGCACTTGCGTGCATCTGTCATACACCTGGCTATGTATAAGCTGACATGGATAAATCTGAGCTCATTGGTATACAGACCTACCTGTGCACGTGGCTGCTCACCGGAATTACAGCCAGTGAACCAACTCAGTTCCTATCGCCGCATCTACACCAACAATGGTCATCGTCCCAACAAACCCCACGATGGAAGGATTACTGAACCAGTGCCAACAGTAGAAAGACTTTCGCTACCAGAACGTGGCAACGACAATGTGGGTGAACATCGAGCTGAAAACGCGGGCCGCAGTCGCTTAAGCAAGATGCATGCATGTCCACGGCCCATCGCGCTGACACCGCGTGGGATGTATAGTTTCCGCGACCTTCCGCTCCTAGTCTAGATCAAGCTGTGATTTGTCGGAGTCAAGACTGGTGAGCATACAGGTTGCAGGAGGCTTATTGAGCTCGCTTTCTGGACCTTGCGATTGGAAAGCAGCGTCGGCCCGATACTCGATTGAAAGATAACCATCAAAGAATGTCGACACATAGATGCAGAGTATGTGTACAGTGGCACGTATACCCTATGATTGGACTAGTGGGTTCGCATGCGAAGAGGTGTGCGTGGTGAACACGACTATGATACATCCGAGTGGAGATCGAAACTTCTCGTTCTTCATACGATTCCAACACCCTCGACTCTGCCCGCATCACTCGATGACCTTGTATCTTGATAATATCTCGCTCTTTCGTTGCTTCTCCCTTCTCCCGAACCTTCACCTAATGGCCTCATTTCTGTAGGTTCATCTGGACCGGAAACAGCACTGAAGCTTGGTGTTCTAGAGTTTACAGCAGGGCTCCCTTGGAACTTTGGATCATGCATAGCTTGCACGTAATCCTGCACTTTCTTTCCCGGCATGGCACCGTCGCGTACGTATGATGTTAAGCCAAGAATGACGCAGACAAGGGCGAATGCATTAGCGAGAGCATAAGGGACGAATAAGCCATAGGCCTTATAGTTGTAGCGGTTTACGTCGGTGGTAAGCTTAATGGTCGTGTTTGCCATGTCCCTAGACGAATCAGTATCTGCACTGCTTGGAGAATGGCGTTCTACTTACGTTAGTAGGCGGTTGTGCATCATGCTGACTGTCAGATTGGAGCTCAACTCTTCTATCAGGATATCTAGCGTCCGATTTCTCGCCATGGCTTTGTCCTTCAGTCGCTGGTCACTCAAATCGAATGCTGTCGACATGTTTTGATCTTTGTACAATTCTTTCTCTTCGTCAAACTCGAAGTATGCATCAAAGTCCACGGAACCCAGCAAACTGGTGTGCTGAATGGGCGAATCGATGATACCAAACTGAGCTGTTGCTTGTTGCTCATCTTTAATACTCGTATCATCCATCCATGCAAGCTTCCCAACAAGTTGATCGCACACAGTCCACATGAATGCTGTATATGCGTGTTGGGTCATGTTTGATATCTCGTTCGGCTTCTCATTCGGGAAAGGAATCGTTTCGCCGACTTCGTATTCGACTGATACATTCTGGAGGCCATGATATTGCGAGATTTCCAGATTGTAGGATGCGTTGTGCGGGCGACAGATCTGATAATGACGTGTCTTGACTCGCTCGCCCTGGCCGTTGATTTCAGGTCGCAGAAATGTCATCCAGAGTTCGTTCATCGGTGTTGAAGGTATCTGTCGACGAGGATGCGACACTGCTGTAAGACTCCCAGTGCTGTTGTAGGTAGGAACGAAGCTGAAATATGCACTAGCCGTTTCATTTAGTGTACCATGTATGGCATTCATCTCCTCTTTCAAAAGACCGTCTATGGCATATCTTTCCGTATCGTTGGCATCCCCACACTTGATGACAGGAGCGTAGAAGTTGATGGAATAGGCTAAATTGTTGAAAGGCAGATCTAGTGGCAGTATCTCGCCGAGAGACGACGTGGCAGTAGCCAACAGATTCATGACGGTCCTCGGTCCAGTGAAGATTCGATTCACATCGTTTTCGTATTGTTTTGTTCCGCGTATAGAAGGTGGCGAATAGGTAAACAAATGCGCTGCGCTTACATTTGCGATGGAGGGGTGCGGCATAGCTGCATTGATGTGTTCAACTTGGGTGCTTTCGAATATGTACAAAGTCGCAGGCGTAAAGAATGGCGGTATCAATAGACCCCTGGATACATGTTAGAGGAAGCTCAGCAGGTAGAGCGAGCTACTTACCATGCGAGGAAAGCGATTGTTGACCCTACCTTTAGCCTCTTCCACATTTCGAAGTTGAGAAAAGACAATACCGATGTTTCAGCTCCAAAAGCCGAATTTAGGACTTCGAAAGTCATGTCCTTCTTCATGAGGGTCCTCCAAAGCCACTGAGTGTACGCAGTCCACACGCTTGCCCCCAGGCATATCTGAGCGAGGAAGGCAAAGCCAGTGCCAAATCTGATGCCATCAGCTAACTGCAGGACATTTGTGATAACACTATACTACCTTGTTTTCTCCTCTTGCTGGTCGGCTTTGCCAACTACCTGGTCTTTGAGTCTCGGGTAAAAGATGCAATGCGCCATGCTCATTGCTAAGCCAACAAGGAAAAACAGAACCATGAGAAGTGGAGTTTTCCATGTATGAATGCGACGCGCTTCCCAATTAGAAAATCTCCGTGGACCATGATGTTCTGCTACTGATCTGGTTGCTGGCGATGACAGCGGGTTTGGGATTAGACGCGCATTGGATCGCGTGGAAAGATTATCATCGTGGACCTCTGGCCTCTCCATTAAACTGGCTTCAACTTGTCTAGGGCTCTCCATGATAATGTTGTATCAAACTGTTCCTCCGACCCAGGCAGACACACTGAACTGATCGTTGTCAAGAATCACGTAAAATCTCGATCTTAGCCTGCTACCTCCAGTCACAGGGAGAGTGTCGCATGGAATCAAAATAAAGCAAAAGCAGAGTGTATGATATGGTCGAGTGGCGGCTGTCCCTCTGCCAAATATTAAACATTGTTGGGGAGTCTCCCCACCATGGGAACACCGGTGAGGGCTGCCGTGTGCAAACAAAGTAGGAGCGAGGCTGAGTCGAAAGAGTAAGACGATGACACCCTTGTGAGTAGATGCCTGCTTGCATGTGCCTAGCCTCAGGACATAGCAATAGAGTTAGCTGCAGGAACACTGACCTGGCGTTCGTGAAAGTTCGGAAGTCATATCGAGATACGATCATTGTAACGGTGCTAAGAGGCTGTGGTTCTAGTGACGATGCTTATCTGGGTCGGCTTCCACGGTAAGGTGCAGTAAATGTGAGAACCTCATGCCGACTTTATCTAGCAGGTAAACATAGGATCGAATTCCATCGGCACAGTCTTGAGCAGTATCGTGCCATATTCGTGGGGAGTTCGTGCCTGTCAACCATCGAGGCCTAACGGCGAGGGGTACCTGCAGCAAGGGTTAGCGATGACGCTCAGCCACCCTCAGGTGAGGGAAGAGAGCAGCTCCTACATCAATTTGGGGCACAAAATATATTGCGACGGGGCGAAGTACCGAAGACCACTAGGATGGTCTCGTGTCACAGTGAGCGTCCAATTATCAAGCTTCCCGATGCAACGTGAGACTTCTTAGTGATGTTGATTGGACGAAGAGAATATGAGACATGAGATGACCCGTCTTCAATGCGATAGATGGTTGTTGTTGGTAAGTAATGTTCATACGCCCGGCTCTACTGTGTAGTGTTTTCTGGCGCGACGAAGGGCCGAAGTGGTTCCTTTGGGGGCCGGTAGAGGCACGGTTCGTGTTCTACAGTCCGTGCGTATGTAGCCCCCTACAGTTCGCTCATCCGCTCACCTTCAAAACACAGTGTTCACGTATGTCAAACGTTTTTCCTGAGACAGATGTTGAATTGTCTATTCTAGAGCTCTCTACTGTTTAAAAGAGTGTCTTAGCTTCTCATAGCCCTTGCCACGACAGTGAGAATACCAACGTGTATTCTATAGTTCTGACCTCAACACGACCGCTGGAATTGAACCGAGCGCTCAAGAGGCTTTCAAATCAGCCTTCATTCAGGCTTAGGAGCCTTTCCGATGTCAGGGTAAGTGGCAGCTTGACCGTCAACAAGCTCTAAATACCACCATGCTCCAGTTGCCGCGTTCCCGCCATTCCATATTTCACACTTGGTGTTATCCGCAGTCTGGTAAGAGCTTGTGAGAAGTTTCATGTCTTTGTTACCCTAGAGAGAGATTAGAAATACATGTCATGCATTACTTTTAGTAGTAGCATATTCGAGCTTACCGCTGACAGAATCCTAAAATGCTTGTTAACATACTACGACAAAGGCGCTTTGAAGTATGCGTAGGAGCGAAACGAAGGTTATACTGACCAGTAGGTGCCAGTACCATTTCTGGTTGGTACGACATTCCAGTGAGTACGTTGTAATGCGAGCGAGTCGCGAGTTACAGTCGTTGGTCCCGCCTTGCAGTTGTCTACAACAAAGTTAGGACTAGTGCTAGCGACTGCTTCTACTTTGTAAGAATCTGGTGTACCGGGAGCTGTTAGGTGGAGTCCTGTTTCGACGTTGATGATCATGAACTCATCCTTCCCAGACGTTCCAGAGCCCACGTGAACAAATTGCCAGTGACTGAACTTATCATTGGCAGAGCTGTTAGGGTGTCATGTTAGCCGTGGCAACTATAGAAGAAGAGAGCTAAAGTTGCATGACGTACTGTAAAATGACATTAGCCTTCTCAGCTTTGTCACCGCTCTTCAGTTGTACTGCGGCTTTGCGAACATTGTGGTTCTCAATACGATAAATGCTTGGTCCGACCCAGGAAGACATGATAGTAGCTAGGTAGTATGTTGTGATGTTGAAGATAGAAAGGTATGTGTATGACAAGTTTATCAAACTCGATGCATTCAAGTGAAGCTTTATAGTTCTTGTAACCGTTTCGCATCCGTCGCGCACGCACAAGATACAACCCTACTTGCTGAAGGTATGTACCATTACGTATATCTACTTCGCTTAGGTAGGATATAGACTGCCCATTTCACTCTTTGCGCTTAGCTCTCGCGATGTCTCTTTGCATGTGCGTGGTCTGTAAGTCTGTTCGCACAAAAAGCATCGAAAGACTCATTTATGCGAGAAATTCAATAACAACCTTAGGAGAATTTTTACACTTAGGGTGACTTTGTTAAGCAGAGAGTATAGAGATGTAGCCCTCTACGGTCGATGTTTTAATCATGATATTCCTTGCAAACAAGCCAGGGATTCAACACAAAGCCGTGGAGGAAATGCTGGAAGGTGGAAGTGAGGATACGGAACTGACGGCTAGCAGCATGATGTACGCATGAGAACAACATACATATTCGACGCATCCATCGATGTCTGCTCTACATGAACATCTGATGAAGCTGGATACTGTAAGAGGCTACGCCGGTGAGTCGTACGACAGACGCCAGGAAGGGAGGAACCTTTCTCCGTACACTCTTAGCGCAAGTAGCGTACAAACGCTTTGCGCTATAAGAAGAGAAAAGTACTATTACTTCTTTCTTTCTCTATCTTTCTTCTTCTGTATATAGGACAAATGCATACTCGTTAGCAGGCCTCTTTCCGCCCATAACAGATACGAGTAAAAGACCGCTTAGTAGACTGCATAAATGACCTAGGCCTGGCTTCAGTCACCCGAAAGACGTATCAAGGTGGATTACAGCAACCACCATGCCACCTGCATGGCACTCGTACTCAGTACTGGATGTAGACAATGGGCACCGTCTGGGCAACATGCAACAAGGCGCAGATCTCCGTGCAGGTGTGAGTCCACAAATCTTTCATCGTATTTGCACATAGAGTCTCCACTGTACTGTGAGCAAACTTATGCAGGTTGAAGGTGTGTGGAGTGCGGGGCGGGGTTACCCGCGCTCCCGATGTATTATATCCCTGCATGAATGCCCCACCTGTATACAATAGTCCGATCTCTAATACGCTTTTAACTTGTTAGTATGAACTGGATGTAGCCACAGTAATAGCGATAGACACAGAATTGGTACGATTAAAAAGCTGGCAACGGCTTGGCCTGCAGCGTGCTTTCCACTTTTACAAGTCGCTACGAGCCGATGATTGAGGGCTTATAGCAATCGACAGCTATAGCTACGTACGTTCTTTATTGTAATACAAGACGTTGCGTAAGAGAAAGAACAATAGGTACAGGCGGTGAGAGAATACAGGTAAGCCCGGTGCGGACTGTAACCCCAGGAAAGAGGGGTGCAGGCTCTATAACCGTTGAACATGACAACGCCAGACACATGCACTGAATATCTGCTTGCATCGACACTATGACTCTGTCAGACGATCTGTAGCGTCTTGAAAAGAATCCGGCGACGAAGAGAAACATTCCGCGAAACTGTTGGTGTGTACGATCGGAGAGCTTCTCAGCGGGGCGGCCGGTCGGCGTAGGCACGTTGCTGCACATGTAAAAGCAGTCTCGCATGAGACGCCTCTCATCTTGGATTCCGACTGGCAGCAGGGAAAGTTTTAAGCTACGCTTAGATTGAGACCCATGTATAGCTACAACAGACGGATATACAATCTTGGATGTTGGAGTATCATCTCTGCTGTTTTGCGGATCGAGCATGCAGTGCCAACTTCGCTGTGCAGCCCGCGCATTGATCGGTGAGTGGAATGAGTCTCGACATGCAGACCATAGTCGGTTTACTGGTAATGGATGCTGCCGGCATCCCCCATCGTGCGAATCATCGCAGTGCGCCGGTCGTGTCCCACAACACTGCTTATATGCATAACGTCGAGCCGTAGCTTACTAACACCCGTGAGTTACGAGTGGTTCTCCTTCTCCTTCTTCCTCTTCTTCTTCTTCCAAATACTGCTTCAGCCGGCGGCGTGCTGTTACAAACATCCGAGCAATAGCTTTACCAAAAGATTCCTATCGACTGGTTTGGCAATGTATCCCGTCATGCCTTTAGCAATGTAAGATTCGGCCTGTCCCTTGAGCGCATTTGCTGTCATAGCTATGATTGGCACTTGTAGCCCTTTCGCTCGAATGTCTTTGGTAGCGCTGAGACCATCTTGGATAGGCATGTTGACGTCCATCAAAATCAGGTCGTATCCTGGTCCTTCTATAGCTTTAGTGACTGCTTCTTTACCAT
This sequence comes from Alternaria postmessia, assembly GCF_024291825.1. Lineage (NCBI taxonomy): Eukaryota > Fungi > Ascomycota > Dothideomycetes > Pleosporales > Pleosporaceae > Alternaria > Alternaria postmessia. The sequence goes on along the minus strand of NW_026260080.1, from coordinate 196,300 downwards.
CCGGTGCCGTATCTACATTCTCAAACCCCAGACCTGCAAGCATCCGTGTCATGACCTTCCGATTGATAACATTGTCTTCCGCAAGTAAAAGACGTTTGTCGGCAGCCACCGTCCTTAGTGTTTCCATGGGGTCGACCACTGCGGGTGATGGGATCTTTAATCCGGCCATACCTTCTTGGAGAACTTCGAGAGCCTTTAGCTGTTTACATTTCTTAAGCTTGGCAGTGAACCAGAATACACTGCCAGGACCTTCGGGATTAGGATGAAAGCCAATGTTCCCGCCCATGAGTTCTGCCAAAGATTTGCAGATACTCAGACCTAGTCCTGTGCTTTTGTATCTCTTAGTGGCGGAGTTGTCAATTTGCGTGAACGGGGTGAATAAAGATTGTGAACCGCTTGCTGGTACACCAATACCAGAGTCTATCACTTCGGTCAGGATAGTGGCATAGTCCTCGTCTTCGTTTTGCAAGCGAGCTACAATGCGTACGTAGCCTTTCTCGGTAAATTTGGTTGCATTCGACAAAAGGTTCTGGATTATTTGCCGATAACGCAAAGAGTCTCCTTCGGCGGAGCTTGGTAGGTTGTCGTCCAATTCGATCTCCAATTCGACGTCAGGGCTGTGACAGGTCTGATGTGCTCGAAACACGGATTGAATAACATCTTTCACGCTTATAATGTCGTTGCTGATGGAGAAGCTACCCGAAGCGAGCTTGCTGAAATCCAAAAAGTCGTCGATCAATTGTAAAAGCACGTCACCCGACTCTTGGATGATCCGTGTGAGCTCTAGTTGATTATTGTCCAGCCTTGTATCAAGAAGCAACGTCAATGCAGACAGCATACCGTGCATGGGTGTGCGGATCTCATGACTCATGTTGGCCAAGAATTCAGATTTGAGCTTCGATGCTTCTTCATAGGCGGCAATAAGACTGTTCTCTGCTTTTCTTCTCTCCGTCAGGTCCCTTGTGACCTTGGAGAATCCGAGCAGAACGTTGTCCTTGTATACTGGGGTGATGACCACGTTTGCCCAAAACTTTGAGCCATCCTTGCGAAGACGCCAGCCTTCATCTTCACATCGTCCGTCGCGGAGGGCATCTCGTAGTTCTCTTGATGGTTTATCGTTGTCGCGGTCTTCCTGGGAATAGAAGGTTGAGAAGTGTCTGCCAATAATTTCGGAAGGTGTATATCCCTTGAAGCCCTGGGCTCCTGCATTCCATGTTGCCACATGGCCAGTCGGGTCTAGCATAAAAATGGCGTAGTCCTTGATAGTGGCTACCAACAACTGAAATGTCTCATTGTGATAGGAGCGTTCTCTGAGCTCAAGCTGCCGCTTGTGCTCCTCCGTGATGTCGAGAAACTCCATTTGAATGCAACGTAGTGTTCCTTGACGCAAAATTGGGACCGCTCGTAAGTTCCAGGCACAACCCGTGTTTGTCACAACCGTTGTCTGCTGGAGCTTGCCAGTTCGACATGCGGTCCTCACAAGTTCACGAGCTGGAGCGAATGCTGGAATGGTAGAGTTGAGGTCCAAAATGTCGTCCGCATGTCTGCCGACAAGCTTGACGCGATCGTTTGTTTCTGAAACGGTCACATAACTTAGATATGTTAGTAAGTCACCAAACTTTCCGACATCGCTTATCTTAGGCTGTACTAACGAATCTGAGACATGGCGCACGAAGAGCGATGCATCTAGAATGACAGTCGGCGTTGGTGTGAACCTGATCAAGTCGTATGCAAGGCTGCCGGCAGTGTAGTCGTCGTGCGTTCTCAGGGACGGGAGATCGTCAAGCGCGGCAGGTGACAGCGGTGTTGGCAGCACTCTCATGGACGCGGCCATCACTCCGAGCCAGGTGAGCTAGACTGCACTAGGTTAACAGTGGAGACGTATGGTGTGTTCAAGAGAAATCGTACGAGTTTTGCATGGCGAGGAATTGAACGGCCGGGGTCAGACCAGGCTTTTGTGGCTCACGACTCTCTTACTATGCAATTCGTGTGACCTCCGCGGTAGCGGCAGACGAATCTAGAATCAGCGACAGTGTGACGTCACATTCAGCTCTCGCCCGATAGCTACCCATGCGTTTCCCACCTCGTAAAAACACTGGCAATGCGCGGGAAAGCCCAATTTGTTGTGATGCATGCTTTCGCCACATCTACACAATTCGATTGGCTGCATCAAAGCCATGCGCCCACTCGAACACCTGTTACTTGGTAAGCCCCACTCTTCTGAACGCTACGGCGCTGTTTCCCCTGCATTGGGCTGTGATCCAGAACTTCCATCGACAACAACATTCACTCATCCGAAAAACCATCACCAGCGACGGCATACAATAGTACAAAAGAAGCGATCATTCTAAGATGCATGCGGGGCTTGCTTTGTTGGTACTCGAGCAGTACCTACATCCCTCCGACATTGATGCATTGCAAGAAGCATGCTGGTGTAAGACTATTAGAGATAATAGTGGCCAACGTATGGGTACTGTAGCCTGGCTGGTAAGGCAAACAACATTTGGAGCATACTTTCCAGAATGTCGCCGAACGATTAGTAGTTTTCGGCGAACGCGAAAGAGCTAGACCACTTCAGATGACCCCCGGAAACCGCACCCGAAGCACACTGTCAAAACTCCCGCTAGAGGACCTTCAGGTCTCGCACAAATACCAGAAACGACGTAGGTTTTCTATAATCAGACGGGAGGTATACCGGATATCGAGGATATAAGCTTCTATGTTCATTTGACACATTGAAGCGAAACTTGGATGCGATGAAACATAAACGCCGCGATCTATCCTTCCTTACACATGTTATATTTTGTGTTCTTCGGGAGCTATTCCAATAGTTCCTTGAGCTAATTCTAACGAGAGCTTATCACTATAATATAGATGTAAAGCTTATTGTTAAATCGTCAAACATGGTATAAGAGAGGTCGTATCTACTGCTCTCTTTGCACCCACAATCACCAACACTTTCAACACGACATCCTGTCACAATACAAAGCTTTCAACACCACCTTGAGAGACCTAAAAAGGTAACTGGACGCCTACAGATATGTGAGGTAATTAAGTTGCGAAGATGAAGCTGCAATGTAGTCTTTGTACCTAGGTACTTTCTTCGTCCTATCTTGTTTGGGATACTAAAGTTTTGTATCAGAGATTCATTTGACAAGATACGCCGGTACACAATACATGGAAGAGTCGTCCTCTCATCCTGTCATGGCTGACCAGCTGGAGACCACTACTTCCTGTGCGGTTTTGTTCGGTGACCGCTGCAGCTGTAATAGCGGAGTTGATTACAAGTGGTATACTTGTGCTGAGCGACTATATCGCGGACTTACTAAATCGACAACTTACCGCCCATAGTCCGCCCAACTGACCCTTACCGATAGTATATGTTTATATATATATACATATTTCTTTTCGCGACTACGTTCACCCCCACTCACCTACTTTCACCTTCACACTGCAAACCTGAGAATAGCCAAGACACTTATTGCATAAAGTCTTACTCCAACCCTTTGCTATATCTCCATGGACAAGCGCAACCATTCACAGTCCCCGGCACAAGCACGTAAACGCTATGCTTCGGCAACACCAATCTCTAGTTTCACAAGTTCGCAAGACACTATTGCAAGTGACTCTAAAAGTGATACGGAAGAAAAGGCTTCAACTCTAGGCCCATCTGAACAACCATCAAGAATGAGATCTTCGTCTTTCGATTCTGGTTTTAATTCCTCGCAGCTCGCCAACGATACCGACAGTTCCCTCTCACCCGACCACTCTCATCAACGACGTTCAGAGCTTCTTGAGGGGGTTTCGATTCACACCCCACCAGCAGTGGCCACCTTTGCGGGCATGGTCACAAAGGGATCTTTGACTCCATCTATTGATCATGAGACGTCTAATAATGGCACAATGGTACATACACCCATTGTTCAACTTCATCAACTTGGCTGACATACCTGTAGATTTTTCCATATGCCGCAAATGGTTTCCAACATCCTCCGTTTACAGCGTTAGGTAATTATGCACCAAAAGATCTCTTTCCCATTTTTGAGACCGGCGATGTCTTCATCGAGACAAAACTGGTCACTCCACCGAAACAATGGCGACTGCATAGTGAGGTACTTGCGCGATTCTCATCATGGTTCGCCGGAGCTTTATCAGGCATGGCTGCTGCCGTTGTAGGGGCAACACGGGCAGCATACACTATTGAAGAGGTTGATGGCAAAATCTTGTTAACACAAAAGGAAGCCATTGGAGAGTGGTCGATTATCCGAGACAACAAATCTGATGTACTCAGCGATATTGCGATCAAAATTGAGAACGAAGACTCGGATTCCGGGGCTGCTCCATGGATCACTCCAGATCGAACGACCATTATTGATATATACAATCAGGTCTTCAGCGCGTTCTATAACATTGCGATAAACATCCCAACCACCAACATTGCGGTCTCAATCAACCACTGTGAGCAACTCACCAAAATTGCCGATGATTTGGGCTGTCTAGACAAACTCCCGAACTTAACTTCCCAGATGAGCGCAACGCTCTTCCAGCACCGTCATACACTCTTCCAGCACCGTCATACACTCTTCCGTGCAATCAAAAATGATCCCGCACGATGGCTTCTTCTATCTCTCTCACTGAAGAACGAATCTATCTACAAAGAGTCCCTAATCCACACGTGTGGTGCCCACCCCTGCTGGCCCTGGCCTACACTGCGCTCCAGCCTACCCGAAGGAATCCGTCACTTAATAACTATAAAAAGTTCCAAACTCAATCAACGATGCGCCGAAGTTGAGCGCGAGCTCCTTCTCTTAACAATCCACGTCGGCCGCGGCACCAACAATCACGCCGTCTCCCCCTTGACAAACTCAGAATTCGATACCTGGTTCATAGTCTCGATGTTCCGCTCCGTCCTTGGTCAGGAACTCACGAGCCTAGACAACAATCGTAAGAAATCTCTCCTACGCGGTAACATGATTCGGAAGATTAAGAAGGGAGAAGGGTACATGCCATACGAAGATATGAGACGCATGATGGAACAGGTTATGCCGTCTGTAGTGCAGAATTTGAGCGAGGATCTAGCAATGATGACGAGAGAGGCGAGTATTTATGTGGAGGACTTGGCGCGAAATGAGTGTTTGCTTGATGTCGAGGCGCAGAAGGTGGGGTGGCTGACTTTTGTCAAAATCGAGGAGGAGGATATACCTTGGGGGACTGGGGGATGAGTGTCATTGCCGCTGGGTAAGCTGAATGGAATTGAAACCTGGATGTTACCTCTGCGTATAGGAGTGCCACCTGGGGCGGTTGGAACACGTGGGAGTTGTGAGCATGGCGAGGTGGGAAAGAACCTGCTGTCCTCCCAGTTATACGCTCGTGCTGAAAAAGTGCCCTGAAGGTATGCACCTACGATACGACACGAGTATTCTAACAGGTGATACGACGAATACCTTTAGGGAACACTAAGACTCAGCAGAAGCGAGCTGCTTCGTGCGGATTCTTGGGGCTTGTATCCTTACTCATAGTTCACCTCATATGCGTTGATCTAAGAGAATAAAAACTGATTCTCGAAATGTTTCAATAGGGGTATCATTCTTAGGCCAATAGAAAATTTTCAATCAACTCATCATCTGCGTGACGTCCCTCCAAACCCAGTGCTCTCATGCCTGGGGCTGGAGAAACTATCACCAGATGAACTTCTTGAGCTTCCTTCACCACCATTGTTCCAGCGGCTGCCGCTACCGCTACCGCTTCCAGCGCCCCAGCCACCAGTCTGGCTGTTCCTGTTCCCTCTGTTCCCGAACTGACCAGCAGCCCATCCGGCGGCAGCACCGCCTGCAGCACCAGACCAGAAGCCAGGCCGCCAGCCCTGTGTCGCGCCGTAGCCTGCTTTGGGGTTGCTAGGATTGTTCGGGTTGTTCGGGTTGTTCGGGTAATACGGTGGAGGTGGGTCGTCGTTATCATCGTTGTAACCTCCTCCCCATCCACCACCGCCGCCTCCCCAGCCAGGTCTATTGCCGCCTGCTACGCCGCCATCGGGACCTTGCGCGCGGTTTCTCAACGCAGAGTATATCATCCATAGTACAACACCACCGAATAGCATCCAGAACAGTCCACCAGCAATCTTCTCGCCCATGGTCTTGGGCCCATCACGTCGGTCTTCGTCGTCGTCACCATGCCATCCTCCTCTTCCCTTTCCATATTTCTCCCGCCCCTTCTCCGTGAGTATGAGGCGATACTCGACACCACAGCTGCCTTTCAGGATATAGGGGTCTTCGGGGTAATCGTAGCCTTCGCAGATGACGTCGGTAGAGCCAAGTTTGAACTCTTCGGGAAGCGAGGCGGTGCATGTCCATTGTATCGAGTTTTCGTCGTAGTCGGAACCGCTGTTCTTGCAGCGCATCACATCGGGTTCATAGAGGCCGCGTGCCGAACCGCCAATGCATTTCAGCTAGAACGTGTTAATAGGCTGCATTGAGGGGCACAGTAAGATGCGCGGGATGAAGTCGTACCTGCGGTATTGGATCAACGCGTCGCGCAGAAGTCTTTTGGTCTTTGCGCAGCGTGAGACTCTGTATATTCGCGAGCTTGACTTTGTCAGAGCGGAGGGCTTCAGCGCCACTCACTGCCAGCAGCGCTGGGTAGAGAAAGTTGACGAGATGCATGTTGCGCACGATAGGTCAGAAGATCGTCAACAGAGACAACTAAGGCACTTGAAGTAGTCCCCAAGTGGCGAAAGCATGTGAAAGAACACGGTGGAGATGTCTCTGTGCCTTGAGGCTGAGTTCTAGAAGCTGGCGGCGCCAGTGAATGCCAATGACGCAGCGCCGAGGCACCACCAGAGATGGACAGACGCGCTAACGCGGTTTTGGACTAGAGTGGTTCACTCACATGCCGTCGCGAGCATCACGCGTAGAGCAACATCGAAACCCTCACTCCAACAATCATGAAACAACGAATAACATACGTTGTCAAGAACCCAGAAGAGTTCACTCCTGAGCAAATCAAGGTCGATAAAGACTTAAGAGGCCCGTGGTTCGCTTTGACAGATGTCGATGCTGCGAAGGAACACCGTATCACACTCGGTCTAGATGAGCTGCCTAATGAGGTGTGTACCATTGCACCAGCATTCGTATCCGCAACTCAACAACAGCTTGATTAACAGTATACAGATAAGCAAGCTCTTCCAACAATGGCACGAACTACATATACGCTGGACATCCTCAAGACCTTACAAGTCCACACCACCATTCACATCACGTATCTCGCCAGGTCTACATGTCTTCTTCACGCCTCTATCAGATACGTCTGAGGATGCACTATGCTCCGTTGTCCGCTTCCTTGTCCCTCCATGGGCGAATTTGGATCCTAAATGTGCATCGACATCCACTAGTTCCACTAAAATGCCCATCCTCTCGGAACGATTCTCAATGTCGACTACCTCGCAGTACTACAGCTATATAGGCAGCATCAATCAGATGAAGCATGAATTCTGGGAAATTATTTGCAACCCTAAAGTTTTTGAGATAGGTGATCGTTGTCGGGAGGCGGTCACTGACTTCTTCGAGTCAGACTATATTGACATCGACTACGATACTATTTCGAGAAGCGTAGTCCTGACAGCTGAACGGGCACAGGCTACAGAAGGAGACAAACCCTGGGTAGAAACGATCGACCTGCCAACGAAAGATGCAACGGTGGAAATCGGAGTGTTGACTCTGGAGGGAAACGCAGATCCCGAAGATATCCAATTTGGGGGCTTCTTGACAGTGCTAGGACAAGACGAGAAACCGAGTACGCCTTTCCATCTTGCTACATTATCTCCACAGCGTAACAACGAAACACTGACAACAAACAGAACCCACACGGTTCCAAACCCCAACCCGCCACTACCCCCTTCTCCAGGCCTCGGAGAATCCAACAGCACAACCCAAACTCCACCCCCTAACATACAGCACCTCTTTCAATCAACCGACAGGCCTCCATCCAACACTAACCCTCACATTCCCTGCGCAAGATCTCACGCCCCCCGACCGCTCCTGTAAACTCCACACGCACCTAACCCTCCCTTCCTACCTCTTCATCGACAAATACCAATTCTCCGACAACCTTTTCCTCAAGAGCAAGAACCTCAAGCGCCTCCGCAGTCTATCCGGCGCTACAGACCTCGAAGCTCCAGACTGGGCTGTGCCAGCTTGGGGTTCCGCCGCGCTCTTCGAACTTGGCGTACCCAAACCAGAAAAGATTGACTATCCTAAAGTGGATCTTGGTGCTGGAGGCAAAAACGCATGGGAAGGCTTACCGACGCACCGTGAGATATCAGAGGGGGACTGGAATGTCAGTATACCGTTACATCTACGGTACATGCCTGCTGAGGCGTCGTCGCATGCTAGACTGCCGGTTCCGTGGCCGGTAGTGTTCTGGGCTTGTCGGGCTGAGAGCGGCGCGCAGCATACGTCTAATCCTTTTGATCGCAAGCATCTGGGGTATGAGGGTCTGTTTGGGCCGAAGACTAGGTTCATGCATGTGCAGCCTGAGGTAAGGAATCAGACAGCTGAGGGTGATGGGTTGGTGGAGTGGATTGATGTGCCGGTGCTTGATACGAGCAAGGCTGGGTGGGTCGAAGTGGGCACTGTGGGAGTGGTCTTGTTTGCCTTTGCGGGGTTGTGTTGGGTGTTGTTTGGGAAGAGTGGAAAGGGGGCTGTGAAGGAGGAGAAGAAGAAGCAGTAAATAGACTCAATTATCACGACGTATTGGGAAAGCTTCAAGGTATTCAGATCTCTATCGATCTTTGGCTGTCATTCAGCGGGTTCAATTGGGTATCTCTCATGTGTTGCGCCCCCACATGCTTCTACACTTTTCTTCATATGTATCTCCTGGCACTGTTGTACAGTCGTGCAATGCAGTATTCTGCTAATCTCGCCCTGCTTCCCTGCCGCTAAAGCCTAAACTATCGTGATCGGCGCACTCACAGGCATGCTCGATATGATCGGTAGCGGTGTGCCAGGGAAGATGGGATGAAGCGCATATACTGGTCCTGCACTATCCTCGCCATCAAAAAGCATGAGGTTCTGAATGGGCTGTTCCCGTTGTCCAAGTACGTTGATGACGTCTTGTGCTAGCTGACCACCCAAGAAAGCTGTAACGGGTGCCAATTCGCTGCCCAAGTTCTGCAGGAAGCTACGAAGGACTTCGGCTTTGAGGGAGTCGGTGGGGAGGAGGAGCTCCTTGTGTTTGATATTGGCAAGGGTCGTGAAGATTTGTAGATCAGTCGGCGTATGCGAAGGGTAGACGCCGTGGCCGTTGCGCTGGTACTCCCATAACGCGCGTACGCAAGTGAGTAGCGGGTGAACCTTCTTCAGTCTCCTGGCATTGTTCGCGATCTCTGCTGGGAGCGGACTGTCCTTGACCAGCATCAAAGGACTGTAGAGCTCCTGCTTGCTGACTAGCTCAACCACCTTTCCGTTCTCCTTCTTGATCTGGACGCCCTTGACGCTCCTTGTTGTGCTCTCAGCGCCAACCTGGGTGTCGCGGTTGCTCTTCTCGCGCTCAATGACAAAGTTATGCTCCACCAGGTCAGCAAAGATGTAACCATACATGCCGTGTGATGCGCCTGCGTAGAAGGGTTTGCGTGCTATACGCGCGCCAGCGTTGACAGCGGAGGTGGAGAGAAAGTCCATGTCGGTGCATATGATAATGTCGTATGCGGCATAGAAGTTGGGATCTTGCTCGTTGCGAATATCCGTGGTGAGAGCCTTGACGTTGACGCGCGGGTTGAGCTTCTGCACTTGAGGCAACGCTGCTTCTGCGCGGTTCTTGCCTACGTCGGCGTCGCTAATAAAGAATTGCGCGCCCAGATCATCTTCGGTCACCACTTCGTGGTCGGCGAGCGTGATGGAGCCTATGCCGGCGAGGACAAGGTTCTTCGCGATTTCGTTGGCAAGGGCTTTGATAGAGACGAGCAAGATGTTGGCGGTGCGGATCTTCTGTTGCGCTTGGACGCCCCAGAGGCGGATCTGGCGATCGTAGAGGGCGATTTCATCTAGGCGCCATGTTTAGTACTGCTGCTGTTGTTGTTGTTGTAGTTCTCAATAGGGTCGCTCTTACCTGCGGAGATGTTGTCGGCTTCAGCAATGGCGGCTACTGTCTGTCCAGCTGCATCCTCGGTTGGCAATGCGCCTGGCAGTGCGCCATTGGTCGCGGGCGGAGGTATCGCGGAGGTTTCGGTGAGATCGGTCATGGTGTTGTAAGACGCGCAGTGGTGTGCTTTGGAGGTGAAAAGTCGCGTAGCGGAAGTGACTCGACGACTGCGCAATCAGTGCAGGTGGTAGAGCAGACCAATCCGGAGTGAGGCGCCGTCTGGCAGCAGAGGCCGAGTAAAGACGGGCTAGCGGTGACGGCATTACCTCGTAGCTTGCCCGTACCTTTGAGGCTCTGCTGTGGCCCGTGCATACTGCTAGCTTCGCCCCGCGTCAACTGCATGTGCCAACTACACGGGACCGACAGGCTGCCTTTGCTTGTTCGTTCCCTCAGCCTCGACAAGTGCCGTCCACGCTATCCTCTGCCCTGTCTACATAGCGTAAATTACTAGCCCCGACTCTGCTCACCACCCAAACACTGCGCCGTCTCTCGTCTCCTCAATGGGAGCGAGCATCGTCGACGTCACCGATGCCCAGACCGCCCTCGTCTCCGTCCCCACCGCCTGCGGCATTCCCATTCACCACCGGCGGTTTTGACTTCCCTCATGCATCGACCTCTCCGCCCAATGTCTCCCGTACGGCGTCTACAAGCGCAGCGAGGAATGCGCTGCGCTCCCTAGCTGAACCGACGCCAGCCGTTTACGATGCGACGTCGTCCCCCAGAGACACTGCCAGGCGCGTGCGCACTCGCACATCTAACAGAAGAGGCCCACTCCACCGCCTGTTTGGTCCTCCACGTGACAACGATGCCGCAGATAATCTCTCTAGGCGGCCTCCCACTGCAAACCCCAACCGACCTCGCGCTACCCCAAGCGAACGTTACCTCCGCCGCTCTCAAGCCCGCACAAGAGAACAGCGCTTAGCCGACATGGACGCTACTAACGATGTCCTGGATTCGTTGAGCGGCCTGCCCATCAACGATCCCTTTGCCACATTGAACACGCATACGCGGCCCCGTAGCCCCGTAGTACACATCAACAGCGAGCGCAGACATAAGCGGAGGAAGCTGGAACATGACACCAGTGCGGCTAATGAGTACATGTGCTTCAAATACGGCCACAAGGGCCAGGTCGTGCCTGGGCGTCTGCGAATGGAAATTGTGAGCTGCGACGGCGGCGAGCATCGTAGGGACAGTCCGCCTGGCCTGTACAAGGTTCAGAACGTGTTGAGGAACGACAAAAGTGTATACTGCAGCGAAAGTTCGCAGTGCAACCTTCTCCTGAAGCATATCGGGGAGGCCCCCTTTGCTTTAGAGAAGGTTGTCATTCGAGCACCGGACCGTGGATTTACGGCTCCGTATGTGTCTCCATTTCATGTTTGATCTTTGCTAACCTACCACCAGTGTGCAGGAAGGTCTCGTTTTCGTATCCATGTCTGCAGACGAACTCTTATCTGGTACCTCGGCCTACAACCTCCGCTACGATAGCTCACCGCCCACGTCTCCTGCTGCCAGCTCTCCGATCGAGGCCAACGAACAGATATCGTTGAGAGAAGCTCTCGAAGACCCTTCGGTGTGGCAGTACTCGCGCCAGGGCACTCAAGAGGACATGGAGGAGCGCATCGAGAATCTTCGTCTTCGCAGTGAAAGGCTGAACGCTGAATCTGAGAATTGGATATCGTCTTTGCGCTCTGATTCAGAACGGCGGCGCATCATGCGCCAGATGGTAGAGCATGAAGATGAGGCGGACGGTGACAACTGCGATCACGTACCCGACAGCACGTACAGCGGTCCCGCTGGCTTTTCTGCACCCACTCCACCACCATTCACTGTCACTACCGCTGCCAGCGAGGATGAAGATTCAGGCTCGAATGAAGAGCAACCTAGTGCTGCTATCATGGCCGACCGCATCCGAAGAAATAACCGTTGGGAGGCCGACAGCGACGATGACGATGAGATTGTTCCGCGCCTCGGCCCACTGCGCCGCGCACCCGCTCTCGACTACAGCACATACAGCGAATGGCGAGAGCGAAGAGAGCGCTATATCGAGCCCATCCGAGCCGCTCGTGTAGCTACACCTAGCCGTATCGAGCCTTCCGAGCCCAACGCCGAGCCACTCATCCCTCCGCATGCCCGGTTCTTCATCGAAAAGAACAAGAACAAGATCACAATCAAGTTCCACCCTGCAATGTAAGTCTAAGCAGATAGTGCTAAAGGTCCCTCGATCATTAACGCGCCCGGCAGTTCTGGTAGGAATGTCTTGCTCAAGCTCTGGAGCCCAAAACATGATGGCAATATCGATATTGAGAGCGTCCAGTTCTATGGATACTCTGGCCCTCGTTACTTTCCGGCTGTGCAACCTCGATGAGGAGTTGTCATTCTAGACCTCTGTTCCATGCTTGTTTGCTTATAGTTTATGATGACATGGGTTACGAAGATCATACCTTCATACTCGATCAATATGTCAGAGGAGCATGACCATCTAGATTATGCTCTTTTGGTAGTGTATGTAGTTGTTGATCAGCAGTGATACCCGGGATACGACTCATGAACGTATGGCGTCAATATTGAGTGTCGATTCGGGATGACAGTTGGGTAGCGAATTCAATCCATCCATCACCCCTACCATTTCTGCAGCAAACTGAATGTGCTCGGGGGACTTCCACGCGTCGAGCTACGTTATTAGCGCAGTGATTTGTTACTGCCTGAAGACTGCGAAGGCAGTGATGTGCGGGGATAAGTGTAGCGCTGATTACGATATTCCCGAGAGAGTACATGCGCGAGATCCCTAACGGCGGAAAACCCGGATTCCCCCACTCAACTTCAAGTCACCTCCAACACCAGTCATTGCGGCTGTCGCATCTTAGCCACAGTAGCCACGAGATATGGTTGAGCGCCTGATGTTGCCATCTCCGGCCCCTTCGGTGTTGAGTAGTGATCTCCGAGGTTAAAGTCCGAGATGACCGTTCAGCGTGTCTTTCTCGCTCCCAATGTGGACTCTGCTTATTTCCAATTCCTGCATCAGACAACATGAACAAACCGAGAATTCAGAGAAGACAACGAGCTGTTCTTTCATGTAACGATTGTCGAAGAAGGAAGTTGAGATGCGACAGGAAACTACCTTGTGACAGATGCATCAAGGGTGGTATCGCAGAAGAATGCGCTTACGAGACAGATAACCAGACTCCTCCCTCGGATTGCTTACTTGAGCGACCTTCCAAGAGACAAAGAGAGTCTGTACCCTGTGCAGCAGCTGCCAGGACTGAAGAGGCGCCGCGGTCGTACCTTGACGTTCCGAAACTGTTCAACCCATCGGAGTTCGCCAGATCGGATATAACAGCTCAAGACCGAGTAAAGCATCTCGAACGACAAGTCGCCCTACTAGAGCAGCAGTTGTTAGTCCAGAAGAGTGTTTCGCTAGAAGCATCACGCTTCACCGGAAGAACAACTGATACCTTGTCCGGTACGACTTCTCCGAGAGGTTTTCTTAAGGGGCGTCATTATGGAAGCTTCTACTACGGACCTTCTTCACCGACATCAATAATGGCTTATGTGAGAGCATAATCAACACCGGGTTGTAGACTCCGCTGACTTGGACAGTTCCCAGAGCTTCGCGCATTCATGAAAAATGTCTACCACAACTCGACCGCTCAGCGATTAGCTCAAGATATGATGGCCGTTGGTAAAGCGACCAGCACCAACGGATCATCATATCGGATTGTAACCGTTTCGAGCTTGAGAGATCTTCTTCCTGATCGATCGATCACCGATCGGCTGGTACAAAAGTATCTCAGTACCTTTGAGACGACGTACAGGATCTTGCACATACCAACATTCCAGAATGCATACGAGCGATATTGGGACGTTGATAAGCCCGGTTCTACAGAAATGGATGCTGTCGTACTCTCAATATTAGCGTGTACGATCTGTATTTGTACCAATGGAAGCCCACAGTATAGTCGCAACGGCTCAACGCTGCACACGCAGGCGGTCTTGTGGATGAAAGCTTGCGAAGCTTGGCTCAGGCGACAGAGCAGCAAGCACCGAACACTTGCCTCACTCCAGGTGAGATGCTTGCGTTTGCTGGCCCTTGCAGCAACCTCACACAAGGCGAAAGATTACTATCATGAGGTACAAGCACATATGGGTATTATGATCTCCTGTGGAATGCACAGGGATCCAGTTCACTTTGGTGACCGCTGCTCTACATTCGAAGGAGAAATGCGGCGAAGGCTATGGGCAACATCTGTCAGTAACTTGTTTGCGCAAGACAATGTGAGAACCATGCTGATTCGAATAACTTACTTAGGTGGAGATAGAACTACAAGCATCCATAGACAAAGGTAAAGGCGTCTTGAACGATGATGTAGCTTTCTAACATCCTCACAGGTACTCCGTCAATGGTTTCCAGACTCGAAGCGGATTGTGCAGCACCTGGTAATTTTAATGATGTGCAACTTTCTCCTAGCCTGGAGGAGCTTCCGCCATCAGAACCGGTGGAGGTATTTACCGACACGTCCTTCCTCTTCATCTCCACGAGATCGCTTAATTTCCGCTCGAGTCTATGTGCTCTAACGAATAGCTTGCAGTCAAGGCTCGACTTCCAGGATACCCTGTCACATGCAAACACTATCGAAGATTATATACAGAGTATCCCCAACTGGATTGATCCGGGATCTCTCCAGGCGCGCACACTTCTCGACCTCCAGCTTCGACAGCTGTTAGTGATCTTATACGCAGCGAAAACTGCTGATGTAGGAGCCACACTCAACACGGAGCGTCGATACTCGATAATTGCACTGATGGGGGCCGCAGCTGCAACAACTGCTTTGCACACGGCTCTGACGGCATCTTCTAACCTCGCACTATGTTGCACCCGCAGCGACTACTATAGAGCCGCGCTACTGGTTTGCCATGTCGCTTGCCATGCGAATAAAGTCAACGGTATGTTCCTTTCTCGCCGCTAGCGTATGCGGCTAACATCAATCTAGATACCATGGTAGCGCAGGCTGCCAAGAGCACACTGGATAGTTGTGCACAACAAGCACTTCGCCTCCAAGAAGAGAGAGTAATGCTGGTAGGTCGTGGAAGCCAGCAGCATTGGGTACTAAGTATGAATCGCCCCTGACACGCTTTCTATTTTCTATGAGACTCACGAGCGATATATAGGTGCTGCAGTTGGATTGGCCAGTGTGCAGTTTGAACCATCACATTCTGACGCGGTCAAGCTTCAGGCGATAGATCGCGTATCACGCTTGCTGTACAGGATGCTTTCTCGAAAGGATATTGGTGAAGAGCCTCCAGCCAATGAGGTAGGTTTTTGACAGTCCGGATAGCTCTGTCATGTTGACGCAAGATAGGTTCTACTTCAAGATGCGCCACGCATAGCCAAACAGATCAATAGTCACCCCGGCTATTCCGCTGCAGCACTATCAACAGATTCTTTCGCTGACGTTGGGCTGCGCATTGATGCCTTCGACTTCGGCGAGACATCAGAGTGGATGCTGGATGACTTCTGGTTCCTCAACGAGCCGTTTGGAAGCGAATGTCAGGCTAACCATTTGATTTGAGAAATAGTACAAAACATGGAAAATCTACTGCATACGAGTGAACATTTGCATGTTTACGTCATGCAGGAGTCGCAAATACCATACAGAAATTCGCCGCGGCCCCATTGACGTTTGCCGTACAGCCGGGTAGTCTACGTTTCATGCAGTCTAAGGTCGCCCTTCTCCAGTTTTCTCTCCGCAAACTCGGCGCGTTCTGGAGCAATGACAAGCTTTCGGAAGATCGTCATGATCGCTCGGCTGCTCGGTACGGTTCACTTTGTCAGCGCCAAGCACCAATGACATCGAGCGATTAAGGCTCCACGACCATCGCGTGGCCCAGAGAAACCTTCACACAGCTTGACGTGCTTGGCGCAGTCTAGATGTGCTGTTCCTGACACTTGACTATGAACTGAATGATAGGCAGACGGCGTACGGTATGTCACCCTCCAATCGGCCCTTCTCTTCTCGGCGCTCCCATAGGTATCCTTTGAGGAACTTGTAGAATCTGCGCCAGACATCGATAGTGTATAGCAACTCATCAAGTGCATGAGCGAACCCGGGTACGACGGCTTGAGAGTCTGGTACCTGCTCGCTCTACACAAACATGATCGGACATGGCGGATGTGATGCAGAACCTATGTGGTATAAGAGTCGTTGCGCTCGACATGTTTAATATCCATCACAACAACAATCGGTCTGTCTTCATCTTCTCTACTACACATCCAGCCACTCTAAGCTCATTAAATCCACTTCCAACAAGTCGAATCTCAACCATTCAATATGCTCTTCACTAAGATCGCTTTCGTCTCCGCCCTCGCGGCCCTGACTGCTGCTCAAGACACCAGCTTTGACTTCAGCAACATCCCTGCTGAGTGCACCGATGTCTGCGGCCAAGTTGGTGAAGCCGTAAATGGCTGCAAGAACGACAGCAGTAAGTGTTGCATTATCCACTCAATCGTAACAAACTGACCCTTCCACAGACGACAACTCATCCGAGGTCCTACAGTGTATCTGCACAGCCAACAACGCAAACACACTGATTCCAAACTGCGAAGCCTGCGTCAGACAGTACAACGACAACGACAACGATGACGACAGCGACCAGTACCGCCTCTTGACCGACTGCCACTATACCACCACGACTGTTGCCGCAGGCGGTGCAGGTGCAGCTCAAACAACCGCTGTTGATACCAACACCGTCTCGGTCACCAACACAGTCTCGGTCACCAGTGTCCTTACCACTACCTCCGTTGCTATCATCGTCACTACCGGTAGCGATGGCGTGGTTGCTACTCGCACCGAGACCAACACCGACACTGTTGTCCCCACCAACACCGACAACCCTGCTCCCATCAACACCGTTGGCGCTGCCATGGGTCTTGGTGCTCTCGGGTTCGCTCTTGGTATGTTGTAAATCGACAATACCACGACGAAATGTGGAATGGCTATCATGGACATGTGCCTAAACGATCATGAGGGAGGGGTGTCGAAGCTGTTGTAGCTTAGCTAATACCATTGTGGCTTGAAGAGTCCTCATGACTATAGATAGGAATACCATACATCTTACCTAATCATGCCCTGTCAATATCATGCCTTCCAACGTTTGGTGCCGCTCTTGGGCAGTTTAGACAAGGAGACACCAGTGGTCCCGAGACATTTCTCGAGTCATTTGAAAATAGTAGAACGAATGGTGAAAAACCGATCACACGATAGCACGCAAAGAGTGAAAAGTGTAAGGATAGTGCCACTTCATTCATAGAAATCGTGTAGCAACGGCAGTCTACGCTGCGAAAAGTATGTACCGTGAAGATACTCAGAAGCGAATCAACAAGGTGTGAAGAAAGGTATCCATCAAACATCATCCATCATCAAAAGAGTAACCCGTCAGCCAAATTCAAAGTAAAATCCCCATCTTAAACTAACACTTAAGCAAAGTTGCTACCAGCAGTCTTCTTGCTGTTCGCAGCAATGCTAACGCTCTTAACAACGATGCTCTTACCACTGCTGCTGGTAATCTTGACATCAACGCTGTCCGCACCGAAACCAGCTGGGTTCTCGAAGTAGTTGTACTCCTTGCGAGTGGTGGCCTGCCATGTCGCACCTCCGTCGGTGGAGACCTCGAGCTTAGAGACGGGCATGTTGGAGTTCATGACTTGCATGCTGAACCAGAACTTGCTGGTTCCCTCCTTGTTCTTGAGGACGAGGGGTGTGGTGATTCCACATGGTACGACATCCCAGGAGATGGGGATGACACCCTTGGAAGGCTCGGCAAGCTTAGCGAAGGCGTCTGGGTAGAGGTCGAGGTGGTTGGGTCCGCATCTAAGAATGAAGTTAGTATAATATTATATCTAGCTTGTTCGTAGACATCACTTACCCAGGGCATTGGTCGGTAACCATCGCAGTGACCTTGTTTCCATCCGGACCTGTTACGCTAACGCAGACACCGCAGTTGTCGCCGTTGTCCCAGTTGGAATCGGAGAGCGCGGTACCGTAAATACCAGCGGGGATGGTGTAGCCAGTGAAGGAACACATGCCACCATCAGTGTTACCACCGTAGAAAGTGGCCTCGCCACGCTTGGAGCCTGCAGCTGAGCTGGCGTACTCATCGACGGTTGATGCCGGCTTGGAAGCTGCTGGTGCCAGAGCAGCGGAGGTGGAGGCAGCTGGAGACTTGGATTCCGATGTAGGAACCATGGCGGCGGAGGATTGTGCGGCTTCGTAAGACTTGGAGGCTTCACTCTGGGGTACAGGTGTGTATGCCAGCGAAGAGTAGTCCAACAAAGTGGTCGGCGCGACGCTCATGGTAGGGTATGAAGGTGCGCTCAATGATGCCTCTGGCTTGAAGAGAGCAGAGGTGGAAAAGTTGCCAAAGTATCCACCTGTCGGGCGAACGGTGACTGTCGTGTAGATATCGGTGGTCCTTGTCGAGGTCGACGTCTCATCGACGGCATCGGGAGTAGCGGCACCAGCAGGGACAGTGACGTACACCTTCTCGTAAGTAGTAGTGTAGACAGTGCTCCTGGAAGAGCAAGCGCCAGACTGGCTGGCGGTAGCGTCCGCAACCAGGGCGGGCTTTGCAGTCTCGTAGACTGTCTCGTATGCGGTTGTAGTGACAGTCTTCTGTGTGCAGACTGACTCAGCAACAGCAACACCCGCGATGGGTAGGAGAGAGAAGAAAGTGGACTTCATGGTTTCTAGTGGATGCTTGATTAGATGATGGAAGGTGGATATGCAGTGACGGCTTGTTGGAAATGAGTGTGGAAGATCGTATCAACGACTTTTAGGGATGAATGGCAGCAGCTCAGCGGCTTGCGAAGAAAGAGTGACTGAAGTGATTGAAGTTCGACTTCGTGAGGAGAGTTTTTAGAAGCTTGAAACAATACCAAAGGGCGTACCCGCCCGACTAGATAAAGCCCTCAAATAACGCTGACATCTCATTTTACTTTACTAACCTAACGCAGCGCCACGCAGGAAGCCGACATGTGGAAATTTGCGCCCGGGAGGAATGGCAACAAGCTCATCTCAAGTTCAACTCCGGTGTCTGGACCCACCGAACACTGCAGAGAAGAGCCGGTCTCGAGCCTGCGCGCATCTCGCCTGTTGCCGGTCTTACCCCAGTGATATGCGTCCGTTGATAGACCGGTGTTTGGGGTTGAGCAGGTCTGAGTGCGTTTCAGAAAAAGCTTGTGTAATGCTTGGTATGATGGGTTGAAGGGATCGTGGGTGATGAGGTGCTAAGACGAAGGATGCGCTAAATGGAGATCAAACATGAACGAAATGAGAAGGCGACAACACAACGAGCGAATTTGAGACGCGCTGCCGAGAACCGAGTTGGCATGTCAAACACTGAAAGCGACGTTCTACGACTTTACACAGTCGCACGATGGTGCGCTGATGAAAGTGCATGCTGTGGTGATGTTGTTTGGACATGCGCTACTGTCTCGGCAACGAAGCCCTGGAGGCGTTTCAAGAAAACGTTTTGTGGCACTTCGGGTCTTCTTCGGTGGGGTAATACACATGGTCCCTAATTCAAAATCTAGAACCTGTCTATTACACAAAGATACCGAGAGTGGTCCGGTGATGGTCCGGTGGATATTGTCGATTCGGTAGATACCCGTGAAATTGTGAGCGACGAAGCTCTCAAGTATGATTCCAACTTTCATATCGTTACTTTCCTCGCCAAACCTCATTTGTAGACCACTAGCCAGAGCCGCAGTATCCACCCAACGACGGAACGGATGTAAGGATCTCCATGGGAGCCGCAATGTCGTCGCTGGAATGCCTGTCATCCTGGATCAATCCGCTGTCATGTAGCCCGTTCGCCGGGATGACAACCTGTAGGCCAATGTGTCAAAATGCATCATCTGCGCCGTAAGAAAGCTCCAATCGGAACGCCAGCTTACAGGAAATCGCTAGTGGCTATGACCAGCTTTTGTTTTGGAATTATATCCCTTCGCAAAGCACGGGATGATACCAGGGACATCTCTCCAGATCTTGGATCCCTCTTCAGCAGTTCATGCAGCTCGGTTCCTTCACTGACGATCTTGATCGTATGCTTCAACGCCTGTCTCCATTTCTCGTCTGGTCGACCACAAATAGTCCGGCAAATGACTTGCGCTCGAGAGCACACTGATCCTTCTTGAGCGCTTGCTGTAATGTACTCATATCTCATCTCTAGACGACCGCCAAATATGCCCAATTTCATTCCGTTGTTGTTATTGCCGTTCGGAAATTCATTCCACAATAATGCAGAAATTGTTCATTCCTGGCCCGTCTTTAATCTTCTTCTTCTCGACCCTTGTGACTCTCGGCTCGTTCGTTAGGGTGAACAGGTAGTAACACAACTTGGAAGTGTTCTTGCTCAACTTCATCGTGAAACCCAAGTCGCCCATGATTCGCAAGAGTAGCTGTTCATCAAGGTAACGCGAGTTGTCGACACATGGTAGCGGTAGGACAAAGAACAATGCTGGGAATAATGATTCTGAGGTTTCCGTTGGCACACTGCTCTTTCTGAAGAACTCTGTGATGCGTTTCAACATTCCCCCTCGACCAACAGCATCCGGTACGTAGTTGAGCACCAATGATAGGGAAATGATATCGAAGCGCTCGTTATTACACGTAGGAAGTGGTCGCTCCATGAAATCTTGTTTTTCGATACCTGGACCTTGGCTGTTCAAATCGATCCTGGTCATGTCGATGGCGCTTGAGTACTTGGAGATCTCATTTTTGGTGGACAAAGCTCCAACCTCGAGACATCTGAGTTTGGCATTGCCAGTACTGCGCCGATCTCGTGCTTTCGGGTCCAAGACCTTGGATTGTTGCAGCCATTCAACTAACAACTTGCTGGAGTCGCCTCCCCTGTCCTTCGCCTGGCCTTGCTTGCTTGCAGCCTGATAAGTCTTTATTCCCCCGTTCCGCTCGATAGCTCGTGCAGTCTCTTCTGCTAACTTCACATCTCCTCTTTTCAAAGCTGCCGCGTGCTCCTTCTGCAGTCGGTGATGAGTGCGGATGATAGTCCTGGAACGCTCGGAGGTCATCCGCTCTTTCGGTTTACTGAGGGGTGGTCGGCCATGCGACAGAGTCTTTTGGCGCTTTTTGACGGCCATGACTGTTTTGGTGTTGCAGTCACATGGCTAAGGTAAAGTAATGGTTGAGAGGTGCCGAGAGTTCAGATGCAAGGATTTGGCGCTAGTGCGTTAGCGTGCTTTCCTCCCACAGACGACTTTCGCGTGGAGCAAAAACCACGACTTTTCGACTGCGACTCTCGACACTAACACCAGGACCAACCAAACCGCCAAAATGGGACCCAAGGCCGTATCCAAGAGTATGTCTACGCAAACATCACAACCGCGAAATCGAGGACGATCGTACATGTCGTAAAGTGGCACCAGACCGTGGCAGCAGCCTGTCGGAAGGGGAACTTTGCGGATGCGCCTCGATTAGCTACCCTCATTTTGCGCTCATGGCTAACATCAATCGCAGCCCCTACCAAGACTGGCAAGCAGGCCAATGCTGCTGCTAAGGCCGCTCTCCGTGGCGTAAGCCTCCCTTGATCCTCTTGAGTCGTGTCAGAAACATACCTCTGACGGGCTGTACTTCTCGTGTGATGGGCACAATTAACGAGATGACAGTCGTATGCGAACAAGAAGCGCGCGATCAGGAAGAACACCAGCTTCCACCGGTATGCCCGATCCCACTACAACAAAATTTTGCATGCTAACACATCCGCAGCCCCAAGACCCTCGAGCTGTCCCGCGCCGGCAAGTACCCTCGCAAGTCGGTCCCCCATGCCCCCCGCATGGACGCTGAGAAGGTTCTCATCCACCCTCTCAACACCGAGTCCGCCATGAAGAAGATTGAGGAGAACAACACCCTCGTCTTCATCTGCAACGTCAAGGCCAACAAGCGTCAAATCGCCGCCGCTCTCAAGAAGCAGTACGACGTCAGCTGCGTCAAGATCAACACCCTGATCCGCCCCGACGGCTCAAAGAAGGCTTTCTGCCGCCTCACCGCCGATGTCGACGCTCTCGACATTGCGGCTACCAAGCTCGCCATCGTTTAAAGAGGTGGTCTCTGTAAAAAGGGAAGGCATGGTTATGATGGGGTCTGGTTATACCCGGCAATTGAAAAGCGATGTGATATGCATGGCGGGCGTTCATGGGATAAACGTAGTCACGGTGACTCGAATGAATCAGATTTCCACATGACGCCAAGTTGGACTTGGTCCTTAACTATACCGCTACTTTTGACCTGTGATGCTTTGTGAGGCTTGTTTAATGTGTTGTGATCTGGTTTCAAATGCAAGCTTTTGCTGGTCGTTGAATTGTACATTCTATAGAGACCATGTTACGCTTGATATATGTATTCGTCATGCATGTTATCTCTACACTTGCAATGCTATGCAAACGATATCTCCCGTCATACAGTGTTGTACAGATCATAAGTCGCCTCGTTATCGTACACCCTTCCTCGTCACCTTTGTTCCGAGCGATCATATGCATGTCCCTCTTCCCATTGACTTCCCTTCCTGTGATATGGTCTGTCTTCCTTTATCCCCTCAGTCTCTCCAACTCCCGCAGCACAACCATATTCGCATCCAAGAATCGGTCCACACATTGCCTCATACATGGCTCCTCGTATTTATCCAATTTGCCGTTCTTAACGGTCCCCGCGGGGATGCACTTGCGGAAACATGTGTCGGTCAAGGAGTGTATGGCTATATCGGTCACACAACAGGTTAGCTGATTGTTACATGTCGTGCGCGCTTGATCTGGAAAGTAGGTGTAGAAGAGAAAAGGCAACCTGGGCTGCGAGACATGATGGAAAACAAAGGTGACCCCAGGGTGATGTGATGTGATGTGAAGAGGAAGAGGAACCAGAACATACAAGATTGAATCCTAGCCTTCTGTCCCTCGTTCATGGCGAATTGCTGGAGTTCCTGCTTGTCGCGATCGGACAGCTTGCTCAGGTCCGCATTGGCGATGCCGCCGCCTAGAGAATCCATTATGTTTTTGTGAAGAATTGAATCGCGAGGCTCTTTTGGCGTGTGCCGTAAGGGTGTGTAGTGTGTGAAGGTGGACGTTGTGACGGCTTGCGCTGTGGCTGTAGTTTTTACTGGATTGACGTACTCGAAGCTTTGCGCATCGGAGGTTCTCAGGCGGAGGGACCGATTTAGTCTGGTTAGTCAGCTGGATCGGTTTCCGGAACACGATGTCTTCTCGGTACAACTTGGTTATTTTGAGAAGTATTGCAAAAATCTTGAGACCATTTGTTTGTTCACTTGAATGCGCGGGAGTTCCTAGGTATAGATGAGAGTAACGCAAGATATTTGGCGGAAGCTCAACTTCTTGACTTTGGTATCCTCATCCTCATAACATGCTCTCGAACAACATGGCTGCCGTCCTCACTCCTTCGTACTATTCTTGACCGATCGTACGAACCCGCTACTCTTGATCTGTCCACCATTACTCCTGGTGCGGGGGGAATGTCAACATAGAATAAGAAATATGGCCAACTACCCTCCTTCTCAGACTTGAACACTCTAACCTTGGAGATCCATTTGCTACCACCCAACTGCCTCTTATGTTGCATGAGAAAGTACCCAGCCCATCGTCCAACAGGGCTTCCCAGCAAAGCTTTCCCCGCATCTGTCTCCATGTCGAAATCATGTCCCGGCCAAACTTCCACATCCTCTTTCGGTGGATTCAGCGTGCCCAACGCACGTGTAATGTGTTGATTCGTCTCTTTGTTGATTATCATCGTAACAAATAGATACCTGATATTCTGTAAGCTCTCCACGTCACTGTGCACACGGTTCCAAAAGGCCCATGCGATATCCGAGACGCTGCGTATAGCAGGGAGTTCGTCCGTAAGAGCAGCGCGTTTCCAAAGACGACGAGCAGCTTTAGCGGCAGAAGAGAGATTGATAGCGTACACGACGCCCGCTTCTGCATTGACACCGATTGTGTGCTCAGCGCCGGTGACGCGATATTCTTTATCGCAGACGTCGTATCGTTGATCGCCTCTAAGAGGCATCTTGCTGTCATCGCCTTTCTTCACAGCTGGGCTGTCGTAATGCTCAATTAGGAAACATTGGTTTGGGCCACCCTGGCTCTTGGGCTTGGTCGAGATGGCAAGGTCGCTGAAGACCTTCTTCAGCATGTGTCCATTCGAGCTGTCAAAATTGCATTCGGGGTCTGCTTGTTTGGCGAGGGCATCCGTGGCATCGTTGTAACCCCACTCACGTAGCTTGTTTATGAGGTCACCATCGAATGCGCTCTCTGCGCTGGCGCCTAGGTTGTAGAGAGCTGCGGCTTCAGCGTCGCTGGCTTTCATACCTTGAAGGAGCTTCGTGCCTCGGGCGACAGACAGTGTCCATGGGTCGTCATCGGTAGTCTTGACTGTGCCATTGAAACGATTGTCGTTGGCGAAAGTAGGGTGGCGTCCAGCGCTGGTGGTAGAGCTGGAAAGGGTGTTCTCGACGGCAAAGGCTAATGCGGATGTTGCGAACAACAGTAGAGATCTCACTGCAGACGACATGTAATGGGTGTATGGTCTGAGTGGATCAGTTCAGCCGTGGATAGGATTACGATAGGTGATCTAGATGAGTTAGTACAAGCAAGATCGCAAGCAAAAGTCAGTGCAGCCGCGAGTGAAAGAGGAATACGAGGCACGATTTAGCTTGAGCCAGGGCTGACTTCACTACAAGACTCTGGAGGACTCGGACTCACTGAATGATATACATTGTAGTGTGAGTAGCTGATGCTGAAACAGCCTACCAAATGCAAACAAGAACGCCATGCTTATTACACCCGGGGATATCAAACCCTTTTCAAAATGAAAACATACTATTAGACAACTTTTTTTTCATCCAACATTGTCATGATCTCCACATCTTCGTTTCTAAGCCCCAATCATTTCCTTAGGGAGGCATGCAAAAACAGTACTGACAATGGCCATGAGAGTACTGACAACAATCAACACCCAGTTCATCGTCTTCTCCCCGCTCGATATCTCTTTTCCAAACAGCTTCAAGTGGAACGCCAACGGGAGGATGATACAAATGCTGAAGCAGGCGACACTGCCGAGAAGGGTCATGATGCGATCGAACGAAGGGAAAACGATGGCGATGATAACGAATACAAGGATGGTGACAATGCGTAGAGTAATCTTCAGCGCTCCTCGTGTAAGGCCACTCATGCCATCAATGGACGAGGACATGGCGAGAGAGCGCGTATCCAGACCGAAGAGAACCTCCAGCGTGCTGACAATAGGTCTTGCGTTGAGTGGGATCTTGGTTAATGGAATGATGGCGATACAGATGGCGATAAAGACCGATATGCCTGGTGGAAATCCAGGGGTAAGAAAGATGTTGCTTGTGACTTCCTCCCTGACACCGTCCCCAAACATGAGGATACCTGCGCAGGCCATACCGACATCGATGATGTAGGTGAAAATATAGGTTACGTTGACTGCCTTCCTGTATTTGTATGGGTGTCGCATGTCACGGTAGATGTTTGGGAAGACAGAGTGACCACCCCAGGGAGACATGAGCAGACCAATAGAGAGCGGTACGGTAAGCCAGTTGTCCGGGAACAGGTACTGTGTCATGGGTTGACGGATTGAGCCGGGAGCGTCGGGCTTTGCAAGGCCATCGATCCAGATAGCGAGTGTGACTATTCGGCATTAGCTGATGTGGATATATGCGTGCAGTGATTGACTTACTTCCGAAGCAAGACATGACGCCTAAGATGGATGTGAAGGACAAGAAGCGCAGGGGTAGGAAGCTCAGTGGTATCAAGATCAACCCACAGACGATCTTCCACTGAAAAACGTCCCAACCGGGAATGAGAGCATCCATGCTGTCGGCGAAGAGCACGACTAATGCAACGCATGCTGCAAGTAGCTCTAGGGAGAAAAGAATACTAGTAGCCACCCGTGCTTTAGTTCCAAAGGAGACATATGCAAGGTCAGCGAAGGTGATGAGTGAACCATCAACATCGAGACATTTGGCAAGCAGCTTTGCAGTATAACCAGTGACTATGGCCGACCACGCCAGGAAAACCATGCCTATCAGCCATCCAGAGTACTTCAGCGCAAGTGGCAAGGTAAGCAGTCCAACACCGACCAAGACGTTGACCGAGTTGAATATCGTCTGTGGCAGGGTAGATTGACCGACGACTACGTTGATGATATGTCCGTCTTCCTCGACTTGCTTGACCAGCAGTGGCTCTCGTTCTTGTTCTGGCTCTGCAACGCCCTTCATCTGCTGCTCTGTGAAGAGTCGGCCAGCATGGCGCATGGACGACTCGTTGACGCGCGAACTCAGACTGCCGTATCCCGTGCCGTAGCTGGCCCCGAAAGGCGAGGATAGCGAAGGCTCGATCTGGAATATGCTCGACCCTCTTCCTCTCAAGCGCTGCTCGACGGTGTTGGGCAACAGCTGGCTCCGCTCCGTCGCGCCATTCTCCTCGTCCGTTATGGCATTATCGGATGCACGGCGTCCTCCTTCTTGCAGCGCCTGTCGCAGGGCCGACCGTTGGTCTGGTACTGGCGTCGGAAGCCCGCTGCGTGTGAAGTCGGACTCTTCGGTGTCGTCGCCGTCTTCGTCTTCGAGACGGAACGAGGGTCGCACGGGGGTGATCTCAAAGAAGCCTGCTGCACGCTGCCACGATCGCGCAAAGTTGTTGATGCTGTTGACGCCTCCGACTTCGCCCAATGCGCTGAATTGCTGTCCTACTGAAGACCTGAGGTTGTTTTTGTTAGTCGTCGTTCACTCGCGAAACGCGTCATGAGCTCACCTCCGCCTGCGCAGTTCGCCAACCGTGCCGGTCCACCTGCCCGTGCCGGCATTGCTCTCCCCGCTCGGTCGTCTCGAGAGCTCGTCCCATTGTATGTGGCTCTCTGTGTCTGAATCCATGGATGGGCGGTTCCCCGACTCGTAAGCATCCCAGGCGGATGGCTGCTTCCCTCTGTTATCCATGGTGAGTAGCGACAGTCACGGCAGAGAGAGAAGGCGCGACCAAAAGGTGCATGTGCATGTGCAGCAGGACAGGTGATGAGAAGTATAAAATCCGTTGATTCAAACCCTGCAGGGAGGCGGGAGCTACTTGAGTCGATAGCTGGTTATCGTCGGGACGAGATTGCGCCTTGTGGATTGCGGATGATAGCCGCTATCCATGACCGTCCTGATTATATAAAGAAGCGCCGAGCATGGCACTTCTCCCATAGAAAGACGGAGAAGCGCAAGATGGCTATCACGAGGATATCATGCGGCCCCGCAGGTCTGCCGTCATAGCTGCCCATAGCCGGGGAGCTACCCAAGGCACGAGTCTGATAACGGGCCATTGCAGCTGCTTCATGCCCGTTGCCCGCTTAGTGGCCCTGCAAGCGAGCCTGTGTCAGCCTCCTGTTCGCGCGCCATGGCGAGTGTGCTGCCTTGTGAATGCTGCACAGTCATCGACAAATAAATCCACACCAGCCCGGTTGGCCGTCTCTTCACTCAAGCATCATCGAAAAGCGGAGGCGCGCAGCAGTAAAGGCCGCCGCATAGCACGCTCTCCACCCTCCTCCCGCCGCCAGTCGGCAGCTACGTCGCTTGTTCTTGCCCCTCGCTGAACAAGAAAATCTCTCGACCCCACCAACACCAAACTCTCAACTCTCGACATCACCGCCGCGACCATGGCGCCCGGGCAGAACGAGCAGCCCAACGAGGCTGAAAAGAACATTGAGATCTGGAAGGTCAAAAAGCTGATCAAGCGTCTTGAAGCCGCTCGTGGAAATGGAACCTCCATGATTTCGCTCATCATCCGTACGTGACGCCTGCTCGCCTGCCGACGCGCCGACGACTGACCACATGTAGCGCCCAAGGACCAGGTTTCCCGCGCTGCGAAGATGTTGGCTGAAGAATTCGTGCGTTTTCCACCCGCAGTTGTGCCATGGCCAAAACTAATTTTCCCAGGGTACTGCCTCCAACATCAAGTCGCGCGTCAACCGTCTTTCCGTCCTGTCGGCTATTACCTCCACCCAGCAGCGTCTCAAGCTCTACTCCAAGGTTCCACCCAATGGCCTTGTCGTCTACTGTGGTGAAATCATCACCGCTGAAGGCAAGGAGCGCAAGATCAACATCGACTTCGAACCCTTCAAGCCCATCAACACGTCGCTATACCTTTGCGACAACAAATTTCACACCGAGGCATTGAGCGAGCTGCTCGAGTCGGACCAGAAGTTCGGTTTCATCATCATGGACGGAAACGGTGCGCTCTTCGGCACTCTGTCAGGAAACACCCGTGAGATTGTCCACAAGTAAGTGCGACCAAGATGCCTCGCCATGCACGAAACTAACAGGTGTAGGTTCTCCGTCGATCTTCCCAAGAAGCACGGCCGTGGTGGTCAATCCGCTCTGCGTTTTGCTCGTCTCCGTGAAGAAAAGCGCCACAACTACGTCCGCAAGGTCGCTGAACTGGCGGTACAAAACTTCATCACCGCCGACAAGGTCAACGTAGCTGGCATCATTCTCGCTGGTTCCGCCGATTTCAAGAACGATCTCAACCAGTCCGATCTTTTCGACAACCGTCTGCAGTCCAAGGTCATCAAGGTTGTCGACGTATCTTATGGAGGCGAGAACGGTTTCAACCAGGCTATAGAGTTGGCTGGTGAGACCCTCAGCAATGTCAAGTTCATCCAGGAGAAGAAGCTCATCAACGAGTACTTCGACCACATCTCCAAGGACTCTGGCAAGGTCTGTTACGGTATCGACGACACCCTCAAGGCTCTGGAGGCTGGTGCTGCTGAGACTTTGATCGTCTTCGAGAACTTGGAGATTACTCGCTGGGTCCTCAAGAGCTCCGAGGGTTCTGAGATCATTCTTCATACCACCAAATTGCAAGAAGAAGACCGAAGCATCTTCATGGACAAGGAAACCGGTCAGGAGATGGAAGTCATCGACCAAGGCTCCATGCTTGAGTGGCTCGCCGAGAAGTACCGTGACTTTGGTGCCAACCTTGAATTTGTTTCCGACCGTTCTTCCGAGGGTAACCAGTTCGTCAAGGGCTTCGGTGGCATCGGCGCCATTCTCCGCTACGCCCTCAACTTCGAGCAACTCGCCGACTTCGACGACGATGAAGACGAATTCTACGATGATTGACGGTTGTGCGCCCTCGCTGACTGCGAGGTAGCGTCCCCACTCCTTTCGAGTGACGGAACGTCCGCTACCCGCGTGATAAGTCAAAATGACGTGTCCAAGATCAAGGCCGGAGCAGTCGAAGCAAAGACGCTTCGCCTTTCCAGATTGTAAGATGGGAGTGCCTACGGAGGGTTTGCAATGTACGTAGGATATTTCCAGCAACAACAACTTTCACTAATTCTGTCAAGGTCGACCAACACCATTCTTACCACGACCCGCTCTCGCTTGCACGGAGAGGCAGCAGCCTCATACAGGCTTGACCTCTCCAAACCTCGGTCCGAAAAGCTCTATCTTAGCTACAATAAGGACTAGAAAGCATAGGGATCCCGAAGGATGGCTATCGTCAATTGTCGATTGCGAACCTCTTGAAAAGTAGTCCTTGACGGAAGAAGGATAGGCAGATTGTTCGCTCAGAAATGCGTCAGCTCGTCGCTCGCTCAACTCCAGCTGAATGAAAAATTGTTTTATAAATCACTTGATTACTATGAAGATACTTTCGATACCTTGTATTGTGCACATGCACAAGGTCCAGAGCCTCGATACTTACAGTAGGGCGTAACACGCCCCATGGTGTACAAGTTACAAGTTAGCCTTTGCTTTTGCTAGTATAGCGCCGATACCGGGTTCCGACGTCATTCCGAGATTTAATGAACTATCCGTTCAATTAATTCGTTTATCGAGTTACCTTCAACATTCCAAAAGCGACGACCAGACATGGCAGAAGAACAGAAGCCAACCGTGGCATTCTTAGGTCCAGAGGGCAGCTATACACATCAAGTGAGTTTCTCTACAGACTTACAAAAGCCATGATTGAGATTTCCCGTCACTATTCTGTGTTCCCATGCAGGCATGACTCGCCGCATCTTCATCACCGTACTATGATCATTGTCCACACCCGACTTTTCTCTTCAAAACAAGATCATAACTTGTTCCTTTCTTCCGTAGAATGAAATCAATCGCTCAACGCGCACTGCGCACACCATATACATCTAACAGCTTCATAGGCAGCCTTAGACGCCTTCCCCCCATCAACAAACCAAGTTTCCCTCACGCCTGAAATCACAATCGAAGACGTCTTCTCGGCCGTCCAATCCGGGACTGCATACCGGGGCGTCGTACCCTTTGAAAACAGCAGCAATGGTAGCGTAGTCTTTACCCTCGACCTCTTCGCCGACCTCAACAACAAATATCCCGATATCCTCGTTTGCGGCGAAGCTTATGTGCATGTCAAACACTGTTTGTTGGGTTACTCATCGAACCCCAGTACCCCGGATTACTCCAACATCAAAAAACTCTACTCACACCCCCAGGCCTGGGGTCAGTGTAAAAACTTCCTCACGCGTTACCTCAAGACGGCTGAACGACACGACGTGAGTTCTACGAGTAAAGCAGCAGAAATTGCGAGTAAAGACAAGAGTGGCGAGTCTGCTGCGTTGTCTAGTTTCATCGCTGCGGAGCTGTTTGGCCTGAACGTGTTGGCCAAAGAGATCAACGACGAGAAGGGGAATAGTACAAGGTTCTTCGTCATTCGCAGGAAGGACGACAAGACGACATCAACCAATTCAACTGCCCAGACGAGTTCGAACAGAGATAATTGGAAATCTCTCATCACGTTTACGATTGAGCACTCCAACCCGGGTGCGCTGGCAAATTGTCTCACGGTCTTCTCGTCTCATGGAATCAACCTGACGAGTATAAATACACGACCGAGTGGCGTGAGAAACTGGCATTATGTCTTCTTTGTGGAGTTCAAAGGGAGGAAGACGGAGAATGGGCAAGGGGAGGTGAATGCAGCATTGAGGGAATTGGATCAGGTTTGTAGGGGGTGGAGATGGTTGGGGAGTTGGGAGAACAGGTTGGTTGAGGACGAAGGGGTTCAGTGAGGTCTCTTGTCGACATGCAGCCATCAAGCAACGCGCAGATCACGATTACACAACTTCGGACTGCATAATCGCGTGAAAAAGCTCACTTCCATATTCATCGCTCGTGAATCAACACCCTAGTCCACCAGGATCATAGCCCAGTGTAAATCTAGTTTCTCCTTTTACAACTATCTCAGTGATATCCTCTTTGCATGTCCATCCTCGCACTCCAAACCTGACACGACGGACGCCTACTTTGTCCGGTCAGGGAGCTCCTTGGGTGCCCTCCACTCCTTGACATAGGGCAAGAAGTCAGGCTGACCAGGAATGTACTTCCTCAGGACCTCGGGGACAACGAAGCCTTCAGGTGTCTGGTAGTTCTCGAGGATACAGCAGAGTGTTCGTTCGGTTGCGCAAACTAAGTACAGAAATGTGTTAGCTTTCATGAATTTCCATCCAAACCATGGGAAGGCTAGAGCAACAGAAATGAACTTACGAGTGCCGTTGAGTGCGTGAACGTACTCTTTACGGGTAGCATTCAACTTCTTAATTCCATGTCTAATCTCCAGCTCGCGAGTCTGGTAGTCAGTGCAGTTGGAGATGGAGACAAGTTCCTTGTACTCTCCACCGCCGGTGACGGGGAACCAAGCCTCTAGATCGCGCTTCATGCTCGCAGCATTGTTCAATGCACCCGAGACAATAGCAACGACCTGGTAAGGCAGACCCAGACTCTGGTAGAACTCTTCCGAGTTGGCCAGCATCTCGTCGAACGCTTCCCATGACTTCTCGGGGTTTGTGAGGAGGAATTGCTCAACCTTTTCGAACTGGTGTATCCGGAAGATTCCCCATGCGTCTTTGCCGTGCGAGCCGGCTTCTTTTCGGAAGTTTGTTGAGTAACCGGCGTACTTGATGGGTAGCTCTTTGTCGTGTAGCCACTCCTCTGAGTGAAGAGCGGAGATGGGTTGTTCTGAAGTGGCAATGAGGTACTTGTCGGTCTCAGGCTTGTCTTTGCTCTCGGTGACCTTGTAGAGCTCCTCGTCGAAGTCAGAAAGTTGCGCTGTCTTGGCCATCTGATCGCGGAGCATGAAGAAGGGCGGTTGGTTGGGTGTGAAGCCTTTGCTGAACTATAGGATAATCAAGTCAGTGCAGTGCTCCCCAGAACTTGGCCCTTTTCATACATACCAGAAACTCCAGGCCGTAATTGATCAGCGCTTGGTTAAGGAAGACACCGTATCCAGTCAGACAGTATCCTCTGTGACCAACAATTTTGGTACCCCTCTCCGGGTCATATCCATTCAACCGCGCAAGTACGCCGTGGTGTGGGATGCCATCTTGCTTGAACTCGGCCTTCCTTCCTTCGGGAGCCCACGTCTTCTGAACCGCGTTGTTGTCCTCGTTATCACTAACCGGGACGTCCTTGTACACGTAGTTTCCGACCGTCTTCGCCTTTGCGTGCAGCTTCGCCAATTTCTCCGCAGCCTCGGTCTCCTTCTCCTTCTTCTCAGCCTCCAGTTTCTTCTTCTCCTCGAGTAACTCTGAAGCGTCTTCCTTGGCCTTCTTCTTAGCACCAATGTTCTTCTGGACCGCGTTTATCTTGGAGCCGAACTGAGTGGCATCGTATTGTGTGCGACGGTGGTCTTCAAAGTCGGCGATGATCTCGTCGACGATTTCTACGGGGGCGCATCGCTTCCTCTGGGACTCGCGGATTTTCTGTTCGTAGGATTAACATGTGCACAAGATTGAAGGTCGCGCGAGACGGAGTTGAGGAACACTTACTTCTGGGTCGCCACCGCGCTCCTTGATGAAGTCGTTTCTGTATAGACACACATGTCAGCCATTATTCTTTCTTACCCTGCCACCTCCCCTGATCTCGCTCTGCGCCCTCCATGTCTACCACTTCCAAGTCCAGCCCCTCCAACCCAAATTCTAGCGCGCGTCCAAGCAACCAACGCTCTTTGCCTGTAAAATAAAAAGCAACATACATGTCGAGCATCTTCACTGTTTCTCAGCGAGTATAGGCTGGGCAGAATTGATCGCGTGTGGTCGTGTAGTCTCGTGTCGAGAAGATGTTCAAAACGCGGGACTCATCAGTGTCCCGCACCGCACTCAAACACCGACAGGGATTAGATTGAGAGGCCCGCACTAGATCGAAAAGGGACGGGGCTTGGCGCTTACCACTTTGGCCAGGCTGCACGGGAATTGGAAGTACTGCACTCGACAGATGTACTGCAAACTTGCCTCTTTGGGTAGGAAAGGTAAGTAATGTGGGGACGAGGGTATCAGGTAGATCTATGTATTTGAGATGGTATGGCACTGAATCTCAACTTCGTGAAGACTGAGAAGAGCCAAAACACATATTGCAGCATTTGGGAGCATCAAAGCGCAAACTACCAAATACAGTAGGCTGCACAGACTGCACACAATTGCCGTTGAAATCAGTGGCTTTTCCGTCAAAGCTTCAGAGCTTCCTAATCAAGGTCTGTGGGTAGGATGGTGGGTGGTGGTCGGTGCATCCAAGCCAGGCAAACCAATGTGGAGCAGCTTTTGCCAGTCGAGAATGCAGGGTCTACACAAATATGTCTACGAGCGGTCATGTACACACCAACAAGTCGTACACCAACGTATGTCGTCTATTGTTGAAAGTAACATAAGGTGATACGTAGTACTACAGCCGTGAAACATCGTAATTGAACCCCAGAATACCAGATATGACGCCCTTACACCGCCGCTTACACCATTACGCCAGTACATACTATTGCCTTCCGCATGGCTAGGCGAGAACCACACCCGTTAATGAGATGTCGTTCGCAAAAAATCAGCCACTGTCTATGCCATCTACACCAAACCAGAAGAAAGTACACCTCCTCTTACCCGCCCGTGGACGTCTTCTTAAGCATATTGACCAGATGATCAAACGGATGCTTCAAGAAGTGTGTGCTGTTCCACCGCTTCTTCTCCTTGTCCTCGCGCTCCTGCTGGAGGGCTGGGTACTTGTCCACGCTGACGCCTTGGTAGAAGCACTCATATCAGTCAAGAATCTTGCAATTACATGACCGTACACTTGCTGCCGCCAGCGGGCTCACCAGGATTCTGAGACCGCTCCACCTCGGCAATTATGAGCTCGAAGGCCTTTTGTACGTTCTCGTTGTAGCGCGCGCTGGCCTCGGTCCAGGCACATTTGAACTCTGCGGCGAGGGCGCGACCGTCTTCGGGCGTAACTTGGCGTTGTTCGGGGCGCAGATCAGACTTGTTGCCTACAATAACGAGGGGAACCCACTCGACAGCCTAGTAGGGATCTTGGTTAGGCAGTGGCGCTGAGAGAGTCACATGTCTACTTACCAGGTGATTCAAGATCTTATCGCGAATGATGCGCGCCATCTCGAAGCTCTGCTTGGAAGCGACCGAGTAGACAATCATGTAGCCATGAATGCCAATAAAGTGCTTCGAGTTGAGTATACTGTATTCATCCTGGAGAGCAATACCCGAGTCAGCGGGTTCCTCAAAAGAGCCTCAACCGTCGAGTTGAGGTATACAGCGAGGCG
This sequence comes from Alternaria postmessia, assembly GCF_024291825.1. NCBI lineage: Eukaryota > Fungi > Ascomycota > Dothideomycetes > Pleosporales > Pleosporaceae > Alternaria > Alternaria postmessia. The sequence goes on along the minus strand of NW_026260080.1, from coordinate 161,532 downwards.
TGCACAGCTGGGAGACGCGCGTGAAGCAGGGCGAAGGTGGGGCGTGGACCTGGGCGTTGCTTCGCGACGCGGGGGAAAAGAAAACCTCATGTACCTGGCCAGCCGTATCGATAATCTCAGTCGCATAGTCTTGGTTCTTGTACTTGATCATCTTGCTAAAAGTATTCTCGATAGTCGGGTAGTAGCTGTCGACAAAGTGCCCATCGACAAATTGCACCGTCATACTCGACTTGCCTGTCGATTGTTGGGTCAGCATGTTGTTTGCTGCTACTTGCATGTGAAGGCAAGCTTGCGCAAGCTGCACTCAACAATCACATACCGACGGCTCTGCTGCCAACAATGGCCACCTTCCTCTGCTTTGGTGGGGGTGCCATTTTCTTGCTGTTGCTGTTGCTGGGTTTGGTAGGAGGTCGTGAGGAAGCTGAACGACTCGCCAGGTTTGAAGTTTGGTTGTCTCAGTTGACCGCTGAGACGTAGCTGCCTAGGTTGCGTTTGGTCGTCCGGACCTGCCAATTGCCTGTACGAGCTAGCTCCCAGCCCGGAATGACGCCGTCTAGCTGCAGGTGATGGATGCGCGTGTGGGACGAACAAGCTGGGTCACTGGCCCAAGCGCTGTAGCTGCTGTTAAGAAGATCGAGATGCTGGCTTCGGCAAGAGTCGTAGGTAGAGAGTGGACGTGGCTCAGAAAAAAAAAGTCCCCGACCGCGTGTTGATGCCGTCATGTCTGCCGGCTCATCTCTCGATATAGCACCTGCATATCAAAGTTGGGCAACTATGATATATCGCTTTGGGCATGGCACCGAACGAGTGGTATTGGGTTCCCGAGTTCTAGCCATCCAACCCGAACAGTGCACATCGAAGCCGGCGAATCCAGAGCTTCTCGAAGCATTGCTTTACGTACTGCCAATCGTCTCGAGTTTAGCGCGAAGCTGTCTAGCACACCACCCGCATACAAAACAATTCACCAACAACCACTTAAAGCGACAAGAACGTCCGAAATGTCAGAAACTCTTGCTGCCCTTCCCGACGCCCCGAGAATACAACTTAACCGAAATGATGTCGGGCGTTCTTGACTCAAGGCGGAACAATCACATGCGGGTTTCTGCCAAAGTGGAAAAAAGTTGCTTGCGCCGGATATTACACAGCCGCTGCATGGAACTTCTATAGAAGAAATCTCGTAAATTGTCCCGACGGCAGAGACCCTCCACTTACCGCCAGTTGCGTCACTTCAACCGGCTTTCTGGGACGGGTGCAGCCTTACGAACGTGGTGCGTGCGTGGTTACAAGCCTTCATTTAGCCTTTACTGCCTACGCGATGGGATACGAGCGTAAAACAGTGACGGATAGACGATATATATCTCGATTAGTGTCATTTCGTATACCGTTAATGCAATCGCTGCCGGAACTTCCTAAGCCTACAAAGCCTCAATGCACGACCGTACTATCCATCTTTTCTTCCAAAGTGCTAGGGTATCGTGATCTTCAAGACAATACAAGTGAATCGTTCCCAGTGATGACTGCATATCGTAATTCAGGGTATCATGCCATAGTCGCCAGAGACCAAACCAGTAAGAAGCCCGCCATGACGGAGGGCACAAGTCTTCGCCTGATGGCAAACACTCTGAGAATAATTCAAGTAGAGATTGGGTACATGGGTCAATGTTGAACCAATGCCCAAGCTTGCACCCTAAAGTCAAGCTTCCATCAATCCGCAAGATTATCAAACACCCGCATTCTGCAGCTTTTCCACGACGAGCATGAGGCGCGCGGTATAGGTTTGCAAGGCCTCTTGACCCTCTGCTCCATCAAAGTCTTCCTTCTGATCAACGTGCTGATGCACACGAACAAAGTCTTTGATGCTATCAACCAGCGTATCGAGTTGCTTGTTCGGTAGCAGCATCCGGACTTTTGTCCTTATGATTTCGTTGAGACTCAGGTTACCAATAAGGACACCAAGATACCCGGTGGCCACACCAGAGTGAGATTCTTCCACAGAAGCAGCCTGTGAAGTAGTTAGCATCGCTGAACCATCACCGTGTAAAAAGAACATACCTGAGAAGCACGCTTCAGTCCGTCCAAGAAGATTTCGACCAATGTGTCAGTCTCATCAGCGACGTTCAGCCTCATCTGATCACTCAACTCTGCAAGATTGATGGCGGCACCCAAACTCAAAATCAGACTATCCAAGATCTCTGTTCGCTCCTCTAGTGCCAAATCTGTGTTGATTGAACGAAACTTTTCAACAATGGATTGCATGAGTGGCTGGACAAAGGCCTTCGTTGAAAATGGCTGGCAAGCTTTTGGTTTATTGTTGGTCAGATTCATGCAGAGCTTAACAGCAAGCATGGTCGATGCTGCAGCATCAGGCTGAAAGAACCTAGGCATGAACTTCGCAATCTGTTGAAGCACACCAGTTGACCAAGTAGCTTGTATTTGTCTCGTAGCTGAGGTCGACTCCAGTATCGAAAGTACCATCTCCAGTGTCGCATCGTCTTCTGGCGCTGCATTGTTCGACTCCGATCGATTGTTCGAAGCTGAGGCAATCTCAACAATCTGAGATATCATTGTTTGGTTGAGAAGCATATCGGCGTTGCCAGCCTTCCGCAGCCCAATAATGAGCAACTCAATGGCTTTCAACGCCACTAGCTGTGGTGATACCTTCTCTGTTACTGCGGGCGACCAGATATAGGATTGCTGGACCAAGGCGCGAAATGAAAGGACCGACTCTTTCGCGATCTTTGACAGGTTTGTCTTCCGATCTTTTGCAATCTCCTTGATGTCTGCACCGTTTCCAGCAAGTTTGATTAGGTTGGCGAGACTCCCAGTCTCATAGAGCTGGCCCAGGACAGAATAGGCAGGGTTGGTACGCAAGACGAAGACGGTTGCGACAGCAGCGACAAAGTCGAAGACGATCTCGCAGCTGACAGAGATGTTCTGGAAGAACTGGTGGGCAAGAGCTGAGTCGAGAAGCTGATCGCAAAACTTCTCGTCCGCCATCTTGGTGCATAGATCAATCATGGCACTACGTCGTATGTTTTTACTGGTGGTGGCGGACGTCTCTTCAATCATCATCTCCGCTTCATGATGGAGGACCGCGTTGCGGCCCCGAGTCCTAAGCTCATGCACCTGCTGAGCCTGTGCTTGGCTGTTCTCTGCGTCACTCTCAGATACAGATCTAGTCTCCCTTTGGGACTGCGACCCAAAGCCGTCGTCCAAATCCATCGATATAAGTAAATCATCTTCCGGGTTGTCTTCCCTCAGATATGACCGTGCCATGGCGTAAGTAAGTTTTGGGCGCACACCAAATCCAGATGTGTTTTGTGATGTCTGAGAGTCAACCTTGCCCTGATTGTCCACGTCCATGTTGTCGGGATGCGTACTTGAGAGACGGGCTTCTCCGGAATTTTGCAAAGGTTTCCCCGCAGTCCAAGAATGATTTGAGCTTACTTCCGAGTCGTCTCCAACCTGGCTGCTACCTTCTTCATCGCCATCTGAGCTGGGCTCTGATGGTTTGAGGGTGTCGATGAGTCTAGTCTTACGAGCCTTAGCACTATGTGTGACATCAGATTTTGACCTAGCTAAGCTGCCGATGAGTGATCTTGGCTTGCGATCCGTCAACTGTAAATTGGAGAAGTTTGGCATGGGCGTAGTCGAGGATGAGGAGTCGCTTAGCAAACCACCAAAAAGGTCCTTTTGTCGCGGTGTTATCGAGCCTGGCATGGAGGCTTTCGACTGACGAACAGGCGTAGTCAAAGGATCTGGTATGTCATACATAGTCTCATCTTCTAACTCGGCAACTTCAAAGACTTCCTTAACAGGAGATGGCCTCGATGGTTGGCGGCCGGGAATCATGCCGTTGAGCATAGCCGGAGAGGATTGACCCTTGGTAATCGTTCGCGACGCTAACACAGGTACAGTACGCTGCCTTGTCTTTGTCGGTTTGTTGATTGTTGGCGCCGGTGGCTGCACTTTCTGAGTCGAGCTTGTGATGGGCCGGTTCGATGACCCATGTCCCGGTGAAGCGCCATCTTCGTTCTTTTGATACTTCCGACTCCGCTGAGGCACCGACTGTTCAGGCTTCTGGTGCACTATTGGTCGATTTACGGTGGCAGTGGAAGAAGCGGACCCTTGGCGCTTGCGTTTTTTGGAGGCATTGGAATCGTCAGACTCGACCGTATCCTTGTGAGATGCTTCAGAAGTTGTTTTGGACTTTTTGGCAGCCTCTTTTGGTCCTCTCGATTGAGCTTGGCGTGAGATCTTTTTGACCGTTGGTGGTGCCTCTTCGTCCGACATTGGAACGTCGAATACGGCCAGATCGTCCACTGGTTTGGCTGGCGCCTTCCCTAACGCTTTCTTCGCGGGTAGTGCCGGTGCTGTCCTTGCAGTCTTCTGAACCTTGACCTGTGATGACGCAACCGTCGCTGCCTCTGAAGGTGCTTTCGCCTTGACCACCGGCCTGTGTGATAACTTGTGGTCTTGTGTGGTCTGTTTCGGTGCTTGTACGAGCTTAGGCGTTTTTTCGCGTATTGTTCGAGGAACGGCCGGATTGGAGGATGAAGGCAGCGACGACTGTGCGGGCTTTGGAATATGCGCGGGCGTAGTAAGCTTCTTCTTCTTCACGGCGATAGGCTTTGCGTCATCGGGCTTGCGCAACGGCTGTGCGGCTCTCGCTGGCTTCTTGGATTCTTTGAGAGAATCATCTTTGGAGGAAGCTGTAGCTTCCAAGTCCACTTCAGGTATGCGACGCTTCGGTATTATTTTCTTCGTAGGCTTCGGACGCGACAAGAATTCGTCTTCAGAGGGCACGTCGAAGATGTCGAGTCCGTCGGTCTTTGCGCGCGCAATTTCGGAACCAGATCCACCATTCAATTCGCTTCCAGCTTTGTTCAGCGAGCCGTTTGAGGCTGCCGTATGTTTCCGCGGTCGCTCTGGCGATGGAGGCGCATCGTCGTTGGAATCGGGTAGAGGTGGCGGGAGGGCGGAGTGACGCGACGCTTTGCCATAAACCCTCTTGCGACGGTCGCTAGAGGTGAAATTGGCGAACATGGTCGTGGCCATGTTTGTGAGAAGATGTGTTGTGGCGACGCTGCACAAGGTGACTTAGACGCGCATCTCGCAGGTAGCAGTACCTGGGTGAACCGTGGGTGATGTCTCGGCAATCACCATTCACGCTCACATTGCGCGGGCCGACGCGTTAATTCACCGCAAACCTCACCTCATTGCAACGACATCATCACCATCACGGTCAAACGCTCAAAGCGGAGGTTTGCATGGTGGCTGGTGATCGAAGCAGGGACCCGAACGCAAGGCACGCTAAACAGCGGGGCAAGGGTTCCTCCTTCCCAAACAGAGTGAAGGACTTCGCCGACGGTCACGAGCCTAGACTGTTACTCCACCTACGCTCCAGCTCCTCTTTCTTGCCTCTTATCTAGAGGTCATATCTGTTAATAAAAGTCCCCTCTATCGTTTGGTTTTACTCTTGAACCGACCCCATTCTCGCTACCCCACCAATATCAAATTACCTTCCAACACCACAAATCTTTAGTCCCATATTCAACCTCAGGTGAGCCCTTTTCAGCACACATCAGTTTTCATGGCAACTTCCGTGCAAACCCTGTCCATGGATTTGTGACATGTCTTTGGATTTGAACATGGCAAAAATTCGAATGACTGACCAGCTGACTGTAATCAGCCTATTACCTCAAACATGTCTTCCGACTCTCAACCTCCCTCAGAATGCTTGGGACCCGAATATCGTCCCGCGGCCCTGAAGCCAACAGCTACCGTCTCAACTCCTCTCAAACAGAAGAATGTCCATATTCTACCCCAGTCCCCTCAGTTGATAGCATTGCTCACGTAAGAGCCCCATGAACCATGGTCACTACCATAAAAGGGTAATTGACTAACAAGATCAAAGCATGATACGAGATCGCAACACTGGCCGCGCAGACTTTATCTTCTACAGCAACCGCATTATCCGTCTGCTTGTGGAGGAAGGCCTCAACCACCTGCCAACAGAGTCGCAGGAGATCACTACCCCTGTAGGCCGCACCTACTCTGGTGTCAAGTTCGAAGGCAAGATCTGTGGTGTCTCGATCATGCGTGCGGGAGAGTCCATGGAGCAAGGATTGAGGGACTGCTGTAGAAGTGTACGCATTGGAAAGATCTTGATCCAGAGGGATGAGGAGACCAGCAAGCCGAAACTGTACTACGACAAGCTACCCGAAGACATTAGCGATAGGTGGGTCTTGTTGCTGGATCCCATGCTGGCCACTGGTGGTTCAGCACTTATGGCTATTGATGTGCTCAAGTCGCGGGGCGTACCAGAGGAGCACATCCTCTTCCTCAACCTCATTGCCAGTCCAGAAGGCGCGCAGAACCTTGCGGATAAGTTTCCCAAGGTGAGGGTAGTTACCGCATTTGTTGATGCGGGTTTGGACGAGAAGAAGTAAGCTGCCCTTACCCAATCTGAGTATCCGTTGCTAACAAGATATCTAGCTATATCGTCCCTGGGCTGGGCGACTTTGGCGACCGATTCTACACAATGTAAGAGTAGTCAACAACATGTCCGATTCATCAAGCGCATTTGTTGGGCGTAGAGCGGCTCAGTTTTGCTTGAGCATGGTAGCATAAGGCTGTTAAGACGAAGATGCATGATTTCGAGCAATTTGGGAGCCTCTGATGTGCAAGCTTCATTACAAATTTCTATAGATCTTGCTCAGCTAACCGTGAACACGTCTCAGCCTGATGCTGACGATAATGAAACGCCATTGTGAATCTGTGGATCTTTTTGGTATCCTAAACGCCGTGCAAGCCGTGGCCCCTTCCCATGTTCCCATGTGTTATACAAGGCCCTAAGCCTTCGTGTCCTGCTGCTCCTTCGCTCCTGCCGACAGGCGACTTAGTCTGCGTACTCACCCTCGGCATCAGGCTCGTCGTGTTCGATGAAGCCGCCGTCGCCATCATCGTCTTCTTGGTTGTGTGCCGTCGGCATTCTGCCCATGCGATTCGTACTCCGCGCGGTATCGACATTGCCCTTGGCTGCCTGCTTCGCAACCGCGTCACAGGCATCAATCCAGTCGGCATACACGTCGACGGGCGCACTGAGGTAGTTGATGTTTGTCTGGAAAGTCTGGCCGCAGACCTTGCACTGCAGGTTGCCGACACCGGACTTCTTTTCGATGGAGACGCTGACGGACTTTTCGTGGTTGCAGAAGAGGCATTGGAACGTGGTTGGGAGTTTCTCCTTCTGCAAGGGTGTTAGTCAGCGGAACCTCTAGAGACATGGGGTATGGCGTGCCTTCTTGGGGCCTTGAGGCTTGCTGGAGGATTTGCGCTTGCCCTGTCATTGCCATTAGTTTGCGAATGCGATAGGTGAAGCCAGAGAAGACATGCCATTTTCTCGTCGTCTCTCGAGTCGCCGAATGTAGAAGGTGTGTGAATACGTGGCTATTATCTAGCGACTGCGGTGTGGATATCAAGGCGCGGATTCGATGACTGTCGCGCTCTGGTCGTGTGCAGTGACGCGAAATCGCGAGTTTGGGGTGAATGCGTCTCGAGTCTCGCGTGGTTCCGACCGCCAAGATCCCTGTCGCTTCCCTTGCAGCTGCCGCATACGTCGATAGCCGATAAGCGTCCCCGCTCCTATCAGCGCTCTCTCCGAGCCTCATGCACGTGTATAGTCAGCTGTCCTGTGGTGCTGGCACCGCCGGCGAGCTCCTAATATCTGACCACATTGCTCTTTCTCTTCCTTTCTTCTCCTCTCTTCTCTGGATCTTCCTGATCCCCTTTGATATCTGTTCAAAGTTGCGTTTGTGCCTCTCCTTGCTACCTACGTCCACATCATCGTGTGTTTGTCGCACCATCGGCACTCACCGGTCTTTGTTTCACGTCCCGACACGAACCCGGCAATCACAATTGCTATTTTCCCCAAGACCCGAGAGCTTGCACTGCTTTGTATAAAGATTAACAATAGCAAACATGTCTTCTGAAAGCATTACCAGCGATGCTGTCCTTAAGGAGATCCTCGAAGGGCTCAAGGCCCTTCGATCGGAGAACTCCGTACTGGCAGCTTCAGTTGACAAAATCAACGGCCGTGTGAACATGCTGGCAGGCATCAAGCAAATCAAGGATGAGGCAGCAGATGCAGCTGCTAGTGGAAAGCTAGACGGCGAGAAGGCCAATGGTGTCGAACCAGAAAAGTCCAAGTCCGTAGAAGCCGTTAGCGAGCAGTATGAGCAGCCACCTTCAGATGCTGATGCTCAACCACGTCGCACGAGTGTATCCAAGATTTCAAAGATCATCTTGACTTCATATCCTGGTCAAGCTGGTGTCGACCCGTTGCCCATGCAATGGGGTGCCAAGGACCCTGCTGTTCGTGGCCCTGTCGTTGTTTCAAGACATGCGAACACTATCCGAAGACGCAACGGTACGTAAAGAGGAAATGCATTAGAAATTGGCTTATAGCTAACGTATCTCAGCTATCGGTGCTCACGGTGGCTCGTACTCCATCTACAATGCTCTGGCTGTAGCAAGCAAGAACCTCGACATCACTCACAAGCCAGACTTCACTAACACCGAGCCTGCTGCAAAGATCGGTCCTTTCCCGCAATGGAGTGATCCAAAGAAGATCGTAGCCATGGATCCATACGGACATCTTGCACCATGGCTGTACAAGGAGACCATGGACAAGGATGATGTGGAGATCAGACCTACGATTGCCATTACCAGAGCGCACATGAAGGTGCCAGAACTTGAGGAGAGCGTACGAAAAGGCAGACTTGTTCCCGACGGTAAGATTTGCATGAACGAGACAGGTGAAGTTGCCGTCACCAAGGTTGCAGTTGAGCCTGTATGGTACTTGCCTGGTGTTGCTGAGCGCTTCAATATTGGTAAGTCGTATCATCGCGGAGTCTTTTCTACTCTGACTAATGGACCCAAAAGATGAGGGAACTCTTCGCCGGACACTTTTCGAAGAGACTGGTGGCTCTTATCCTGAGCTCATCACCCGTCACGACATCAAGCTCTTCCTTCCTCCCATTGGCGGTATGACTGTCTACATCTTTGGTGACCCAGCAAAGATGTCCGATCCCAGCGCAAAGCTCGCTCTCCGCATCCACGACGAATGCAACGGAAGTGACGTATTCGGATCTGACATCTGCACATGCCGTCCTTACCTCACTTTCGGTATTGAAGAAGCAGTCAAGGAGGCCCAGAAGGGTGGTAGCGGTGTCGTCATCTACTTCCGCAAGGAAGGTCGTGCTCTTGGCGAGGTCACCAAATATCTTGTCTACAATGCCAGGAAGCGAGGCGAGGATCGTGCCAGCGAGTACTTCAAGCGCACTGAGAACATCGCGGGTGTCAAGGACATGCGTTTCCAGGCTCTGATGCCCGATATCCTGCACTGGCTTGGTATCACCAAGATTGACAGAATGCTCAGCATGTCCAACATGAAGCACGATGCTATTGTCGAGCAAGGTATTCCAATCCATGAGCGCGTGCCTATTCCTGATGACATGATTCCGGCGGATAGCCGCGTTGAGATCGATGCCAAGATCCAAGCTGGTTACTGTAAGTCTTTATATACTCTCATACCCTTGTGCATTGCTAACATGGGACTTACAGTCACAACCGGTCATGTCATGTCGATGGACGAGTTGGCAAATGTAAAGGGTCGTGGTTGGGATGATGTCGATGTAAGTGCAATCATGTGAACCTCATCTACATGAACGAGTCGATACTAACTTCAATTTACAGCACTGAAGCACCAGTTCATCGAATGAAAAAAGTGCTGTTTTGTAGAAGTCTACTCCAAGAAATGTGATGATAGTCAAGAAAATCGCGGCTCCAACCGTACAGCCAAAACACAAAATAAAGAACAAAGATCACACTGCTCTACCACCATTCATGCTTCTTGGTGCAATATAGCAACCCAAAACCATGACTATTCGTTGCTATCATCTACATCACCTTCATACTCAAACAGTAATCACCAGGCTTACGCTCAATCTACAACATACAAGCGAACAACACCTTCTTCCAACCAATCGCTTACTGTCAAGCCCCCTCAGCACACGTATCCACCTAAACAAACGCACGCATATCGCGTTCCCATTGTCAAATCTCCCACCGTTCACCGCACACATCCCCCTCCCCCACCAAGACCCAGTATCCACCTCACCATTCCAGTCATACTCGCATCTGCACGTGAGAAAAGCCCACATCATCTCTGCATCTCTACAACACTAAGCCCAGTCTGCGCAAACGATCCCCTTACTAGCTATTGTGATCGCTGTCACTATACAAGCATGCCTGGTCCCTATCGCCCTTGTCCCCTGGTTTTTTTGACACCCGCGCGAAGCCCTACCCGCACCTACCGCGCATGGTCTCGTGTGACAGATACCGTATGCATGTAAAAGGCATTACGGTAGGATCAGGATCTACCGTCCGGTGTGTTACACGAGTTATGTGGATAAGCGTACGTAGAATCCAGGGTCTAGATGTCGGATTTTGTGGGTGGGCTGTGTGCACGTGTGAGTGGTGTAGGGAAAGTGGGGGAATAGGGTAGCTTGGTCGGTAGGGTAATGTGAACGGAGCAAAGGACACCGATTGATTGCCGGGAGCGGCCCGCTAGCTATGAAGTTTGACCGCTGGTGTTGGTACACGTTTTTTTCTTCTTCTAGTTTACCATTATTGCAGACCGCTTCTTTGATTGTGCGAGGATGTGTTCACTTGTAAATGGATACATGTCCACTAAGATGCCTTGGTATGTTTCAGGTTCTGGGAAATGGAGGTTTAATGTGGTGGATAATTTTGCTTTCGCCATGATGTCGCCGTAGTTCTGTTAGTTCATCGTGCAAGGTGGACCGGGAAGATTGTGTTCTTATTTGCCCGAGTGTGGAAGGAAGAAATATGTGCCATTTGGTTGGTTGGTCAGTTGTAAGAAATAACAAAGTGGAGTGCGGTGCAGTCTGGATAGTGGCGGTAAACCCGTCACATTGTCGGCGACCGTTTCTGCGTTGCCGCAGTGACAAGCGCTTCTCTACTCGCTCGCTCGAGAAGGAGGAAGCTGCAATTACTCGGCATGGTGGTGAGCGGGTATATGTTTCAGTATTCGGGAGGGATCGGCAGCGAGATCTGCCGTCGAAGCGTGTCTGGATTTGCGGAGAATTACTTGGGGCAAAGATGTCTGAGCTGATGGTGTGGTGGTGAGGGGTCATGTTGAGGAGGGGCCCGGCATCGTCACGAAAACACCAACGCCTGGGAGTTCTCTTCGGAACATGGAAAGCTAAGGTATGCGAACTTTGGTTGTAGTGGCTGATCGTACCCGGTCCGAAAAGAGTACATGGGAATCTATCGTCGATGAGGATGCGGAATTGGAAAGATGCTGTAAACGGCCGCGGCTATGACGGCGTGGAGGGGTACCCGCTTCCCGGGTTTGACATGCACGTCGGCATGGCTAACCACATCGCATGTACACAATGACGGACTGGGCAGCACGGCATGATGCTAGACAACTTTCGGCTCCTGCATCTGCCTCTCAAATTGGACGGACAGGTGAACTGTTGGTCTGCCTATGGGATCTCTCGTGTATATACAAGAAGGGCCGCACTGTGCTTCTAAAGAGATATGGCATGGTCCCTTATCAGCGTTTTGTTGAACGTCCGGTGTTAGGCGGCCAGCTGAGAAGGCATCGTTGGGATGAGGACTATCAAATCGGAGCGTTGCCCGCTCTTCATGGAAAGCATGGCAACATGTGAGAGCAGCTGACGCGGAGGTGGAGCGAGACGAGGTAACAATCGTTCCAGAACCAAGTCAGACATAAGCATTGCCGACAGAGTTACGTTTTGTGGCATTCTAGTTGCAAAGTCAAAAGTGTGAGGGGCAGATCCGGGGATAGCAGGATGGCTCGAAATTATCCCCAGAAAATACTCGCAATCGTTCACTATTGCATCGCCAACTCCCTTTGTTTGTTGCTACATGAGTGAATGCTCAGTTGTGCAAGGGATATCACTCTGATTGCGATTGTCTCAAGTATTAATGATATATTGCGACTTGCGACCCCTCGTGTACCCCTAAGCGGTAGAATGTCGGGTACGCGTCTCCCCCTCAATGGCTATGCAACGGAGGGACTTTACCGATGTGACATCCACAACACGAGAGACCATTATCGAAGGGCTGTGGGTAATAGCGACCGGTGTCGAACGCGTTGGTGTCCTCGCGTGTCTTTATGCTCCAACCGGATCGCACGAAGGCGTTGGAAGGATGCCCTTGCAAGTGCAACGTTCTCGACTTTCAATGACAAGGGATTGTCATCTGCATTGCATGACACTGCATAAATAGAAACCTCAGCTGAGGCAATGTCGTCACCAGCAAAGTGGCCGATATGAATGAGGCTCATTGCAGGTCCGGTACCTGTCTCATTGTCGCACAAACCGCAGGGTGGTCTGTAGAGGTGTCTGGAACTCGATAACAACTTAGGCTACGGATAAGCATACGTGTGCCCCTCGAACGTTCCTGATACACAGCAAGGAAGGCTCGCCCAGTTTCCAGGGCGAGTAACAAGGCAGAGCTGGTTCTGTCATCACCGCGCAGCCATGACGGATGTTCATTGGGATGGCGGCTTGCATCCGCCGATGCCATGGTTTGAGGATGCGACGGCGCCGCTATGGCAGTGCACTCCCGCTCTTCCGGCGAGGCCTTGGATCGAGTTGCGCGATGCCAATCAGGAACGGCCGACACGAATGACCTGCCACACCGTAAGCGCACTCCAAGGCGAAATCGACCTTTCCGAATTGGCTACCTAGGTACAATGCCAGTGTCTGCTTCATCACAACAAAGTGTTTCAGGTCTGTCATCCGCCTCGTCGTCGGCGGTGGCCAACTCACACCTGCAGCAGCTCGCAGCAGACTACCAGACTAGAGAAATGGACGTGAGGTGGTCTTGTGTGCACCAGGGGCGAGTCAGGGCGAGTCAAAGCATGACAGCACACCTCCCTTGCAAACACACTAATTCTGAACGTCCACGTTTTCTGGCGGTACCCACTTCGGCATGCATAACTAGCCCAAAAAGCCAGCGATGTCGAGTGGGGAGCTCCGGGCTGCTGATGCACTTGGCGTCGACCAGGGTGCCTGGAACAGCCAGAGGCGTCACTATACATACGTGCATTCGGTAGTATGGGGTGAATAGCGTCTAGGCGATTTGGACACCATTATTATACTACCCTCCCGCTCACTCCGTCATCCTTCAATTCCCAAACCGCAGTTAATTCTCCGACTTTGACATTCGCTCGTTGTCGATCGACGCACATCTTCGCCATGTCTAGCCACCCACGATACTACTTCTCACTACCTACCGAGGCGCCACAACGATCCCGCTCAGCAAGTCGGCGGCCACCTCTAACACCGTCAACTGTTTCTTCGCCATGCCTCACCACACTCGTGCCTGTAACTTCTCGACGGGATTCTGGCACATCAACATCGGGCAGCCCGACCAAGGCCTCTATCCTCTTGGCTAAGGTTGCCTCATCGCCTACTACACCTCGAGGCGAGACGCCACCTGGAAGCCCAATGCTCACTCCACGGTCGAGGCTGCAGTCAGAACCGGCCTATTCTTCTGAGAGGCCATCGATGTCCAGGACTGAAAGTGACCGCTACGTCAGGCAATACAGGCAGCAGGGTAAGCACTGAACCGAATCACTTGCTACGAAGCAGCACAAGCTAACATTCTTCTAGATGGCTACATCAGCTTTCCTGACTTTGAGAAGTTTTGCCAAAACCAGAATCCATATGGCGAGCAACAGCAGCAATCTGATGTCAGGACATGAACAGACATGCATGAGTCTTTGATGTTATGCAACAAGGACTTGTCTTTTCAACAACACCCACCAACCCCATCACCGAATCGCCAGCCAGGCTTACGCTCCTTACCATGAGTTGAAGTACCGTAATCTGGACCCAGAGCATCGCAAGTTGATAGTATTCTATCTTCTGCTTGACTGGTAGTCCATCTGACTATCACTGCATCGTCTTTGCTGTCAGCAAAAGTGAGAATGAACAGGGATCAGATCAGCAGATCTATGTCACGACAGTGAAATGTCGAGATGTAAAGAGGAGGGAAGGAATCATTGAGGGTGGTGTGCGCGGGTATGTCTCGTCATGCTAGACGCAGCGATTCAGCTGCGGCCATGATCGCATTGTTGCCACATGGAGTGGAATGCTTGGCACTGCCTGGAGGACACCTGAGAATGAGTGCGACTCGAATTTGGATGGGGGCGCTAGCGTGTGCGAAGGGTAGTCTAGTCTGTTCGTTACAGCTGAAAGAACTGTAAAGGGATCTAGAGCCACTACAATGTAACCACATGTACATTACTCAACGTGTCCGATTTGACCGAGACCTGCCGTGAACGATGTTGTTGGTTTCCATTGCATTGCCAGGCATTTGTGGCGTGAAGTTGGTCGTGCCCCATGTGTTCTCCATACTATGGCGGCGGCGACGACGACGACGACGACGACGACGACGACTATGATAGTGCTTCGTTGCCATGATGTAACTGCAGCACCTCTCTCTGCTGTGCCCTGTTCATTACTGTGATGATTAACACGCACGCACTTTACACGTTTACTTGCAAATTTGCAAGGCGCAACTCCAGGATTTCCACATGCATCGCGACGCATAGGAGATCAAGCAGCTTAGCAGCCATGAAAGGACCCGTTCACTACGGATCTTCTAGATGATGTGCATTCGATTGGAGGTTGGTGTTGCTGATCACCGCGCTCGATTTTGGGGCTTGGCACACGTGATGCGCTACTGGGCTCGCTTAACGGATTTTGAACACCACCAATTTGCGACTCTCAGCCTTTTGACATCGACAGCGACAACCACCCTCCCGACTACCGACAACAAGACTCGCAATCATGGCTGTCGGCAAGAACAAGCGTCTTTCAAAGGGAAAGAAGGGTCTCAAGAAGAAGACCGACACCTTCGCGAAGAAGGACTGGTACAACATCAAGGCCCCAGGAACTTTCGCCGTCCGAGAGTAAGAATTCCCGCTGCGCTGTACACGGGGACTCAATGCTTACTCTTCGCTCTTTGTAGTGTCGGAAAGACCCTCGTCAACCGTACCACCGGTCTCAAGAACGCCAACGACGCTCTGAAGGGCCGGATATTCGAGGTTTCGCTCGCCGATCTCCAGAAGGATGAGGACCACGCTTTCCGCAAGGTCAAGCTCCGCGTCGACGAGGTCCAGGGCAAGAACTGCCTGACCAACTTCCACGGTCTCGACTTCACCTCCGACAAGCTCCGCTCCCTCGTCCGCAAGTGGCAATCCCTCATCGAGGCCAACGTCGTTGTCAAGACCACCGACGACTACCTCCTCCGCCTCTTCTGCATTGCCTTCACCAAGCGACGACCGAACCAGGTCAAGAAGACCACATACGCCCAGTCGTCCCAGATCAGGGCCATCCGCAAGAAGATGGTTGAGATCATGGCCCGCGACGCCAGCTCATGCACCCTCGCCCAGCTTACCCAGAAGCTCATCCCCGAGGTCATCGGTCGCGAGATCGAGAAGGCCACCCAGGGCATCTACCCTCTCCAGAACGTATGTGGTCTACAGCACAACGGTGTATGACACAGGCTAACGTAACACAGGTACACGTACGAAAGGTCAAGCTCCTCAAGGCACCCAAGTTCGACCTTGGTGCCCTCCTCGGTCTCCACGGCGAGTCAAGCCAGGATGACTCTGGCCAGAAGGTTGAGCGTGAGTTCAAGGAGACCGTCCTTGAGCAGGTTTAAGGTCTTGTTGGATAGGCAAGGGGTTCTTGGGTCTTTTCAACTTTCCGCGGCATGATATCGGCATTCCAAAGGTGTTTGTGTTTACAAATGAAAGATAAACATGGCCCTTGATGCGATCCCGCGGCAGTGATGGCGTGCATGGGGTACGATCCGCATCTGGTGTTAACAGGTCATGCGGGAAAAGTATCATGGAAATGACATTGATGAGTTCCAAATTCATACCTACTGCCATGCGTTCTTGATCGTGTCTGTGGTATGGCGGTCCAATCCTGACGACTGGATTGCAGTCGTGACCATGCCTACATCGTGCGTTGGATGCTGCAGTCAACATTCGCGCATCGTGAAATCTATAGAATTGGGGTGGAGCTATGGCACCCTTTGATCATGAAGATGGTGTTCTATGAGCAGTGTGAACATGCGAGAGTATAGTGGCATGGTACAAATTTGAAAAAAAAAAATGTTCAAAGTCAAGTCGAGGAATGCCTCGACGGATGAGATTCACACCACCACTATCCGCACAGTACTTTCATGCTTGTCCTCGGACAGGCTACGTCCGTGATATGAACAAAAAGTAATGCCTTCCGCCAGAATTGAACTGACGACCTCGTCATTACTAGTGACGCGCTCTACCACTGAGCTAGGAAGGCTGATCTGAAGCTGTTGTGCTTGCTGTTGAAGAATTGTGGAGTAGGCCATATTATATCGTTGGACGTCGTGCAACCCGTGGTCTGTCCGAACATCTGGTCTACAATCGTTCAGGTTCAGGGGTTGGAGCACTTCACTAGAACTAGCCAAGATCGGAGGTCATCTTCCGACAACGTCCTTCCAACGTCCAAACACCCATGCACAAAAGTCTCCGACTACGTCTCCAACCTCCGATGTACTCCCTAGTCACCATCACGATCTCCAAGCTATAAACTTCGATCTGTACTCTAAACTCTGATAACAGAACACCAGGTCACCAACGCCCATTGCGGTCCTACTTCGTTCATAGCCCTGCGGTGTACAAATGCCAATGTGACAATCAATACATTATCGTGTACATCGAAGAGTCTCGACTCTGATGATCAGTTATGATGATGTGGCTTTGCGTTTTCTCTTTCGCGTGGAAGCGGGAAGACGATTCAAGTTTCAGCGTTGGTGGTGTGTTGGTGTTGAGCGGCACCTCACCGCTACTTTGACGAGGAGGAGACGTCAGCGCATTTGCGAAGTAGCGATACCACGGTACGAAAGAATGGACATCGGGATCGATCGCAACTGTAGAAGGTACGAGGGATGTGATATGGGGATGTGGGAGAGAGTTTAGCTTGAGGTTAAGTGGGTATATTGGGTGGAGAGGCTCGGCTTTGGGCTGGGGTGAATTGTAAGACTGGGTGGATCACGAACATGGGACAGAATGCGTTCTCATCGTCGATGGTGATGGTTTGTCCAATGTTGTTGTTTCCTAGATGCTTGCTTGCTTGCGAGTACGTATATACAGCGGTCCGATTCATGTAGCTACCTTACCGGCCCGTGCCCCGGTCAAATAGTCGCGGACACATACTATCGCGGCTCCGCAACGTCTTCCATATAGTTCTCTCGACACCGCCAGCCGCATATCGTGCGGCTATTATGTACGTCCGTATGCTGGTCATGCATGCACGTTGGCTCCGGTGAAAGCCCCAGTCTTAACGCTAACCAATCCTCCGCACAACCTTGCTAGTAGGCAAACCCTCCCTTCTTCTGATCCTGACCCGGATATCCCCCTTAGGAACCCTTGTGACCGCTCCATCAACCGCTTTTGGAAACACCCACCTGGCCTCTTTCCTCTTAGCATCCTCTTTCTCCCGATTCGCTTCCTCTTTAGCAGCCTTTTGCTCCGCAGTAAGGGCCTCGGCACCAAATGACGCTTCATTACCTGCTTCTTGGATGTGATCGAAGAAGCTCTTCTTTGGCGCAGGCGCGATTTCCCAAAGTTGGGTGACACCTGATACGATAGAGATGATGAGATCGGTCTTGTAGGACTGAGAGCTATCGGCAGGCGATAAGACAGACGACGAGACGGGAGTGTTGAGAAAGCGGTTGGGTCGAAACGTTTCTGGGGAGGCATGAAATGCTGACGACGAGTTTATGAGTGATTGAGAGAGACCCATGTCGATATATGTACCCGTTTCTAGTTCCCATTGCTCCTTCCCACCAGGACCGTCCTCCTGTAGATGGAGTGGCTTCTCGACTCTGTATGTGCTGGCGGAACAGGTATGTAGACGTCGAGCTTCGTTGATGCATGAGCGAAGATAAGGTAGAGAACTTGAAGTCAGCGCTTCCTTCACTGAGCCGAAGCGAATTTCCGGTGGTGCCGGAAAAGACGGATGTATTGATGGGGGTTGTACAGCTTGAGCCCAGGTCTTGGATTCTGATTTGATATTCTCGAGAGGTGACCCTTCTGGAGCCTTTACGTCTTGCGCGTTGGATGACGAGTAGATGTGAAGAAGCGTCCAGAATACAAGTGGTATGACGTCTGAGTAGATACCATGTACTAGATGGAGACCGATAGAAGCTCGTAACTCGGCTGGTAGTTCATGTTTGGTGAATAGCTCGTTAAGCTTTATAAGGGGAGTGACTACGTCAGCGTCCGTGTCTTCCTCTCCGCTCACGCTCTCGTCATCGTCTGGTACCCTCCTTACTGGTGGATGTGTCAACTCTGTAAACAGATTTGCAAAGTTCTTCAACAATCTCTTTCTTGCCAGAGCTGCTCCCGGCAAGCCCTGAACAGGCGTCAATCGCGGCAACCCGAGAGCGAGAGCCCAAAATCGTTCGTTGCAACTTGCCAGATCAGTAGTAAGCAGTTGATAAGACTCTGTAAACTGTGCTCCGACGATTGGGGGTAAAATAGCATTGCAACAAAATTCGTTGAGCAGTGTGAACAGATCACATTCGGCCTCAGAGGTGCCATCCGTAAGTTCCACGTTGGAGACGCGCTCCCATTGCATCTGGTCGACAATAGATGAGTTGAATGTAACGAAGTCCGGAAGCGATTCGGTTAATATGCGCAGCGATGCTTTGATCAATCCTTCCTCGGCCACACCTTTGTATAGCTCCGTCTCCACGACCTGATTGATTTCGTTCTGAATCTCAAGATAATGGCTCTCCATTACTTTCGGGAGGTTGAAAGTGTTTCGGAGAATAGCGAGTTGGCTGCTGTCTGGCAGCTCCAAACTATGCAAGTTCTTATAGATCTGGCCAAGCAAGGAATCTGAAAGCAAGATGTTGTGTTTGGTCCCAGCTGCCTTGTATGCCACTATGCTTGCAGTTGCAGAATCCCTATTGCCAGTCAGATCAACCCAACGGGCATTATCAACACGCTTACCGGACGCCGTTCAACCACTCCTCGCCTCCAAAAACAATGCTCCAAAGATGACGTACACCCGGGATCCAGTATGGCAGCGATTGTACCCGTCTCTTCCCATCTTGGCTTTTGACAACTTTTCCCGAACTTGATAGCAGCCTCGTAGGTAGTAACACGAAGACCGCCGAAATCGCAAACGTAGGTAATAGATCGAACCAGGAGAAGTCTTCGGGTATAGCTTTTTCAAGAGTTTGACCAAGACCAAAGTACCAAGCTAGAACAAGTATGAATGGACTGAATAGTGTGAGGTAACATAGTGGTAGAAACAACGTCCTTATAATGCCATTCGAGGCATATACGCTCAGGAACAGAGTCCTGAGGGAACCCATGTTGGCGGTGACAAAAGCAACGGTCTCCCCGCGCGTGCTCGGCGATCACTTTGTCCTGAGATGACGAAAAGGAAAATGCCCAGCTCTCGGTGCGTTCCGGAGAATAGCTGTAGAGGGTTTGTTGCGTGCGGTGAGGTCGTGAATAACAGTCGAATGATGTTCAGCCTCACGCCATGAGGCTCTTGCTCGGCGAGCTCGGGGGTTTGGAGCTGCGACCAGTCGGTAAGAACGGTTAAAACCGTTATGAAGGATTCAAGAACCTTGCAGGGTGTGATTTGATGCGGCTGAAAGTGATGTTTTGTAGGCCACGGTAACATTCAATGCACGCTAGGAGATGGATCCCTGCTCAGCTCGCTTATGAAAGGGCCTAAACATAGACCCCTCAGCCCTATCGCGATACTGTGAGACGGAGACATTGCACATTGTGGTATTAGAAGAGTACTAAGCTATCAACCCTAAAAAGTACGTGCTTTCAGCCCTCGCGGTACACCAGTCTGTGATGTCAAGCGCCCTTTGTCAACCGAGACTGTCATTCAGACCGCTATCATTCTCATTGCGCCCTTCCCAACATGAAAACATCAATCCCACTCAGCAGCTTAACAAATCATATAAATCCCAACTAACGATCCTCATAGCATCAAGATCCATCAAGACGAACAATCAAAAATTCCGGAGCTACGCTCTCAAGTACACTCATAATGTCACCCTCAAGCATTCCCACGGTCTTAAACTTCATAACGGGCAACAAGAATAAGCTCGCCGAAGTCCAAGCAATTCTTTCCGGTGTCATCGAGCTGCGGAATCAAAACGTCGATCTAGTCGAGATCCAAGGCACCGTTGAAGAAGTCACAAAAGACAAGGCACGGAGAGCAGCCGAAGCGGTAAGTAAAACAACAATCTAACCCACTTCGTGCTTTGGTATGGGAACACAGAATTCTCATGAAGCGAAATCAGGAGTTGTACATTTAGGATTTTGTTGGTTGCTAACGGACCCATCGTTCAGATTCAAGGCCCTGTCCTAGTAGAAGACACATGTCTCTGCTTCAAAGCTATGAACGATCTTCCGGGACCGTATATGTATGTCGTCCTTCTCTTCAAATCCCTCCTCTTCTTCCTTTCCCTATCTTCTATCCCATGTGTTCCATTGGCACATCCTCTCAACTCCTCCCCAATAATTTCCCTTGAATAGCCGCCTCTCTAACACCCCTGATCCGCCAGTAAATGGTTCATGCTCTCCCTTGGCGCCCCCAACCTCCACAAAATGCTCTCCGGCTTTGACGACAAATCCGCCCAAGCCGTATGCACATTCGGATACTGCGAGGGACCAGGCCACGAAGCGATTCTCTTCCAAGGACGCACAGATGGCAAGTTGGTAGAAAGCCGGGGTCCAACTGTTTTCGGTAAGTGGCAGATCTTTTCAGTATTGTGTCGAAAGTGTGGGAGGGTTTGAGAAGGAGTACGAGGAGCTGACGATGTAAAGGTTGGGACTCGTGCTTTGAGTACGAAGGCCAGACATATGCTGAGATGGAAAAGAGCGAGAAGAATAAGATTAGCCATCGGGCTAAGGCATTGGACAAGTTGAAGGAGTGGCTGGCGAGCAAGAAAACTGAGGCGTAGAAGAGCATTCTGATTTGCTGTAGCGCCTAGAGCACAAGAACAGGGTTGAAGTGATAGTCAACCTCACCAGAACTCTTTTAAGAAAAAAACATCGTCTTGGTATCATAACACATGCCATCGTATCACGTCGTACCTTTTTCCTCTCTCCCTCTAGATATTTCCAACTCGACCTACTCTTCCCCTTCCGCATTCTGCCTGTCTTTCCTCCACTGCTCAATCCATTGCTCCACCCGCTCCAAGTTGCCCTCGACGTCCTCGTTACTCTCACTCCTCAGCTCCACCACAATCTCTTCTTTATAGCTCTCCCTCGCCTCATCAAGCAGAACCTGCATGATTTCACTATCCATATTCTCCTCCAACTTCTTCCCCTTGTAGCCCCGTGCGGTGAGACGATCGTATAAAAGTGTGCTGTCGCAGCGCAGCACGATGACGAGGTCGATCCAGCGTTCGGGGAACAGGTCGCACGCGTGCCAGTCGAGGATATAGCCGCCTGTGCTGGCTAGGGGGAGGGATTCCAGGTGGTCGAGTAGCTGGATGAAACACACATTAGCCCGGGGAACCGTGATTGTTATGAGGATGTTACATACTTTGTCTTCGTCTACAATCCAACTCCCTGTCTCCTCATCTTTGCCCTCATGGAAGCCCTCGTCTTTGACAATCTGATTCACGGAGACGTGCTTGAATCCTGTTGCTTGCGCTAATTGCTCAGCGTGTGTTGTCTTTCCTACTCCGGGTGTACCCGTGATGACAATGTTTGGGTTCTGGCGCGCCATTTCCTCGTCGTCTCTCGTCGCAAAGTCGTGATCGGTCTCGGTCGCGTAGTTGGCAGGCTGTTGGGAGTTGTAGGCTTTCACAAGTCGTTATTTGTATGTGCCTTGCGATTGAAATCTATTGCCAAATACAGGTATATCCTGCAGGGTAATTGTGGTAGTACTTTGCGGGGTGAGGATGGTAGAGTATTGTGTAGCGTTCAGGTGCTCAGTCGCGTCTGCTGCTGATCGCATTCCAGAATTATTTTTCGAGCGCCCGAACTTCACCCGGCACAACCCCCACTACCCCGCACTACTCATCCTGACATGGCCCCCAAGACAAAGCAAATGCACAACATCTGAAGTGTGACGGCGGGTGCAAGGATACCTATGTAAGCACAGCATGTGTAACATCCTTCTAGAACGCATTGATAGTTGGTTGGGTATCCGGAATGAGGCGAGTGTTATCACACACTCCTGCCGAGGCAGATCAACATGCATCAACAGCATGAGCAAATTATACTGGCTCCTACCAAAAGTGAGGCTTCAAACTTTTCTTTTCATTGACCCGTAACATGCGCTCAAGACTACCTACGCCGTCTAAAATACCTCGTCAACATAAACATCCCTGAACCCAAGGAAAACATGCTGCAAAACCCCACCTAGACAACGCCGTAGATGCTAGCGATTGGTGGTTGTAAGAGCCCAGGAACCTGTTCGAGCAGATGTCTGGAGGGGTGAGAAGAAGTGGTGGGGGAGGGTAGAGAACTGAGTAGTTCTTAAGATATCTAGTCCAGAGGAAGCTCCAACCAACCATTGCCGAACGAACACCCCCGAACTCTTTTGATGCAGTATTACGCCGAGTAAGAAATCGTGAAGTGAAATATCGGACGTGGAGAGTCGTTTCAAAAAGACATCTCAGTGTGACAGAAGGCGGCTAGGAGGCTAGCTTGAACTGCACATGCCGCTTAGAACGACCTGGGGATATTGTGATCTTGGGAATGCGAGATTACTTTTCGTCGAGCATTTAGCTCTGCTTGCACTCAGCAGCCTCCTGCTTTGGTTTTGTGCCGTCGTTCTACAATCGTGTTAGTTGGTGTTTATTCAAACAGCGACTATAACTGCTTACCTCGTCATCTGATTCCTCCTCCTCGTCGCGGTCATCGCTGAGCTCATCCTCGTCCTCATCGTCTTCGTCCTCAAACTCGCCCTCGTCAAAGTCCTCAATGTTCTCGTATTGAAGGGCCTCGCCGGTGAACCAGTCAATGGCGCGGGGGATGAGCTTCTCCTTGATATCCTCACCGAGCTGGTAGTCGAGTTCGAGACGCTCCTCAATATCAGAGGTGGCATCATCATCGTCTTGTGGGGGCTTGGGCGGGTCGAAGAAGTTGAAGAACGACTCTGTAGGCACGGTCTTCTTAACGACGCGGGTCTGCTTGGTGTCTGAAAGCTGTTAGTCTGCTATCACCTCGTGACGGCGATTGAAAACTCACTCTTGTTCCTCTGCTTCTTGCTCTCGATGCGGACAGTCAGGTCCTTGCCTGCCTTCCAGTCGACCTTGTCGCCCTCGGCGTGGTCATAGATGAAGTCACCTCCGTAGCCGTTCTCCTCCTGGTAGAAGTAGGTCTTGGTGATGGTCTTGTTGGTGAAGAATTCGTTGTCCTCGAATTCGAAGATGAGGCGGAAACCGGGGCGGTCGAGGTACTCCATGCGGATGTCGGTCAGGTGCTTCAGAGCAGCCTCGTCGCGGTCTGTGATCATCTCGGCGAGCGAGATCTGGTTCTTCATGGCGCTGAGCCAGAACTCTGGAATACCCTTGACATCCTTGCCCTCGTCCTTGTTGAGCTCAGGCTCGGGCTGGTCCTCGTCCTCGTCATCCTCATCTTGCTGCTCGCCGACCTTGACCTGGTCTTCTGAGGGCTCCTCGTTGCCGTTGACGATCTTGGCACGGGTCTGGTATAGCGGTGTGAACTTGGCGAAGTACTTCTTCTCCAGCTGTAGGACCTCCTCTTGGAACTCAGCCTCGAGCTTGGAGTGCTCCTTCTGGACGCCCTTGAGGCCGGCAACACGGCGGCGGACCGAGGCTGGGAGCGACTCAATGTAGCCGCTTGAGCGGCCGACGAGCGAGCCGAGCTTGTTCTGCATCATGGCGACGAGGGCGGGGTTGGCAGCGAACAGGCCGGCGGCGGTGCGCTCTAGTTCCTCTGTGCGAAAAATCGAGTTAGCGGTCAAGGACTTGACGACGATACAAGGCGGGGTTGGAGGGGCAGGGAATTTGCGACATACCTTCCTTGATGGTGCCCACGCCGGGCTGCTGAGCGCGCGACGATATCGGGGCAGCATTTGCGGGTGTGTTCTGGGGGGTGCTGGCAGGGCGCACGTTAGAATGCGGTACGTCCATGATGGGGGGGGTTGTTGTGGTGGTGTTTTGGAGAGACAAAATTGTGTGGCGGAGGGTTGGGAAGCGACTTACGGGGCGGATATGGAATCCATCTTCTTATTGCGGATCGGCTCAGACATCTTGGCGAATGAGTGATGTCGGTCTGGCTGTGGCGAGATTGTTGGGCGAAAGGTGGATGTTGTGGGTGAGCCGCAGAATTGTTCGGCGGGTTGAGCGAGAAGGACAGGCGCTACGCAAGGTTGTTTTCGCCCCTCTCTATGGCTAGTTGCAGGCTAGTGGAAAATGCAACCGTAGGCTGGCAAACAGCAACACACTGGGACTGCGCGACCAGACGATAGACACTGCCCGTTGGATGGAGGCGGATACAATCAAGCCAGAGCGGCGGGCGAGGTGGTTTTTGTACCTTGACCGTCTTTTCGCAGCGACATGGCACGTGTGCCCTTGCTTGCATCTCTCCGACATCCAGCAAACGAGCGATTCAAGTTTATCTGGCGGCGATACCTCACTTGCTTGTGCGCGCAGTAGTCTACCACGTCGACTGCCCTGCCCTGCACTGGCACCACGGCCGACCTTGGCCGCCGGTACTTGGAGAGGGTACTCGGAGAGGGTACTCGGAGACGGGAGAGCATGGATTTTCCACTCTGTCCAATCCCACGCCCGGACACGCCCCGACTGCACATTGTCACCATCGTGAGTCGACTCGGAGCTTGACACGGATGCACTAAGCAGCACCATGCACACATCCTACCTAGGTACTCTTTGCGATCTCTCTACACACCCGATCAGCGTCAGCTTCGATCAGTAGCCACACCTGCCTTCTAGAACAAAGCGGGTCTCTGCAAAATCCTTAGCAAACCCTTAGCAAAATCTCTCTGGCCCATGGCACCACCCTAAACCCGAACCCGCAAGGCGCCAATGGCAACCACGGATGTGAGCATGTTGGGGGTGGGTGTCACCAAGAGTCATGTTCTCTACTGCCCGTTAGCGGCATGTGCAAGAACCCTATTCCCAGTGACAAGCGTCGTGACGAGAGAACTTCAATTCTTCCAAACAATACCCACAACTCACAATTGCCGACCGGCAGGAGCGGGACACCACCAACTGATGAGAGAACTTGAAAAAGTCTTGACATGGACATGACGATGGTGGTTTGGACTTTTTTTCTTAGGCTATTCAGGCATCCACGTCTTCCCATCTACAGCCTTCCCTGTATTCTTCCCAACCTCCTCGTAGCAACAACCGCCATACACGCCGAACAGGCCCCAATGAACAAGCAAACTGCAATTGCATTCGGCCCATCCGTGCTATGATGTTCTTCGGGCGGCGCCTCACTCAACTCGGGACTCTTTCCGGGCTCCAAGATGGAAAATACTACCCACGATATCCCTGTGCCCATGAATTGTGGTAGCGTCGTATATAGGTTCATAATGCCGAGGTATTGGCCTGAGCTTGCTCCGCCGCTAGAGGAAGATGCAGCACCCTTTTCGAGGTTGGATTGCGCTTCAGGAAGGTCGATGGAGGAGCGCTTTGGGTGTGTCGAGTGCGACGACGATGTGTTGAGGCGGTTGATCTCTACGCCGAGAAACGCAAAGGGAGCCCAGCAGGCTACGGACCATGATCTGTGTTGCATCAGTCGAGCTCCGTGGAGGAGGGGTTCACGGTGGTCACTTACACGCCACAGCAAGCGATGATGATAGTCGCATGTCTCAGACTTCTCACGAAAGGCGCCATGACCATGCTTCCTGCGAAAATACAATGCGCAGTTGTCCATGCTGTGAGTAGGCTTGGCTTATATTTGGCCAGCCCAGTCAACCGCTTAGGCGGATGGGAGAAGCCAGGGCCCTTTTCATCGTCTTCAGGACTTTGTACAAAGAAAGGCAGGAGAACAGACATTACGAATGTGATAATGGAAAAGGCGATGAGGGCCATGGAGCCAATGCGACCAACCTTGCCCGTAAGATCACCTGCTGCCTTGACCTCAGCTGGCGCGTCATACCGTAGGTATACCTCGCCAACCCAAGTCGTGCTGTAGAAGAGGAAAGGAAACCAGCCTGGCCAATCATTAGTACGTAATCCGCACAAACAGCACATCAACAACGTACCAATCCAAGCCCAGAATTGAACTGTGCAGATGGCTTGGATACTTCGGGGCAGGTTCAAAGCAGTATGCGCGATGGTACCGAGAACTTGCTTGAGATCCAGCTCCTTGCCCTCTTCAGCTCCGTCATTAATAAGCACTCTTTCAGTAACCGCCCAGCTTGTCGTCCCAATGGCCAAGCACAGCGTCAAAGCTGCAACGCCCGTCAACTGCTTGAACTGCGTGTCTCCCAACATGGGCCCAAACACACTCCTCAGATCAATTGCTCCTGCGCCATACCCTATCAAACTCCCAACCGCAACCATCCTGCTCGCCCAACTACTGCCCATCTGTTGTTTCGAAATAGGCAAAGTATCGACTACCAAGCCTCTGCAACTTCCCTGCACAGCATTTATGGCGAAATCAATCCCATAGATACTAAACACAGCAACGTATATCGTCGCGCTCTTAGCCGCAACCTCGTCCTTTATAAAATACCGAACCACCTCTTTTGTCCAGCCTAGCAGCAGTAAGAACATGGCCACCAGTATCGTCCCAAAGAACATAAAGGGTCTTCGACGGCCCCATCGCGAGGTAGAACGATCTGCGACGACGCCGACAATGGGCTGCATAATGAGGCCTGACAGTGGACCGGCGACCCAAACAAGGGAGATTTTCGATTTCGTAAGACCGAGTTCGAGGAGGTAGGGTGTGCAATATGTCATTTCGACATTCCACGTGAACCTGCATGTTGCTTAGTACATGACACATGTAGACTTCTTGGGCCAGGATCGTATTCACTGCAAGCCTATGAGCGACGCTGTGAGCAACGCCATGCGTATGCTCTCAGTTGAGCCCTTGACTGAAGGCGTCCCCTGCCATTGCGCAACAGACGGCATCTTTCCCTAACACCTTGACGGCAATGCGGATGCAGTCGCGTGCGCTTTCTCTCAGAATCTTTCTCGTAGTTTAGGCAAACGTGGAAGGGCGCATTGGGGTAAGCCGGATCGTGTGGTTCAGGTTTCGTATTACGTTCGCGATATGCAGGGTCCGAGGTAATCAGTCAACTAGAATAATGCGCGCTCAATGCAACAACGTATGAGATAAGGGAAAAGCAATAAGAAAGGTATATCGAGGGAGCGAAAGAAAGTTGGTATTTGTCTCTCTGCTTTTCTAGGAGTCTAGTTTGGAGGATCGTGAGGAGAGGATCGCAAAGGAGAGGAAACGTTGTCGTCAGCTCCATGGCTTGGCCGTGTCGCTTGTCGAGATGATTACGGATGTCGGGATCGTTGGAAGGGCCAAACGGCGGCCAAGTATAGTTAGCGCGCTAGATTGAGCGGGCCGTGTGGCGCACCCCGAACGCGTGGTTCGGCGCAGATTGGGCCGACGGTCATGGAGCTGTTCTTGCGGTTCGTGGCTTTGGCTTCCTTTGCTTGCTTTTGCCTTTTTTTCTTTGGTGGTAGGTCATGTCAAAGTCCTGGTCGTTATGAACACAGTCTACACGAGTCAGATTTCCTCACATCACAGCATTACTCCATGGTTAAAAACATATTGCTTGATGTCCTACCCTTCGCGAGAAACCAAACCATCTGACCCATAAACAAAAGGAGATCTATGATAAAAGGAAAACCCTGCAACCATCGCTATGTACTGGTACGTATCCGGAGATCAAAACATGTACGAACATGCTACCGGCCGACTTCTCTAACATACCTAGGTACACTAGCATCACCCTTCGTCCCTCCATTCCTAATCATCCTCAATGCGGAGCCTCGAGACGTCTGGAGACGAATCATCCTGGGACTCGAATCTTGGCAGCTGCCTGACAATGACAGGCGACTTGCCCTCAACACGGTCCGCGAGTACTGCTTGCACTATCTCGTACTTTCCTGTAATGTACTCATCCATGGTCCACTCACTAGTCTCGGTGAGATCAGTGATCTTGTGCGCGATCTTCACGCCACCACGTTGTATCGGCACCGGATTCAACTGTCGCTCGCCCTGGAAGTAACCCCACCCATAAAGGTTCTCTGGATCTCCTGGGATGATCGTGTACTGATCGGATGTGTGCTCGACTGTTGGATTGAAATTCTGTAGCAGCCAAACAGCACCGGCAGTACTCTCAGCACTGATGACCAAGACCAAGACCCAGTCTGTGCGCTCCCATAGAATCTTGCTGACGTCCTGTCCCTTGGGTAGGTTGCCGTTATCTGACCAATTCTCCTCCTCGGCTGCACGAAGCTCTCCAACTTGAAAGCATACGAATCCAGTAATACTGTTACCTAGGATGGTGCTGTTGTTGCTGGAGCCACTGAAATACGATTCCTCTGAGATGTCAGCACGCCTCCTTCGGTTGCGGTCCTCAACCCCGTCTGAAGAGTGGATTATCTGTCCTGCTAGGTCGATAGCTACAATCGGATCGGTGGCAACTTCACGTGGGTCGTCCCAGTCGACCAGCTCCTCATCAGGGGCCAGTGGGGTGAGCGATGGGACGATGCGATAGCGATAACCGTTGTAGGATCCCGCGGGTATGTATGGGTAAACGTATGTATTTAGTACTGTGAACAGTTCCCTTAGAGAAACCTTGTCTGAGTAATCAGTTTGAGCGAGAGCTTTGAAGTAGTCCTGAACTGCCCCAGCTTCAGGCATCGTGCGGATCTTGCGATCATTTTCGTGTACCCACAACCAGAACTTCTCTTGGCCCTCAGCTGTTGGTAGTGCATCTTCGAGGAGATCGACTTCGTTCGCGTATACGTCGTCAGGTGAGATGGCCTGGTCACGGTCGTCGGATCGGAGTCTCATTCGCTTCTCGAACATTCTCTTTCGGATATCGAGAAAATCGGCGGCTTCAGCGGCAGTGTATCCAGTGGGGAATCTGAAGTCCTTGTCTTTGTACTGTCTCCCAAGCTCCTCTCGAATTTTCTCGGCTTTTGTCGCGTGTGTCGATGTCATGGTGTGTACAATCGGAGGAGACGTGAAATGTGAGGGTGCTTTATGAACACTGTTCAGTGAGCGGATACAGTTGCGGTCGTGTTTGTGTTGAGTGGGGAGATAGGGTAATATGAACCACGGAGCGCTGACAAATGGTTCGGAGGTGAAGGCTCCGCCCTTAATAGACGGTATCAGTCATGTTGTTTGGAAGCACGTCCAGGTGCGCCACGCTCACGTTCACTAGGGCTCTCACCTGAATGACCAAGACAATCAATTCAGCTCGCGCGTGATTGCGACGTTAGAACAAACTGGCTAGGAAAGCACCAACTTTTCACGCATCGAGCACGTGAAGTTTGATTCGAATCACGAAAGCAAAATTGCATTTCCGTGTTCTTGATTTGCTTGGTAGACTCGGTAATGAGAGCGAAACTTACCTAGGTAATTATGTGTTCACCCATCCAGAAATGTAGACCAGACAATAAGCTGTGCTTGTACCAAAGACGTGGACCAAATGTAACCAAATCGCTAAAGCTAAGGACTTGGTAGGTATCTACAGCAAGTTTGAAGTTAGGCTGGCTTGCGTACCAAGGTTTGCCACTAGTGGCCTCAGGGAGCCGTGTTCCGACAACCATGTAACCACAGCTGCAGTTTGGCCACCGTCCAATCAATCTGGAGATGTAAGAGTTGGACACAAACGAATTGTAAGACACTTCCGGAACACTAAAATCTCCGCCTCCACACTTTCAAGGAGCCTGTTTGGTATCGGGTAACGCTGACCATGAGGAAGACCGCGGATCCTGTAGGCAAGCAATCAGCCGCAAGTCTCTCAAAATCACCGCCCCGGAGTCAATTGTCGGTACAGCAGCCATCAAAATCATGGTCCGAGTCAGCCAGGCGCCCCCAACGCCATGTCGTTGACCCACAGTACACCACAAAAAAGAGAGAAACTAAACAGCTCTGTAGAGTAGTGTACTTCTTCCTGATATAATAGAGCTAATTTAGAGTTATTTAGACATCAATAGAGAATCCTAAAGTCTATAATACTGTTGATCTTTGCAAATCTTCTTACTAAGGGCTAATGTAAGCTGTAAGGTAGGCCTTGTTATCTCTATACCTGTTCAGTCTTTCCCTTGGATGGGGCAGTAGACACATCAAAAATCAGTTGTCAGAAGCAAAAAGCGTTGCGCTAACCACTAAGTTAAGCCCCCATCATCCTTGAAGACCACGAAGATCTGAGTTCGCATTTGTTCAAGAGTCGCGACTATCCTCAGACAGCTCATGATTGTGTTTGTCAATTAGTAAAAAGATAGTTGCCTGCCTCTAGATGGTATCTGTGAACAGGATCTGTCCATGGAACCATACAGGGTGGTGGAGGTAGCATACAGATCGCGGAGGATGTTGAGTCTGATAGTCAGCACCTTTGTCTATCAAATCATCTGACCGTGCATATTGTTAGAGATTGTCACGGATACACATATAGGATTATTAATGTTTGAGAGCAAGCAAATCTCTATGAATATACTTATAGGTCTGAGATCGACCTACACAACTTCTTCTTTCATCATCCCCCATCATCCATCATCATCTATCATCATCATCGTGTTCAGTGGCTATCCTCTCTCAACCGCACTTGAATACCTTGGATCTATTGCTGAGTCTCATCACAAACGCAAAATATGGCTCCCATCCCCACGCCGTCACATAGTCGAAAGCCACTTAAATATGCTGAGGAACAGAATTGGCCTGACTTCTCAACAACACTGGAGAAGGCTAAACTTCCTCAGCCGATGATAAACCAACACAAGAAAAGAATCGAAGCGATTGCCGCCATCGCAGATCAGATCCGTTGGACATGTTCACAAATGAAGCCTGAACACTGGCCCCCAGGGAAAACAGATCTCGCTATGCAGTTCTTCATGTCTAATCTGATTCAGCTTCGAATCATCTGCTATGAACCTCTTCTGGCAATTCGAGAGCATATAAACAAGAATTGTCCTGAGCTCATGGGGATGGTAGGCTCTCCTTGTCAGTCAAAAAGGCTGACCAGAAGCTGACGATTATTTTAGGATTTTGGCTTGCAAAATGTTCACCAATGGCTTATGCCAGCAAGGAAACGACAGATCGAGTCTCCAATTGCTAAGCCAATCGCCATACCAAAATGGAAACAGGCACAAGATGAGGAAGAGAAGGAAGATGCAGAGAAAGTTACCAAGACCTCACCTGAGCCTAAACGAATCCAAACTGAGGAAGAGAAGGCCGACATGAAGAAGAGAGAGGCAGCTTTGTTTTTGGAAGAGGAAGATAAGATCAAAGCCCGTCAGCAACAAGTAAACAGGCTCATCAGCGAAGAAGTCGGCCATTTTGAGTACGAAACCCCTGAGATGCACATGGGCCAAACATGGGAAGATGCATTGAGATCTACAATAAGGACGTACGATGCGGCTCAGATGGAAATCGAGCGTCATTACCGGCTGATCGGATACACGAAGACCAAGTCGCAGTGGCCCCTGGACAAGCTTGATGTACTCCGCGAAAAAAAGGCTATTCCAACACGATCGAACCAGGAGCTTTTACTAGAAATCGCCCTTCAGCACGAGCATGGCCCACCTACCGCCAAGACCCGAGAGATGATGGAGAATTGGGCCACGGAAACGGACGTCAGAAATAGCCTTTCAATTCATTTGGGTCGTTTTCTTCTACCTAAAGCCTCACGCTACTGGACGAACTACTTCACGCAAAGTATTGACCATCAAAGCGCCGCAGAACCCTCAATGTTCTTCATCTGTCAGCATGAGTATAGTGAAGGGGTCGCCAAGTGGATTGTGGGAGGCTCTACACCGCACACGGGAGTCCTCTCAAAGGTGAAATGGAAGTGGGCCGATGAGTTCTACAAAGCAGTGAGAGAACAAGGTATGGGGAAGAATTGGGTTAGCCAGGTGAACCAGGCTAATGACCGCCAACGTGAGCTGGAGAGGGAGCTGATGGGTGCCCCTACAGAAGAAGAAGACCGGAACCAAAAGCTGTTTGTTCGACGACAAGTCATTGCGACGTTGAGAGAGGACCCTGCTCACCAGAGACTAGTAGCGCGCATTAACTGCAAGGGCCTATCCATCGACAGGTCGATGGTTCCGACACAATGTTGTTACCGATGTCAATCTAACTTCCAATACATCGTGCTGTCAGCGCACATGAAGACAACGGACGCTGCAGCCATATCACATCTTCGCAACTACAGCTGGGAAAATCAATGCAGGTGGGACCAACAATGCGCCGAGGCACTTGCCGCATGCCAATGTACACACTTTGATGACGAGCAAAACGAGCTTAATAGGCCCCGCTCTAGTAGGCCGAAAGCGGAAGGTGGTCGACCCCTCAAATCCAAGAAGAGTACCATCTCGTTCAAGTTCAACAGATGAGAGATCCCAAACGAACATGCTGCCACGGCTGACAACCGGATCGACCTCTCCGCCAGCCACAACAGCCTACTGTAATCAAATCAATGCCATCAGTACCTCCACATCCATCGTCCCCTTTCCCACTCTCAGCGTTATTGACTGGTGCCGTCCTGTTCCCGGTGTCTCTTGTCCATTGCTTTACTTGTCGCGCTTTCCTCTTTCTTGCTTTATCTTGCTTCCCGCGTTGCTTACTGCTCAAGTATACTTCTACCCTCATGCAGCCCGATCCTTCTGTGTTCTTCCTGCCCCGACCCTTCTGCTCTCTGCATACCCTCAATCTACCCAACACGAAGTAAATGCTTCTCAACGATGTCGCCATCTCCTTTGTGCTTTCGCTTTCCATAGACAACAAATAGATCGAACAGAAAAATTCCTTTCCAATACTGTTTCTCTCGCATTCTTTGACCATCTTGCTGTATAGGTATGTACTGAGCTTCAATAGTGTATGGATGTAATGGATCTCAAAGTGAATACCTCTAGATTACCTTTTCGTTGTAGCTACGATTGAGGAAGGAAAAGCTTGTCCAGAGCCACGATACACCAATCCGACCGGGTGGGTGCACTAGACGCCATCATCGCACACGATTCTAGGTGTGCTTCCAACGTCCAGCCCACTTCTTTGTCACATCGACAGAAGGACAACATCACAACCGCGCACAGCGAACAACACAACACAACACATACACAAAAGAGAAGTTTGAAGAGATATAACATTCCCAGGAAAGAAAAAAAACACCCAGCATTAAATACCCAACATCATCATTCGTCGTACGCCTTTGATCCCCCCTTCTTCCGCAATTGCAGAAAGAACAAACGTGTAGTAGTTTGAAGCACATCTTCCATCCCTCCCAGAAGTCCAGCGACTAGACAGACACAGAAGAAAAAGCTGCTACTACAACTACGAATATTGGGTTCATCTGCGGCGCTTATTTCCTTCATCTCGTCTCGTGTCGTTTCATGTCTAATACCAAATCTTTCGCTTTCGCTCGCTTACAAAGATGCTAAAGTTCATGCCTCAATACCTTCTTCAATCGTACCGTGTCCATTCATGCCGCCGCCGTTGATACCCATTCCGCCGGTCAGGGCATTCATGGCATCGCCATTGCTCTGGCCATTGGGCATGTCGTCGTCGAACTCGAGCTTCTCTTGTTGCGCGATGGCTTGTTGAGAGACGATTTCGGCGAGGCGCTTGAGGCGGGGTGTTTGCAGCCCTATCGTGCATGTTAGTCGTGTTTCGATTGAATGATAGATCGCCGAAAGGGAGTACTTACAAGAAGGCGTGTATGTCTCAAGTGCTGTGATGACTCGCGGTTCCGCAATCTCGTATGGACCACTGTCCTCCATGTCGACTGCTGTGAGCAACAGGACGTCGCTCTTCTCTGTCACGCGCGATGCGACAGCCTTCATGATCTCGCCATTGATGGGCTGCTCGTAGTCGGCTACCAGGTATTGGTTCAACAGCTTCTGGATCTGGTTCGGGCTCAACATCCAGCAAATGTCCTGAATAATCTCAATGTCGTTCAAGGTAGCCTTCTTCAGCTGGAGCAGCTTGGTAGCTTGCATCAGATGCTCAAGCTGCAGAGTGCCCTCGGGCATGTCATGCGATTTGCACCACTCTTCGATACGAGTGATGTTGTAGTTGATCTGCAGGCCTCGCTTCCATGAAAGGAAGTTGCGGCGCATGAGCAAGTCGTTGAAAGCAGTAACACCCACTAACCTCAACAACTCAGTAACACACTGTGTGATGATGGAATCTTCCAGGTAGTAAGCCTTCATTGCCTTGTAGACGCTGTTGAGTAGAGTGAGTAGGTTGTCCATGCTGTAGGCAGGGGTGTTGCTGCCCTGAAGCAGCTTTCCGAGGAAACGGTTGCTCTCATTGGTGACGAAACCAGGCAGCGATTGCGATTCGATGATAGCGGGGATGATCATCTTGTGCAACTTCTTCTTCAGGACCTTCATCCAGGTGTGGTAGATGTTGAACTCAAGACTCTCGAGATCATGCTTGACAATCTCCAATAATCGGTCGTACTCGTAGTTGTCGGTCTTTTGTTGCTCGTACCAGTCTTCAGCAAGGAAGACGAACGATAGCATCTCGTGTACGTTTGACAACCAGAAAGCACCTGGGTTAATTGCATCTTCCGCATCGTGTTGCATGACCTCTTGTTGAATCGATTGCATGACGTTTGCGAGGAAACGCTCCGACTCCTTGACGAAGCCGTTGTTCCACATCTCTGAGGTGACAAGGTTGATGAGATACGCAGGGAAGAGGACCTCCTTGTCGGTAGGTGGCGGTGTGGTTGTGGGCGATGGAATCTTGAGGTTCTTGATCAGGCCAAGGGTGACCTCATCGTTCAACATATCCTCCTCAGCAAGGATGTTCTCAAGCTCAAGCTCGACATTATCAAGCTGAGCAAAGGTTGAACCAGAAAGGTTCTGCCTGTGGATAGTGGAACCAGGAGCCATCGAGACAGGCCGTGGGTTGTACTGTTCGCTGAAGCGGTTGATATCGCGCGTATCCGGTCCGGCACTGCGCCTCTTTGGCTTCTTCGACGAGACGAGCTTGATCAAGCTGCTGGGGGCTACAGAGGTGGAGTGACCGTTGGTCAGGTCGGCGATGGGGCCAGATCGCTTCATTAGTTCGACCTGCTCTTGCAACTCAGCGAGCTGTTGACGGAGCGTCATCTTTTCGGTCTCGGTAACGTTGCTCCTCCTCTTAGATTGTTCGAGGTCGTCTGTGGTCCTCTTAAGCGACGCACGGAGTTCCTTCTCCTCTTCCTGAAGATGTCGCATCTTTGCAGTGCTTTCTTCGTAGCTTGTCTGCAGCTTCTTGTATTCGTCTTCCATCTGGCTGAGCTTGGCAGCGGTGATACCAGCCTGGTTGGCTTCGGCTTGAAGCTCCTTCTGACGGTTTTCGAGGGTACGGCTGCGCTCCTTGTACGATTTGATCTGGCTCTCGTAGTTCTCCACCTGCGACTTGAGCGACTTGTTTTGCTCCCTCATCGTACCGAGGTTCTGGGTAAGCTCCACGACCTTGTTCTCCAGCTTGTAAGAAATGTTCTTGAGATCGCGGGATTCGGCGCGAAGGACCTTGTATTCCCTGCGGGCCTTCCTTCCTCTCCAGAGCTTCTGGACAGTGATGATGTCGTTGATCTCCTTCTTGTACGCGCGGATGTATCGTTGTTTGCGCCAGTTGCGTTGGATCATACGAGCAGCATCTCCAAGCCTCTTGTCCAGCATGTTCTTGCGGAGAAGGAATCCCTTTGCGGCAGCCTCGAACTTGATGAGCGAGTTTCGGACAACAAGGAAGCGCTTGCGATCTTTGCTACCACGCCAAACCCTCTGAATGGTAGTAGCGGCCTTGACCTGCCTAGCCTCCTCAGCCTGTTCCCTAGTCATGTAGCCCCTAGCCAACGATTGCACGAGAATGACAGCCTCACGCATCTCGAGGTAGATACGGCGGTAGTATTTGGCTCGGAGGTTCTTCTGGATCATGATAGCCGCATCATTGAGACGGGCTGTGCGTAGGTTCTCGAGGAACGCAAGCATACCAGCGCGGAAGAAGATCTTTGTTAAACCCATCTGGTACTTGTCGGTGCCATCGTTCTTGCCGGCACCTAAGGCTTTCTTCAAAATCGCGGTAGCCATGTTTCGGATCTCTGGCGTCCAGTCGGAGGACCTGACCAACATGTAGTAACGGAGGGCGAATTCTTCATAGGTCCATCGTGTGGGGTAACCCGCGCAACTGATTCTGACTGTTTCGAGAACACCACAGGCACGCAGTTGACCAAGAACCATAGGTCCGTCGAATTGCCAGGCCGCCTTGGCCTCGTTGGGCTTGATACATCTAATGTAGTGGACATCGGTCGAGTTGATAGTCTGCATGAGTTCGATAAGGGAAGACTTGAAGATGCCACCAAGCGTTGGCTTGCGGTTGGTCGCCATCCTTCGTCCAGCCGACATGGCAGTGCCCGGCTTGGAAGAGGCATTGGTAGCGGTCTCCTTCTCTCGGATCGAAGCAGCAGTATCCAAAACCTGGGTCAAGAACTTGTTGCTTGCAGCCTTGAGAACCTCCATGTGCTCGTCGGGCACAGTATCTCTGTTCTTCTCGATGAAACCATCGGATTCGTATGTGACGTCGATGGCGTAGTGGCATACTGTGAAAGAGGACTTGCCGAACCGGGGCTTCTTGTAGAACTTGTGCTTATCTCCAGAGTAGTTGTGGTGCAGCTTAGTGACAAATTGCTCGTCCGAACCCATAGGCAGACGTGACTCTTCATCTAGTAGAGACAGGATACCCAGCTTGCCTTCGATGAGGTCGATACATGGCTGATTGTCGGCGAAGTCGATGAAAGTCCAGTCGATCTGTTCGCGCATATACTCCTCCTGCTCCAGCTTGAAAACGTGTGCGTTGAATTCTTGTTGCAACTTCTCATTAGCATAGTTAATACAGAACTGCTCGAAAGAGTTCT
Organism: Alternaria postmessia; assembly: GCF_024291825.1. Classification (NCBI taxonomy): domain Eukaryota; kingdom Fungi; phylum Ascomycota; class Dothideomycetes; order Pleosporales; family Pleosporaceae; genus Alternaria; species Alternaria postmessia. The sequence goes on along the minus strand of NW_026260080.1, from coordinate 124,327 downwards.
TTGCGAAATGCTCGAAACCGTAAATATCAAGGACACCAATGAAGGTGTGGGCTTGCGAAATAACCTCCTCGGTGGCCAGACTCTCGTTTGTTCGCTCAACCAGCCAGTCGAACAGACTGGAATAAATGAACTTGGCAACGGAATCTCGTACTACAATAGCCTGTTGCTGTGTCAAGTTGGAAACAATCTTTTCTCCTCTGGTGATGAGCTGCTTCTTTACAATCCACTTGGAGAAGGTGTTGGGATCTATTCCTAGCAGTGAACAAGCCGTGACGAGAGAAGGCTCATCTGGCGCAAGATTTGAGTCTGTTCGAGTTGCTGTGATCTTGATGTCTCCCATGTGCAGCAGGGCTGCTAGCAGGCGCCAGATGCCAGCTTGAGTCTCGGCAGGCACACCGATCTTGGTCAAGGATTGTTTCGTAGCCTTGAACTCGGCCACGTCGTCCATACCTTCAATCACCGGCGCACTGCCTTGATTGAGGTAGCTAAACTCCTCGACCGACTTCAAAGACAGCTCCTCGCGCTCCTCGTCCGTCGCACCAGCTACCAACTGGTAGAAGACGTGGTAATTCCGCTCCTTAAGCGGCTGAAAGACCAGTCTTGACCGTTCCAGCAGGTATGTCCTAATCTTTGCACCAATAATGTCGGTTTGCTTGTTGAACATGATCTCGATGTATTTACCGAATCGCGACGAGTTGTCGTTACGGGTGGTTTTGGCGTTACCGAAAGCTTCCATGATGGGGTTGGTAGCCAGAATCTGTTCTTCGGTCTCACTCATCGAGTCGGACTTGCCTCTCCGCTTGTGGGGGTTGTCGGGCGACTCTCGTGTCGCAAAGTATCGCATGATGTATTTGGCGCTGACCGTCTTTCCGGCTCCGGATTCACCAGAGACGACAACGGTCTGGTTCTTCCCGTCTCGCAACATGTCGCTGCGGAGGGTTAGTGGCTGCCACGGCGGGTATGGGGAGCGGGGAACTCACGCGAAGGCCTCTTCAGCAATGGCGAACAGATGCGGAGCGCCATACGATCTCTGCTTGCCAGCGTAGACCTGTACCATGCCCGGTACGTACAGCGAGTCGACTCGCGCAAAGGGATTTGTCGCGATGAGGACGATACCGGAATATGTGTAGATCTCCTTCTGCAGGTAACGCAGCTTGATGGCCTGGAGCACTGCACTCTCGTCAGTATGCCATGTTTCCCACGCAGATTGGACGGGCCGTACCAGCCGGCTCGTTGAGATGTGACAGGTTGGTAAGGTCATCGCTGGCCTCGAGCATGGCCGGGTTCATCAGCGGCGGGAGATTGGGATCATTGCCCGTCTGGATGGCAGACAGCGTCGTCTCGACGGTTTTGGTCTGCGCAGTGAATCATTGTCAGCCGCCGTGTCCTGCAACAGTGCAGTGTCCTCTTGGGTGGGCGTACCTCGCCATTCTCCAGCGTGAAGACCAACGTCACTTTGTCTCCCGCAATCTGCTTGTCCGTCACCTCCGAGGCAACCCAGCCCTCGGTGGTATCGGGCTGCCACGCCCGGGTGCCGATGTCGTAGATGTGTGCCATGGTGGGTGGTTGTGGTCCTGCTTTCTCCCCCTCCAAATGGCGGTGCGGAATCAGGGTCCAAAGGCGGCTCCCTGGTGGTGGACAGCACGCTCAGCTCGCTAATTCGGTGCGGTCGCTGGCTTCTTCGTGGGCGTTGTCGTGGGCGTTGTCAGCGTGGGATATCGCTGCAGTCACAGGGCTCGATGCATCCCTAAAGGAGAGAAGTGCAATCGTGTGGGCGAAGATATGCGAACTGCTGCCCGCCGTGTTGTCGACTTTCTCTGGTCACGCTAATCGCCTCTCACCGCCAACATCCCGCCAGCCCGCACAGACCTCCTCCAGGGGGCCGAGCCAACCACCACTGCTCAACCTCTTGGAACCACTGGAACCGCGCACACAGGCGTCTCACCATATGCACCCCCTCACAAACGCACGCAAAATAGCCTCACCAGCCTGCGTCGGATCGGCATCCTCCCTCGACACTTCTGGAGCAGCCTGTGACGTTGCTCGTCTTTCCTACGTGCTGCGTACCACTCCCAATGCATGCCAGCATTCTTACTCGCACTGTCCCGTTCTCCACTCATGTCATCTAAAGCGTCAGTCCTTCCCCAGAGTTTATGCAAGTAGACTCCTTGCAAACGTTTCGCCCCTCGGGAATCTGGCTTCTCCCACATCCGTTCTTACTTGACTGGGCTGCCTGAAACGTGCCGCCTCACCATGATACGTGGGCGTCAACACCTCATTGTTCTTCAACATTGGGAAATCTAGAGCACCAACGTTCAACGTGTTGACCGATCGTCAAAGAGATGGCTGGGAGGTCATGGCTCAGCTGTATCCACTACGTGACTGTGCACTTGTACACCTGTCTACGGGGCTGTCACCGACTCCACGAGCTCGCTACCAGTAATTAATTACCGCTGTATGAGACCAAGGATTTTGATGGAATGACTAAGTTGAAATGTTCGAACATGTTCATTTAAACTCGTGGACGTAGCTGCGTTATGAGAGGCTCTACAGGCAATTGCCTAGTTGTCTTGAAATGGAAGACCAGAGGGGCAAATGGACGATCACGTGCCATAGTGCTTATCCATGAATCATTCTCAACAGGCGGCTGCAGCCTTCCTGGTCACCTACGAATACTGCAGCACTGCAAGACGGGAAACAACATACATGCTTAGCAAATACTTTGCCCGTTGCGTAGAATGCAGTAAAAGCGAGCTTTTTGATCTTCCGAATACCTATCCCCTCTACCTATCATGAGCGACATGATCAAAACGATCGGTATCCTTGATCATGGACCTGGGCAACTCCATTCGGAAAAGAGCCATACTTGCGACCGATGTTTGGCAGCATGGTCAAAAGTACCGTTCGACGAGAAAAGTGCGGATATTTGCGAAATTGGAGAGAAAGCAGAAGAGCTTTTGTCGTCGGCTTGTCAGGTGTGCCAAATGCTTGGGATGGAGATGTTGGCCCACCAAAATCAAACGCATAGCTTGGAGGGGCCTTTTCTATTGCGTTGGCAACGTGAGAATCAGGACTTTGGCGCGGCTGTCCTTCAAGATTCAAATGGTATCATAAGAGGGAAAAGTAGGCAACCTAGAACCATACATATTCGGTATTCTGAGTTTTCAGAGTCTTTAGAAGCTGATGGTCTGGAAGAACACGAAACCCCCGAGGGATTACACGTTGATTTTGGTACAATTAGAAGCTGGCTCGACAAATGCGATTCGCATCATCAGTGTAAATCTGATATAGACGAAGAACCGCAGAATCTAAAAGTCATCGACTGCGTAGAAAGAGTTGTCGTTTCAGCACCTCTAGACTGCCAATATGTGGCTTTGTCGTATGTGTGGGGTGGCTTGGTCGTCGAGACAGACTTGAAATCCGGACTTCTGCCTACCATGTTGCCTCGTACTATAGAGGATAGTATCAAAGCTACCCTACTTATAGGGTATCGGTATCTTTGGGTTGAGTGAGTTTTTCTGCTCTAGTCGTTCAAGAAGTCTGAGCTAATATAACTCACAGCGCTTTCGTAAGTACTACGCCTAGCAAGCAAGCGTGTCTAATACAAGTATTAGTGTATAAAGCAAGATGATGCAGAGGACAAGCATCGTCAAATTCAACAGATGGACTTGATATACACCTCAGCGGTGCTCACTCTGGTTGCTGCAGCAGGCAGTAACCCCTCCTATGGCTTACCGGGCGTAAGTAATGCGCGAAGGCTAAGCTATAGAGCTTGGACTTGTATTGGAGATGTGCGGGTTACATTTAGCCCCGACGAAGTCTACCGTGCTGTTGCCGATTCCGTGTGGTTCACACGGGGGTGGACATTTCAGGAAGGCTACGTTCCGCGAAGAAGACTATACTTTACCGAGAGCGGGGTCTTGTTCATTTGCAACGAAGCAGAAGAACAAGAAGACTTTCATCGTTCTCGTGATCGTTGGGGTGCCAGATTACTCGATGGTACCTTGGGAACACGTCCCTTCGGAGTTAGGGACGAGTTGCCCGGGCTCCACGAAACCCTAGGATTGCTGGAGCAGTACATGGAACGTCAACTCAGCTACGAAAATGACGCCTTGGACGCGATGCTGGGCGTCCTGAACTACCATCATGCAAGAAACCTGTCTATTGGAACCATATGCGGTCTACCGTACCAAACATCGATGGTCGGCCCGAATACCATATGCTTAAGTTGGAGACACGACAAACCTGCTACCAGGCGACGAGGATATCCTAGTTGGTCACCACTTGGTTGGATTGGATCTATTCAGTTCTTCAGCCCAGATCATCAATTCTTTCCATCGAAGAAGGACGCTGACATCATATCTCACCACTTTCGAGATGGCTGTGCGGCGTGGAACAATCTCAAGACCTCAAAGTACTTACAAGTCGCCGTCAATGTTCATAATCTTCCTATAGTAAACTTAGTACGGTCGGATTCGGAAACTTTCGAAGGTTTGCTTTCAGACCACCCGAGAACAGTGCTGGTGGTTCCTGCTGGCACTGGCGAGAGTAAGGTGGATTACGGAGGCCTCAATTATTACATGGACGTTAAGTGGGATGCAACCCCACATGATCATTCCGACAGCACTTGTGTCACGTGCGTGGTCTATCAAAGTCATGAGCACTTTCAATGCCTGATGATAGTAAAAGACTGTGGAACACATTACGAACGTTTAGGGTTCGCGTCGGTCGGTGGCATGTTCTACCCGGACCTAATGAAAGCAGCAGGGTTCAACGAGTTGGCTTCTACTACTAATGGCCTACCAACCCTGCGCCCTAGGGAGAGTCCGAACTTTTATCGGGAACACAGCTATGACTCAAAGGATCTCGATTGGCTGCAAGACACAGAGAAAGTAACCATTACTCTCGGCTGAGATCGCTCTTCAATCAGTCCACTTCGCAACACAACAGCCTTCTAGACTACGCAATATACGTCCAAACGAGGGATCCTTTCAAGTCTCAGTTCTGATTTGCTTTTCGACTTGCCATGGTCAAATCGACACGTGGAGCGCACTGATCACTACCGTTTCGAGTGCTTCTCGTTCCGTCATCAATGCTAGAGGAACCTCATCATGTTCGCGCCATTGAACATATCACAGTTCCAGACTGTATCATGGTACTCATCACTGCATGGAAACGAATTCACTTTGTCGATCTGGGACGAGGCCGTGGAGCAGAGAGTTCATCGGAGAGCCTTAGAAAAGAGCGATTGACCGAACTGAGGGGGATGTCAAGAAAGCTCAAGGCGATAGTGTCAACGGCCTCGTTCTCTTCCGACTCCAATCTGTAGAGGCAGCTCCAGATCCTTCGCAGTCGAACTCTGACTCTTGCTCTCTTCCATCAGTCACCTTAATCCCCTGGAAACCTGACCCTTGTGCCCCATCCGTCTTCTCCTCAAACACCTCATTCATAGCGTGGGACGATGCTAGACTGAAGAAATTAAGAGAGGGTGATGAGATGGGGCGTGGCATGTGAGGGTTTGATGGAGCTGGTATAGCTACGTATTACGGCTATGGAGGGGGATGTGCATGGTGAGAAGTTGTGAGTTTATCGCAACCTCATGGCAGATACACAGGCATACGAACACCTAATATTAGACCGCTAGTAGTAGCCAATTAACGGTCTCCTGTAAGCGCGCTTTTTCCCTTAATGCTACATTACAAAAGTCATAGCGATTCAGGTTAAAATGGCAACTGGACCCTCTACCTACTTATTAAATCTCCTCTTGCTAGCGAGTGGCCATTTCTGTTCACGAAGTCAACCGTTCCATACACTATGCATCTACTCGATTTGCCAGTAGAGCTTTTGCACGAAATCCTTGGTTGGGCTATTTTAGTCCGGGGAATCAAGCGCGGCCTCCGGTTACGGCTTGTGAATAGTAGGCTTTGCTCTGCCGACTGTGCCATCTTCTGCTTACCAACGGCTATAGGGATCTTTGCTAGCGAGATTGTGGCTGCGCTTTCGCTATTGAAGCTTCTTGATACCTACTTCAAGCCCCTGCCCGTTGGCAGCGACGAGGCTGTACCTTCTATCGCTACAACGTATCTTGAACGCCGAGTGTTGAACGAGCGTCGCGGTGGGGCTCCTGTGCTACTCTGGATTCGCAGCGTCGCCAACCGACTAAGCCAAGAGACGGATGACGAACGAAACGAGTACGACTACGTTCGGCAGCTATGCCCTCTTGTGTTAGAAACATATAGCCTACGCGTACGCCTCGACGAGCTATGGACGGTGGACCAAGCCGTGGGATGGTATGACGGGCTTTTCAACGAGAGCAACTTAGAAACTGATGTCTATATCACTGCCGTATACACACAAACGCTCTCTGTTGTTTCCAGATGGATCTCGAGCAGAAGGGGTTTGGCGAAAAGCAGTCATCTCTTTGGTAGGGCACATCACCATGCGGCTCGGTACGGTAACCACGAGCTTCTTGCTGCTATGATGGACCTACGGTACGAGGATGACTTTCAAAGACTGCGAACATCCTTTCTCGTAGAAGCTGCCGAGTATGGGCGTGTAGGCGTGACGCGGTTCGTGTTGGATTTCCAGGCCGTAGAGCGTCCGTGGTTATTTTCAAGAAAGATTAAACGGCCGTCCTATCTCTCTTCTAACGAAAGAGAGCTAGCTTTGCTAAATACACCTAGTTGGGAGATTTTTAACGTGGTGATGGAGAAACGAAGGGAGCACTGCGTTAGCAGAACGTTTGGTATTAAGGAATACACAGGATTCTTGGCATATAGCGCAAGACATGGGTGGGTAGATATGACAGAGCGCTACCTTGCTCTTGGAGCGCGTGTAGACGGCCTAGGATTGTCTAGCGAGTACAGGCAACGACCCCTTCTAGGCGCTTGTAGAAACGGGCACAAGGACGTAGTTCAGGTGTTGTTAGAACATGGTGCGAGTGCGTGTAAGCCGGCGTTGGAGACAGCAGTACAAAATGGACATTTTGAAGTTGTTTCTCTGCTTCTGGAGTACAATGCGGAGCAAGGGAATGCACTTACGGAAGCGGTTTGCAAGGGGTACCGAAGCATTGTTCGTAGGCTAATAGGGCGTGGAAGCTACGACAAAGAATTTCTGCAAGGCTTGCTCGATCGGGCGGTTGAGATTGAGGACCAGGCTATGTTGGAAGATCTGCTAGAATATAGTAGAGGTGCTAGAGTAGGCAGAGTAGAATTCGGAAAAGAGGTCAAAAAAGAGATAGTTAAGAATAAAGCGTAAAAAGATTGCAGGCTGAATAAAGGTTGAAATATTTCGAAGAAAAAGGTTAAAATAACTATTACAACAAGAGTGACTAACTGAAGAAGAGTGAACAACTGAAGTAGTGGGAGTAAGTAAGCTAACCCTGTAACCGCTGTGTGTCGTAGGGTTAGGGCCAGAGTTGTGGTTAAGGACGAGGTTTCTCTTCTCTTCTTATCTCGTGGATCTCATGTATCTCATTCAGAATGCTAGTAATAAACAACGCAGTGTTGAACTCTACTTTTCTATCCCTGTTCTTTCCTAGCCAGTGTATATGCAAAATCAATCAGACGCCGTACGATAGCCTTGTACCCATACTTTTGAGGTCACGGATATGCGGCAGCGAACCCAAGATATCAGAAGCCGTATCGTTTTGATGTTGCTGAACGAGGTCAACCGAGGATGGAGAACGCTTCTGAGCATCCTCGTGTCTTTGTTCGCGATCCTGGGAAGGACTGTCCGCCTAGTACAGGACCCTGGTACGGATACATGCTGGATAAGGTTAGCTGTCAATTCGACAGTACACAAGGAAGTAGATGTAGACTTACAAGAAAGCTCCTCCAAGCTGGTAAACAAATCCCTAATCTCACCCTCCTTGACTTCACTGATATCCGCCATGAGGTATGCGACATCGCCTCTTGAATCGGACATTTGCTTCTCAATGTTGTGGTGGAGAAGGATACCGTTGACTTGTCTCAACACACCCGGTACGTTCTTGTGGATGTAGATGACACGCATGCAGTCTGGTTGGTCGAGAGTCAAGCTACGTAAATTGACTTCTGGCAAGTTGACGGCTCCGAGCGTGGTACCCTCGTTGACGTAGCGGACGAGTGCTGTGCTGACTTCGACACCAATGGCGGACTGCGCTTCTTCGGTGCTGCCACCAATGTGGGGAGTGAGGATGATGTTCTTCAGACCAACAAGGTCCTTAGTCCAGGAGTTAAGGTCGCTGGAGAAGTAGTCGCCGTTGCCGGCGGGTTCGTTGGGGAAGACATCGATGGCGGCACCTGCGAGTTTCCCAGAGCGGCTGGCCTCGATCATGGCGGGAATGTCGACAACAGTACCACGGGCGTTGTTGATGAGATAGCTGCCGTCCTTCATCTTTGCAAATTGTTCTTTGCCAATCAGGTTCTTGGTCTCAGAGGTAGCCGGAACGTGAAGAGAGACAAAGTCTGCTTGTGCAAGTAGGTCGTCCAGCGTCGCTACTTGTCGCGCAGTTCCCAGACCCATTGTGGTAAGAACGTCGTAGTAGATGACGCTCATGCCCATGGACTCAGCCAGCACACTCAGTTGGCTACCAATGTGACCATATCCGACTATACCCAGCGTCTTGCCGCGAATCTCCCAGCAGCCCTTGCTGACCTTGTTCCATGTGCCGTTGTGTAGTTCCATAGAGCGGTCGGCGAGCTGACGGGCGAGCGCGATGATCTCGGAGATGACGAGTTCTGCGACGGAGCGCGAGTTGCTGAAGGGCGAGTTGAAGACGGCGATACCCTGGCTGGCGGCAGTCTGGAGGTCGACCTGGTTTGTTCCGATACAGAAGCAGCCGATGACGATAAGGTTCTTTGCCTCCTCCAGCACCTTCTTGGTGAGCTTCGTCTTTGAGCGAATTCCAATGACGTGGACATCGCGAATCTTCTCAATCAGCTGGTCCTCTGCCAGACTGGCCTTGATGGCCTCGACCTGGTATCCCTGGCCCTTGAGAATCTCGACACCGGCTTCGTTGACATTTTCAAGGAGCAGGACCTTGATGTCCTTGGTATCGAAAGGCTTCAATTGCTTGGCGAGCTGTTGCGCATGCGAGCTGTTGGTTTGATTTTGGCTGTTGAAGCTGCCGCCTGGTGGTTGGCGGAATGTGGAGGGCGGGCTGTGGAAGGAGAGGTTTGGGCTGGTGCTGAGGTTGAGGCTGTTGGACACTTGACGTGCGAGTTGGCTGATGCCGCTGCCGGCAATGTCTTGTGCGGGACTCATGGTGTGTGCGCGGAGGTGGTTGCGGAGGTGGTTCGGGGGAGGGATGCGACAACTCAATCTGGTTGTTTGATCCGGAAAACGTTGGGAATTCTAGACTATTAATACTTAATGACTCTTCTATGGCCTTTACCAAACTGTGCAAGCTTGGACGAATCACAGAGCAATTGCAAGGCAGGTTCTAGGAAGTTGCGGCTAGGCATGACTGGCGGCAACAATGCACAGCAACAACAAACGCATGTGAGCTGATATCCACTTTTTCCAGAGTACTTGATGACTGTGTGCAACTAATTTTCCCTACAGTGACACCTACAGTTGACTCAGTCGGCGTTCTCTGACGCGACGCTCCTCAAAAATTTCTCATGTCGCCGATGATGCCATCCCGCTCTGGCCCTTTACCCCACCAGGAATACCTAGCTTACCAGCCCTCCGCTTTCGGAAGTCAAGTATGCAGGTCCAGGCACAAGTGCTTCGTCATGGAAAACCACTCACCACATATGCACGGTTGAGCGCTTTGATTCACGACATGGAGACGCCGTTGTATTCATTCATTATCTATTCTCTTGAATGTGCCTAAGTTGCTCACACTACCCTAAAACTCATATTCACTGTGATCCCGAGCATACCTTACCACAGGCATCCGTAAAGTGTAGAGCAGCCACCTACAACTTTTGCTCGTTCATGGGCCATTGGTATCCTGCAATCGTGTTAGCATTTTTCTTCTAGTTCGCTACAGAGGTGAGGTCCTACCTGCTGCGTCGCTGAACTTGTATCCGTAAGAAGAGGTGAAATCGTCCAAAACGGCAGGGCCACGGGAGCCTGATGATGGTCAGTAAATGTGCGCTTTGCTCTTCAATACAATACGAACCGTATGGGTACTCCATGGGGATGATCTCCTTGTTGTCGTCCAGGTAGTGCAGGAGAGGTGTGAAGATTCTCCAGCTGGCGTCGAGTTCGTCGTCACGGACGAAGTTGGAGTGGTCGCCCTTCAATGCGTCGAGAATGAGCGATTCGTATGCCTCAGGAATCTTCAGGTCGGAGAATCGCCGCCTGTAGGTAAGGTCGAGTTCTGTGACGACAGTCTGCATGCTGAGACCGGGCAGCTTGGAGTTCATCTTAATGTAAACACTCTCGTTGGGCTGCACTCGGATGACGAGCTCGTTTCGTGGAATGTCCTTGAAGATTCCAGAGGTGACATCCTTGAACTGAATGCGGACCTCGGTCTTCTGCTCGTTGAGAGCCTTTCCTGCCTTCAGGATGAAGGGTACACCGTCCCATCGCTCGTTCTTGATGTAAGCGACCATAGATGCGAAAGTGGGGCATCGCGAGTCCTTGGGGACTGTGTCATCCTCCTTGTAGCCTGGCTTCTGGCCGTCCAGCGACTTTCCATACTGTCCAATGATGACGTTCTTGGGCTCGATAGAGGCCATACCACGGAGAACGCGGACCTTTTCGTCACGGATGTCTTCGGCAGAGAAGGAGATGGGTCGCTCCATAGCGAGGAGAGTAAGAACTTGGAGCAAATCTGTGATTGTCAGTCATTGCTTCTTCCTACTATCAGTAAACCACTCACGGTTTTGCATAACATCACGAATGATGCCGAACTCGTCGAAGTAACCTCCACGGCCTTCAGTTCCGAACGGCTCCTTGAAGGTGATCTGGACGTTGTCGATGTGGTTCCTGTTCCAGGTTGCGCCGAAGAACTCGTTACCGAACCGGAGAATCAGGATGTTCTTGACCATCTCCTTACCCAGGTAGTGGTCAATACGGTAAAGCTCGTCCTCAGTCCAGTCTGGCGCCAATGCGCGCTGGAGCTCTCTCGAACTTGGGAGGTCCTTGCCGAAGGGCTTCTCGACCTGCATGACAGCGGTTAGCTGCATTCGTCCGGAAACATGCATAGGAGCTACTTACAATAACACGAGAAATGCCGTTCTTGGGGTAGCAGTTGCGCTTCAAGTGCTGGGACACTGTGATGAAGACGCTGGGAGGGAGAGCCATGTAGAATATCCTGTTGTTCTCCTTGCGACCCTTCTCAATCTCCTGCATGTGCTTCTCGAGTCCAACAAAAGACTCATCCTGGTCATACTGGCCCGAAACGTACGAGCAGAACTCGCAGAACTCATCTAGCTGCTTCTCCAATTCCTTTGTGGGGGTCTTGATGTAAGACTTGACGCGCTTGAGGTACTCCTCACGGTCCATCTTCGTGCGTGCATATCCGACAATGTGGATGTTGTTTGGGAGGAAGCCGTTTCGGTGCTGTATTGGTGGTCAGAAATCGAATGCGAGTCTTGGTCGTGCAACCTACGAGACCGAAGAGCGCTGGGAACTGATATGACGTTAGTGTGATGATTCTCTACGTATTTGCTTCTTTACATACAGTCTTCTTCTTGGCTAGGTCACCGGAGGCACCCAAAACAACAATGATGGTGTTGTCCTTGAGCTCCATGTTTCTATCGCGAGATTTGTCAGCCGTCATGTTCAGAATGCTGCAAGGGTGTTGGGCGCTTCGCGCGTCGAGCGACCCCTCCGCCGAAGAGCGCAACGTGCTTCAGCAGAAAACAACTGCCGGATAAATTGGTTGGATATCCAAATAGCTCTCCAAAGGCTGTAGCAAGTCGGTCAGAGACGGTGAGGGCTACTTACCCGGCATTGACCTCCTCTTGCTTGGGCTGGATAACTGTGTCCGCCATTGTGTTGATATGTGATGTAAACGCTTTGCGGGAGGGGGCGGGCGCAAGGTTACAGCTCAATTAAGGGCTGTAGGGAGTGATGGAAATAAGGTTAGACGAGAGATCTCGAAGTAAGGGCGGAAGCTACGGATAGGACGTTGGTGTGTGAGGAAAAGTCCTATGTAGTGGGGTTATCGGAGCTGCTCTAGCGGTTTCGCGTGGTGGTGACGTTGGTTAGCTTTAATTTGCCGCTCGAACGCCGGTGATAGGGTATCAGACAGGAATGCTTCACACAAACACACAGCGAGGTCTGACGTCCTTAAAAAGGTATCAGTAAACAACTAGGTCATTCTCCAAGCATCACTAAGCCGCCGCACGACTTGCAAAACATCTCCGGCACCAGTCAAAACCCTTGAAGCCCGCCGGAGGAGACCTTGCTAAAGCCGTACCCAGGGATGCGCGGACAACCCCACCATCACCATGCACTGCGCGTGGAACGGCTTCGTGCGCACTTGGCTGGAAGTCGATAGACTTTGAGGCTCTGAAACTCTGTTTGCTTTTCTACAATTGAGTTCCAAGCCCTCGGTCGTGTCGCATCACTGTCACAGCGCCCGAGGGAAGCTGCATCCCATGTACGGCTACCCCGCCGCGAGGCTCCCCGAGTCCGGACAATGTGTAAATTCTATTAGAGTATACACAAGCATCGGCACGTCTCAGTGTCTCGGGCTGGTACTTGGGTCTGTCAAATCCTCCGGCCCCTCTTTGAGTATACCGAGCGGACAGCACTGGTAAGCTAGTAGCTTTGGTGGGGCGCGTCGTAATTGAAGACTGGCAACAGCCATGGCGTACTGGCCCCAGCAATGCTTTACGAACGTGACGTGAAAGCACTGGCAAACGCGATGGATATGTGAGAATTTTGCCGTTGGCTATTTGGATCATCCCAGACCGTGACATGATGAGTGAACCGTCTTTGGCCGGTTCGATTACTCATACAGTCCCCAATATGCCGATGGGCGACACGCGACGGCATCTCAGTAGGCAGTCGAAGGGGACAGTTATCAACAGTGAAGCGCCAGGCTTACATATCCGCTGCAAGGCAGAACCCAAAGAGGTAAGAGGAAGTTAGGACAAGCATAGCCTTTGTGGCGGCGGGACATCTCGCGGAAGAATTGTGCCTTCACTCCCAACAGTTGTATACAACGACAGGAGGTCCAGCATACAGTCCTCAAGCGCACGTCATGCAGATGCAGTGAGTGGTATACTGGCATTGCCTTACTTGCCTCGACTGTCACGAAAGCGCAATGCCACCAAACAAGCATATTTTGCCCAACATGCACTGGCATGCAAACAGCCCAATTGCTTCCATGAACACAGGATGCGTTGGAACCACCAAAGCATTTCTTTTTCTACAGACTTGGATTTCAGCATTCCATCGTGCTCTTGTTTTGATGTTCTTCAGACAACGAGGAGGCAAAGCAGTTGCGCCACAGCTTGTCCAGCTGTGGCTGGTGTGGCGCTAGTAAGCGAGAACGCCCCACTGGACATGAAGCAATTCGTCTTTCTCTTTGGCAACGACGACTTCTCTGTACTAACGACAGCATCAAACCCCGACCCAGACGTCCCCTTCATCCCCCCGAGGCCGCCCAAAAAATTCGCCATGTCTGCCGACAACAAGTCCCACCGCCTTTACGTCAAGGGCAAGCACATCAGCTACCAGCGCGGCAAGGTTTGTGCGCACCGAATTCGCGTATTGTGGCTACCGTTCTGACGAGAAGGATAGAGGAACACCAACCCCGGAACTTCTCTGCTCAAGCTTGAGGGCGTCGACGATGTCAAGGCAGCTCAGTGGTGTACGTCCGCCCTGATGTCGCTCCGACCACGAATTTTGATGAGCTAACACACGTTCAACAGACGCCGGCAAGAGGGTAGCCTACGTCTACCGCGCACAACGGGCGATCCAAGGCTCCAAGATCCGCGTCATCTGGGTATGAACGCCAGCTACTTTGTCGAACGAGCGAAATCTAACATGAAAACAGGGCAAGGTCACCCGTCCTCACGGCAACTCCGGTGTCGTCCGCGCCAAGTTCAAGAACAACCTCCCTCCCAAGTCCTTCGGTGCCTCCGTCCGCGTCATGCTTTACCCTTCTTCGATATAAGCTGTTCCGATACGATCTTTGGCGACGGGAACGAACGGTCGAAAAGCAATGGAGTGATGGATGATTAGGCGCAAATACCGGGCACGGAGCGAGAGAACAAACAGTAGTGTGGGAGACACCATGCACAGTCTCTCATACACGTAAATGTTCAGGCTGGTGCAACGGTGTCTTTTGGTTCCGAAAGTCCATAACAATGGCAAATTCAATCAAGATTCCTTCCAAGATCAATGATACTACGTTCAAAGCCATTGAGAGCATTGGCGTGATGTTGGGATTGTAGCGCGGCGACTTGGATGATACATTGGTGTGCTGCTAACTGAGTCGTGTAGATTCTCTTTCGCAACGTCCAACGCAAGCTCAACTCTATCTAACGGTCGCACAATCGCAACTCCACTCGTCAACGACTCCCCGTATAATCATACTCAAGGTTCACAAGGAGCCCTATCACCAGCCCGATCAGACCGTCTATGCATTGCGCCTCTTAGACACGGTAAAGCTTGCTATTACTACACAACACAGTTACGTCAGAAGGACAGTCGAATCTCGATACTGTTTCTCTTGTGTTGTATTTGCGGGTATAGTATTAATATTACTGCATGATGCACCTCCATATCTAACCAGTCGCGACCCAAACACATTGCTCACCCTACCCTTGTCATCTTCACCGGACGTTGCAACATCTGCGTTCCCCTTCTACCTATACCCGGTTATCCTGGCCTACGATAACGTCTAGTCAGAGTCATCGCTAAACTGTTCTCCTTGATCCGTGTCAGGCAAGTCGTCGTCGTCGTCGCTCTGCGCCCTCAGCATCCAAGCAGGGCTAGAGAAGCAAGGCGCAGCTTGTGAGGTAACCGTGCGAGGTGGAGTTGCCGCTGTTGCCAGTGGGGGAGGGCTCGAAACCGTGGGCGCATTACGAATACTAACCCTAGCAAGATCTGATAGAGAGATACCGCTCCGGCGATGACCCCCAACATCACCAAAGGAACCGAAAGAGTGTGCCGAGAAAGGTGGTGCGAAGCGAGGACTGCTCATCATAGGTGTCGCCAGCTGGAGGCTTGATCGGCTAGGGAACGACTTCGATGTCGCCTGCTGTTCGAACCCAGCAGTTTTGTCGCTGCCCGTGGGTCAAGTGTGAAAGAGCTGCTCTCTTTAATGCTTGGTGTCGGCATATCGGATAGAGAATAATTGTCTGCCTGCTCCACCTTTTCATGAACAACTGGCGTCTCGTCATTCCGGTCTTCCTCCGACTCATCTGCGTCGGTATCCGATCCATCCCCCCGCTGTCGAAGACTATGATGAAAATTGACGCCAAAGATGCCAGCAACTTGTGGTTCCTCCTCATCTCCCATCGCGTTGAGCCAAGCTTTTGCTTGCTTATAGTCGTCTTCCAGGTTGAAATCGCCATCAGATGCGATTGTGAAAGAGTCCTTTGTAGCTGCCTCGGCCGTGGGCGGGCTAACCAGGATATTGGTGTTTACTCCATTATCTCGCTGGAAAAAAGACTCATGCGGTGCCCTTGGGATGTCAGGGAATGGTCCAGGCGATGGGGACTGCGACCGGCGTTCCATGTTGGCCATCATGTGGTCTAGTTGACGGTCTACGAAGGAGGCCGACAACTGTGGCGCTCGGGCTGATGGTACGCTATCTGGAGTCACGTTCTCGACGGAAGAAAGGATATGCAGACGCTTCGCAGCCGGCATGACCGCAACTGACGATTGGTCGCCATCATTACGTTTCGCTGGTGATTGGGCCTCAGCAAGAGCTTGCTTGCGATCTTTCAGCATCTGTACTAGAATGGAGTGATCAACATGTGGCGAACAAGTTTGATCCGATCTCCCTGGTCGCGATACTGTCTTCTTCAACGGGCCCTTTGCCGACAGGATCGTTCGCTTGACCAAATCCGCCGCCTCGTCGAGCTCTGTCGCGGTCGTGAACTTTGACCAGTGATCGGGGCGCCAGTATTCTTCTCTACCATTCAGAGTTTTGGGCAGCACCTTCATACTGCCAAAGTAAGTCGGCAGGAACTTCCCAGCAGTCTCTGGTGCTTTGGGAGCTAGCGGTGCATGGAAGTTGTACTGGCCACCCTGGCGTGTGACTGATGCCCAAGGAAGAAGACCGGTGTGAGCAAGAACGACATGGTACAAAACCTGACTGAAGTCTGCTGGATCATACAGTGGGAACTGCGGCGCACGATCTGGAATATCCGCTGTCAATTGAAGTGAGGAACTGAAGGCGGCTAACAAGGAGAGAGTAGCATATAGACCCTCTATTTCTGACTCTCCGCGTACTTCGACAAAGTTGTTACATCCTATGGTCCCCTCATTGATGCAGGCGAGAAGTAGATCCGGAGCTGCCAGTCGATGTAAATGTGTGAGGTTGAACATTCGCGAAGGCTTGTGATACCACACCTGATAGGTCTCCTCAAAGTGTGTCGTCGGCTGGTTCGTGATGTTTCCGGTTGTCAATCCCGCAAATGTGGCTTGCATGAAATCAGGCATAGTTCCATGTTTTACAAGAGCATCCCAGAGCCTATTGATCTCAGCGAACTTGATTATCCCATGCTGGGGCGAGATCTGGCGCTCATACTCCTGAACAAAAGCATGATGCCACTTTGGATAGGCCTCACAACAGCCTGCTATCCAATCTAAGATGCCACGTTCTTCGAAGCCAGTACCGTTTTGCGTAAACAACACTGTTCGCTTGACTGAAAAGCTCTGCCAAGGCTCTTCCACATCGCCAGCGAGCTCTCGTATCTTTGCGCATACCTCTCGGGGCGTTAGTTCCCATCGATTGTGATAGACGATCGATGCCAAGCCATCTAGGTATGGGTGTCCAAGAGTTAACAGCATATGCTGCTCTTCGCCTATCTTTGAAGACGGATGCATAAGCACCCAGTCAAGCTCCATCTCCTTGATCATATCTGATCGGCATGGTCCGACCTCGCGACGAGTCGCGTTGTGGATTTGGTCATTCCGAGCCTTATGCCAACCATGTTGTTTCATGCTTAACAAGCGGAGCATCTTCTTGCCTTCCTTCGACTCGCGCAACTTGCCTCTAGGCCCAAAGAAGTCTGCGACTACGCGCTCCATGAGCTCGAACTCTCTACTCGCAGCCTCAGTCTTGGTCATCATAAATTCTTCGCTGTAGGCATCCTTGGTAGCTGCCTTGCGCAATTGCCAAATATCACAGCAGCTTTCGACGATCTCCATCACAGCGCGGCCGTCTTCGGTCATCCTCTTCAGAGGTTCAGGCGCGCCGCTGGGGAATGACGTTGACTTCGAGTAGTCGACTAGGAGCACAGTTTCAGGCTTGAAGTCCACCAGACGAAGTAAAGCACTCTCTTTGGTAACATTCCCATGCACAATCTTGTGGAAATGCAAGAAGGTGAGAGCAGACATGAGCCGTCGCAGGAGCTTCGAGGCGATTGTGAAGCGAAGGCGCGGATGTTGTTCCTTGATGTCCTTCTCTAGGGCAGCATATGGCTCAAATCCCTCATGTGTTTCGGTGATCACTGCCGGAATATGATTGATCTCAACTGACTGCAGGTAGCGAACAAGAGATGCATCCACCCTGTCCTTTGCCAATTTTAGAAACTCAGCGTCGCGAATATCTTGGCCGTTGTCGTTATGGTGGAAGAATTTCGCTGTTTCGATATTGCCGGTGAAGCGCTCAAGAACCCGATACGTGTTGGTAGAAATCCGGTCAGGACGTTGCAGATATCGATCCCGTGCCCAGGTCTCGGGGCGATGGACGACTTCTTGTAGTTGAGGGCGTAACTCTAGAAGTTGATAATCTTGGATCGGATAAAGGCCGCGTACAGTCTTCAGCATGAAGATCTCGACACGTAAACCGTTGATCAAAACGTGATTGACTAGGTTTTGTCGCAGATGGACGGCCTGTGGTAACTGGCTCGACAGTTTTCGTGTACGGGGGGTGCTGAGTTGGATAGGCGCACCATTTACCTCCGCGATGGTCTCAGTAGCGGACTGCAAACGCCAGCTATCGCTCTTCCATACCGGTGTGAGGTTGAACTGATGAATCCCGACCCTACTACCAGGGAAATACACATCGCGCGTCGATGGCGATGCGCTCTTGTTGTCGGCACGACCCATCGTGTAGCAATGTCGTCCCTGAATGGCACCAAGGAAAACATGGCAGCCATCTAAGGACCACTCGCCATCGGCTAGCTGAGTCCTTATACGCGATTTCCTGTACGCCGTGCTGCGATTTGCATGGTGAGCTCTATGGTCATAGACCGTAACAATTCCAACAACGTTGTCAACAGAGAGTCCATCAGGGATAGGCACATGTCCGGCTTGAACAAGTTCCTCCCCAAGTAGACCTGACATGGTCGCGGTCGGTGTATATAGCTAGGAAGATCGTCTGAGTCGTGATAGGTAGTGTAACGTTCTGGGGCGGTGGAGACGGTGCGGTGTTGGAATGGCGCGAGAGTTGAGTTTCGGGAATGGTCGCGTGCTTGTTAATTACTGAGCAAAGTCGGCACGCACGATCATACTGTGGTGAAGGTTTGATTACCAGCAGGCAAGTGTGCAGCAGACTTGATCGAAACGGCCCTTCTGCATGTGCGCTCGCGACGGAGTCTCTCACCCACGAGTTGAGATTGAGACACTCACATGTGACCCCGACAGCCCGCGAGCTACGACAAGATATTCAGAAGCCCAGTCGATCGGCGTGATTCACCTGTAAAACTTGGTCCGAGCTGTCGTGAAATGATCGGTCCAGGTTTTCCTGTCTTGGATGTCGTACAGACCCAACAAATCTGGCTTGCCGTCTCGAGCATTGTTTGTAAGTGTGACAGTATATCTGGTAACCCGTTAGTTTTCTGAGACAGCTTGCGTCTTCGTCAAACCTACACGACTGAGCCCCTTGCTATTTGGTCAAGCATAGTAGCTTTCTGGAACTGGTGTGCGTCTACCGGAAGGAAGAACCCCATGTCGGCAATTGCAATAGGTGGGTCTGTTACCAGCACTTCATCTCCCTTGCTCTTCTTAACTCTTCCCCAGAAGAAGTAGTTATCTAGAAGCATGGCATGTACTGGAATCCAAGGTCCTTGACCCTTGAACTTCATCGCCATGCCGCCTTGATGCACGACGCGCCGGCTGGGATCGTGTAGGTATAGTTGCGAAAGCGTACTGGTGTCTGTCCGAATACGTTTCTCCAAGTTCTGCACGTCTTCACGGCCTTGCGCTTCCTCTAACAAAGCCAGCGTCAACGTCTTGAGCCAAGTGACGGCCTGCAGAGCGCGTCTCAAGCGCATAACTTCACTACTCGCCGCCGGATCGCGGAGCGTTTCAGCGATGTTGATGAGACTTTCCAAGCTATCGACATAAGTCTGCAACTGTATAATGGGAAGTTCCAGATAGTCCTGCCAACTCTTGCCAAAATAAGAGATACTGAGACCGAGCGTGTTGACATATGGTGAGAACTTCGGGTCCATGTTTTGAGTTGTACGGAGTGAGGAGGAAGCATGCGGCATCTTACGGCAATACTCTCGATATAGTCGTTGACTTTTGTCAACCCAGACTTCGAAGATGTACGGATTGCAGAGAGCACTACCATTGCCAGCAAGTTCTTGATCCATGGTGTGCAACAGACATTGTTGATGTAGTGTGGCAAGTTGTTCGCCAACAAGAATCGCATTCAGATGTTTTTCGATGATTGGCCATTGCCTTATGATATTGTCGTAGAACATCCGTTTGAGTCTTACCATGCGGTCGACAAACTTTCTCTCTGCGTCCACGAGTGATCTCCAGATGCTGTTCATTTCGATGTTATGCAGGAGTAATGATGTCCCCTGTGCTTTAGCTTCATTCACATCAAACTCGACATTACCTAAAGCATTGTAAGAGGATCTGTGCCCAAGTGGCAGCGGCTTCCGTGACGATTGCCCTGTTGAATTGGGGCTCAACTGCGGAGTTTCATACACCGTGTAAGTCGATGCGGTTGACACTTTTGATAGGATGGATGGCGCATCAGAGGAAAATATACTATCATCAGAAGACACTGAACGCATTTTGGGCGTTGCGACAGGCTGCCCGCTCGGACGACGAGGAGGTAATGGAGGCGGTGCTTCTGAGTCGTTTATTGCTTTGTCTCCACTGAACGATCGCAATGGCGCCGGAGTTAAAGAGTCGGTAGAATGGACCGGCAACGCAGAGGCATTCTCAGAACCCGTATGGCTTGGAGTCAGAGGACAAGTTCGACTCGGTATTGCAGAAGGGTTTTCAGAACCCGTATGATTCGGAGTCAAACAAAGCGCTGCAGATGAGGTTTGAGGCATGAAGGAAAGTATGTCGCGCTCGAGAGTATCAAACAAATCTGCGTGGTCATCTTTTGTGGCGACTTGAGATGATATCTCTGGTTCTGCTTCAGCTTCAGGCTCTGGGACACTAGTCGTAGTCTTCCATTCCTCTGACGATAGTGGGGGAAGGTCTATAGGATCAACGCTCCTATCTTTGTCGTCGCCCTGGGACATGCTTCCAAGAGCGGTCGAGTAGTCTTCTAAAACATCAGTATCTGAGCTCTCTTGTGCAATCGCTCCATTGTTTGAAGACAGCGCCATTGCCATAGCCCTACGATAAGCCTTCGAGTTGACGACCTCGTCATCGAAAGTGAACTCGGTAGCTTTCGCGATAGAATCTGCGTCGACATCTTTACCGTCCAGGCTTTGTTGACTGAATAGCGACTCCGGTACCTTCAAACGAGGGTGCGACTGGCGCAGAGTCCTTGACCGTTTTACAACCTGATCGAGTGTAACGCTGTTGTCTTCAACCAGCTTCTTGATGTCCACAATCGACTCCATTTGCAATCCTTGTATAAGGAGACTGAGCGCAGATTGCTGGCCGCGGATCTGCGTGAGCAGCTCTTTGAACGTGTCTTCCTTCCAAAGAAACCTCGCTCGGTCCTTGAACTTCAGTTCGTCGTTTTCCGCTTTTATTCGCAGCTCTCTTACTTCCTCCTCGAGACATCCGTACACGACTCGACATCCCGTGAGCGCGCGATCGAACGTCTCGAGTAATTGGGGTTTCTCTCGTAATGCGTCATGTTGCAGGAGATTTTGGACTTGGGACAGGGACGCTGCGATGACCATAGATTCGGAGTATATGGCGGTAATAAGGACCGAAGCATCTTTGTACTTGGCGCGCAGGTCGTACAAGTCTTTTGCAGACTGTATGCTCTGCGGTAGAGCGACTAGCTATAGTGGTAGTGTGCGCATTAGCTTGATACACTGGGCAGAAGCTTGTCGACGCGCTTCGCGTGGGGAGGATCATACAACACCGACTACAGCGGACATCTCCATGTGTGCCTGAACAGATGAAGAACAGATCTAGCGCAAGCAGACGCAAAGCAACATTACAGAGGGTTGGGTTCACAAGGCCTCCAGGGCTCAGAGAGTTCTGCTTAGGCCCCCTTGCTCGCGCCTTGCCGGAATTTGGGGGCGTGTTACGCGACGTAATGCACAGATCTCCCGCGGCAGAAACTCCGCACGTCATTACTGCATTCCTTTTCCCATATCGTCTAGATCAGGTCCAACTACAACGCGTATGTTCACATAGACAAGGATCAAGAATGGCAGCGATTGACTTGTTCGCTCATGCGTGTCTTCGCTGAGCCCGATCATCCCAATCGTATAATACAAAGCTGGGAAGTTAACATAAACACACCGCGCCAGCGAATGCACGCCCACCCATGAAGGCGCATCAAGAAGATAATGAGAGATTACCATGGTCCGCCATCAGAAGATATCCATCAATCATGCCTTTCCTTTGCCCGTCTCGATCAAACTACGTGTCCATATACACACGCTCAAATCAGGGGGTATGTCCAGCTAAAAATGCCAATAGTTCACGCGAAACGGCGGAGGCTCGGAAATGCGAGGAGAAGTCGTAGCTACTATCGGCTCTGCAAGATACTACCTTGCGAATACCTTGACTATGCCATCACCGCCTGCTGAGACGACGAGACGACCATCCTGGCTCCAGACAACGCTGCACACACCTTCACCGCGCATGATGCGGTGTGCGGTGATTTCTTGTGTGCATATGCGCTTGTCGAGTGACCAGAATCGGATAGAGGCGTCATGTCCAGCAGATACGGCTTCTCGGCCGTCCTTGCTGAGTGATAACGAAGAAATAGCTGCAGGGTGTGCAAGCATGCTATATGTACATTGTCCTGTTCCTGGTCAGCAAAGGTCAAATTTATCATTTTGGGAAAGCATACCAGAGTTGGCATCGAAGAACCTGATGAGATGGTCTTCGTGCCCACTAATTATAACACCCTCCAGGCCGCCGTTAGCAGAGCCAGTCGGGCCATGTATGCCTTCCTCATCTGAACCGCCTCGGCCAGCCTCCTGTGACGCACTTTCGAGATACTGCGAGCTTGTCACAACTGATGTGATACCAGTCGCTGGGGTTCCATCGTAAGATTCGTTACTGGCCATACCGATCAGCTCCTCGCCGGTCCTCGTGTCATACACCAAGATTGATGCGTCAGAGAAGGAGACAACAAAGTTCTCTCCAGTAGGGGAAAGCGGGCTGATGCACGTAGGCGAAGGGTGCGTGTCACGCTCGATGGTATGTATTAACATGTAATGAAATGGTGTCGTGGTAGCGATGCTGGGCTGCGGTGAAGACGGGTGGTTCGATCCAGATGTGACCGAGTGTCTCCGGCTGCCTCCAACACCACGACGAGAGTTTGTCTGCGGTGAGACCAGTTGAGGCGGCGCACTTACAGCCCAGATCTTGATAGTACCGTCTGCAGATCCGGAAGCGAGTATGACACGGTCTGGTCCTCCGTACTTGCTGCTATCGGAGCCGAACAGATTAGCACAGGTGGTAGGGAGAACGCATACAGTCCAGACGGCATCGGTGTGCCCTTCAAGGGTGGCCTTTGGGTCAACTCGGCCTCGTTCCCATACGCGGATCGTGGCATCCTGACCACCCGAAAATATCCAGCCATCGCCAGAGACCCTTCCTCCGGTGGCAAAATGAGCAGAAGCAGGGCAGGCTGCTAAAGATGTCACAGTACCTTCATGACCCCGATGTGACCAGAATGGCTGAATGTCTAGATCATTGTTCATGCTGTGCTGGTTTGCATAACTTGCGGGTATCATCCATCTTTTGATCATGCCGTCATCTCCCGCTGTGCAAATCTCTGGCTCACTGGGGCTGCCACCACCAGTGAAAATGACTGATCGTACCACATCGAGATGGCCGCGAAGTGCAAATCGGACTTTGAAACTTTGCGGGTCAGTCTTCGCTGCTTGCTGGGCTACTGCTTGTTGAGCTTTCTGATCATTACTCAGTCGTCTGACGTGGTCTTTGCTGGCCCTCTTTACAGGGCGTGGTGGCGATTTTGCTGGGATGCTATTCGCCGATGGAAATTCTTCGGTGTCTGGCCGTCTGGGTGGGCCCTCCTGAGCTGTCTCCGATGCGGGGTCGAAAATCCAATCATCTGTCTCTTTCTCCTGGTTGGCAGCCTGGCTTGGATCCGAAGCGTTTTCCTCAGCAATTGGTATTTGGCGTCCTTCGCTATCGAACGCATGTGTCACCTTTTCGACCTGCTCTTCGGGTACCGACGAATAATGCTGCTGATTCTGGGGCTGACGTTGCTGTCCGAGAAGTTCCTGAGCCATACTAGCGTTCTGCGCAAGGGGTTGTTGCTGTGAGGGTTCTCGTGTCATTTGTGGCGCGTGGTGGATTTGATGCTGGTTGGCTAAGCTTTGAAGTTCAGAAGGGACTGGCACGTTCGGGGGCTGGTGAGTAGGCATGGACGTGCCTGGCATGGTTGGGAGTTGTGACTGCAGCCTCTGGCGGTGTTGTTGTAGGTAGATATCTTCCATCGAGGCCTCGCCGTGGTTCAAGTAGCCGTTGCCATTAGCAAGCGGCTGTAGGTTCTGTTGTTGTTGCGAGGCTTGCGGGGGCGGAGTAAGGAGGTATGTGATTTCTTCGACGCATTTGGTAAGGTAGAGCTTGGATTTCTCTCTGAGGTTCTCGCGGTCGGCTTCTGCGCGGTCAAAGAACTCCGAGTCGACGTCGAGGAAAGAGTTGTGCTTCTTGTTTTGGGCTTCGCCAGGTTAGCATAAGTCTAGGTCATGGCCTGGCAGTATGGTATACGCACGCTTGGTGGAATTCACGCCACCCTTCTTGCCCTTGAGGTCCTTCTTGTCATCTGCTCCGGCCTCAGAGTCGCCTCCTGCTGCCTCGCTCTTCTTCTTTCTCTCGTTGGTAAGTGCCTGCTCCAGCATCCGAATATGCTTGTTTAGCTGGTCATTCAGCTTCTTCGCGCTCCGCACCTCGCCCTCCTGTTTCGCGATCTTGGCCTTCATCTCGGCGCGCTCGATGTCCCATGCATTGCGTGCTCGTTCATGGTTGTGCCATTCCAGCTGTAGAAATCGCATAACACCTGTGATCGTGTCAGCCTGCCAGTCTCCCCGCCATGTACAGGGCAGATCCAGGGGAACTGCATACCCTGCAATGTGTACTCTGTCCCCGCGGGCGCATTGCCGTCACCCCCTCCATTGGCACCGCCGCCGTTCATGGCCGAAGGCGACTGCCAGGCCATGACAGACGTATGTTAGGGTCTCGTCGCGGCGATGTTGCGTCTTAGTGAGTCTTTACTGAGCGTGGGCATGCGGCGTCGGGGGTCGGCAACAGCGCGGTCGACGTGTCGGGATCTGGCTCCAGAGCTCGGACCCCAGGGCACCGGACAGATGAAGAGGCGCGGGTAGTGAGTGAAGCTGTGAGAAGATGGGCAGTGAGGATTATGCGCACGCGCAATAGCAGGTCTCGTCACGGCTGCGGCAACATCCACATATGTCGTCGCACAGGGGAGGCCGTAGCGCCGAAGCGGGACCCTGCCAAAGATGGCGCACGGACCCATTATCACCACAGGCTGCGGGAGGAGCGAGCGAGCTGCTCACTGTGTTACCACCACAGCTTTTGTGGTAGAAGCCCGGAAACACCCAAAGTACACTGTAACAACGTACCAATATCCTATGTTATCGCTGGTATTATATCCCCGAAGCAAGCGTGGCCGGGATTTCCACATTGAATCCCCAGAGCATTCCATCAAGGGCTCGCAATGCCATCCGATATACCATCAGTACTGACAAATAACGCTTGGATAGGGAGCTCTTCCATGACTTCTTTGCTGTAAGTGTCTATATTCAATTGTTTCTCTACCCATACATCTCCTCTTCTTCACTCATGTTGTTACGTCACTGCACAAGCTATGAGCACTCCAGTGGGAGTAAAGAGGACTTGCTAGCACTCGAACAAGGTCTCATCGTCTGAAGGCTGATTCCTTTCGTATCTCCAGTTGGAAGATGCACGCTTTGTTCAGTCTTCTTTGTCATCGTCCAAGGGCGGTAGCTAATGACTGCCGCATCCGGCGACACTGTGCCACCTGGTTGCTTGTCGAATCGTCGAACTGAACACTAACGATTATAATAGTCCTGACTCCTGCTGTAGCCACCTTCCGATCTGCTGTAGCTGCACATGCTTCCTTGTATCGAAAAGTAGCTGCTGGTAGCTGCTTGTCTGCTTGAGTGGACGACTGTTCACTGGGCGACTCAAAATGGTATTGTGTTCGCAACTCGTCGTTTCTCCTGTCTGACGATTTACCTTATCCCAAGCTTCGTGCTTTTCAGTCTTTCATGGTCATCTTTCTGATCTGGTCATGCCAGAATCACGATTCGCACACCTGCACCGGCCACCATGTCGCGGTAGGATCTACAAAAAAAGAATTCGGAACATCACTCCTCTGTCGAATTAGATTGACTTGCGTTTCACAGTATGAAGAACGATTCGTTTACACACGGTATCACGGTTGAAGACGGGGCTGGTGCCTTACCTCCAACATGCCAAGTGGAGCCTTCCCGATTGGTACATAGGCGTTGGACGCTACAACCTTGTCACAACATTGGAACCTCTTCCCAGCAAGACTTTACCAATTCACCCCACCTACCGCCAAACACCACCACTTCGAATCCTCCTGGAATCCCGGGCATCACGGTCGCGCACCTCTATTGATACGATCGACACCGACTTTTACACCAAATAAATCATCAGACATGGCTGGCGGTGGAAAAGGTACGCGCTGACCGTGCGTCGCGCTCCGGAAGGCCTTGAGAGCTAACAGAATGCGCAGGAAAGACAGGTGGCAAGACAGGAGGCAAAGGCGATGCGCAAGTCAAGACTCCCAAGTCGCACTCCGCCAAAGCCGGACTTCAAGTGAGTAGCTGCCCGATACGCGTCATCGCCCAACCACCACCCCGCGCATACCTACGCACGCCGCACAAAAGAACGACGCGCTAATTTCGCCTTTCCATTGTAGTTCCCCTGTGGTCGCATAAAGCGTCATCTCCGAAACCTCACGCGACAAAAGACGCGCATCGGAGCTAAAGCCAGCATCTATCTGACCGCTGTGCTCGAATACCTGACTGCTGAAGTTCTCGAGCTCGCAGGCAACGCTGCCAAGGATCTCAAGGTCAAGCGCATCACGCCACGCCATCTTCAGCTTGCCATCCGAGGTGACGAAGAACTGGACACCCTCATCCGCGCTACCATCGCTTTCGGAGGTGTTCTACCACACATTAACCGTGCACTACTACTCAAGGTAGAGCAGAAGAAGAAGGGTGGTGCGGCAAAGGCTGGCGAGGTGTAGGTGCTTGGATATCCTGCCAGCGAGCGCACGCGCCCCGACCGCGGCAAACCTGACCAACCCGCAAGCCAACTTCAGTTTGGCGATGAGGAGAGGCGGTGAACGCCTAGCCTTAGCATGTGTATGAAGAGGCACGCTCTTTGTCTGGCTTTTCTATCTACCGCTGTCTTGTTGATGAGGACGGCTCATTTTTTCTGTTGAAATACAGGACGTTAGGATACGGTGTTAACTTTCTTTAGTCAGGCGTGAGAGGATCGGTGTTGACGGTCATGGAGTCCATTTGTCCTTTGCGGTATGTAGTAACACTCAATCAATGTCACTGAGCGGCAAGAGAAGTCTATCGCATTTTCCGCTCGAACTGTATGCGGTATGCGCACAAAATGTCTTCGCGCATAGCATACAGCTGTCTCCCCGGAACTGTTAAACTGATAAGATGACGGTCGACTACCCGCCTAGCAAGGCTATTATATGTACATAGAGGACAAAGACTTGCTCTCGTCTCATCGAAAGCCGGAAGGGTCAGATCGAGACAAGTGGAGAAAGGGCCCTTTGTCCAACAAGAGCAACCGAAAGGGGGATCGCAAAGGTCAGACGTACATAGATTGCATGTGCACGTTTTGGAGCGGGCACTAGGCACACATGCGCAAGGTGTGTTTGCGCATCAAGCTTGCATGACAATCACGAGTACTTCGATACCGAGTTTGGTAACACGAAACGTATCTTCCCGTCTCTCAAACTGCACATCTGATCCGATGGAAGCTATACGGCATGTAAGCAGACCAAACGCCAGCTTAGTACCTCTTCCTCGAAGCTTTCTGCTCCGAGAAGAAGATCACGATCCCATCAATTTTGTGACTCCGCCATTTACGTGTCTTCGCCATGTTCGACTCTTCGTCCTTAAACCACAATCCTTTCCGCCGTCTCCCCGTAGCCTCTGCCTTCTCTTACTCCAATTACATAGTCCCAGGTACCATGCCCCACCTCTACACCCAACGTGCTCGAGAACCGATACACCAACATCGTCACCGACCAATTCATCATCTGTCTTCTCCTCCTCCCCACCAATCCCGGCGCCGTCCCCAACACAAGCGCTACTCGCACTACTCAGACATGGAATCGAGCTTTTCGGATCCCGACACTCCAGACGAAGCCTACCGCAGACACATGTCCCCACCGTCTCCAAGCCCCTTCAACGCCCGTCCCCAAGGACGAAGAAGTTGGAAACATGACGACAACACGCTAGACATTGCTTCAAGCTTCCGTCCCCTGTACGCCAATGTTTCCCGACAAGTGTCCGAAAACATTAGCAGAGATGATATCCTTATCCTCCCTCCTAGCCTCACACGACTACGCGTACAGATGAGGAGTCCGGCTTATGCGAGCGAAACACTCCATGCTACCGTAGCAGGAGATATGCTTTTTCGCGACGCTGTAAAGCAACTTGTGCCAGAGAGATATCATGGAGAGGTTAGGGCGTACGTGAAGATGAGGGGTGAGTGGCAGGAACCAGGACGGTTTCTTGTGAGTCAAATCATGGAGCAGGGGCGATTTGTATCAAATGAGAGGGGGGAGTTGGAAGTAAAGATTGAGATTGGAGGGAGAGGGGGCGGTGGTAAGATGAGAGGGGGCGGTGGTAAGATGAGAGGGGGCGGGAGAGGGGCCAAGGTGTGGGAGAAGGAGAGGGAGAGGGGTAGGACATGGGAGATACGTGATGTATAAGCGAAGACGCTGTTTTGTTAAAATCTGAAGGCAGGACGATCCGAAAATATAACGGTACTTGATCAAAGTGCTAATACATCCGATCGCTCCACTTTACTCCGCCGCCCCAGACTGCAGGGTCCATGTCACGCTGCTTCGATCCTCCGGAACGCCAAGCTCGTTCTAAAGTTCTGAATAGTGTATGTTAAGATGCTCCAAGGCATAAAAGGTACAAAAGAAGTGACCTGTGAGAAATGAAGCTTCCCTATTGGCCAGTTGCGAAATGGAATAAAGACATTTGTTCGTATACAATACAGCGCAAAAATGCCATGGGAAATACAGGAACGAGAGTCATTTGCCTTCGTGCCTGCTGGTGTCAAGAAAGTGTGCCTAGCGACTTCTTTATGACTTCAGGCTGTCCTGCATGCTGCGGCTGCTAGCGCTCAGCGGGATGTTGGTAGTGGGGAGAACGGTCTTGGGCTTGCTGTTCTGGCGGACCTTAGCCAGAGCGTAGACAAGACCACTGACGAATCCAACAAAGATGGCGGAACAGCTGCCGAAGGTGACAGGCGCGTCGAAGAAGATCAGACCGCTGAGCGCAATGGGTAGCTTGTTCAGGGCACCGACCATGGAGTAGGTTGTCGAAGAGGTAACACGGACCGCCCAGGCAGATGTGTAAGAGATGAAGACGGTGGAAAGACCAGAGATGATCATGACCATAATAACGGTGTTGCGCTGTTCGGTGGGGAAGTTCTTCTGGACGTTGGCGGAGGACCAGTCTTCTACGAGGATGGAGGCAACGAGCAGAATCGGGATGGTGAGGAGGTTATTGTAGTACATGGCTGGTTCAGGTTAGCAAACATCTTTGTTCCTCGTAGATTGGTAAACCTACTGTCGAAGTCCTTGAAGTTGGTGAGCTTGATGCGCTTGCGCATGCACAGAACGTAGGTAGCCGAGCAAAAGCAGTTGAACATCATCCAGAGGTATCCGGTGTGCAGGGTCGACATGGCCTCAGTGGTCTTCTCCGCAGCGTGACCCATGCTCGACAAAGCGTGTTGAATGTCAGCCCAAGCCGCAATAACAGAACTCAGCACCATCAATCCGAAAGAGAAGAGAGCCATTGGTGTGACTGCGCCACCGAACCAGAGAACCTCTCCGTATGCGATCAGGATGATGGTCAAGTTTTTGAAAATGGTGTAGACGGGAATCGAAAGGTACTTGAGCGCCCAGGTGCTGGTGTAGATCATGCCGATGAGCAGGACGGAGATGGGGAACCCTAGTGCGGTTAGCATTCTCTTGTATTCCGGCAAGTCTTTCAAACATACATTTCTTCGCTTCATCGCTGTTGAAGTCGCGGTAGTTGATGATGCCCATGGCTTTGCATGTCGAGATTGCTGCTACACAGACAACAGACTGCGCTGAATTAGAAGGGCGGTCTACTGCACGGAGCTATGCTCGTACCTGTACGCAAAGTAGGAAAAAAGGGAGGTTGAAATCGACGCCAGACAAGACGTATTTGTTTGTAACTGTCATCATGATGGAAGATCCACAGTATGCCAGCACGGCGGCAATGGGGTTCTCTGTTATCGCAGGACCGGCGCGGCTTGAACTGGCTGATCGAGGCATCGGTGACGCTGCGCGGAACTCCTTGCCCGAAGGCATATCGACCCTGTAGTCGTCGCTCTTCTTGTCGTCAGACATGGTGGTGGAGAGGGGGACGTGTGCACGCTCGCGTGTGTGTAGAGTCGTGATATGTGGCAGCGACGGGAAGGTCCGGAGGAGAGGACAGATACGTGGCGGCGTGTGTACGACTGCAAACGAGGGGTTGTAGTCGAAAGAAGAAGAAAAGACAGGAGTGTGGGACCAGAAGGAAGGAGACGGGTGTCGCAAGAGAGATGCGCAGGGACGCGAATTGGGTGGGTCTCAACGATGGCCTCTCCCCTGGCTTGGAGTCGCTCTGTTGTGGTAGTGGTAATTTCATGGGCCACTAGGCCGCCTTTGAACACGAGCAACTTCTTGTCAGCACCACCCTGCAGCCTGTACGAGTTTTGTTCTATTTTTCACTACCAGACCCTGATACAGCGCATAGCGTGTGTCGTATACGATCCAAGCGCTTTGCGCACCACTACTGCGAGGGACTGTGCGAAGGCGTTCTTCACTCCGCCAGCCTATCGCCACGTGACTTCTCCTTATCGAGCCTCGTACTCTTTCCCCTGATCCACGACAAGCGACCCCAGACAAACTCAAAAAAAAAAATGGCCGCCTTGGATCCCAAAGTCGCCTCACTTGTCGACCGTGCAGCGCGCGAGGACGACTCGGATGAGGATGCGCTCATAGCATCTCTGGAGAACGACGAAGACCTAGATGCTTTCCGTGAACAACGACTTCAACAATTACATCAAGAGTTTGACAAGGCACGGCGCTTGAAAGAGAGCGAGCATGGAAGGTATACAGAGATCAAGGACGAAAAGGCCTTGATGGACATCACGACAAGCACGCAGTTGTGTGTCGTTCACTTTTTCAAGCCCGACTTCAACCGCTGCCGGATTATGGACACACATCTCGAGGTAAGAACAAACATTGTTGCGGGAGATATCGTCTAAAGATGAACAGTCACTCGCAGTATCACATTATGAGGCCCGCTTCCTCAAGATCAATGTGGAAAATTGCCCTTTTCTAGTCACACGCCTGGGAATCCAAGTCCTGCCATGCGTCATTGCTTTTATCGACGGTGTGGGAGCTGATCGCATCATCGGATTTGAGGGGCTCGGTCACACTGAGCAGAGCTTCACTACTCGCGACCTGGAGGTGCGCCTAATCCGTGCGAATGTTTTAGCGAGAAACAAGGTCAATGAAGAGGACGAGAGACGAAGGCTGCAGAAGATCAGCGCTAAGCAGCAAGACGATGAGGACTTAGACTGGGATTGATAGACATTATGTGTCAGATCAGCTGAGGCGTCAGCGAGGTTGAGTCGCTGTATAACATGTAGAGCTCAGGGAGCGAATCCGCGCGCTGGAAGGAAGGCTGGACATGCGAGTCGACGCTGCCGCACAGTATCTTGATAGTACGCAAGGTGCTGTCGCATAGCAACCATGTCATCACGCGCTCGAGATGCCCAGCATCCAAACAAACATCCCATCAAGAAAAGACTGCGCCTAAATGATCTTGCGCATGGTCAGATAGCACAAAAGAATCAAACATGACGAACAATTCTGGCCTGAATAGCTAGGCGAATAGCTAGAGAGGTCTCAATCCGTTTGTCTTGATTAATATGTTGTTTAATCACAGCAGAATCATGTATAGCGTTGTGCTTCGCCTCTCACATTGTGGAGGAACTGAGGCCACACTCAAAAGGCGGCTGCGATTGGTATTGCTACTATGATTTGAAGGCTGACGTATGATGGTAAAACCCCATGTTGTGCATGGCAGTTGTGTGAACATCGCGCTCAAGCCGATGGCTTATCCCCATTATGGTGGCTGGGTAATCGCGATGACGCCATTCGCCACGTGCATTTGGGCATCTCAAATTATTTCCTTCGTACCCAACGGCAAAGTCATCTTCCACAACACGTTACGGCAACGCTTGAGTCGTGAAATACACATCCCAAATACATCACCGACTGCAAAATGAAGGCATACTGGTTCGACAACCTCCCCGTAAGCCCCCACTTTCTTGTCTCTGCATTCGGCACATGACCTAACCTCTGCAGGGCGACCAACGCCAACCCCATGATTCCGGTCGCTCGGTCGACCCAGACTACCTAGAAAAGCTTGGTGTCCTCTACTATAGCGTGCCAGAGGTTCCCGATGTTGAACCCATTGCTACGTCCCGCAACTACAAGAACCGGGACGAAATCACTGTCAGCCCAGAGAAGATGGGTGACATTTACGAAGAGAAAGTGAAGTCGTTCTTCCACGAGCATTTACATGAGGACGAGGAAATCCGATATATTCTTGACGGTGCGGGTTACTTCGACGTCAGGAGCGAAGGTGATGACTGGGTGAGGATTCGGCTCGAGAAGGGCGATTTGATTGTTTTGCCGCCTGGGATTTACCATCGGTTCACCACTGATGAGCAGAACGTAAGTATAGCTCGTAATTGAAGACTCGAAGCAAGGCAGAGTGTTGATATCTGGTTCTAGTACATCAAGGCCATGCGGCTGTTCAAGGAAGACCCAAAGTGGACGCCACTCAACCGGGGTGGCGAGACAGATGACAACCCATACAGGAAGCAGTATCTGACAGAGTATCTGAAGGCTAGACAGGGCGTCTCAGCTTAGTCTGATAGCTCTTTGCGAACTAGATCCCTTCTTTCTCTGGTATGTTCCAAATGACATCTTCCTAGACTTTCTCTTACAATTGATTCGCCTGTCCCTGCCGGTGACAATCCTACATTCTGTACATCAAAGACAGACTACTCCATGCGAAGCCTTACAGCTACCGAGTGCGGTAGTCTTTGCTGTGTCTTTGTTCAGTTGTTCCCGCGGTTTTCTAATGGTTGACAGCGACATTGTCATATGCTTCCGAGCACTCCTTTTGCCAACACAACCTCCGGAAGTGAAAACGAAACTGAATCATGTTACGTCAGGGCTACCGATGTCTACAATGGTGTTGTCTCAGAACGCATTGCTTCTTTACTCGCGTGCGCACACGCTCACTTGCACACCTACTTCATCTTCTGTCTCAGCTTTCACAGCTACATCTGGTCGTTTCTACACCAGTCCAAATATCATGCCGTGAAACTTGACTTGAACGCGATCCAGATTCTTTGTATTCTCAACCAAAACTTAGTGCTACACCCAAAAACACAGATCTCTCACAATACACTAGTCTCCTGCGAGTATGCCTGATGACATAGTAGAGCCATGCTCTGAATCCGCCCGAGCTTCAGGTCCCAACGCTATCAAAGCCGCGTTTATAAAGAGCAAAAGTATGCTCCAACCTTTCTACACCACAGGCTTACAGAACCTTGCCGAGCCTGCCTACCAATCTGAGTCCGAGGATGAGAAGCCCGTTGTCCGCAAGACGCACATGAGATCTTCATTTAGAGATGTCATGGCGCAGGCTAGAGGTGGTCAAGATTTTGTGCCGCATGAGGAGAAAGAGGAAGACAAGGTGATGAAGCATGAACGTGAGCGATCAAATACACACGCAGATACACCGAGTTCAGAAGTGCCAGCCAGTATCTCTGATCCGGTGGACTTCAGTCGTCTTCAGAAGGCTTTACAGGATCGTGATCAATACCGACGAAAGGAGCCTTATGTCTCGCGGGAGCCACTTGGCGTTAAGGACAGCAATGAACTTCCTGCTCTCCTATCCTTGAAGAAGCAAAATCATCAGGTCAATCAGTCTGAGGTTAGGATGTGCAATCATACAACCTTCGTCATCTACTGGGATCCTGAAGATCCTAGCAATCGCAACGGTTCATTCATATCTAGGGTACGTGACCATAAAGACAGGTCTAATATGACGGAGCACTCCTGCTGCAACTCCAAGAGCGTTGATGTCAAGAGATTAACCATGGAGATGGCCAGTAGTATCATAGAAGCTTTCGAGAAGCAGGGGGATCACCACACAACGGGTCGTGATGAAAGACGTAAAGACATTGAGCCGGAACGACCACCGTCTCACAGTATCGTCTTACGAGAGGTTCACAACATGTACTCTCAGCTTTTTCGTCATGAGATTCGCAAGCTAGTCAAGACTGAAGAGGCTGTTAACATAAAGCTTGATGCGAGGGAGCGGCTAGCAGCCCAGCGGTTACGTCAACGTGGTAGTGCTGCAAAGAACCGTAACAACAACAACACGCCGGAAGTGGACGAAAAGCCAGACTCAGCTCTAGGAACAAGCCCTTCAAAACAGAAGAGGAAGACGCCTAGACAGATCGCGGAAGAGAAGGTAGCTCGAAACAAGGAGCGCAGGGCTTTGACCGATATCGTCAGGGTCCGCGTCGAGCCATTGGACCGCTACAAGCCCTCAACAGTGGAGGAGCAACAGGCTCGAGCAACCCGGGCCGCAGATCAGGTTCGACGTGAACGCGCTGCCAATGTGCAGAATATGGAGCCTGAAACTAAATTCTCATGGAAGTTGAACAGGTTCGCGGTCGTCATCGACATGGCTGAAGACAACGAGACTACTTCCCCTACTCAAGAGGCGAAGAAGCCTAGGTATCACCGCCTAGCTAGGCGCGTTACAGACTCCTATGGTGAGTCTAGTGAAGCCGAAGCTAAGGTTGAAGCCCTTTCAGAGCTTGTAAGTCACGCTGCCGCCATTGGAAACGAACTCAAGCTGGCGACTCTGGCGCCTGCTTCTGCAGCTTCGCGAGGTTCTAAGCGGAAGAAAGCATTCTCTGATTGTGGAGAGGAGATTTCGGCCTCATCATCTTCGCTTTCCCCACGACTGATCAAGAAGGCGAAGCAAGGAAGTTTCTCCGAGCAAATCGCGTTATCTATAGAGCAGAACCAAGGAGGAAAAAACTGATAGACTGGACCATCGGATCGAAGTGTTAGAATACGTAGTTTTTCTATATGTGATGCAGGCCGCGAAACTTGACACAAGAGGTGAACTGGGATATGTCTTGGTATATTGGGGTATACTCTCTAGTAATGCCTTATTTGATGTCTTAGTCCTTCGACCGGTTTACGTTATCTTCATACAAGCTTGAAAGCGCGGAGCTCGCTAATATAGTCCTCCGTACCATACCAGTGAAGATGTACCTCAGAGACATAATCGTAGCCTGAACCCGGTGTACAAAGTCAGTTTATGTCTCACATGCAGTTTGTACAGGGCATCTACTCACCAAAACCAACTCGTCTGAAGGTGCCTTCAAACTTGATATCATGATCAACACCTTCGTGCTCCATTTCGTAGGGTTCTTTTTCCTCTTCTGGGCCTGCTACCATCTCCAGGAATAGTCCTTGATGCTGCAATCTCGGATCCGGATCGTCTTCATCAAATGGCTGACCGCTGACCAAGGGCACAAAATGTGTCACGCGGTCAAACACGGTTTCATCGGTCGGGTCATCCGGAATCATGTCGATCATCGGAGGGCCATAGTTCCACTCCGCTGTGTAGCGTTCAGGAAAGAGGAAGGGTACTCCCTGATTGTCTTCTTCTAGGGGATGTTCCTGGTGGAGTTTTCGATGTAGTGGTTCTTGCTGAATTGGGATGCAAAAGCCGAACATTGTCAAGGTACAGTGGCCAGCTCCGAAGACGTTGGTCTCCAAGGTATTAGACTCTTCCCGCTCGACGCGAATGACACGTGTATGGATCTGAGCTTTGGGCATGAAAATAGAGTCATAGTACGACACCTCTCCAACGCTTGACACCCAGGACCACGATGGTGCAATTTGTCTCAACGTCGCAGCTCTCGCAGAGTCTCCCGGAGTCCTTGGATGTCGACCCCAAAGCATGAACTTCTCCAGATTTGGCTTCCAAAGTCCGAACAAGTAATTCTCAGTGTTGAAATCATCTGGCATGGCTTGAGCCAAGGCCTCAACTACACCCTGTATCGCGGCCAAACGATCCGTCCACCTAGTCAGGTTCTTGTCTGAGTACCTTTGCACAACTTCGGCCCATAATTTCAGTTTGCTACTGACGGGTTGCTCAGCCGATCTGAGACTATCTGCACGAATTAGTTGACCCAATGTGCGTATAAGTCCGTAATCATCGAAATCTAGAGCTAGACGAGTGGAGCCTTCCGTTGGAGAGACATGACACTCGCATCTTTCGTGGTTGCTACACTCCCAAGCTAGTTCAGATGGCGTAGCATATAGAATCCTACGTGCTAGAAAGCTCTCCTGAAAAACCCACGCGCGGGTTGTGAGAGGAACGAGGACATCATCAATATGAGTATTGTCATCGACCATCGGTCGAGACGAATGATGCGCCGGAACGTTATGATATTTCTGCTCTCGTTCGCGAATTGAGAGTTTGACTGTGCGAGAAGTCCCGTCTGGCATGCGGAAGGGTACCTCAATGCGTTTCAGGGGTGCATTCGCCGCTGAACCTAGACTGAGAAATCCCTCCTGGACGCTGGAGGCACCTTGCGCTGAAATGACAAGTTCGGCTCCTTGGTAAATAGATGACATGCGTGGGATCTGATCCATCCAATCTTGTACATCATCTTGAACGATGCATAGTGCATCGATCTATTGCACAGTCAGTCTCCGGTCTGTTTCTTGTAGAGTTCTGTAGCCTTACCCATAAGTACCGTAAGCCAAAGGCCTGAGAGACATGAACAGCATCAGCGAGAGTACGGGGGAGTGTGTGGACATCGATACCCTGCATGTGTGATTGTAAATTGTCTTTCAGAGTTTTAAGATTCCCAGTAGTTCCCCATGCGTAACTGAGACATGCGTAGCCTTCTTGTTGTTGCGATGATGTTGACTCAATTGCTTCAGTGTTAACGAGGCGAACAGAGTCAGCTGAGAGGTCAAGAATTCGGCGTGGCCATCCGTCTTTGCGCGGCACACAAAGCGGATGATTGGCCTTGCAATCCTCGTACCAAATCCGCGCTTCATTCAAGCGGTCTTCCAGGCTGTTTGACTGCTCTCGATACCTATCTCTTGAACCATTCCGCAAACCTAGCCATGGAATGGCAGAGTCTTCCCCCACACCTGTTCGGTCTTTAGCCTTATGGCCTCATATCGCCACCATATACATACAGTTTGCTTGGTAAACTTTAGAAGAATCATAGTAATGGAAAGCACTCACCAACTGGAGTATAAATCTCATAATCGTTTGGCCTTGAATCCACATACCGCTTCCCAAACAAAACCCTTCCCCCGTATGGCTCACCTTCCTGCTCACATCGTACATGCAATACATTCTTGGGGTCCAAAAAGGACCAATGGTCTTCCGCCTCTATGCGTTTGATCTTGATAGTTTTGAACTCTGGTCGCCGAATATCGGTAACGGCATCAAGAGCCTTAAGAATGATGGAACATCCTTGACAGCCGCCTACGGAGAAAAGAAACGCCGTGACCGATACACTGGTTTCATAGCCGTTTGCAAAGTGGTGGCATATGCTGCATGTTGCGGATGCAGCGGACACGGCTTCTGTGGTGGCTGGGGAAGGCTTCAGGGTGCCTGACGTCATTGATGCTTGCCCAACACTAGGGGCCACCGACAAGATTACTCCTAATGTGAGAAACGCGAAACAGTCTATAGCTACCTCTGGTGTAGCAGAACTTTTTTTTTGAGGAAACAAAAACTGAGGTACCAGCAATAACACGAGTTTCTCCAGAAGCATACCTCAAGATCGTTGCGTGGGTTTAAACACGTCGCGTTCGTATAAAAGCGCCCCACCTGACTTGGCAAGACTTCAAGGTCTGCTTCACCGGCACAGAATTAGGCAGGTTGCAAATACTAAGGCCCGAATAGTCGTGCGACTTGCTGCAAAAGATCGGCTTATCTGTCTTCTTTCATCCAAGAAATGTCGCCCATTTCGTTGCTAAGCCACAATCCTAGGTACAAGCGTACAGGCTTAGGCGACAATCTAGCTTTCTTTATCACTTCGCCGCCCGGCGCTGTAGGAGACTGACGTTGACGGCTACCCGCCTAATAGCGCAGAATGAGGCCACCAAGTTGGATGTGTGTGCACTAGTTAGTTACCTAGAGACTCTGGAATACCTCCAAATCAAGATAGAACCAGTGGGATACACAAGGGTAATAGTGACTTGCCTCTGGCTAAGTTTCGTTACATCTCCGTATACTATTCAGCCTAAGCCGTACTGTGCGATGGTGTGAGATCCGAAGGTACACTTTCCATTTCTTCATGAATCACCAAATGCCGGGAAATTACACTTCGATGACGGCAACACCAGCCTCACCCTCCGCAATAGCCCCCATGAAATCTCCAACATCCTCTCCACGCTCATCGAGCACAAACTCCAACGTCTGCACCCACGTCTCCCCATTATTGGTGAACCAATCATACTCCGGACACAAGCTCCTCACATAACCCTCCACCATGCCCTTTAGTGGTGCATGTTCCTTCAAGTACAATATTTGAGCGGGATCGAGCTTCATGTAATCCTCGATAACGTAGTAATGGGGGATATCGTCACCCCAGCCTTCAGCGCCGACTTCGTGGGATGGGTGGAGAGAGAACTTCGATGCCGCGTAGCGCGAGGTGTAGGTTGGTGTGTTGTTAAAGTGCGTGGAGAGGGGATTAGGCGTGAAGGGATTGAAAACTTGGGGGGCTGTGGGTGGGTAGTTGAGGTGGATGTTGTTGAATAGCAGAGAGTGCTCGTTGCCAGGATGCCTTTTCTTGAACTTCCGCGCAATGGTGCCGTTAGATGGGCAGACGTTGCTCTGTACGACTTCCCGTATGACGCGATGGACGTCGGCGATCTCGGCTAGTTCCCAGGTACTCCAGTTGTGTAGGAGTGCCGCACGCTTGAGTAGAACGAGTCTTGTTGCACGGAATTCACGTGGGTGTTCGCGATTGTGAAAGGCGCGTGAATAAAGCCAAATCCTGTATATGGCCCTCCTTACAACATAGCGCTCCTCCGTGGTCAAGAGTCGACGTAGTTCATAGTTGTGCTTCCACTTCTTGAACGGGTATATGTCGCACCACTTCTCAGCTACACGCCCATGATGCACAATCTGCTTAAGCAGCGCTAAAGAGAACGGAACGGTGCGAACAATGTGCGCAGGCTGGCTGGCATTATGGGTGAGAAGCTGGGTGAGGTCTTCCAGAGGTCCGAATTGCGTTTCGGCGGCATTTTCGAGGATAAGAAGCTTTTGAGACGAGGTAAAGATGTTGCGGAAACGACGACAGGTGGAAGATAGAGCTGTTACGTCGGTGACAGAGCGGCATGATAAGAACACCTGCACGACCAGTTCGGTTGCGAGGTCTTCGAACAGCATCTTGAGGGCGGGCGTAGGGTAAATCTGGGGTTGGATTTTCTGGAGTTTTGACCATCAGCATTGAGTCTCTCTAATTATGCGCTGAAGTATCATAGGTACCGTTGGAACTTACCTATGAACTTTCAGGTCAACGTGTGTTTCAACCCGTTCGGGTTCTGAGCTCTTTCCTGTGACAGAGCGAGAAATTTGTATCAATTATCACAGTCTTTCAAAGTCTTTCTTCGAGTATGGTCTATCGATTTAACCGGTGTGCAGCTATCTTGCCTCTACACCGATACGTATCTCGTGGTTCAAACAAATCGGACCCCTCCGTTGGGGCTATGAGTAGAAAACGCGACGACATTCTGGAAAGACATGGTGCAAGTGAATGCGAGCTCCGATGAGCTGTCGTTAACGAGTGTCATCGTTAGTGGTTGGGGAGAAGGAAAGGAGGCATCGGTCGTGACGACTATGGACGTGATGGATGCCGCCAAGGGGGGCTAACCCGGATTGTGGGGGCCAATCAGCGTGGAGAGGCGGGACAGCACCGATGGCGTCAACGAACATGAAGTAAACTGCACAGAGGCATGCATAGCTTCACAGTCCGCAGCTGCAGGTCAAATGCCAGTCCACGAGGAGCGCAAGATGCAGTCCTACTCCAACAACACGCCGTCGCAGCCACCCCCGCTTCTCCGCCTCCCAATCGAGCTCAGACGCCTTATATACAGCTCCGTCCTCCCCCACACGACAACTTTCGAAGTGCGTTTCCAGCGTCCCGCCGACCCACCCCCAAAATCCGAATACAATCTGACCTTCGTGCGGCAGAAAAACGGTGATGGGGGCTGGCGCATGCAACGCACTCTGCCAAAGGCGGAGCGCGAAACAGGCAACGACATAGTCTGGCGACGCGGAAGTACCAACCTACTAGCCGTGTCACGACAAGTACATGAAGAGGCAGCGGATATGCTATATGGAGATAACACATTTGTGATTGATGTGACGTTCGATGCGATCAACTTTCGGTACCGCTGGCGCACTGCAAATAACCTTACGCCGAATCGGACGTATCAGTTCTTGGATCACTTTTCGCAGAGGAATCTGCTGAGGATCAGGAATTATATCATTAATGTTGAATCTGTGGATGATTATACGGGCATGATCAAATACAACTGCGGTGGAAGGGGCTTGCCAGCCGGTATACGGGGTAAGGTGCGCGAGTTGGTTGATTTGTTGGTTGTTGCACCACAGTTGCATCGGCTGCACATACATCTTATAGATGGCGCGATAAGTCGCGTAAGGTTCCCGAGTGGACGAGTACATCGAGTACAGGATGAGAATCATTTTGCGCAAACACAGCTAGTGCTTGATCCTTTCAGGGCATTGTATGGAGTCAGGAACCCAGTTGTGAGTGGTGTTGATGACGACTATAAAGATGCTCTGGAAAAGAGCATGGCAGCGCAAAATGCAACGGGTTAGTCTTGAACGATCTGAATTCTGATACCGTCAAGAACACAATCACACTTGGGTTAACGGCGGCTCTATAATGAGCTACCCATTAGACGATAGCTTTTGGGTATATCGCTATATACAGGCACGTGCCCAGCCAGAAATCGACGCCGACCTATATTTATGCATTCCATAAACGCCATTTTTGCCTTCCCTCGAAACATTGCCATCAATCTTACGCGAATAGTACATTGTCGCTGAGCGGATCCTTCTCCTTCTTGCGTCCACCGTGCGACGTAAGTCCCAGATCTTGGTGCTTGAGTAGCGTATCCCTCTGCGCATCGGTCCTCCTGTTGAATCTGCCGGCCTTTGATTTCCTCAAGTCGGAACGGATCTGGTTGGGCGAGACGAACTCCTTGTTCTCATAGATGATAGGACCTCCGAAGCTGGACTCCTGGATGATGATGGGGGTAAGTACGAAACGGGGTCCGATCTCGACAAGGCTGACGTCGAATTCGCCGCCCTTCTTCTTCTTAGGCGCCTCGTCGACATCCATCTCCTCGCCGTCGACAGGCTTCTTCTTTCCAGGCTCACTTTCGTTGATTTGAAATACGCGAATCCAGATCTTGCCATCTGCGACTGTGAAGCCCATCACGTGGTCTACAAAAGGCTTGACTTTTCGGCTCGTCTTGGGAACACCGAAAATCTGGGTGAAGAGCTCCTTGATCACGCGCAAATGGGCCTGCTTGTCGAACGCAGCGTCGAAAGAAAGAACTGGCCGCGATCCCTTGAGACAGTTGCCGATGAAGTTGAGCTCTTCCATGGTGTGCAAGTTTTGCAGGTGCATCTTTACAGTAGGACCGTTTGGTGGCTTGGACATCCAGCAGTAGAGATCTTTACCCTTACGGGCTTCGAAAAAGAGAATATTGTTGCAATTGTAGAGTTCTGCCAGTTCATTGAGTTGGTAGAGCTTAGTCTTGGTGTCGAGTTTGGCCTCTTTCCGGCTGTGAGGCCTTTTATGAGATTAGTAAATGATGTTCCGCGGTGCGTAGAATTACTCACATCAACGAGTACAAGTCTTGTAGCAGATGTCGGTGTCGGAAGGTAACACCTCTTGAACTCTACCGTCGATTAGCATGGGTCTCACTTTGCGCCGCGGGTGAAATCTTACCAGAATGAGGACTCGCTGCTTGTTTCTCTTCTCGCCCATCTCCTTCTCGTCTTTCTCCGCGCCGGACAGGGTCTTGTATACGGAAGCCATGGCGAGTTTGTATGGTTGTTGCTGCGCTCGACGGTGTGGATGCGCCTTTGCAAAAAAGTTCGAGAATTGATACCGCCCAGAGTTTTAGCGCGATCTACGCTCGGGCCGCGCTAATACTGAAGAAGCTAGAGCACTTCGCGGCATGGTCGCGCCTTCCGTCACCGTCGTGGTGAGACTTCACCCAATGGGAAGTTGCAGCCCCAACGTTCTGCCCTGTTCATTTTGCGCGGCTGTTGGTATCATTGCGTGCACGAAAGACTGGGTGGGACGAGGCGGCATCCAGGAATCGGATGTATTTGGAGACGAAATGAGATGCGCACGTCCGCAGGTTCCAGAGGCTCGTGGTAGATTAGCCGAAGCTGGCAACGCCTCAACCCGGCACGCGGAGCAGAGAAGAGTTGCAGGTGCTGAGATTGGAAATAAGAAAAGCTTAGGCGTGGACACGCGTGGCAGCAGTGTACGGTGATTCGGAATAGAGAGGAAACAGATAGCCACAAACGAGAAGGAGCTGCACGCTGCACGGCGCCGTTTTCATGCAGGCGAATTATTGGTCGATGCACCCCATCTGGGCGTGTATGCTCCTACGAGAGATGGGGTTCAGGTGCTTTGTTAAGAGGCATGCCCAGTAGCGGAGCAGAGTCGCGATGAAGGTCCCCACGAGTAATGCGGCCATGCCAGACATCCTCATCGCGCTCCGCAGCCTCGTGTGATACATATCTGCTTGCTCGTAGCCGGTCGCAGCCTCTCCATCAAACCTCATCGCGGGTCTGCATCACGCCCGGAGCTGCTCCAGGACATAGTTGCCGCAGCCGCACTAAGCAGACGCTGACTTGCCAACCGTTCGTGTGTGATCTAGACAGCGCGCAAGCTGCTCCACACCAACCCCCATCCCATCTTCCCTCTTCCATCTCATTGTCGCCGTCGCATCCACATCGCGAATCCCAAGACGACCATCTCGAGGCACACGCCCAAGGCGCATTCGTCCTGCCGTCGCCGCCGCGCTCCCTGCGCGCCCCACCGCCAGTGCCTGCATTTAGTTGCCCATGGAGCAGCCGTTTCGCCGTCTCTAGTCTCCCGTACGCGCTGTCCTGATGTTTCGCGATCCGGTCCTGCGGCGGACCGTCGATGATGGGGAGGAGCATTCGCGAGGAGAAAGAAAGCCGCCAGGGCACCAAGGGGAACCTACGCCAGCAGCTTACCACAGATCGCCGACACAGGCAGGCCAACCATACCAACACCATTCGCCAAACACACCAGCGCCCTTGCCTCTCCACCAAAACCTGCACCATCCCCATCCACACCCTCATCCTCCACAACACTCTCCCAACACCACCGAGCTGCCGCCCATCAGCACGGCCCTCTATTCTCGCGACACGTCCAGATACTACGACCCGACCTCTGACAATGGAGAGCGAGGTGTAGCCAGGGACCCGGCGCGTTACGACTCCACTACCAACACCCAATATCCTGCACAGGTACGTCTTTCATCACTACGCCCCCGTCATCCCTATTATACATTGCTTCATCATCGCCATCGTGGCTCCATCCCCAACGCAGGGACACGCGGCTAACATCAACCCTCCCATAGACTCGGTCGGCACAATCCCCCTACGACAAGGTCTATCAGTCACCCGTCACGACCACATACGCTCATCACTCGCCGCTGCAGCGCCCCCATTCGCAACACCAGCACGTCGGCAGTATGGAGGCCATGTCTCACTCTCCCGTGTCGCCCTCGGTCTATCAGTCGATGAACCGAGGAGCCGTACAGCCGCCACCGGACTACGCGAGGAGGCCGTCCTTCAAGGAGGAGGTAAGTAAACGCGCGATCCAGACGCTCCATCACCCCAGCTTACCACTACTATAGGCACCGCCGCAAACGCAAACGCGTGCCGACCCCATGTCACTCTCGAGCATAATGTCCTCCGGCGCCGACAACGAACCTCCTCCCAAGGCTCAGCCACCCCTTCCCCTCGCCGCTGATGCGTATCAGACATCAACACCTCTGCCAACCTCTCACTTTGTCAAGCAAGAAGCAATGCCTTCCCCAGCGCCTGCTGATTTACCCCATCAGGAAAATGGGTATGCTCCGCGAGGATATGATGCAATGCCGCCGGTCGGTACCATACAACCCCCGCTGCAGTCCGCAACTCGCGAATTGCCTGCGCCAGACGAAGCCGAAATTGAGGCAGCCCTGGCACACATCGAGACAAAGCAGATGAGCGACATCGACGAATCAGCCACCCCACGCGATCTCGAAGACTTCAAACAGAGGAGCCAAAAGCGTCTTCTAGAAGTCGGAGCTGCGGAGGCGAATAAGCGCAAGAAGCGACGCACTGCTTTCTTAACACGCTATCAAGACGTGTCCGCTGCCCACCGCGATTACGCAAAGCATTCATACAACGTCGAACACGAGGGCGATGCATGGCAACAAGTTCAGAGCCAGGAGATCGCTGAAGAGAAGGAGCGCAAGAAGGACATGCAGCGCAAGCGAAGGCGGGAGAAGACCATACAGAACGAGGAAGCTAAGCGGGCAGAAGCTTTGGCAAAGGCAGGTCAGGCTGAGAACGAGGAAGAAAAGGAACGACACCTGCTGGCTGCACAGAAGGCCGAGCGCAAGGCCAAGACTACCACTCAGCTTCTGCAAGGTAATGCCCCTAGCAAGGACATCCGCGAGGTCACTCCACATGGACCGAATATGGAGGGAGGTACTATGAGCTCCTTCCAAGCCTCGGATGACCTCGCAGGTGGAAAGCGCAAGGGCAACCGCGGCACCGGGCGTCTTAAGAAGAGCAAGGAGCAAAAGCAGGCCGAAAAGGATGCTGCCGCAGCCGGTCAGGCCGCTATCGACCGTGGAGACGATCTTCCTGTGATCGCGCCGCGCGAG
This sequence comes from Alternaria postmessia, assembly GCF_024291825.1. NCBI lineage: Eukaryota > Fungi > Ascomycota > Dothideomycetes > Pleosporales > Pleosporaceae > Alternaria > Alternaria postmessia. The sequence continues at coordinate 79,428 of NW_026260080.1, read as the reverse complement.
GAAGCACGCCTTGACTCTCTACGCGGCCGTAGCTATACAGAGGACCTTGGCCCTGTTGTCTTGACTTCCTACGACTCGTCCGTATACCGTAACCTCTACCACCAGATCGTCAAAGACTTGGCTCGCAAGGATGTTCCCAAGGTTGTCCGCATCAAGGAGAACTCGTTGTCGACAAAGCAATCGAACCTCCGAAAGACCGCCCAACTGGCCGCGAAGGAGGCTCGCCGATGGCAGATGCGTACAAACAAAAACCAGAAGGACACGCAAGCTAGGGCTAAGCGAGGTATGCGTGAGATGCTTGCTTTCTGGAAGAGAAATGAACGTGATGAGCGCGAATCTCGAAAGAATGCCGAGCGTCAAGAGTTGGAGAATGCGAAGAAGGCTGAAGCCGATCGTGAAGCAAACCGACAGAAGCGGAAGCTGAACTTCCTTATCTCACAGACTGAACTTTACTCTCATTTCATCGGAAAGAAGGCCAGGACAGATGAGATTGAGCGCTCGACCGATGATGCCGACGCTGCTGCAGCTGATCCACAAGCAGCAGCCAAGCCTAGCATCGATGTTGGAGAGATGTCTGCGGAAGGAGGCGCCAAGGTCACCAACTTCGAGGATCTCGACTTCGACAACGAAGATGAGACCGCCCTCAACGCAGCTGCCATGGCGAATGCCCAACATGCTATTCAACAAGCTCAAGACCGTGCCCGCGCCTTCAATAAATCTGGCGACGACGAAGAAGATGGCGAAATGAACTTCCAGAACCCGTCTGGTCTACAGAACAAGGAAGACTGGATTCCCCAACCAGGTCTTCTCAATTGTACGCTCAAGGAGTACCAATTGAAGGGTCTGAACTGGCTCGTAAACTTGTACGAACAAGGTATCAACGGTATTCTTGCTGATGAGATGGGTCTTGGAAAGACAGTCCAATCGATATCGGTCATGGCATATCTTGCTGAGAGATACAATATCTGGGGACCCTTCCTTGTCATCGCGCCCGCATCGACACTTCACAATTGGCAACAGGAAATCACGAGATTTGTGCCAGATCTGAACGTCATCCCCTACTGGGGTACCGCGAAGGACCGGAAGATTCTCCGTAAACTCTGGGATAGAAAGCACGTTACATACACCCGCGACTCTCCCTTCCACGTTGTTGTCTCCTCGTACCAGTTGGTCGTTCAGGATGCACAATACTTCCAGAAGATGCGTTGGCAATACATGATCCTCGACGAGGCTCAAGCCATCAAATCCTCGCAGAGCTCTCGATGGAAGAGTCTACTCGGTTTCCATTCTCGTAACAGGCTACTGCTGACGGGTACACCTATCCAGAACAACATGCAGGAACTTTGGGCTCTTCTTCATTTCATCATGCCCAGCTTGTTCGACTCTCACGACGAATTCAGCGAGTGGTTCTCCAAGGACATTGAGAGTCACGCACAGAGTAACACCAAGCTCAACGAAGATCAACTGCGGCGACTGCATATGATCTTGAAGCCATTCATGTTGCGTCGTGTCAAGAAGCATGTGCAGAAGGAGCTTGGAGACAAGATCGAGCTTGACGTCTACTGCGACCTGACATACCGACAGCGTGCTTACTACGCCAATCTCCGTTCAAAGATCAACATCATGGATCTAGTCGAGAAGGCAGTCGGAGACGAGCAGGATAGTGCAACCCTCATGAACTTGGTCATGCAGTTCAGAAAGGTCTGCAACCACCCCGATCTGTTTGAGCGAGCCGATACCTGGTCACCATTCTCTTTCGCCTCTTTCGCCGAAACTGCCTCTTTCCTACGCGAAGGCCAAAATGTCAGGATAGGATACTCTACACGCAACTTGATCGAGTACCCTTTGCCACGACTTGTGGGCCGTGAGGGTGGCCGGCTAGAGCTTGCTGGACCAGACAACCAGAAGGCTGGCTTCAAGGGACGCTACCTAGACAATCTGATGAATGTATGGAGCCCTGACAACATCGCCCTATCTGCCAAGGAAGCTGGTGCCTTCTCGTGGCTCCGCTTTTCTGACTTGTCCGCCACTGAGGCTTCAAGAATCGCCAAGAGCGGTCTCTTCCAGCGAGCTCTCGCTGCCGAGCAGAAGCCAAACAAGGTTGGCCGTTTTAACGTGTTCTACGACAATGACAACGGCGAATGGGAGCCGAAGCATTCGATGTTGAACATTGTTGATCGCCAGGATCGCGCCCCTCTAGCTGAGATCACAGCCGAGGGACATATGCAGGGTCTCTTCAACGTTGCCAGGACAGCTTTCGAGAAGACAGGCTTGAATGTCATTGAGCCTTGTGCCAAGCCAAAGGCATCTGCGCCTCCAGTCGAGCTGTACTGTGCTAGCCAGGGTGTCATCGCAGAGACCCAGAGCCTCTTCTTCAATGCTCCTATCCGTTCCGCACTCTTCGGTGTTTCGGAGGCGACTGAGCAAGCTCTGCTGGAAAGCAAGAAGGAGAGCTCTAGTTTGACTGTCAGTAACAGGCTACCACCGCCTACCAACGAGCGGACGCGATTCACTCATATCGAAGCACCGTCCATGTCGCGCTTCGTTACCGACTCTGGCAAGCTGGCTCAGCTAGATGCATTGTTGAAGGAGTTGAAGGCAAATGATCATCGCGTGTTGCTGTACTTCCAGATGACTAGGATGATGGATCTGATGGAGGAGTACTTGACGTACAGGAATTACAAGTACTGCCGTCTTGACGGATCCACTAAGCTGGAGGACCGCCGTGATACGGTTGCCGACTTCCAGAGCGACCGTTCCATCTTCGTCTTCCTCCTATCAACCCGTGCTGGTGGTCTCGGTATCAACCTGACATCAGCCGACACAGTCATCTTCTACGACTCGGATTGGAATCCTACCATTGATTCGCAAGCTATGGACCGTGCTCATCGTCTCGGACAAACACGACAGGTCACTGTTTACAGACTGATCACCCGCGGGACTATCGAAGAACGTATCCGCAAGCGTGCCCTCCAGAAGGAAGAAGTGCAGCGCGTCGTTATCTCTGGAGGCGGTGGTGCTGGAGTTGATTTCAACACCCGCTCCAGGGAGAACAGGACCAAGGACATGGCCATGTGGCTCGTCGACGATGACCAGGCTGCCGAGATCGAGAAGAAGGAGGCAGAGTTGGCCGAGCAAGAGAAGAATGCTCCGCCAGGCAAGAAGCGCAGCAAGAAGAAGCAACGGGCGGAGGCTAACCTCGATGACATGTACCACGAGGGTGAGTAATTACGTCGCACTTGATTGAAAACATGTACTGACTAGGAGCAGGCGAAGGACACTTTGACGAGAGCGCAAAGGCAAGTGGTGCCGCTACACCCATCGCACCCACTGAAGCGCCTGCGGGCGGCAAGCGTAAGAAGGGTGGGTTGAGTAAAAAGGCGAAGACAGCTAAGCAGCGCCTTGCTGTCGCTGACGGAGAGGTATAATTTTTGTAACACCACGACGACATATTTCTTTACATGTCTATAATTCGATGCGAAGGCAGTAGCAGGAGTAGTATTACCGATGGGCTACTCGATTATGTTGGTTTTCTTGTAGGGTGTGGGATTCATGTATGTGTACACTATCCGTCTTTCTCTGTGCGCTAGGGTCGATCACTTGAAGGCTAGTATTTACGAGGCCTCTCTGCATAGATTGGGGAGTTGAAAAATTCAAGAGAACACGTTACTGTTATGTCACACGCGGTTGGTTGGTTGGTTTGTTGTGCAATGATGGGACCTCGTTTGACCGAGAACAGCAATACAAGATGAGAGAAGATCTTGACGCTCGGTGCAATTGGCCCTGGGGTGTCAGCAGCTAAATTTCCGCTCGCAAGCAAGCATACCCTCTCAAAAGTCGGCCATGTCATCAACTTGAAAAGCTTTAGATACTAGGTGTATGCGCCCAGGACGCGCAACCAACAAGATTACGTGCAGCTGCAGGTAGCACCAATGTGTGGATGCGGAGGAGTTGCGTATGCTGTATCCGCCGTAACTCGTATTGGGGGAACGGCAGTGGTGCGACGGGGGAGATATTTTGTCCGAATGATGGGCGGAGCAGAGCCGGATGTGTCGGCATTACAGAAGCAATGCCCAAACGATGTGACGACCATCATGTCTTGGAAATATGGGTAGGAGAGTTTGCCAAGGCCGTGAGCAGGATACATCGACATTGCAGCATCATGGACATGTTCAGAGTTGCGCACTCTTGCTTGTCAACATCTGGATTCTTGACGGCACGGAACCGAAAGCAGTAGCGCTACCGCATCAAGGCCTAAAATTAACCTCGTAGATTTGGCTGACAGCGTGACGCTAGGAGAGGATTGATTGGCCTAGAGACTGGGGCTGGTGGCTTGTCGTGCACGTGCCTGAACAACGAACCCTGCATCGTCTTCGCCCCCTTCAACATTCATTGGCCTTGGCGTCTGAGGATCCCTTTTGGATAGCATCTCACTCGGGTCTTCCGTCGTGTTCCCCCTTGGCCCTCCCCGCCTCGTTCGCCCTTCTCGACATTTTCGGTCGCGCTTTCGCAACCGCATCTTCATCTTCCGGCTTCTCTGTTGTTGTCTCTCGTCGCTGCAACTACCTCGGTCGCTTCTGAAGCCACACCGGACGATCTGCTTGCACCGCCGCACCTCCCCCGGCTCACCCGCTACTACCGTGCAACAACACCATCAGCCCGCGCCTTCCTCGTCTTACGCCTCCCCTCGCATTGCCAGCTCGCACCTTCCCACTGGCATGAAGGCATAGTCGACACGAGCCTGCCCGTCTACTGTCGCTCGCTACATTCGTCATCCAGCATCGCATACCATGGGTACGTCGAGCCCCCGGACACCGCCTAGACCCTTGACACTTCGCGTGTCGACGGCATACCACTTGTCAGAAATGGAACACGTCAGGGACTGACAGACATGCAGTTGAGAAGCGCCCCTCAATCGAGGGTCTCGTCGACAATGTCGACCCCCGAGAGTCCCACGAGCTCGAAGAGCTGCCCACTTTCGAGAAACCCGTGACCGAGCCCACGCCAGTATCGCTCAAGGAGAAGCTGATAACATGTTTCTGGATTGCGCTCAATACCCTTTCAACCCTGGGCTTGATTTTTTTGAGCAAGCGGTATGGCAGCACACCTGTTCAGCCATTGTGCGACTTTACTGACAGCCGGATAGAGTCTTCAGCGACAAGCAGCTAAAAGGCTGTCAACTCATGGTCGTCATGTGGCATTTCACAGCCACCGGCCTCGTCCTCTTCATCTCGACCCTCCGACCTTTCCACGCCTTCAAGGCCGTGCGACTGAACGTCTGGAACATGCTGCCCGTCTGCGGCTTCTTCGCCGGATACGTTGTGCTTGGCAACCTTAGCTTGACCTTCAACTCGATCGGATTCTACCAGCTCTCCAAGGTCATGACTACACCGACCGTCGTTCTCATCAACTTCGTTCTCTTCCGAAAGCAGGTTACACGATACATGCTGGCTGCAATCTTGGCCACATGCATTGGTGTTTCCTTCACCATCAACGAGGCTGCCAAGACCCAGCTCTTCGGTGTCATCGTGGCCACACTAGCATTCTGCAGCACTGCTCTGTACCAGATTTGGATTGGCAAGAAGATTGAAGACTTTGCTGTTTCCCCACCTCAGCTTCTGCTCAACCAGGCGCCAATCTCCGTCTGCCTCCTCATTCCCTTCGTCCCGTTCTTCGACACAATCCCGAATCTTTCAACCGTACCCACCGATATCCTCTGGAGCGTTTGCGCCTCTGGTATCATGGCTTCCATGTACAACTTGAGCCAGTTCTTGATCATCGGTCGCACGAGTGCACTCACATTCAACATTGTCAGCCACCTCAAGACTATCATGATCTTGAGTATAGGATGGTACAGCGAAGGCAAGATATTGAGTGGCAGAGAGTGGTTTGGTGTACTTCTCGCGCTTGGTGGTGGCTGGGTGTACTCGCATCTTGCTCTCAAGGCGAAGAAGCAGGGCGGAAAGTAAGCTGCGAGACAAGATGCTATGTTGTCTGTGTATGCGGATCTTTGTGCCGTTTGCGCGACGAGCATTCGTTGGGTTTGGAGCTTCCCTTACATCTTCATCGCTTTTGGCTACGCATTTTTTGGGATTGGGCTCGATAGCAATGCGTAGAATGGGCTAGGCGAGTGATTACGCCTTCTTACAAAAACAACTTGACGACGATAGATTGGCACGGTTCGGACACCAAAGCGCTTTTCTTGACATCCGGTCACTTCTTCTTAGGGGGGTCAGCAGCGGGGAGTTTGGAGACCCATTTTCTATGCTTGTAGCAAGCATCTTTTCTTCCCTAACCATCTGGGGTTTTTCTTGATCATGTTTATCAATACGGCGCTATATACTCCAATGATATAATTCTTAAAGTTCAACAGCTTATCGTATATGGACTTGAGATACCCTAGCTGTTTGGAACAAGTGTGCCTTGCCTTGGCCTTGGAGAAAGACTTGTCGTATGCCTCGTACAGGTGCATTCGTATCGCATTACAACATCGCTACGCAGGTCTTTGTACCCTATCCACATACTGTTGCGGCCGACAAACCGACACCCAAACATTCGGAAATAACCACAGCCACATGTCCCCAGCTACTCGAGCCATCGAACCCATAATAATGTTCTTCGCGCCTTCCACCGGTAAAAGGCGTTAACCTGTTCCAGCCACGCGAACCACAATTTTCGGGCCGAGAGATGAAGATCGCAATCCACGTGATGTTGTCTGCACAGCCGCACTCGGCTTCCCACTCAGCCCTGCGCGCTCGATTACTTCCTCTTCGGGTAAATAGGGACCGGCGATCTGGTGAGCCTTATGAGCCTTATGCGAGTTGGCGAATCAAAGCAGCTGCGACAGATGAAGTGGGCAAGACACGCTCGCATCAATCGGGTAGTGGTACAACGCTTCGAACGGGCTGTGAATTCAGGCCGCCGGTCACGTTGTGGGCTTAGGCTGATGTTAGAGAGAGAAAAAGGTGGATTGCGACTGGATACCTCGCTTCGTCAGACCCAGATGGGAGTAGGAGATATGACGATTGTGGATGCTGTGTTTGGGGGGCCTGATGACTTGTGCCTAGTTCTGCGCATTCTGTAAGGCAGACTTTGGCTGCTTGCAGATGATGTGCGCATGATTATGGTTGGGTGAGATGGGAGTCGTGGTAGGTATATAGGGTTTGTGGTGTCCTGTGGTTCAGGGAGATATCATTATCATCATCCTCGTCACGAAACCGGTTCTTACAAGGTCATACCAACACTTTCTCATATTGTAAAGTGTCTGCGATACTTTCATCAACGTCGCATACGCATCATCGTCGAATACAAATCTCGAAAACCTACGTATCTTACACATCTACACCACACGTATCCAACTGTCAGATACGTGTAATCAGCGACAGTTTCGCATAATCCAACAAATCTACACACATCAACGAACTATCGCAAAAATGGGCTGCGGCATGTCCAAATCACCTTCTGAATACCCTCCTCCGATGCGCCAAACAAAACGTAACAAGCGCCGTCACGGCGGCGGTGGTACTTATGGTGGAGGTCACGGTGCATACGCAGCAGGATACGGAGGCGGCGGTGGTTTCTTCAGTGGAGGAGATGGTGGAGGTGGTTTCTCCGGCGGAGATGGTGGATGCGGAGGAGGTGGTGGAGGAGATGGAGGCGGCGGCGGCGGTGGTGGTGGTTGTTAGACGACAGGATGGGGTAATCTGGGATTGGCGTTTTTTGGTATACCATTTGGGCATTTGGTAGCATGGATTTACGATTATGATAGGAGTTTGGTGGTTGGGTAGACCTGGGCTTATTTTCTACACGTCGTTTCTCAATACGAAGGCCATCCACATTTTATATTATGCACCTCTTTGAACGCATCGTAAGTGAGGCGTATAAAGTGCTGTAGCAAGTACATCTATAGGTGCAGCTTGTTAAGGAGGTGGTGAATTCGGGAGTATACATGCCCACGCCAAGTCCATCCCTTTGCGTGTTCAGTTGTTTCTTGATCGTTTACATTTGACATGCTACGTGAGTGTGTGTGCGATAGTGAGGTTGACAAGGACACCTATCGATGAAAATTCAAATGTATCAGGGGCCACGAAAATGTTTATCAAAAAACACATTTTCATTCTCGAAAAACGACCCGGTCTCACATACTTCGTCCCGAAGGAAGGGACCAGAGTCTTACCAACACGGATGCCCAGAACCAACATGCATCCGATGAACAGTTCCAGGTCTCTAGTTCTCATTGAGCCAGCACTAACCCTTCACCTTCTCCTGCTCATTATCTACGTAGTCTTCCTCCTGCCCATCGTAGCACTCCAATTCATCGTCGATATCTTCTGCTGATGCTCTACTCGACTTTTTGTGTTTCTTTTCCTTTGCCATCCTGGCTCGTCTCAAGCTACTTGCTGTACCTGCTTGCAGATCTTCTTCAATATCTTCTGCTATTTCTCTAGTGGATCTGGTCTGTTTCCTTTGTTTCGCACCCGTTCCATCTCTCCAGCTGGATCCTTCTATAGACCCTTTTGTCTCGATCGAAACACGTGCCACATGTTTCTGAGCCTCATCAGCGACTCGCTCGGTCTGTTTTCTTTCATTTGCACCGCTATCGTCTTTTGAGCTACTCTCTCTACTCGTATCGAGGGTCTCAGCCTCCTCTTCTAGTCGTGTCTGTCCTGCCTCTACCTTTGGGGATTTAGGTTCCGGATCGATTGTTGCGAGGTCTTGCTCGCGGTCAATTCCTGGAGCAGGCTCACTGTCGGCCGGATGCTTTGATTCGCGCGACTTGAGGTCGTCATCAGAAAAGAACTGTTCGCGGTAGGACGGTAGATTTGGGAGATCAAAGTTATGGAACTGGTTTTCGCCCCAGCTTACCCTGGACTTTCCTCTGCTTGATACGTCGTTGTTGTGTCTAGTCTCCACGACAGAATCTGCTACTGGTGATGCACTATGCACAGAAGCCGTAGGACTTCCGGGAGGCGTAGGTAAGATGAGATTCAGCGACGGTGTATGTTGTGGTTGCGGTGAAGCTGTTCGAAGATCCCTGGTGTACATCGATGGATCTGGAACAGTAGCTTGGTTGTTTGTTGAGAGCGTCGCCGTCCAATTGGACTTATCATCCTTGTTCTCTACCAAACCCTCAGACTCCAGCTTGTCGAGCACTGGTCGAAGCTCTGCGACTGGGGTATCAAAAGTAGTTGCGAGATTCGATATGTTTTCGATTAATCCAGGCAGGCTTTTCAAGTAAGACAGCGCGCGTTCGGATAGGTCGCTTGATGAATTCTCATCCGGGGTCAACTTTTCAGTGTCTCGCATGGCGTCTCTTTCCCCTCTCACTCGTATCTCGACTGCCTTTTGCTCGCCCAAGTCGGTCAGAATCCACGTGTGTTCATCAGGTCCACTGGCGATGTATCTGTCCTGTGCTAATCGATGTATCATCGTCAGAATTCTTGAAGAAGGAGCTTGAAGTTCGAGGGCAAGATCCTTAAGAGATAGCCCTTGGCCTTTACGACTCAAGCATAATACTATTTGATCAATTGGAGTTAGAGTAAGCGGACTGGCTGAAGTGGATAGGTAATCATCGCTTAGAAGCTCTTTCGGCGCGAAGAAGTCAGCTTGAGAGACTGGCTCGGCAGAGTACCTGTCCTCCCAGTCTTGTAAGACGTCGCGATCTTGTTGGCGAGGCTTGAAGATGTTGGGGTCGAAGATTTCAATCTCGGGTTCTGGTGGTTGGGGCTCTTGTTCAATCGGAGGAAGCTCCTTAGCCTCTTCCGAGATAACCCAGGTATCGTCATTGATAGTGTTGTGCACGCGTCCATGTGCAGCAAGGGTGTGCAATACCGTGTTGACCACACCAACCTCAATATCAGCTGCGTCAGCAATCATGTTGGTGGTTTGCCCTATGTAGGAGCCACTTCGTGTCCTTAGATCAAGGGAAAGATATGCCAGAATCTTTTCGGACTCTATGTCCTCTTCTAAAGTCGGTTTCATATCATCTGGTTCACTGCCTGAGCTGGACGCGACATCTTTCGAGACATGAGCGGAAGGCTGCAGGCCCTTGTCCCGCTTATTGAGGTAGTCTTTGTCGGTTTCGTCTCCGATTGTCCAAAGCGTTGCCAGATCTCTCTGGGTCTTGTTGTTACGCTTGACAAGCCGTTTAAGAGCGTCGAACAGCGCTGGATCTAGTGCGTCGAGAAAATGCCATCGTTCCATCATTCGAGTCAACTTCACTCCCTGTGTTCCTTTCCCTTCCATCTCTCCCCGTTTTACCACAAACAAAGACGTTGCATGTGGAGGTAGACGCACAGCGGAAGCATCTGGACCTTGGAAAATTTGGAGGGAAGGCAGTGGGTGGTTCGGGTGGCCATGCTGCAACATCCAGTGGTGGTACGCCAGCGCTTGCTGATAGTCTGCGGCTCTAGCCTGCGCCTGCTGATTAGAGTAGTTCAATGTAGCGCCTCGCGTCAAAGATGAATTTGCGCCAGCGAGATCTATTGTCGCATACGGATTGCCTTCAGAATAATAACCTGCACGATATAGCTCGATCTTGCTCTGATAGATATAGAGAATGGAGGGCACCCAATCCTCCAATGTCAACGGAGCAAGGACTGATGCATGGACTACCGCAGGTGGCTCTGTAATTGACGCAGTGGAGCCCTCAGCTTCAATTGCGAAATGGTGTGATGCATTCTCATCTTCATGAGCTGGGTCCTCTGATTTTGCCTCGCGAGGTGTGACTGTCTGGAAGAACGGATATCCGAGGCCACTTTCCATCTGTGTGCTTTGCGTAGCGCTTTGCGCGATAGTCGAGAGCAAAAGCATGGAGCTAGGCAAACGATCCGCTGGTACCTCCAATTTGTATCTATCTCTTCTGGCATGGACGTTTGCATGTGGAGACATTTCCACACGCTGCCATATATCTTCTCCAAGACGGTAGCCCTGTTGGCAGAGTTCATGGCGCCTCTCATACAATCCATTATGACACGTATCACAGTCATCAACATGCGATTCGAATTGGAAAAAGGCATGTTCTTCGCTTTTATCCATGGGGCGGGACTCGTGGGTCCACATCTGCGTCTGTTGAATGATTTGTCGGTAACGCATCTGTCTAACTTCCTCATTGACCTCCGACAGCTTCCGCAAGTCAGATGAGGCAGGAAGAATTGTAGCAGATGGGTTTGATGAAGACGAGTCTTCTCGGGTCTCATCAGTTTGTCGAACAGACGCTGGAAGTGAGGTATCTTGTGCAAATCTTCCTCGTATCTCGTGTTTTCTCTCTTCTCGCTCAGCTTCTTTTCGCATGTGGTCATCTATGGTCATCGCTGCCTGGTGTTGAGCGGAGGTCTGCTCCTCGCGTTGTGATGCATCGGAAACCCTGCGTTTCGGCGGCGGAAAGTAGACCGGCAGAAGGCTCTTGTAGACGAACTCGTCATTGGAGGAAAAGACCACGAAGATGATCTTGTCGAGACCATTAGCCCGTTCTGCGGATTCAAGGAATCGTTTCACTTCCTCCATGGCTAATGATGCGCAGTCACGTCGCGGATAATTCAGCATACCAGTTCCAATGCTGGGTATCGCGACGGATCTCGCCCTCAGTTCCACGGCAGTGTGTAGAATCTCCCGGTAGATGCCTCTCAAGATCGTCTTGGTATCCTTTCTGAATTGACCAGGCGGGACGACATGAACAACGTGCTTGGCTGGTAGGAGGAAAGGAGGAGTTACTTTGACGTCACCTTCTTTGCATGGTCCGATCTGCTCAGCTTCGACTTCCCAACGTAGTCCCGGCCCACCTTTCTTGAAAACCGTGCGATCCAAGGTACCCATGCCGGAAAAGGAAACGTCAGTAGAGTTGACCAAAACGTCGACTGCAAGTCTGGTGATGTCTTCTCTTAGCAAGCAGACAGTATGGTTGAATGAAGTGGACGGTTGCGCCATCGTTGGCTTGGCCTCAAGGTCGCCAAGTAGATAGAGCCGCGCAACGGAAGGTATCTGATGAACTTGGATGATTTCCCGATTGTTCGAGATAGGTGCTTCGGATTTGCGCACATGTATGACTTCGTCCAAATGATCGCGGATACCTTTCGCATCTTGACTTTTCTGTTTGACAGCGTAGTTCTCCAAGACTTGCCGTGCTCTTGCCATCGAATCCGGTTCCTTCCTATCGCCTCCTATGACGCCATCTAAGCTGTTCGCAAACATCCAGCAATAGTCGAAGAGAGTCGAAAGATCGAATCCATGGCTGGCTTGCATACCAGTGTTGGCTTCGTCCCAGAAATTTTGCTCCTCCTTGGTGAAGCCTACTTCTTTCGCTCGTTCTGCGATCTCCGATATGGTACTACATGCGGTTGAAATGACAGAGCACAGTAGATTGAGATCTCCAAGACTCCGCTTAAGCTCCCTTGATCCCAAAAGATAGTTGCGCATGGACAACAGCGCAAAATCGATCCTCCCCATATCATGGGCACATGCGTTAGTCTCAGCAGTCTGCGATCTAAAAACGTAGGTATCGGACATGTCAGTTAAGGCCTTTTGAAGCTGTGAACGTGCCTCTAGTATTTGAGCCGATAACGCGGCGCGATTCGCTGACCAGTCCAATGTTCTCGCTCTGTCGAGATCTCCATGCGTAGGTGGAAAGAAGACCGGTAAGAAGTCTGTGTACGCCTTCTCATCGATCGCTGCTTTTACGCAAAAGATAATTCGCTCGGGGCGATGCTCAGGATGTGCGTCCAGATATTCTCTGATCTCTTGCAGCGCTATGCGTGCAGCAACACGTGGCGGAAACATGCAACCTCCAGTGCCTAGGCAAGGAAAAGCGATCGTCTTGAGTTCGTAAGTAGCAGCTGTTTTCAGAGCCTCACGATAGCACGCGCTCAAAATGTTGAATTGACCGACACCTTTGGAACCGGTATATGTTGGCGCTGCAGCATGTATCACCCACGAAGCCGGAAGATCGTGTCCATGAGTGAGCTCGACCTGACCCGCCTTGACTCTAGGCTTTGATCTTGCCTCATTTCTGAGACCTGATCCACCTCTTTGGTATATAACATAATGCAACGATTTTGGATCAGGTTGGGCCTTGAAGTTAGATGGAGCATTATTGACGATGGCATCTACTCTCAGCCTTGTCAGATCGTAATGACAGAACGAGATCATCTGGTTATAGGCATCGTTTGGCGCAAAGCTCTGATCGCGCTGCAACAGCCGCCGAGATTGGTACAGGGAACGCAATGTGGGGATGTCGGCTGTCGAGATGATTGCTTGTTTTTCTGAATCTTCAGCTTCTTGGTCGTACAGCTCAGATCCAGTTGAAAATGTCTCAGCATCTTCGGTAGCCTGTGTATCCGCCGTTGACTGGCGATTCAATGTATGCTCTTTTTCTGTAGGAGTAATATTGTCAGTATGCTCAAACAGTTACAAGCGGCCTAGTCACCATTCATTCATTCACTTACTATTTGGTGGGTTGATCCTGGTGAAATTCCACTTGGTCGTGTCCTTTTTGGGTTTGAAATCCATGTTGGGGAAACGCTGAGTATCGAAGACCTTCAGCGCCTCCTCACCAACCCAATCATCAGCGAAAGTTATCGAGCCACGCCAGGAACCATAGCGTCGATAGAATCGAACGGACAAGGCCCCTGGAAGGGTCAGGACATGTTGTCTGAATGCTTCCACATGGTCTAGGTGTTTCTTGTGTGAAAGCGATACGTCTTCGTCAACCTGCTGATCATCAGATTGCTCATCTTCCGAATCCTCCAGATCATTCGATTGGCTTGCGATCATCGCTAACCGATTATGACTCTCGTCGGGAAGTTGCTGCAATCTCTCTGCGGACAGTAAACTCTGACCAGGCTCGTTTACATGACGGACCTCAGAAGAATTCTCCAATTTTATATCTTCTAGCTCGATTTTGTCTGTGCTTGTGTCTGTGCGGACTGAGTCGGGCAGAGACTGAGAGTTGGAAGTCCCACGGCTTGCGACGCTGCTTGCCCCGTCCGCGTCGTCTTCCCTCCCGTGAGGCAGTGCGAAGGTAGCGAAGCGTTCCAGATGGTTTGCGATGTGGCTCTGTAAATCATCTAGACCGGCAGTATCTGTGGGTACATAACAGATCGGACACTTGGTGCGTGTATCCATCGCTGTCGTCTCCCCGATTTTGGCGATGACTGTTATCTGATCTTCAGGGAAGTTGCCATTATGGTCTTGTCGAAGATGGTTCTCAAGACCAGAAACAGAGCTAAACAAGGCCGCTGCGTGTTCTGGACATCGCCACAGTTTACGATGAGTCGCTTCGTGTTCGGCCCACTCCCGGCGACTACGGAAGAGCTGTTGAGAGCTCTCGCAGTCCTGGTATGTACAGATATATGGCTGCAGATCTTGTAGCAGATGCGTCTTCCAAGCTCGTCCTTTGCCATATCTTGCAGGGCAAACGATCCAACAATATGGACACTCGAAGTCTTTGTCGCCGCTGGCAGCTTTGGGCGGAGGCGGTAATTCAATGCCTTTCCCGTGCAGATCCCTCACTGTCACAGCGTAGCTTGTCACCGACTTGGTATCCACTATGTCATCTAGAGACTGATGATGGTGTGTCGCTTCCGTGCCTGACAAGAGAGTCTTGCCGGTCTTCTGGCTTGGCGTCGGTCTCGAGGTGGTGATCATCGGGGTTGTTGGAAAGGCTTCGAGGTTGTCATTACGGGTTGTGTTAGGTGCCTCACGTGAAGCAGGTACGACAGGCTCCGGTGCCTCTTCAGGAATTGCGGAAGCGCCAAGTTTGTCACGATGTCGCTTCCAGTACTTGAAGTGCCGCCTACGTAGCGTGATAGAGGAGCTTAGCCTCTCAACCAGAGAGGCTTGTTCTTCTTGAGCCCCCGAAGGATGCTGTTTTCGTAATTGCAGGAGTAGCTCCTGAACATGCTTTCTGTCCAACTCAGCATAAGCATCAAGGATATCCACTCCGGTCTCTGGATCTTTTGGCATATAAGAGGAAGCTTTAAGTGATCTTGAGTGTATGCTAGGCGTTCTGATGCGTACGCTAAGCTTGTAGAGATTGTCGATGATGTCAACCACCTCCTCAAACCTCATCTTCAACTCGCTCCTAGGTCCATCACTATCACTGTCGTCTTCTTCGCTGAAGAACCCATCGTCGTTTTCATCTTCCTCAACTTCTTCCGTCGATGTTTGCGCCTCGAAAGGTAGACGAGCTCCGGATATGACTGCGAAGGTCTCATTGAGGTTGTGCTTGAGCTCATTCAGAAGCTTGAGTGCACTGCTAAGCAGATTCGGGGAGTCGCGTAGCCTGTAGTCTAGCGAGCTGTGACCTTTCTGCAGCGCACCCAGATTACCAGCCCATACTCTGAACCTTCCGATCTCGTCCTCGAGCACATCGCCGTCTACTTCTTCCGTAGACTTACTGTCGCTTGCACTAAGAGCATCGGTCAAAATTTGGAAAGCGCGTATGTTAGCAGCTGTTGCGAGCCTAAGGGTCGACATTATGGAAGCTTAGCATGCCGAGGACGGAAGCGAGCGGGGACTTGCGGCTCTGAGGGGTCTCAGACATCGGAGTAGAAAGGTGTCGTGAACCCAGACAGTCGAGTCGTATAAGCTGGTAGATGTTCTTTGTTCATTCTGGTCCGCAACGAGATGGCATTTGGCTAGTAAGCGCCTGTGCCATTGTGCAGCCTAATGACTGCATGGGGTGAGGCGATGCTAGGTTCTTTCCAGATTGGTGGGGGGCGCAGTTCAGGCGCCTCGCAGACAGCCGCACCTTCTCGCAACCTCGTGTCCTTCGCAAATCAACAGATTCGCGCGTCCCATTCACTCTCCCTCGCAAAAGGATGGTTCTCTCATAGCTAATAGTTGTGACTCATTTGCATCTCTTCGTGTGTCTACCGTGAGGTCCAGTCCAGAGATTCAGACTCGAACCCCGCTCGGCGTTCGTTTCTTCCACCATTCGCCAATGACGCGCAACATCGACCTTTATCCCGAATCCTAAGTTGAAAGCTACAATGAGCGGAATCGAGGTAGCTGGCCTTGTACTTGGCGCTTTGCCGCTGATTATTCAAGGTATGTAATGTTTTCATCTCGACCAACAATCAGTAAATTGCTTACTAATTTATTTTCTTAGGAATCGATAGCTACAGAGAAGGACTTAGTACTTTGAGGAGCATGTGGGATCGAGACATTGAGTATCCTGCCCTTCTCAGGAAACTCAGGGCCCAGTACGATCACTACGAGCTGACAATCCGGATACTTTTCGGCTCCATTACCTCTGAAGCTGAATGGACAAAAATGACCACTGATCCCATGGCATCTCGGGGATTGTGGAAGAGCAAGGAAACGGCGCTTCAAGACAAGCTTCAAAACGCTTACAACTCGTATCAAAGTATCATGGCGGAGATCGAACAAATCACGAAGAGCATCGCGAGTAGACTAGATTTGGACGGTGCAGCCGAGGTAAATACATATGGTATGTTCAGTGCATCATTGACTGACGCCGTTTGTAGCTTACTCGTAATAATCTCGACACGTTGCTTGCCGCGAACCCTAAGAAGTCCAACGACAAATTCGAATTCCGCAAGCGTGTTCGTTTTGGTATGAGCAAGAAGAAGTTAAGCGCACTTCTGGAGAAGCTTGATGAGTGCAACAGGCAGCTCGAGAGGTTCACGGAAAAGAGTGAAAAGATCGAAACCTACCATAGACCGAGCAAGCCTTCGTATGCTACACGCTTGCAGAAGCTGCAGCGCTATGCCAAGATTCTACACGACGCACTTTGTGTGTGCTGGTCATGCTCATGCAAGTCTTCCCATACAGCAAGTCTCCAACTCGACCCTCGCGGAGACATATTTGCGCCGAAGTTTCGGGAGGCGCTCCGCAATAACAAGACAAGTTTCAATATCTCTTTTTCGACCATTTCGCCTGACAGCAGTGGCGTCTCGTGGACTTTTCAAGCCGCTAGGATCTGCGTCGACGAGGAGGACGATGCCTGTCTTTCACCGATGGCCTCCCCCAAACCGAATAGGATGCAAAGGAATGTCAGCTTCGGATCGCTTCCTCCTTACGCAGTTCAAGATCCAGCGACCACTTCACCACCTTCATATGAGGAGGTCAAAGACCTTTGCGCATCTATTCAACAACTCTATAAGAAGTCCCCGACCATCGGCTTCTCGTTAGACAGTAAAAGCAAACTACGAGGGGCTTACTCGGTCGACACAGCAGAAGCACAGATTCCTAGTACAGAACTGATATCTCTGGAGACACTGCTAGAGAGGCCACCGGTCATCAACGGAAAACGCTCTAAGTTGAGCAGAAAAGAGAGATATAGCCTAGCGTTGACATTAGCGTCCAGTATACTCTACCTTAACTCAACACCCTGGCTTGCCAACGAATGGGCTGCGCGAGACATTCTTTTCCACCGAACGTCAGATACCACGTGTCCGATCGATCTCGATCGCGCATACCTCGCTCCGAATGTAGCTGACCGTTCTGAAAACGGATCAAAAAGCTACAAGCCAATGATTTTGAAGAACAATTTCTTGCTCGCTTTAGCCGTAGCATTGCTCGAGCTTTACTTTGGGACGACTGCTGAAAAATACCACCAGTCGGAGTTTGAAAACGAAACTGGTGACGCTTCAGCAGATCAGAAATACAACCTCCTTACGTTGGTACATAACTGGATACAAAGCGAAGCTGGGGAACTGTCTGCTGCTTATCAAAGTGCAGTCAGTTATTGTATGAAAGAGTCTGTCGATCCCACGGTTAATTTACAGGACACCAACTGCCTACAAGCTGCAGTTGAGAATATCGTACTACCGTTGCAGGAGGAGCTAAACCAGTTCTTGGGCAAGACTTTGGCCTAATGTTACAGGTTTTCAGCACAAGACTAGAGCAGTTCCAACACAGCATCGGTTTGCAAGATTCAGTCTACGATGCTGGAGACGTGTAGAACAAGAAGAGGAATAACCAAGAAAATGCGCCCAACCTGTCAGCACGGCGTTTTCCGATCATGTTTGCATGGCGAGACTAAACCACCAAAATGCTCAAGGTCCAACAACAGACCATAAGAACTATGGTCGCCACGCGACCAAATGATACACAACATCCAGCTGAAGTTTCAATAACAATACTCGAGCGAAAGACTAGAAGAAACAAACCACGGCCGCGCCTCAACGCTACAGTACCGGGTCGGGACGAAGGGCGCTTACTCAACGCACATCACCTCGTATCTGACCCACGCGCCAGGCAATACGACGTGCGACTCTGGGGTAAACCAAGCCAGGCTAGTGCAGCAAATCTCCGAAGTCAAACTGAACGTCGAGCGATGGGGTCGTAATGAGGACATGAGTGTTACTCCACAATAGCCACATCGGTTACCATGCGATGTGGCGAGAGAGTTGCGCGGCGGCTAAAAATATCAGCAAACAGCCTTGCAACACCCCGCACCCCGCCGGCTCTCACCACATCACACAACCCACAAACGCCTGTTCCCGGATGCGCGGCAATATCGTGATCCGAGAGGGCGCAACACGAAGCTTTACTAGTGGAGGGACACGCACTTGGCGAGGTACAAAGTTCAAGGACAAGCTCTGTAGAAGATGACGGAAGCTTAGGGCGAGTCGCAATTGGTGCTACGGATCAGATAGTTGATCGGAACTGCCCGCCATGTTAATATGAAACATACCCAAGGTCATAGCAATTAACTCTGGTTTGCTGCACACCATGCATGGTCGTCAACGTTACGCGGGCGATACGTGCTTGCCGACTATCGGTCTACGTCATGAAGACAGGCAGCTGTGCTGACCGCATCATGGACCAAGATTAGGCATAACCCTTTAGGAGATTATGGCGGAAATTGAAGATCTGGTGCAGGACTAGCGGGGGATACGCATTATCTCTGTCGAAGGATTCCATAGCTGAAGATTGGAGATGGACGATGTAATCACGAAACAGAAACGCGCGCGCGCGCGTCAAGCTACTGATGGTGTTGTCAGGGAATTGCTTGTGTACGTGGCAGAAGTATTGAATAGATACGTTGTGTTTGAGGAAATATGCCGCACATGTGTCGGATTGTTTTTGCTAAGACGAGGTAAGAGCATAAAAGTGGCACGTTTCGTTTTACACCGCCTTGAGGGCGCCATAGATGCAGAGGCAGCTCCTAAGTTCCAACGGGGTAGGGAGCGGTAGAAGCTAAGGCAAGCGAAGCCACCCGGTAGAGCCCCTCGTTGGCGCGCACGACGCCGCCGAAGCCTGAAACAGGCCCACGGTTGGACGAACGGCGCCGATGTGAGGCGGCGAAAATAGGCCGCATGGGGGTCGGCTAGGGAGTGAATTGGCCACGGCAAAAGCGAACAGGTATTGCGCGACCAAATGGGGATACTGTTGGTTAAGTAGAAGGAAAGTCAGTGTGATGTGGGTGGCAATGGCGATACATAGGGGTGCTAAGAGGCTATTAATAAACGCCAATGGCCGGGGGGTCAGTTCAAGTTGGCTCCGTGGTCGAGGGAGAGGGGGGTGTTAGAGTGGAGAGATTGAGGAGGGAGTAGATAGGTCGCGGTTGCCCAGAGGCCGGCGTGAGTGGTTGCAGGTCTTTGTTATGCAGCCGACGAACCATAACAACAACACGACTGGTACCATAATAATTGCGGGCGCCGGCCACGACAAGCTCTCGAGCGCATTCACCCTGAGGCTGTCACCTGCTCCTCGTCCTTGTCCTGAAGCAGTGGGCCAGCATTGCGCATTCAACGCTCGTCAATCTGTCTAGGGCCATCCCGGTCGTGCTTTAGTCTTGGCGCGTCGGCACCCCTTAACGTCACCTGGAATCCGTTTTCTCGATTCCCAATCCAAGCTCCTGCCAACGCTTACCAAACCACAAGACTCGACCCAGACCGCTGCTCCTAGCGACAAGCACTCGACACTCGCTGAGTCCCGGAACACCGCCCACAGGTTGACAGCGCAGAGCGCACCCATACGCTCTTTTCGCTGTTCCGCTCCCCCAAGACTTGTCGACACCATGGCACAACAGTACGACACCCCGGCCTCACATGCCTCACACGCCTCCCTTGCGCCGCCCCCCGCGCACACAACCACCACCACATTGGCAGCCATGGCTAACATTTGCCCAGAATAACTTCGTCCTTGAAGGACTTCTGGCACACCATGACCTCGTACGACCGCCACGCCTCGCACGACTCGCCGTACCGCACCGGCCGTCACATCCCCATTCCCCAGAGCCGCCACGCTGCCCTCACCTCCATCACGGCGAGCGGCGCCGAGTCCCGCGCCGACCTGCACTCGCCCTACCAGCACGACGAGCTCGCGACCAGCAATGGCTTCATCGGCTCCCCCCAAGGCCCCATGTCTCCCAGCTCCCCCTACTCGCCTGGAATGCGTGGCTCCCTGAGCCGCCAGGCCACCATGGACTCGGACACGTTCGACAAGGGCGCCAATGGCCAGATCCAGATGCAGGACTTCAACGAGGGCCTGCCCCCGCCACCGCCTGTTAGCCACTCGTGGAGGCGTATCGACCGCTGGGTCGAGGACCACTACCAAGAGCTCTTCGACAACTTGTGCGAGGGCTGCACATCGAACGACGTGAACGAGCTGGAGCACGAGCTCGATGCGACACTCCCCATGGACATTCGCGAGTCGCTGCAGGTCCACGACGGCCAGGAGCGCGGCGGTCTCCCGACCGGTGTCATCTTTGGCCTCATGTTGCTCGACTGCGAGGAGATTGTCATGGAGTGGAAGAACTGGCGAAAGGTCGCTGAGGAATACCTCACCACAAAGGTCGACTACCGAACACCGCAAATCCCAGTCAAGGCTTTTGCCGGCTCCTCTACAGCTCCTCCTGTGGCTACAGTCCAGAGCACAGGCAACCCCCTCTGGCGACAAGACCTCCTCGCGCGTCAGGACTCGCAGCCCCCGAATGCCGTACAAAAGGCCTACGCCCACCCAGCATGGATCCCTCTGGCTCGCGACTGGGGAGGCAACTACCTTGCCGTCGATCTCGCTCCGGGTCCCAATGGCACATGGGGCCAGATCATCATCTTCGGCCGCGACTACGACTGCAAATATGTCGTCGCACGCTCGTGGGGCGCTCTACTAGCCATGGCCGCAGATGACTTTGCCTCCAAGGACGTACACATGGATGAGGAGACGGGCGAGCTGAAGCTGTTGGCATTCAAGAAGCAGAACGTTGAGCCACCCTACCTAGAAGTCCTCCGCTGGCGATGCGATCAGAAGCACGGTCGCCGGCGGCCCAAGGGACGCCCGAACAGCGGTCTGCGTGTCAACCCCAACGCGCCGGGTATGGTCGTCCCCAGTAGCACTGCGAGCAGCCCCTACCACAGCCCTGTAATGGGACCAGAAGACCGCGGCCGAAGCCCCCACCGCCTCTCTAAACCACCCAAAGGCGTCAGCCCGCGTGGCAAACTTTCAAGCCCGCTCGCCCGAGTTGCGGAAGAAAACCCAGCACCGATCCGCGTCCACACGAACCTCGATGCCAAGGCTGCCACACCCTCGGAGAACCTGATCTCCATGGACACACCAAGGCCCAGTGACGAGCTCCCCACTGCCCGCCTACCTACTCCCCGCGACAGTCTCAGCAGCGATAAGGAGAACAACAAGGAGAACCAAGACACCAAGCCTGAAGCGCCTTCTTCACTGAAAAGCCCTAAGTCGGTGAAGAGCCCTATCGCTGCGACCGCCGAAACAGAAGATCTCAAGACTGTCGAGATATAGGAATCCCGCCATAATCATTTCTCCTCGTTCCAACACGCTTCCCATTGATGATCTACTACTAGAAGGAAACGGCTGGATACTTTATACATATTCAAGGAGTGCAAGGCGTAGGGTTTTGCGGGGTGGAAGCTTCATGTGTTCAAGCAGGCGTATTGACCAGCATTTCCATTCCTGACAAGCCAAGGGCGTTTTTTTCTCCATCCCATTCGAACAATGCAAATCTTTAGCTTCTCTTCCTCAAAGTACACGGCTGTCGAGGCAACAACACAGTATCATCACCATCATCCTACGCAACACAACACACAAACATCAACAACCATCACCAAGACTACCGGACTCGGTCCCTCTGTCACCCGCACGCCAACATGTAACAACACATATGTTCGTTTTTCTTTTCTTCTTCTTTCTCTGCTTCTTTCGGCTCCGAGCGCTTGGCTTTTGGCTTCCCGGATGAACTAGCTGATAAGCCTTTTGCTTCTTTGAAATGTCTTTTTTCTCTTTTTTCTCCTTCCTAGCTTCGATCTACCGAGTCTACATGAAACTTGTTTCTGACTATTCTGGGAGCGGAGCGGAGTGGGGGAAAAAGGACGAACAGGTGAGGCTCTGAGAGCCACCCTTGTCTTACCCTTTGCGTCTGTGGCGTGTAGTAGCGGGTTCGTGCATTGGTAATATCTTTCTTTTTTTCGATTCATATATTCTGAGTGTGTTGGTGGTTTTGTTTCGGGACTTTTTTGTTCGTTCGGCTGATGGGATGGCGGAGAAAAGGCGATGAGTGGGGAGGACGGGATAGGCTTCTGTATATCCTTGTTGGTGTGGCAGTCATATCGTTAGAATAGGTGGTGTGGAATACGTAGGATGGAATTGAGATTGTAACAAGAACACGGTCTTTGATCACATGTCAAATTATGCTGTTTGTGCAACACGTTCGAACGAAAAGTGGAAGGAGCCCTGCTGACTTTGAGGAAAACGGTTTACTGTGCCTCTTCACATGGCATTCAGGTGCGTATCTTGTTTTGTTCGCATCGCGGACGAAGTATGTGCAAACGGGTTTGAGAGCCTACGAACGATTGTATGGATCGACTTTCTATGTTCATCATGGTAATCTCGCAACCTCTTACTAGACATATATACTTTTGCCATCTTTTACTACAACGCATGTACTTTTGTCAGCGATCATCGCTCGGTGTTTCACTACGATCCCCCCTTCCGCGGAAATGACAAAGTTGTCTGACCTAGAAAACCGTATGGCTGCCTCTGCTACACTTCAACACCGTATGTCCTCATTCTCTTGATCTTCCACCACTAGCCAGCTTCAAAGGCCTCCCAGCAGCTACACATCCTATACCTAATCCCAATTGTACCATCCAGTCCTCCTGCCAAACACAAATATAACAAGCATATTTCCCCACGGCGAAAGTCACTGGACAGATTGTTTCTGCATCGACACCACCTCGACTTCTACTCCGACCAAGACTACCAACAATGACGGTGGGCATGTTGATGCTAGGATGCAGGGTCGTAGAACTACAGATGAGGAGGATGAGAAAGAATATGAAAATGGAGATGTTGGAGGCCTATGTGAATGGAACGGGTGGAGTAAGCAGAGCGAAGGCAGTTACTTCGTCAAACTAGCGTGGGGAAGAAATGGGATGAGTATGCTGAGGGGGGCTATGCGAGGCTGCGGGTGATATTGCAAGCTTTCGCTCAGGGTTGTGTGTTGGTGGTGTGGGGTGGGGGATTCTTGAAAGGGATGCCGGAAAGGAAGATGGGGTTGAAGACGAGGAGAAGTGGTACTTCTATCTCGAGGATTTCGTGCATATGGAACAATCCAACACCGCGGATATGCATGCGATGATGCAGAGGTTGGGAGACTTGAATATCGAGAGCGCGGTATTTTTCGAGGAGCTCGCACGAGATCATGAGCGTCGGCCTGCGGAGGGCAGGCTTGGTTACCGTTTCACTACACGTGATGGCTACCTTACTCAAGAAAATGCCTGGATATCGACCTGGGAAGGAAATTTCACGCAAAACATGGAAAGGTTGCTGCGGTATGACCTTGAAATCAGTGGGCCAAGATGAGCAGAGATGGAGGAAGTGGTCGAAAAGTTGTTTGAGAAAGTGAAGATAACATTGGTGTTACAGAAGAGAACAACGCGGTAGTCTTTGATCCTGCAAGGGTTTGGGGATATGGGGAATGTGAGTTGAGCAATTCCAACTATGGTGCTCATGCCCGGTGATATTCAAATGCAATCGTGCGGCCAACGTATGATGAAGATGATCTCAGAAATCTTAACCAGCAACAGTATGATGCTTATCTGCGGCGCATATCGGCTACCTGGCCTACAGAGGATTCCGAGGCAAGGATTATGCTATATCATCTATATGTCTTTTGGTTTACCTGACAGTATACATCCTACTATGGTTTTCCTCTCGGTGCTGACTTGGGAATCTGTAGGAGGAGGAGTCTGCATGATTGTGCGCTGTTCACTCGCGATCCGGAGAACAGGACGAGGTAGGTTGACAAATGACAAAGTTGATCGCGAGACGATGGATACTGATAGGCTGAAGTAGATTCGTGAACGAAGCTATGACGTTAGGATCATATTCCCAGAAGGATTGGAAGAGTGGATGAAGGCAGGAAAGATGCAAAGCAAGTATTGAAGTGAGTGGTCGAGAAAGGATGTACGATAAGCCGAGCGACCTGAACAACTGCAGCAGGTCGCCTCGAAATGAATGATTCTGTATCACAGCCATTACTCCTCCTTGATGTGAACAGCCAAGCCCTTCTCTCCCTCCCAGAATGCAATTGTCCTCTCCGCAATCGTCTTCGGGTTTAGCACTTTATTCTCAGGCGCCACAGATCCCTCGATATGTATCAGCCCGATGTGCACACCACTGTCACTGAAAGCACGGTTGAAGCTCTCTACCATATTCTTCTGCGAAGCCTTTGTCAAGCTTAACGAAAGCAGCTGCGGTATAGGATCCCAAGGCAGATGGCTATTGGTGACGAAAAGCGCAGGTTTGGATGTAGAATTAGACTTAGCCAGGCTCTGGAGTTTGGGAATATAATGCTGTGCTATGACGTAGAGGGCGAGGTTGCTCGTCTATGATCTCCATTAGCATACCCGGTATTGTTGATATTGGAAAAAGGAGTTAAGCACTTTGAAATCCTCGTCAATCTCCTCAACACTGACACCGAGTACTTCACTTGGCTTTATGCGAGCAGCGTTGAAAAACACTACTTCTACGTCTTCGCCTGAGGTCATACTGTCAAGCTGCTTGAGTACACTTGGGATGGATTTTGTGTCTGCGAGATCGATACGGAGTGTGTCGACTTTGACGGGGAATGTGCTCCTGGTGACGAAAGGCGCATCTTCGTTCTGAAGGCGTTCTGTGTTGCGCGCAAGAAGAATAATGTGTTCGATACCTTTGGACGCGAATCGAAGGGCGACATTGTCGCCGATGCCAGGTCCTGCGCCAAAAAGGATAAGAGTGCGTGTCATCTCGGAATGCTAGAGGTGTTGAGTATCTAACGCTTTGCTCGATGGAAAGCTAGTCTCTGTTTATGGCGCGACGCTTCGACTTTATACTTCTCACTGGTGGTAGTACACGCTTCCAATCACAAAGTCGTCAAGAGTTCCGTTGGCCTCGCTCACTACCATCTAGCTGCATATGAATAATGGTTATGCAGGCCGTCCGTATCCCATAGGCTGGGTTCATGCATGTCTGGATAGGGCTTACATACGACAATGCTTACCCAAGCTAGCTGCAGCACCACATTATGGCGACGAGAACCATCATCGGTCGTGGGGTGTAGGGTAGAAGATTAAGCCCGTATCGAAGAGGAAGACGACATTTTCCCAAATGAGTGAAAGGTGAACCCCACACTTCAGTCGCGCTAGATTAGCGTGGCACGTCATACGCCTGCCTCCGCTTTAGAACCTCACGTTTGTGCTGACGATGTTTCTGAGAGACGGAATATCGAGCACCCAAGAACATCTAAAAAATATGGCGAAACGGCTTGTTCTATGGCGAAGTACAAGAAACGTTGCTCGAAACGAGTTTGTCCTTCAGGATGCGGCTCAATATGAGTCATTTTGAGTCGGCCTGAAGGATGCACATAAGGCGCGCCAGTATATCAGGGGGCGGCCACAGCAATTGTCGAAATGTTTCCATCACGAATGTTTGAACCGATCACTATGTCACAAAGAATAAGAGATACTACGCTCGCCAGCGGCTTCACAAAGACGATACATAGCAAACCCACTGCTGCCCTGGACCCGGCCTCCAACAAACTACCAAAGCCATTCAACGTACTCATAGTTGGTGCGTCTCGCGGGATAGGAGCCGGTATTGCCCATGCCTACGCGCAAGCAGGTGCTGCGTCTCTCCTCCTGGCAGCGAGGTCATCTTCAAGCCAGGAACTAGCGACAGTCGCACAAGAAGCCAAGAACTTGAATCCGTCGGTATCCATCAAAAGCTTGGAGGTCGACATCACATCAAATACGAGCGTTGCGCAGCTTGCGAAGGATGTCAAACAAGAAGTTGGAAGGCTGGACGTTGTCATTGTCAATTCAGGATACTCAGGACCGGTAGTGCTGAAAGTCGAGGAAGGAGATCCACAAGATTTCCAAGATGTGTTCGACGTCAACGTACAGGGTACATACCTTGTTGCGCACCACTTCATTCCGATACTGAAGGAAGGTGATGGTGCTAAAACCTTCATCGCTATCAACTCCTTTGGAGCATGTATCGTAAATGGGCACATTGCGAACACAGCATATTGTATCTCGAAATTTGCGCAGGCACGTCTTGTCGAGTTCCTGTCGGAGCAGTACGGTGCGGATGGTATATTGGCTGTTGCTGTACACCCTGGCGCCGTCAACACGGAGATGGCAGACAAGACTACGCCAGATAGCTTTCGACCTTGTAAGTGTATCTTCACTATGAGCTCAATGAAGGATACTGACTTTCTAGATCTCACAGACGATATTGGTCTCGGAGGCGCTTTTTGTGTTTGGTTAAGCACCGAGAAGCGGATGTGGTTGAACGGCCGATTGCTGGGTGCGACATGGGATATCGACGAATTGCTAGGAAAGAAGACACAGATAGAGGGACAAGACTTGCTCAAATTTGGTTATAGGGTAGGCGGAGTTTCGGCCGCAGGACGAAGCGCATAAATTTGGGTTCAATGATCACAAATTGAATGCTAGCCCAAGCGGCTTCTCTAATACGAGGGCAGTGTATCGTGTCGAGATGTTCGTTTCCCATCAGACGCTACATGTTGTTGGACGAAGTTGATGTACGTCGCACTCTCCGTCTTTTCCTCATCACTTGAAATTTCCAACATCCCCAATGTAGGTGTAGCCTGCCAATCTCCTTCCCAAGCCGCTAGCTCAACAATATGTCCTCGATTCTTTTGCAACCTACACTTGTCCCAGTACCACAATGCACGGTTTAGCTCTTCCTGCAAGTCTTCTGACCCGTGATAATGTAATCCGTTCTGAGCAGCTGGAGTGCACACAGTCGTACCTAGAAGGAGTATATTCACCTTGGGGTTCTTCTTTCGGGCCATGCTGAGGTTTTCAGACATAAAATGACTCAGTATGTGCATTAGCGGTATGTGATCCTTGAGACATGTCTCACATAACTTTGGCCCCATACCTGGTTGGCTGATCAACAACTGGACTCCAGCGGACCTCATCGGTGGATTCGGGTTGTCTGCTGCAAATCGAGCCAAGATAGGATGGACCTTCATCTGTCCAAGATAGAGACCAGCGTGTTGTGCCCACTGGATGAGCGAGGGAGTGATGATCAGTGGAATGTTTCCCTGAGCGTAGTATACCATTCCTGGTTGGTAATAAACCATCTCACCAGAGCTCAGTGTTGCTATAGACTGTTTGTGGAGCAGTTGTCTAGCGATCTGGAGGAACTTAGCGAAGCCTGCTCCTATCTTAAAAATATCTGGTGCTGATATGATAAGTCGAGGCGGCCGATAGAGCAGCTCGTACATCTTAGGCTTGAGCAAGGCGTACGCTTCATCGTGAATCATCTTGGACACTCTCAGGATAGCAAGAGGAAGTACTTGGAGGACGAGAACGATACTGCCTTTGTGGTCCGGAGTATATGGCATAATCAACGTGGAGTGTCGTCTGATGAAGGGGAGTTGCTCGTAGACTATTAGTCGGATTTCTTTTGGTAGGTCGAGAAATCTGAAGGTATCCATCCTTGCTGCAGTGGTCATCTTGGTAGTCCGTGTGTGGGAGAAGTGACTGATCCTAAATCGGATGCACCGTTTTATATCAACGAAAGAAAATACAAGAGCTGCGCAGCATGTGACCTATGCGTTCTCAATAATATAATGGAAGCGATGTGGGTGGGGTACCAAACATTGCTACTTTGCGCCAATCCGCTGCGCCATTTTTCTGATTCACTACTTGCACAAGATCAAGGATACCGAGAATATGCTTCCTCCTGTTCTATGAGCATACTGCCTAGCCCTTCCGACGTTGGCATGGTATTGCAGCATGAAGAAGATCAGTCTCGTTTTGATAGCCACCCATTGTTACACCACATCGCTCATGCTCATGAAGCAGCCTGTAAGGCCATTTAGTCCGAGATCTTTCCAGAGGCTGGACGATAAGGTTTATGGATAGGCGGTGGAGGGAGAACAATGAGCGCGTTTCTTGGTCGCAACTTCATCTCGATCTGACGCTAGCTTGGTTTGGTCTAGCCCAGCCCC
This sequence comes from Alternaria postmessia, assembly GCF_024291825.1. Classification (NCBI taxonomy): domain Eukaryota; kingdom Fungi; phylum Ascomycota; class Dothideomycetes; order Pleosporales; family Pleosporaceae; genus Alternaria; species Alternaria postmessia. Next base: position 50,969 of record NW_026260080.1, on the reverse strand, counting down.
GGACTGGAGTTGTCACCAGGACCCATTCAACTGTTCCCTCTTCATTGCCACCAGCTGTCATACACTTAACGCTCGTCATCTACACAAATGCTGCCTCGTTCTACTATCGCGCGGTGTTCGTTGTCTTACCATGAAAGGGTAGAAGAAACTGACGCCGTCATGACGCGTACCCGGCCTGCACCACATTCCCGCGGGATTCACGCGCATCACGATACACCCACCACGCTTCATTTATACGAGCAGCACAGCTACCACTGAGAAGTCGATATTATATGCGTTGATCACAGAGTCTGCATCGCTGCCCAATTTCAAAGTCAGAGTGCCCAAGATGACAGCAGGCTGAAGCTCGTTGGCCAATTGACTGCGCCTCATTCTAGAAGCGAGATGGTCCTCCGTGATGCTGCGCCTACAAGTCGACGCCATTACAGTTACACGGTGAACATGATCCACGATGCCGACTTCCGCACGAATCATCTGCAAGCTTGCTATGATGGTGCAATGCTTATATCCGAACTGCTACGGAGTAGAAAGAATGTCTGGCCAGTTTAGGACGCCGCTGCTACCGGCTAACCTACGATTGATCGTGTCGAGACACCGTGCGGCTAGTTCTGTTCCTTCCGTATATCCTATCGTTGCCTGGGGCTTGGTAGTGTACACGTCTGGTGACCTCGGTGACTTATTTACACACTCGATTCCCCTCCAAGCTCACCATCAATACAAACCGTCCCTGAACGAACCATACCTTATCATGTAAGTACATATGGTGGATTAGAAAGGCTAGATTGCTGTCTGCCGAGATCACGACGATTCGCTCGTGATCATCAGCGGGGTATTCCTGTCATGACCACGGCGAAGACGGCTTGCGGTCTGTACATAGAACCACTCCACAAAGCCTCGCCCATGAATATGATTATGCTGACTCTGGAGTAGCACACTTGGGCTAGGAAAAATGACAGTGTTCTCTATGTATGATTGCAAGCGCCCCCTGCTTAAACATTACTGATACGCGGCATAGCTGAAACACGGGTATCATATTCTAGGAGTCTTGCGATATCTGTCTGAATCCGACCTGATATATCTCACTTAACCGCCGTGATCTTTGTAGGCTTCTTAATATGAGATCCATCAAGCGGATACACCCGACGAGCGACGAGACTCCGCCGTGGGCAGGCATGGCTTTCACTCAGCCACTCGATTCTGATGCTCTACACGAACTTCTGAAAAGCCAATATCCACAATGTACCAGTATGCGCCAGCGGAAGCATTTGGCCGCCATAGACTTTTTGAACCGCGAACTTGAGTCGATGCAGAACGAAGCTATGCTTCTTCAAGCGTCCCATCCGGGTCCCGAGGAACTGGACGTGTGCAAGCATCAAAGAAGCCTTTCGCCTTCCCTGTCACATAGCAATTCGTATAGGTCGCCGGCACTTGTGGAGCATCATCCACAGCAATCTCCTACCATCACCAAGATTGCAACTGGTCAGCAACATGTGTTCAGTATTGTGGATGGGGGCCTTGCGGTTCAGCCGAAGAAGAAGCGCAAGATGACACCCGCAGAACGATCTGCCTATAAGACTACAAGAAAAATCGGTGCTTGTGATAAGTGCAAGCGCCAGAAGGGCAAGGTAGGAGACAGTTCCGCGTTCGTGGCAGACCAAAATTAACATGATGTAGTGCACTCACGTCATTGCAACCCTCATGCCTGTAGGAAAGACCTTGCGGGATGACGACATTACCTTGCAAAGGTCAGTAGTGATGTTGAATGTCAGTAATCAGCTATCATAATGCTAAGCCGATGTGTTAAGACCCGAGGCAACGCTGCCGGCTACAATGGCCACGCACAACGATCAAGATCTGGCTCGAGCTCGCAAGGACGCAAAAGACTTGTCGCAGTCGGTCACAGCACCAAGCAGCCCGCATTGGGCTCAAGAGACTCAGGGAATTCAGCAAGGCAATCAGTCAGAGATATCGGGGTACGTACCTTCACATGTCACTGGATTTTACCCCAGATCTCCATACAACAACCATGAAATCCAATGGAACGATCAATCCCCCTTCGTCGAACCTCAGTCGTTTCAGTCCAGTTATGATGGTTTTATAGACCCTCAGGATCAACCCGGAGATTCCTCTGCGTTCTTGCATTCACAAGGCTCGTATGAACGACCTTGGAACCCATCTACAGACTACATGTCTGCAGCTAACCAAGGGTGAACTACTACTGGGTGCCACGACCTTTCACCGCGGACTGGAACAGTGAGATAGGCTATCCTGACTATCTTCACTGCTATTCATGTTTACGTTGCTTCTTGTCATGCAAGAAGCTTTTCTTTATTTCTTATATCCAGTGCGAGGACTGATTCCAGGACTTCTGATCCAAGGAAGGATTTTCGGACCACAGCATACCAGGGCCCAAAAAATAGCCCAAGGATACGGAAGTTTCTGTCATTGAGCTATGGGCATCAAGTCGGGATGTACATGCATACCTAATTGAGTCTTGGAGAGTTCAGGAGGTTCGCTGCTACGCAGTAGTGAACCTGTCTATTGGTTATTAATGGGTACGTTCAATGGCTAAAAGCAAGCAGTCATCGCTACAATCAAGACGTTCGTATCGCCCGACCTTTGCTCCTTTCCTATCCATTCAACGTTGTCCCTCTTTGCCAGACATCTGTTTGCCGACTGGCTTTTCCCTGTTAGGCTTTGGCCCTGGGCCATGCTGCCGTCATTGCTAGTAGACACAAGTCCTACTAGCATGTCTTCGGTATGCTCGCTGGGGAATCGCCCTGTTCATGTTTTGGCTCAACGTCACCGGCTATCCTGTTCCGGTCTTCCTCACTTTCTTTGCTACTTACACCTAGCATATGTTCCGACTGGCATTCTCCTATGTTATGGCCAAGCCTGCAAAGCGAGATTGAAATCCACGCACAGCTTCTAATTGCCTCTACAGGTCGTCAGCATCAACTAGGTCGTCCAGCTCAGAAGCCTCGTCTCCGATCACGAGTACGACTTCTCTTTCTGATTCGCCCGAGACAACAGTAACAACACCAACTGCGACATCTCGCCCGCTTGAATGACGCACTATACGTTTGAAGGATTACGACTCACGACTCGCGTAACGACTTGATGTTTTGGCTTCAGTTATGTTCGACTTGTCTATACAATAAATACATTGAAAGACGCGTTGCTTTTCTGTTATCACGAATTGGATGCAATATGCGATGAGCTGCGATAGAGGGGAAGGCCGCTATTATAGTACTGTTTGATACATAATACACTGCTGCCAGAAGGCCTTCTCCTTTTGAGTGGGAAGATGAATTAGCGTCTGGAGGCGATGACAACATGTGCGGAGCGAAAGCGGCGCTGGGCTTGGTCTCCCCTTTGGGCAATGGACCTCGGCCCAATCACGAAGCCTTGGTGTAACCCGAGACCAACCTCGCATGCGCTGGACGTTGAAGGCCTGCACCTGCTTTATCAGTCACGACTAATCATTTATTACGACAATTGCTACGACAGGAGTATTTGAACAAAGAGATTCCTTGTATCACGCATCGGTGCATTGACAGGCCCGTGAGCAGCAGCCGGGACCCTGGGTTATCTTGGGTGGTCTTCCGACATTCCCCACACGCGACTGACGCCTGCTCCACCCCCAAGTACGCGGGCTGCATAGCCCTCTCAACCATCAACATGATACAAGGAACGCGTCGCTGGCTCAGGCGCAACCGCACAAACTTCGCAATCGGCGCCGGAGTGCTCGGCGCCGGCTATCTGGCGGGGCAGTATGTGCTGGGCAAGCTCGGGGAGGCGAGGCAGCGCATGAGCGATGATCGCATCGCGAAAGAGAAGTGCGCTCCATACTTTCTTATCAAGGAGCACGTTCTAACGGCTCTACAGTCTCCGCCGCCGCTTCGAACAGAACCAGGAAGACTGCACCTTCACCGTCCTCGCCATCCTACCGACCGCGACCGAGAACATACTCGATGCCATCCCCGTGGAGCAAGTGCTGGAAGAGCTACAGAGACAAAAGGCAGAGCGCCTGTCACGTAGCGTCGGGCCCAGCGAGATTGCGAGTACAGCGCCTCCAAGTGTAGCCGACACGCCCGAGGATGACGCAAGAAGCTCGAGTCTGCAGACGGACAGCTTCATCCATGCCAGCCAAATCGCTACAGAGGGCGATAGCAATACGGGACCAGCCGAGGGCAGTCCAGATCCCCGAGAGGACAGGAGGTCCAAGAAGAGCAAAGCACAGCTATGGAGTGAGATGAAGATTAGCTGTATGTGCCCCGTACATGGCATTGGGAGTTGCGATACTAACATGACCAGCAATAACGCGAGCCTTCACCCTCGTCTACACCCTGTCTCTCCTTACGCTTCTCACTCGCATTCAACTGAACCTCCTCGGCCGTCGAAATTACCTCGCATCCGTCGTGTCCCTGGCCGCACCGCAGCCGACCACTGAAGGCTCAAGAATCAATCTAGAAAACAACGACGACGACAACTTCGAGCAGGCGTACGGCAATGATTTCGAGACAAACCGCAGGTACCTTAGTTTGAGCTGGTGGCTGCTACACAAGGGATGCATAGATCTCATTGAGAAAGTGAGGGTTGCAGTCAAGGACGTCTTCGGCCTTGTGAACCCAAGAGAAGAGATGACCTTGGAGAGGCTGTCTGAACTTACACTGGAAGTGCGCAAGAGAGTCGAAGGTGCGACCGAGGAAGAGCGAAGGTATGAGTTCACTCCAACGCGTAAAGACATCAGCTAACTCCCCACAGAACATGCAAGTGGCTTGCTTTCCTACTTCCACCGCAAGACCAGGAAGACTACGTCCTTCAAGAGTCCGGCATGACCTCATCATCTGAGTCGACATCCCCCACAACAACCGCCTCTCTTCGTCGCCTTATCGACGAAACCTCCGACCTCATCGAATCGCCTGCCTTTGCCCATGTCCTTACACAGCTTCTCGATGCGGCCTTCTCCCACCTCGTCGATGTGAAGATCTCGCAACTCTCATACAAGATCCCGCCCGTCTCTGATAGCAACGCTCGTGTGCAGGAGATCGTTGGCCACGACGTCAAGGCTAAGGTCGCCAACAGTCTAGCGGTGTTCTGCAGACAGGCGCATAGTATCGGAAGCGGAGCGAACAACGAGTACTTAGCTGCTATCGAAGCTGTTGGTGGTCTGGAGGCATTCGCTGCTGTGGTCTACTCTAGCAATTTCGAGTACGAAAGCCCAGAGGCTACTGCCTTGGACCGTCCCGCTCCTGTTCAATTGACGAAGCCAAGCGTGGTGCCTGAAGTTGCAGCTTTACAAGATGTACAGCAGGTAGATGCTCCTAAGTCGGATGACCCATTCGAGAGCGCTTGGGGAAAGGCGTTAGCGAAAGAGGATGGGAAGAAGATTTGAGGACATTGTATGATAAGTTTGAGTAGTGAAATGGCTGTTGTCGTAGTAGGATTCTTGAGATACCCGTAATTTGAACTTGTAACACTATATATCTTTGTGAAACCTACTACGACAATTTACACAGTACATTCCCTCTCCAAAATGTGTACGTCCTCAGTAGGTTCCGATCACAAGAGTTGTGCATTCCGGCCTCGGAACGTAAGTCGTGACGTCAGCGCGTTCTTGCTTTGGTGGGACTCGTGTAGACCTCTGCGACTGCATGTACCTCTCGATATCCCTGTCATTATATCTCTCAAACTGAAAACATCAGAGAGCAATAACGGTCCAGGAGCCCATCGGTACTCATAATGGCGGACCAACAGGGAAAAGATGCATATGTAACACTCCTCACTCGACCCAGTTATCTCGCTGGCGCAATCCTCCTAGCCTACACACTCAACAAGCATTCACCAAACACACCCCTCATCATAACCTACACGCCGGAAACACTCCCAGAGGCCTCAGTCAACGCTTTCAAAGCCGAAGCCAAACATTCCAACATCGTCCTCCACCCCGTAGAACACCTCCGCCTTCCCGAAGATGGAACAGAATCCGGCATGGTCGCCGAGCGCTTCATCGACACATGGACCAAACTGCGCGTCTTCGACCTTTGGGACATGCCCCAGAAGTTTGAACGAATCTGCTGGCTAGACGCCGACATGATGATCTTCTCCAACCCCTCGCCCCTAATCTTCAACAAGCAAAACGACGCCTACCTGCAAGGCGGCGACGGAATGCGAACAATGGCCGTACACACCTGTGTCTGCAACCTCGATCACGACTCCTGGGCGCCCGCTGAATGGAACCCGGAGAATTGCGCCATGGCTAAACTTACAGCCCCGGATCAACTCGCTCAAGTGCGACCAGAACCGTACACGCTGTCCAACTTCAACTCGGGGACTTTTCTCTATCGCCCTAGCAAAGCTCTAGCTGAGTTTGTTCTCCAGAAGTTTCAGGACATTGGCAACACTAGACTCCGCGCTATGAAGTTCCCTGATCAGGATTTCTTAAACGAGGCTTTCGATGGCCGCTGGAGTACTTTGTCCTGGAAAACAAATGCGTTGAAGACGTGGAGATATTGGCACACTAATATCTGGGTCGACGACCAGGTCGCTGTGCTGCATTACATTGTGGATAAGCCGTGGGCTGCGCGTGTCAAGGAAGATGGTACGGCAGGGTACCTAGGAAAAGACGGAGAGACGCATCGCTGGTGGTGGGACGAGTATGCAAACTGGTCTAGCGAGCGTGAGAAGCAGGGAGAGAAGGAGTTGTTGGATATCGTTGGGAAGTATGCTGCAAGAGAAGATGGCCAGGAGAACGAGGAGATGAGGGCTATTGGGGGTGGGGCGCAGGACTTTGCGAAGAAGTGGCCTGCTAACAAGGAGGGAGAGGCAAAGGAGGGTGGTGGTGGTGGTGGTGCAAACGAACCGAAGTTGACAGAGGAGGCTCAAGAGCAGGCTGACGCGTTTGGTCAGGGACCGAATGGCCCTGTGCTGAGGAAACCTATGTTGGGTGAGAGGGGTCATGGGCCGGTTGTAAGGGGTGGAAGAGGACTTGGCGGAAAGAGAGGCGGCGAGGGGTGGAGCGTTATGCAGGATTGAGGTATATTAGATGGTCATAAAAGTGTGGTTTTGGGCTGGCGAGGGGGGTTATTCAACATGTTCTAGACCGGAAGATAGAGATGGAGAAAAGTAATGTAGATGTCAGAATCTACTTTTAGAATGCTCATAATGAGACGAAAGGTTTATGCATCAAACCTGGCATGTGGATATTTTAGAAACTTGATATGCATATAGCTTCTCGTCCCATATAGTCAGTACCTAAATGGTGCCAACTCAATCATGTAGCTCATTTCACACACAAGCTTTAGTCCTTGCCCGCCCGCCATCCACAAAGCGGACTCTAACCCGATCGGGCGGCATGCTGGGGTTGAGGCTATGCAGGGGCTTAGAGGTATCCAAGTAGCATACGCAACGCGACGGTAGAGTAGCCAGAGCAATGTAGCCATCCTGTTGAACTTTGGACACAACCATTGTTACCTACGCGCCTCTTGTCGCCCTCAAACCTCATGCCACGACCCTTCCGTCCAGCCATCCCAATACTCCTCGTCCACGCCCCGGCCCTTCCATCGACCGACTTACACGAAGTCAATCAAATTCACGACAGGCTCCTCACCCTTGATGATGAGTTGTTCAGTCTTCTTGGCGGCTGGTGAAGCGACGTTGTTAGCGAGAATGATGTGGCCGTTGTGTGTAGCAGAGGGACCGCGAAGCTCGGCGGCGAAGGTGGGACGCGCGAATGGCATTCTGCAGAGTGTAAGCGTAAGTGAAAGATAGAGTGATGGGTGATTTACCTGCTACTTGTCTCCTCTCGCTTGTGAATCATGGTATCATTGGTATACCCGTTGACCTTGCCATTCATATCGCGGGGCTCATCAGCGACATTGGCAGTCTTGGTGTTGATGACTGGCTTCTCGACCGCAGACTCCCTCTTTGACACGTTCTTCATCTTCTCGGGGTTGTCTTCATGCTCCAGGCGACCGACCAGCTCGCCAATGTTCCAGAGGTTGTGTGGGTGGTTGGCGTCGTAGAGGAAGTTCAGCTCGGGGCTGTCACGATCGATCAGACCCTGGCGACACTTGCTCAGGGTGATTTGAGTACGGTGACAGGCGCCATAGCCCTCTAAGAAACCTCGCTGGCGAGACTTTTCTTGTGCTTCTTTGCTACCGATCTCTTTTCCTGCACCATATCCGTTATTGTACTCAATTGCAGCAATCTCTTCAGCCTTCTCATCGGTCAGCGAGTTCTCGAGTTCGTCCTTGAGCGAATCGCGAATTATAGCCTTGTACTGCTGTTCGCGCATCTGCTGTGCTGCTTCACGAAGACGTAGACCTTCGATCTTGATGTTAAGCTTTCCGTTGAGGTCAGCCATGGCCTTTTGAGCGTTCAGCTCGGCTTCTTGCCGGGCGTGCTGTATATCCACTGCACTTATAGGGCGAACGCCATTTGCTTCGAGAGAAAACCAGAGCTGCTTCTGGCCTTCGGAAAGGTAAACTTCCTGCTGTGAGATCCTTTGCTCCCGAAGGTCAAGTTCACGCTCCCTAGCTTCGACCTTGGCTTTGAGCGTGAGAGCTTCAGCTTGCTCTCGCAGGAGGTTGGTAAGCATCTTCGAAGACGCGGCTTCAACCTTCTGCTGCTGCTCGGCCTCGATGGTTGTCCGAAGTCGCCAGTTCTTATTGCGCTCAACATCAAGTTCATGCTTGATCTTCGTTAACTGGGCGCTGACACGGGCAAACTGCTCTCGATCCACGTGGTCGCCTCTAGGTTGATATGACATATAGTGGGAGCGAGATGCTCGAGGGCCTTCGTTGTATCGGGCGACATCGTTTGGTGGTACCATGTGCTAGACGTGTCAGTCATAAATGTATCTGAAGGTCTCAATGAGAGCATACCCTTGAGTCATTAAGACCGAATTGGCGCGCTGGTGGTGGTTGAAACTCGGGTCGCATGTGAGGAGGTAGACTGTGGGCCGGCTTGAAGGACTTCGGTGCGTCGATAGTCGTGTCTGTGTCAGTCTCGGTATCGACCTCGACGATCTCGCGCCGAGCTTGCGGGGCAGATGTCATGAGTGATTCCTTCTTGGCGACTGGAGACGCTTCTTCTCAGATCAGTCAGTGCTTTCCGTGATAGAAACGAGACGTACCATGCTTTAACTTTGCCTTTCCACTAGACCGCTCTTCCTGGTCTTGTATAGGAACAGGGCTCGCTACAGCTGATTTGCTATGCATGTCCTTCACAACATGGCCTTCACCAAAAGAGACAATGCTCTCGCAGTCATTCGCGACGAGCTTGGGTGATGAGAAGGCAGAGCTCAGAGTGGCTTTCGCAATGTCTGCTGAATCCTGGACGCGCTCCAGCTCTTTGGCCTCTCCAGACCTCTCGGACTTGGGCACAGAACCTCCGGGTACGTCAAGCACAGAATCGGATACCGGGACGCCGTCCTGACTCGAAGGCTCTCTCTTGGGAGACCCTATATTCGCGGCAGCTGTCTTCTCGTCAGACAATGCAGTGACGTCCAAGGGAGCGGCTTGGTCGCTCGGAATGGCCATGTTAACAACTCTTGATGCTGCTGCTGCTGCGGCTGTCAGATCTGTATCGAAGATCAATTGCTTCCCAAGCGGGTGGAGGCTGACCAGGTAGCGAGGAGAAAAGAAAGCCTGGAGAAATAGGAAAGAAGGCTTATATGGACGTGCAGGAACTAGTGAGGGGCACTGGCACGTGAGAAAGTCCCTGGACGCAATGGTCACTACTGAAGTAAAGGTGGGATCTTGTCGTCGGGTCGACGGCAGTGCGATTGAGGTAAATCTTCACGTAAACCTTGCTATAGGTTGCCCGCATCTGTACCGCCCAGCGTTACCAACACCGCCTCTCCGATTAAGCATAGAATAACAGCGTGATACGTGCGTTTGAGTCGGTCGTGTTTGTTCCCTCATTCAGTGTACATGTCGCAGCTCTCAGAGGCGGACGTCGTTACAATCTTCCGGCCCTTCAACCGTTTGCCATCTTCAAACCCGTCTAGTCGTATCCATATATGTCCTTAACCTCAAATTGCACACCCAAGTCCAAAAAGGCCTTCGTTATACTAGGGTTCTCTATCTCGAAGTCGTGGCTTTCAACGATGAAGTGTTTCAGGTTTAGGCCTGACGAAGCATACTTCTTGACCCAAACCCATAGGTCGGGCGAAAGATCTGTGCTTTCACCTGAAAATTCGTCGGATTCCCCGGTTAGCATTGTGAAGCTTGTCAAACTCGGTGGTAGCAGCTCAGCCATTGAAGGTGGAGGCACCGTCTTGTCGTAACAGGGTGTTTTCTCTTCATGAATTAGATTAGAGAACGCAGGAAGACAATAGTCCGATACAGCCAATGTCTTAAGAGTTTTAAACGGCAGAAAGCTACCAAAGCATTGAGACTCATCCAAATCTTCGTCGGTTCTGACTTGACGCAAGTCGAGACGTAAGCTTTCCAAAGTTTCAGTGTGACGCAGAAGAGCGATGAAGAGATCTGGAAGTGTTCCGGTCGTGTCATCGAGATAAGCCCATGTGCAAACAACATGCTGTAGCTCGTTACAGGTCGATAAAATCTTGGCGACCTCCTCTATCTCGAGCATGCACTCGGTGATCTCTAGACGTTTGAGCATACTGAAGATGCTAAGCTCGAGCGGCTGTGCTGGCAGCGCGAATGTCGCCACACCATGAGCTAGGAAGTCAGAAAGCAAGGGAGCCCTCGACATAACGGAGCAGATCTGGTCGAACGATCCAGAACCATGGTTGTTGGAAACGTCTGTATGCATCTGAATACACAGAAATCGCAGCTTATGGAAGTCCTGTCTTGTCGCTGTCGTTTGTGTGGGCGCAGCCGTTGCATCTTCTTCCGTTATAATGTGTTTCCAAAAGGAAACATTGTCAGTCTCGAGGACGACGAGAGAAAGATGTTGTAAGTTTGGCGCGCAGCTTATAATATGTGCTAGTAACCGAAAGTAATATGCTGCCTGGTAAACGGCATCCGGCTCAAGAGTATCGGCGTGAAGACTGTTGCCTTGATCATCTTCGAGTCGGACTTCTACATACTGCAGATACTCTATGCATTTGCGACCTGGAACATGAGAGGCCGACGTCCTTTCGTGGAACAGGTTGAGAGGCGTAAGACCGTGTCGAGTAACAGCTCCCGTGAACGATGCGTACAGAATTGGGGTGGCTATTCGGCTAACATGACGGGACGTTAGACAGAGATTGCGTAGCGATCGTCTGAGTATGCGATTTTCGGATTGGCGTGTTCTCTCCTTTTCTTGATCTTTGAAGGCTGTGGATTGCGTCTCATATGAGCGAATGGTATGGAAATGATTCAGAATTTCCAGTACCAGCTCGTCTGGTAGCCCGCCAAGCGACGCAGTCTTGGCCGCCATACAAAGATGCAATGCTTTTTCACGAAGAGCGGACGCCGGAGAGTGCAGGCGGGGGAGATTGAAGGTTGTCGTCGCGTGTAAGAGTAAACTTTGGAAACTACGACACGTCACTGGAGTTCGCGACGCGTCAGGCTGCGGGGAGTTTAGCCCGCGGGGAAGCTAGCCCCCAATAGGAAATGGGCGAGCTGTTAGAGCAGCTCCAAATTAATTATCTCCAAACCTCGAAGAACACAGAGCGGTTGCGCACGTCTGCTGGGAAAGCTCATAAGATGTTGTTACATTATCCTGGGTATAATTTGCAAAACTCAATGAACGACCAAGCAGCCAGTTCACACAATCCGAGTTGTCTTCCCTGTCTCCACGTCATAGATCCAGCCGCTGAACCTGATGTTCTCCTCAATCGCTTTGATCCGAAGCCATTGTATGTCCTTCTTGACCTGTATCTCTAGATCACGGAAAGCGTGAAAGTCAAGTGTCTCCACCTCTCTCGCAGCCACTTCTCCTCTCTTCTTCATGACCGTGGCTCTCGCAATATCGTTGTCGAATGTGAGCATACCGCATCCCGTATGCTTGACAAGTATCACCTCTCTTGTTCCAAGAAGTTGTTGCGATATGACGATCGATCGGAAGGCATCCTTTACACAACCGCCGGCGTTGCGTATTACGTGGGCGGCTCCAAGAGGTATACCAAATGCAGCGGTGGGATCGATGCGAGCGTCCATGCACGTTACTGTCGCATCAAGTCAGTACATGACGATAGAGACCGTTGGTTTGTGCCTACCGATAGTGTATCTCTGGCTAGGTGGAAGTGCTAGATGGCCTTGGTCGAAAGAGGCAGCATACGCCTGATTCCCGAGTTCCAGGTTTCTTTCTCCGTGGGTCGGCATCGTCGGTAATGGGGCTAGTAAAACGTATGGTAGTTATGATGGGGGGTATTATGGAATGTACGATTACAGCCTCTGACCTTATATATCGTCATGCTGTCCTCTGATTAAGCGCCGTGTAGTTTTCGCATCTCGGTAGGGTCGCGACATCGCGGGGGTGAATTTCGCCATCTTACTGAACTGATACAATTGGCGTTGATGGAAGAACGACATGCGACAGACTCTACGGCAGCTCCACGTCTCCCGGCACAGTGGCACCAGGACGAGCATGATTTGATTGGTCACTTCGGCAGGGTCCTTAGGCGCATCTCAGGCATGTCGCCAAAAAGTGGGGCAACACCCCTAGCGTGTGGCAGGCGCATCTTCAGATCTTCCATTGATCCCCGTCCTTCATTCCTTCTCTCATAACGGTTCAATGCTTCGCGCCGTTCTATCCAGCTCCCGATCTCTCCCGCGTCTTGTTGTCATGCCGGTCGCAGCCTACCTGGATATCATGGAAGGGAGATCCTCGGACTGACTCATGGCTTCTGAGACGTGAGCGGACAAATCTCATCTACCCAGCCTAGGCATGCCTTGTGAATGTAGTTGAACAGGATAGCGAACGAATTGTCAATTGCTGTCGCTGCAAAGGATGGAGGTTAAGTGTCGTGGCCTAATGGCTTAGCACCTAGGTAGGAGCCTACATCGGAAAGCCAGGATCAAAGGAAGAATTTACCGATTACCATACATCTTGGTGCGATGAGTCTCGAATGTGCAGAACTGATGATAGCGCCAGATGTCTTTGAGCAATGTATCAATTCGTCTACGACTTCGACCAGACCGGAGATACCATACCAAAAACGGAATGGCGTGTACCACGCAAGAAGAACGCTTTGGATCTGAGTAAAGCTACCGCTACGATATAAGCCACTGCAGTTCTCGAGTAGAATTTCACCCTCTCGTAACAATAGTCTCTCAGGTCGTGGTCCAAGGATAGCTACCTGATCCCAGCTTCAAGCCATGTATCTCGCATCTTGGTATGACGCTGCAAGAGCGTCATGTCTTACAAATCCAAGGATGGATTTCCACCACCGGGTATACCCAAGTGTATAAACATGCCTTGTCGATATCTCCATATCTCTCAACGCCCTCTTCATTCTAAGCAGTTTCACATATCATGTCTACCCTGCAGCCTTCAGCGATTGATACCTCACGTTGTTGTCAACGAATCGCTTCAATCACTACAACTTCCGGCGAGGAGATACGTTTGAACTACATCGAGTGTCAAGCGGTATCTAAGACTGAAGAGAAGGGTGTCATATTGCTCATTCATGGCTTCCCTCAAACCTCGTATCAGTTCCGCCATGTCATCACGCCTCTAGCAGATGCCGGCTACCGGGTTATTGCGCCCGACTACCGAGGCGCCGGGCAATCCTCAAAGCCCTTAACCGGTTACCAAAAGACGCAGATGGCGGAGGACTTACACATATTGATCCAATCCCACTTTGGCATCAAGGAGAAAATCCACGTCGTAGGCCACGACATTGGTGGCATGATCGCATTTGCCTACGTATCGCGCTACCCCAACGACGTGAGAAGCATCATTTGGGGTGAATGTCCACTGCCCGGTACATCATGCTACGAGAACGTCAAAGGCACTCCCGACGTCTTCCATTTCGTCTTCCATCGAGTACCTGACCTACCAGAATTTCTGATTGCTGGGAAAGAGCGAGAATATCTCAAGCACTTCTTCGACAAGATCTCGTACAATAGCGCAGCTATCTCACCTGCTGACCTGGAACATTATGCGCTTGCCTACTCGCAACCTGGTGCTATCAGAGCCGGTCTTGAGGTTTATCGCTCTTTTGAGAAGGACGCAGAGGAGAACAGAAGTTGGGTGGCTGAACATGGGAAGGTCGCTGTACCTTCATTGCTTATGAATGGAAGAGAGTTCATGCTGGCACAGTCTGCGGCAAGCATGGCGGAGGAGTATCATCAAGGTGCAGAGATGTTAACTGTTGGGGATAGTGCGCATTATATCGCTGAAGAGAACCCTGAGGGTTTCGTGAAAGGCGTATTGGAGTTTGTTAAAAAGTATTGAGATGAGCTAGTAATCGCGCCTTTTACACTTTTCTCTACTAGCGCTCCAACGACTGGAGTGGGAGAAAGCCTGAAAACAATCAAGTTCGAGACCAAGAGCGAGTTGTAAGTGTCGTTTCCGCCTGGCGGAATAAGTGTGTTTCATCGAGAGACAGGGTTTCTGTATCCTGGTATAGATCGACACGCAATAAAGTGAATCACCCTACCCCCAAAAACCAGTCTTCTATGCCAACATGATGCTGATCACCAGAATACCGTTTTGAGGACCTCATATTGACATGGATGAGCATGTAATCGATCAACAATTCTGGGATGGTTACAGAGGACTCGGGTCTACAATATACGCGCTGCGCAAGGACCACTGTTCCGCATGAACTGGCATGATGCATTACAGCTCAAGCCACATTGCTTCGCACCCTACTGGGGCTGAGGCTGAGCTGGATTTGCCTGCGCAGCAGGCAGCAATATGCCTCAAACTTCGTAACTCTGGACTCTTCTGCTTCTAATCACTCGAGCCAGCCGAACAACTTCTCGCACCTCATATGTTTTAAACGGATCCATCGTTTCCCCTAAGAAAACCCACAGAAAAGCAGGGAGATCAATGATGCCGAAGGTTCCATCAGTTATCTCAGTGCAAGACAGAGCGCCATCCACTTCGCAGGCCTCGAGTGTGGCTTCTGCACCCCACCAAGAGGCTACCCGAGCGCTAGAAAGAAACAAACGTTTGCAAAACACATCTATGCGTGGCTTGTTGAAGCGTCAAAGCCACGATGCGAACCTGCCGACCAAGAAGCATCGACGGATCGAACCTTCGAACTCTGAGGAGAATCGCATCCAGGTCTCGGCAGAATCTGCGCGTAGCGCTCACTCTACCTGTCGGAAATGTCGGAAAATGGATTTTCAAAAGATCTTCAACCAAGATATGAGACATCCAAAGCTCTACTATATCTGGGGTCTTATGCGGCATGACCTGTCTCACATAAAGTCCCAAAGCAGTTGCACTTTGTGCCGGTTCTTCTATAGTGTGAGAGAACCAGTACCGGATAACACCTCTCCTCACCCATGCTACTATCTTTACATCCTTCCAGCAAAGGACGAACTCGGTGCTTGGAAGCTTCAGTTCGATAATTCACCTGGCTTCAGAGTTGCTCCCGCCCTGCGTTCAGTCGATGCAAGGAAGAATCCTCATGGCATGATTATGGACATCTCTGAAACACAAGAGAGTTTCCGTGGTCATCAGATACAACCTGAAGTTGACCTTGCCATGATGAAAGGATGGCTGAACTTCTGTAACAATAATCACAGGGCTTTGTGCAACCAGAAGTTCGATCTGCAAGTTCCCGCAGAATTCCATGTCATCGATTGCACAACGCGCAAGATCATTCTCTGGAAGCACATTACCGGCCACAAGCAATATGTAACCCTTAGCTATGTCTGGGGTAGGCCAGATCAAGATGTCATATTCCAAAAGGGTGTGATTCCAGAATGTGTACCTCGCACGATCGAAGACACCCTTCTTTTGACGACAAAACTCGGTTATCGTTATCTTTGGATAGACCGTTACTGTATTGTTCAGGAAGACAACATGAGCAGGCAAACACAAATACAGAGTATGGATATTATCTACCAGCAATCCGTACTCACGGTGGTTGCAGCGGCGGGCATTGACCCTGATTACGGGTTACCTGGAGTTGGTGCAGTGCTAAGGGAACGCCAACCGACAGTAGAAATCGGTAACAGAACTCTCGTGTATGCGCCATTCGTGAAGGAGGAGATATTATCTTCGAAGTGGAATAGTCGAGGCTGGACTTATCAAGAAGGGCTGCTCGCCCGACGGAGACTTGTGTTCACGACTACTCAGGTGTATTTCCAATGTAATGCCATGCATTGCCTAGAGAGCGTACACGGACCATTGGAGACTTTGCATACACATAAGAATGTTCGAATGCGGGATGGCATCGATGTCTCCCGAGTCTTCCCTCTTCGAGGACTCGGGAAAAGCCCGTACGATCTCGAAGAACGTATCAACGAATACTTGACAAGGTCTCTTACAAACGAGAACGACATTCAAGATGCCATCAAGGGTGTCTTAGCTGCATTTGAACGGAAATTTCCGGGAAAGATTCAGTTTCTCTGCGGGATCCCAATGATCTACAATGAGCCGCTCTCGAGTGAATCTGACCACTTTGTGCTGGGTCTATCCTGGGATGCTAAACATGTCTCAGAAGATGACCCTATCATGGCGCGGCGCACGAAGTTCCCAAGCTGGACATGGCTAGGATGGAACATGCGTGGAGTTAACTTCCGCTCTAAACTACCACGCTCCCTTGAATCTCCTGGTCATAGGACAGTCGCGCGTGTCAACATGGAATATTCCGACGGAACTGTGCTCTCATGGAGTGAAGATAAGAGCAGGATACACGATCGAGAGAATTTGGGATCAACGCCCGTATTCCTTCACTTACATGGACCCGCTTTTGACGTACATATATCGGAGAGCGGCTGCGTCACAGGTGATGGTGAAGGTCGTGCTATTGAGCAGATCAAAACTATTTGTCCTGGACTAAATGGTGAACTTGTTCAACGGATACGAACTGCATATCCTCCAAAGCAGAAAGCCAATTTTTCGCTCAAAGTCACGCTG
Source organism: Alternaria postmessia (assembly GCF_024291825.1). Taxonomy (NCBI): domain Eukaryota; kingdom Fungi; phylum Ascomycota; class Dothideomycetes; order Pleosporales; family Pleosporaceae; genus Alternaria; species Alternaria postmessia. Next base: position 33,965 of record NW_026260080.1, on the reverse strand, counting down.
TTGATCCCATATCAATGGGATGACGATATACATATCCTGGTGTTGTACCAACCGGAAGGCTTTTCGTACTTCGAGCGCGTCGACTCAATCTTTTTCGAAGTCGCATTCCATTCAATGGTTCACTACCAATCCTTTGAAAAGAAGTTCATCCCAGACACACTGATGAACTGGACGCCACGGGATGTTCGGATAGGATAATGCTTGCGCATCTTGAAGATGACAAGAACAATGCAGCACTGCAGCTGCTCAGTAGATCTGATAAGATCTGGAAACACTGTGTCGAGTTTATAATGACTAGATTGCTTTTCCCAACCACTATACAATCATCCCATTCGGCTATCGAAATCTCCCCTGCTGACTGATGGGAGATAATCGTGAAGGATACGTGAAGGGCGTATTGGAGTTTGTTGGCAGCGGTCAAGAACGCTTGTGTTTTGGGGTAGTTCCCGGATCGCCTCCAGGTCGGACTAGTAGTGATGCAGATCTCTACGCTAGAGTAACCTTGTGAGTTTATACTAATTTAGCGCAATCTTCGCTTGTCTTCCAGCTATCCTCTAAAAAGCGTGTGCCATATAGTCTCTTACAAGCCAACCTAATGACAGGATGGAAGATGCTATGCCAGCTTGTGAGAAGGATGAGCGAGGGGTTTGCTCTAATCCAGTCGATTCCTGTGCAGAATTTCCAGGCTTCCCTCCGTGCCTTCTTCGTCATGGAGAACATGACCAACACCGGTCTCGACTGTTGCAATGTCAACCCAACAAAGAATACGCCGAAGAGGACAATGATTTCCGCAAAGCCAGCCCCCGGACGAAACCATAAAGGGACGTCCGAACTTTCTCTGAACGCATTACCAAGGGTTACGTTCATTGCCAGGGCTTCGGGACAATCCGCTAGCCACCAATTGTAATGTCCGATTTTGGAAAACAAACATCCTCGTGATTCACGTCGAAATTCCCAGCGAGAGAGAAATCGCACTCGTTTGAAGACCTCTGGGCCTTCTTCTGTGTCGAACTTGGAAACTAGATCAGCTGGATATCCATCCTCATGATCAAGATGGGTGCTGATGCCATCTTTTCTGAGATTGGTTCGTGTAGCGCTGCCGTCCATTTTGCCATTGAGAGCTGTAGTATCATCATGTACTTCTTCGAGGCGCTGTATTTCCATATCACATCTTGGATCTGAGCTGAATATAACCTTAGTACGAACTACTCCGTAGAATGAGGGAATCTCCATCAGAGCACTCACCATGTGAAAGCTAGGTTGTTTGCGCGGAGAGTCGACTTCTTGCATCTAGGGCACGTCATCGTGTCCTTGTCACCGCTGAAGTAGATCATGCACATGTTGACTTTTTGACCAGGACGGATCACATAGGTGAGAGGTTTATTCTGGCGGATGTCCAATCCGCTGACGTCGTCTCGTATCGCATAGCGGTGGTGCCTGACGAGGTCGTAACCCGGTTGATTCGAAAATCTATCGATGAGGATAGAGTGAAGTGTCTGTGTGTTGTTAGATTGAGATATGTACGTCATGTTCTTCTTGTACTCACATTCCAAGAACTGATTAGCTCTAAAGGTATCGTGAATTTCCAACCAAGAGCATCTTCTACAATAGCAGAGTTCTGGGCAAATGGATTTAGACTGAAGAATAGAAGTCTTTGAGACAGCTGCTCGGCATGTATCTTTGCCAGCATGCCTGGAAGGTCTGCAACAAGATTTGCGATTGGAGCGCTGTCAGAAGAAGTTGTCAGAAATAATTTGGTCTTTGCGAGCTTGACTTACATAGTTGAGCTAATGCTTCCAATGCTACGAGAGATTAGGCCGAGCGCCTCGCCCTGCTTCTCAAGCTTTCCTCCAAAATCTTCGAGACGTTCATTGAGCTGTCTTGCAGTCTCAGTTTCAGCGTCTGCTAGAGCGTTCATTCTCTCAATCAAAATGGACTGGTCTTTCTCCTCTAAGATCCTTTGAGGAATTTTATGTTAGATCTTATCTGCCCACACTCCAGAGCTGATGGAGGGAGCAAGACGTACATATTGGCTTGACTTTGAACCATCAATATGATTTCCTTGCTCTTCCGAAGCTTGTCTTGCAATCGCGCAACGTTGTCGCGTTCCAGCATATGCCATTGCAGCATCTTTCCCACATCTTTAGAATTAGGTTTCAAGTTGGAGAGAAGACTCTTTCCGTATCGAGATATAATACGCTTCAGAAATGAGCTTATCTCTCCTTTGGTATCGGAAATGGATGGCTGCAAAACATTGAAGAGACCTTCGAGACTAGGATCTTCTTGGCGTGTTTGCCAAAACGTGAGAAGCTGCATTCTGTTGGACCTGAAATGATAACCAATATGGGCTTTGGGGATCTTACCTGTTCGAGATAGCGATGGAAAAGTCTCAAGTCCACCAGAAAATCCCCAAATTCGCGTTTGGCACCTCTTTGGGAATTAAGCACTTCAATTAGTTTGTACACGATCTGCACTGCAGCGATTATATCGCCAAACGAGCCGAAAGTGATTGCCATATGAGAGATAGAAACACAAGAGTGAACCAGAGATGACGAAGATGCGAGTTAGTTGCACACCCCAGGCTGAAATGTGAGCGCAGTGTGGCTATGCGCTTCCCCCACAGTGAGCTGGCATTGCAGCCTGGACTGCACCTTGAGCTCAGCCTTCAGCGCACCTTTGACCCCCCCTTCACATATCTTGAGCGCAGTCCCTCCTGAACGAAATTCTAATGCAATGCACGGAGGGGTCTGTCACGAGAAGAGAGTGCTAAACAATACCGTAGATTGTGGACGCATGTGCGTGTGCTTCTCGTTACAAAAATTACAGCTGGAACTCGGTAAACGCGAAGGACGCCTGATCATGCATCGGCAATCTAAGCGACGCGAATCGATTGGATGTCTTTCTAACGGTACACGCCACCAATGCGACACGAAACTATCTACAATCGGCTACCGCAATTCGGGTCGTCATCTGATGAGAACTACGGTAATTTCACGTCAAAGTTCCCAGTAGCCTTCGGCTTAGAAAGTACCCAGAGTATGCCTCCATCGACACACTCATCCCAGTGTTCAGATGCCTTCAGTGCCTTGCCAAATCGCCTATGACCATGCGGAACGCCCTTGAATACTGTAATGTCTGTCGGCACGTTTGCCTCTGAAAGTAGCTTCGCATAAAGCAAAGCCTCGTCGCGCAGCGGGTCCAAGCCCGCGATACCAAACACTGTAGGAGGCAAACCTTTGACCTCCTCTGCTGTCGCGTTGACCATGTTGAACTTGGTGTCTTTCAAATCTGGTGAAGCAGCCTTAGCAGTATCCAGAAGCTTTGTGAAGAAGTCGACAATCTTCTTCGGCAATATTGGTGCGTTTTCATTCTCGACATAAGACGAGGTTTTGAGCAGCTTGCCAGGCCCTTGGTCGTATGTGGCTGGATGGGCAACCATGGGGATGATCAAGATCTGTCCGGCTAGAGTGGGCAGACCTGCAATCACCTCGCTTTTTCCAAGATGTTGCTCGAGTGTGAGGGATGCTGCTAATGTGCCACCTGCTGAAATGCCACCCGTGACGACTTTGGATGGATCTCCCCCAATTTCGTCTATGTTCTTGTGCAGCCAGGCGAATGCATCTTGAGAATCGTACCAAGCGGTTGGGAAGGTGTGTTCTGGCGTATGGCGATAATTGACGTTCAGCACTATCGCCCCTGTCTTAATGGCAGTTTGCGCACATAGAGGATCCTCGCTGCTGAGTGTGCCTATGTAATCATTAGTTATATCATCTTGCACTCTACACACGAAACGACATTACCAAATATGAAGCCTCCGCCATGGAAGTAGAGGTACACGGGAAGCCTTTCTGACGCGTCTGTCTTGACCGACCTATACGATCTAGCTTCGATAGTTGAGCCATCGCGAGTTGGGATGGTATAGTCTTTGACCTGAACATGTGGTGCTAACAGCGGCATCACCTCTGCGGCTCGGCTTTCTCTTTCGGCATTGACAGCTTCTTTGAGCACATGCGGATCCATTGTAACGTCGTATGTTCGCGCGGGCAATGTCTTTTCCACTGCCAGCCACTCCTCGGAGGGCCCACCATACTGCGAGAAATCCAAAGCCATTTTCGATGTGAGAAGAGTGATGAGGTTGAGAGGGTATGCTCCAGCGAGACGATGTCAATAAGTGATTTGACTTCGTACGAGCCTCGCATGAACGCGTCACGTCTACCTAGGTAGCTGCGACATATGCGCCGTGTTGTTAGCGTCACCCCGCATGTACCGAGGTTGACACCTACATGCCACCAACACCACTATTGGCTGTTGTAAGTTCTCAACGTTGTTAGTTCACGGTGATAAGATTGTGCATTGGCCACGACATCTTTGACCTAGAGGTTGTTTCTTGCAGATAACGACCTTGGACGGCATCTGCGACACTTTCCTGGAGATAACGTCATATCCCCGCCTGAGCTAAACCGACATAATGGCGGCAGTTCCATCAGAACCTCCCCCACGCGGTCTCAAAGACAAAGTCGCGATCGTGACTGGGGCAGGATGCGACGGTGACGGCATTGGTAATGGGCGTGCGATATCGATCATGCTTGCCGATGAGGGTTGCCATGTCCTGTGTTTGGACCTGAAGATGCCTTGGGCGGAGAAGACCGCAGAGATGGCAGCGTCGAAACCACACCGGGGAAGAGCTATCGCAATGGAGGCAGATGTCACCAAAGCTGGCGATTGCGAAGCAGCAGTGACTAAAGCACTGGAAGAGTTTGGGAAGCTGGATATTCTGGTCAATAACGTCGGGATCGCTGGTGCAACAGGAACCGCGGTCGATGTTGACATGGAAACTTGGGCGAAGGGACTTGAGATCAATGTGACCAGCATGGTACAGATGGCGAAGTACTGCATACCGGCTATGCAACGAAATGATGGCGAAATGAAAGGCAGCATCATCAACATGGGCTCAGTCGCCGGGCTCAAAGGAGGAACACCACACCTGTTGTATCCGACCAGCAAAGGTGCAGTGGTAAACATGACGAGGGCAATGGCTGCGCATCATGCACCTGATGGCATCAGGGTAAATTGTGTTTGTCCTGGCGTATGAACCCTATGACTACCGTACGACAGCGGACTGACACTAGGTAGATGCTTTACACACCCATGATGTATGCAGGCGGTATGAGCGAAGAAGCTCGCGAAGCTCGGAAGAAGAGGAGCTTACTCGGCACAGAGGGCAACGGATGGGATGCAGCCTGCGCCGTAACATTCCTCGCTTCAGACCATGCGAGATGGATGACAGGTGCGGTACTGCCTGTTGACGCTGGTGCAACAGCTGCGGTGGGTATTGGTATGCCAAAGAGTGCCAGTGTCAACGGTTAGCGCGTGAGCACATGCGACTAGGTGGCGGGTAGAGGATGATGAAGAGTGCTGAGAAGTGTGAAAACCTCGGTCGATCGGCACTTCTCGGGCGAGCGTTTTTTGGTTTGTGCAGCAGCCTTACGTTTCAGCCCCAGGATTTAGGATCCTCCGCACGCCCATTGAGAGCGCCCCCAGCCCTTCCCGACGCTTGACAGCTGTCTTAGAAACTACCATGACCGGCGCATGGAAAGGACTTTTTGTGTGGGGCGGAAAAGTGCCGGATGCGGGCATGCTACAGCAATTTGCACCAATCGGAGCATTTCACAGCAGCCAAGATTGAAACACCCAGTGGTCCGCTCCTCAGTCTATTCTCAATTCCGCCCATTACCCCGGATTGTTACTATACGTATCTTGGCAGCTTCCTAGTCTTTCTATCTATTCGTGGAAAGCTGGGTGTACATGACATTCCAAGCATTGGGCGGAAGGACCGGTTTTGTGGCGCAAGCCTTAATCTCCTTGTGCAACGAGACCACGATGTCAGCGAACTCTATAAGATGAACTTCCATGATCATACATTGTATCTTCCAACCAGTTGCAGTTTGTTTCTTTACTCTCCACAACGATGAAGTTCCTTCAGTCCATTGGCACTTGTGTGCTCGCCCTCTCCTCCCTCGTCAGCGCAGCAAGCTTCAGTAACCCGCTCAAGCAAAAAGATGGCTCAGACCCTCACATTGCGTGGAGCGGAGGCTACTACTACATGATGACCACGACGTGGACGAACTTATCAATTACGAGGGCGAAGACGTTGGGAGGATTGAAGACAGGGGAGACCAAAGTAGTCTGGACGGATAGCAATCCAGACAGATGCTGCAACATGTGGGCACCTGAACTGCACTACATTGATGGTGCTTGGTACATCTACTACACCGCCGGCCGCAATGGTGTCGACAACCTGGATCTTCAGCGTCCTTACGTGCTCAAGGGTAAGACAGTTTGACAAAGATATGGAGCGTAATCTGACAAAGTCATAGGTGGTGCGGACCCCTTCGGCACGTACACCTACCTTTCCCAGCTCACCAACGTATGGGGTATTGATGGCTCTATCGTGCGTTTCGATAAATGGGGCAACTATTTCACCTGGTCTTGCATGTCCGGCAACCTCCAATCACTCTGCATCGCACCCATGACCTCACCTGGAAAGATCGGCGCCACTAAGATTCTTTCTACACCCACTGAGTCTTGGGAAAGGAACGGCAGCCCTGTTCAGGAAGGCCCTGTTGCTATGTACCACGGCGGCAAAACATTCATCGCTTACTCGGCGAGTTTCTGCTGGACGCCGAACTACAGCTTGGGCCTACTCACCTGGAACGGATCTGGGGACCCAGCGCTCGCCGCCAGCTGGAAGAAGAGCAGCGGACCAGTTTTCACCAATGCTAATGGCAACTATGGTCCCGGTCACAATGGGTATGCTATATAACCGACACCGCAAGATGTCAGATGCTAACGAATATATAGATTCTTTGTCAGCCCTGATGGTAAGGAAATCTGGAACGTTTACCACGCTACTGCTATCACAACCGGAGCTTGTGATGGTAACAGGTACACAATGGCGCAAAAGGTCAACTGGAACTCTGACGGCACTCCCAACTTTGGGACCCCAGTGAAGCCGGGTACCACGATTGCCGGACCTTCAGGCGAGTAAGCTCGTTGGCGATCATAGGTAGCTGATCAATCAGCCCCAAATCTTCTTGTACATATTTCTGCGCGGACACTATTCCGGTCCGCGCAGCTTCCGCCTAGGTTGGGTTAATGGCATTACGACTGGTGTTGAGCCCATAGGTGCTGCAGAATGATAGATCGTCCTAGCAGTTGTTTCGAACAATGATTGTTGATGCTGGTGATGTGAGCTTCTCGTGAACGTTAGCTGACTGAGGCGTCCGCACTCCGACATTGCTTTTGAGAGCAGGTTCACATTGTGCATGAGAGTCAGCAGTCGGAGCTAGATAACTGGGTGCGCACCGATAGGCAATCCGGACCGGAGCCGCAAGCGCATAGGCCATCGATTCGGTGGTTGCCGAGAAGTGCACAGCGCTGCACCTAGAGGATCTCGGATGATACAGCAACGCGGTTGTACGGTATGAAGATAAAGACGTATTGCTGGATGCGCGTACAAGATGGCAAGTGATGGACTTCTGGTGTTGTGATGAGCAGTATGGAGTGATCTGAGATGACGTTGGAGAGATACGCGAGTCATACAGCTGCAAGGTCCCGTGCTTAGCGTTTCCGCGTCAACATGCGTCAGCTGCACCCCGGATCTCCACTTCTAGCCACCTGCTGCCTACATCGCCGCTTCCTCCCTCAATCCTCCTCTCCATCACCAGTTCATCTCGGTGTTCAGCTGGCTGGCATCATACAAACTTCCACTGTTTCCCCATTGCGTTCATTCTGACCAAGCGTTGTCAGCTTTCCACCATGGCTGAAAAGGCGCCACTGCTCGCATCCGACGCGTCCGCCACCGTACAGCCGGGCCACGTGCAACGCTACTCCAAACGTCACGCGTTGGGAAGGGTGTTCGCTATCGCTGCGGCGGCTTCGATCATACTCTATGGTCTTCCGCAATGTATGTACATTGCTCTCTCAATCATACGTCGCAGCTAACCGATGTGAAGTGGATGATGAGACTCTCGGCAACTACCCAGAGGAGAGCGAACTATGCATGACTCCTGCCTGTGTCCATGCGGCTTCCGAGGTTCTTTACAACCTCTCGCCTCAATACAAAGAGCTTGACCCGTGCGATGACTTCGAAGAACTTGTGTGCGGCGGATGGAGAGAACGTCATGATCTGCGAGCCGACCAGGGTGATGCCTTTACCGGGACTATAATGTCAGAAAACTCACAAATGCTGCTTCGTCATATTCTTGAAGCACCGTACCCAAAGGATTCTGAGGTGAGTCTATCCTTGCTTGATGTACGAAACAGGACTAATACCTCATAGCATTCCTACTTCTCGCCTATGCAGCTCATGTCGGTTGCCAAGTCTGCGGATGAGGTCAACTTTGACAAGATGAAGGCTGCATACGATGCCTGTCTTAACGAAGATCAGATCAAGAGTATTGGCGCCGAGCCTCTCAAGCATGTTCTCGAGAAGATCAAAAAGGTGTACCCTGCTGTGACTTCAGACTCACACTCAATTAAGGACGCCATCCTTCTTCTCGCCAAGTACGGTGTCACTGGACTCGTCTCAGCTGGCACTGGTGCGGACGAAACCAACCCAGACACCGTCGTCGTGTCTGTTAGCGCGCCCTGGAACTTCGGACTACCTTCCAAAGAGCGTTACGAAGACGACAAGCTTGTCGAGAAGTACCGTGGTGTGACTGTTGAAGTACTGAGCGCTCTGTACCCAGAGCAAGACAAGGCCGTGTTTGAAGGTATCATCGATCTTGAGAAGAAGCTTGCGGCTGCGTCCCCTAGCGAAGAAGATCGTGAAGACGTTACGAAGTACTACAATCCGATGTCTATCGATGAAGCGGCTGCGATCGCTCCCGAAATCGAGCTGAAAGCGCTTCTCGCGGACCAGGCGCCTCACGGTACGGACATCAAACGTATCATTGTTATGACCCCGCATTACCTGAAGGATCTATCAGCAATACTCGCAGCTACGCCCAAAGATGTTCTCCAAAGCTATTTTGTATGGAAGGCGGTTCAATCTTTCTCTTCTTACGTCGATGCGGAAGCTGTCAAGCCCTACCGTCGCTTTGTCAACGTCCTCTCAGGCAAGGACCCGGACTCCGCTCCTGAACGCTGGCGCACATGCGTAAGCCACGTAGACAATGGGCTAGGATGGATTCTGAGCCGATTTTTCGTAGAGAAGGCCTTCTCGGCTGACGCAAAGAAGTTCGGTGACACTATCATCACAGACATTAAGACCGAGTTCGCCAAGAAGCTGAATGCTGCAGACTGGATGGACAAGGATACCACAAAGAAGGCTGTCGAGAAAGTGCACAACATCGTCCAGAAAATTGGATACCCTACGAAGAGCCCAGACATTATGGACCCGCCTACACTCGAGGAGTACTACGAGACTGTCAATGTATCATCAGATGCATTCTTTGCCAATGCCCTTGCGATGCGCCGCTTCGCTGTCAAGGAAGAGTGGTCTGCACTCGGAAAGCCCGTCGATCGCGACCAGTGGGACATGACTGTTCCAACAGTAAACGCATACTACAACCCTCCTGGTAATGAGATCGTCTTCCCTGCTGGTATCATGCAATTCCCGGTCTTCGATGTCAACGTACCCGCCTATATGTCATACGGCGCTTTCGGTGCTGTTGCTGGCCACGAGCTTAGCCACGCTTTCGATAGCACCGGGCGCCATTACGACCAGAATGGCAACTACACTGATTGGTGGTCCAAGGAAACCGTGGATGCCTTCAAGCACAAGGTCGAATGCTTTGTCGACCAGTACTCGAACTTCACCATCCCCGGACCAGACGACAAGCCTCTGCACGTCAACGGCCGTCTTACTCTTGGTGAGAACATTGCTGACGCTGGTGGTCTGTCAGCATCTTTCCAGGCTTGGAAGCGCCGCTCAGCTGAGACACCAAACAAGAACCTGCCTGGCTTGGACCACTTTTCTCAAGAGCAGATGTTCTTCGTCAGCTACAGCAACTGGTGGTGTGGCAAGACTCGCAAGGATACCGCAATTAACCGCATCTACACCGACCCGCATGCACCTAAGTGGGCCCGCATTCTGGGCACCATGGCGAACTCAAGGGAGTTCAGGGAGAGCTTCCAGTGCAAGGTTAAGGAACCTACTTGCCAGCTCTGGTAGTTGATGGATTTCTAGTGTTGCACTAGTGGGTGTTTGCTATCATGTCTCTACAATTTGCCATGAATTACTGTTTGATAAGATTTGTAGTATTCAATCTCGTACCATCTATAGCATTACCACGGTTCAGTAATTTAAGCTCAGGCATGTAACATCAACTCATAACTGCCCGGCTTTAGGGTTACCCTTGTTCCCTTCTTCCGTACCTCGTACCCGCCTTGACCGAGTCTTCTTAGATCAGCGCTACTGTCCGCACTGGGAAGTAGCAGATAGGCTGTTGTGCTTGTGGGTACATTAAGCCACATCTTCGCTTCCTCGCTGCCACCTCCACTTGTCTTCTCGTACTTGACCTTGATCTTACCATACGGACACTCCACACTCCCCTCCACCATCCCGAACTCGCTTCCGAACGGCGGCTTAACCCTCCACGTTTTATACGCCTCCGTCTCCGCTTGGACACCCAACACACCCTCGTAGAACCACTCGTATATCGTTCCCAGCATGTCATGGCACTTACTCCTACAATTATCTTGCCAGAATTCATTCAGTGTCGTTTCTCCCCTCCGGATAAAGCGCATGTAACTTGGATGCTCTTCTTGTCGCGCCATCTCTAGGATGATGTCTGGGCGGTTCAGGTCAGAGAGTGTATTAAAGAGGTACTTCAAACCGATCTCGCCAGCTTGAATCCGGTTGCCAGCGGAAGCGCAATCCGCTAGGAAGGCAGCCTGTACGTCTGCGATGTGGGAGGTAGGCACGAGGTCGAACTGAAGTGCAAAGGCTTGGGCCACCATGTTGCGGTCATGTTTTGAGGGGTCGTCGCGAGACGTGTAGAAGGCGTAGGGATACTCTTTCTTATCGGTGATGAGAAGTCGCTCGTTGTATACGCGATATATGCGATCTGCCCATTCGCGGAACCGCGTTTCAGCTTCCGGCTTGTTCAGCTCGTGGGCCATGCGTTGAATGTTCCGGAGGCAGCGATAGTATACAGCAGTTTCGATGTTGGCCTGGTTGTTGCCAAAGGCTATGTCGCGTCCCCAGTCACCCAGGCCGTGTTCAATGAGCCCACCGTCCCGCTCTTTGGTCTTGATATACTCCATGTAGCGTACACAGGGGTCGAACAGTTTCTCGAACACGTGCGTGGAGTCGTAGTAGAAGCGCAATATCTCAGGAAGTAATGCGACGGCGCCTCCCCAGGTGATTGTGTCGTGTAGAGGGCCACACATGTATCTGATTTCGGGTGCCATGGTAGGGCAAAGACCGTTTGGTTCCTGCGCATCGAAGATATCATCGAGGATCTTGGAGTAGAGCGACTCCATGTCCCGAATATATTGGGTGGCCGGCGCAAGAAGGTGCGTTACTTCGAGCCATCCAAATTTCTCTAGCTGGGGACAATCAGTGTGGTAGCTGAAGAGGTTACTAACGAAAGACCAACAACACATATCGATGAGCTGATTGACATCTTCTTTATCCGTCTTAACGTAGCCTAGACGACGTGCAGCGGACGATACGTGTCTGCTAACCAACCGATGTACGACCGGTAGTCCCTGTGCTTCTTCGAGTGATACGCCTTCGACTTGGATGTATCGTGCACTTGTGAAGCAGAAGTCAGGCTCCCAGGTCTCCACCCCAGTACCAGCCAAAGTAAATTTGCAGAAAACGCCTGTCTCAAACTGCTTGAACAGTGGATCTGGCATGAGAACCTTGCCATCCTCGCCAATGGTCTCGGAGAAACGGATAATGACTTCTGAGCCAGCTGGTCCGCTGACCTGGATCTTCACCATCGTCGTCATGTTCTGTCCGAAGTCGAACATGACGACGCCAGGCTCAAGAGTCTTCTTCGATCGTGGCTCGAATGTCTCGTGGAGCACCACGGGTGGCTGACTCTGATACTTCAGTTTTCCTCTTGGACCTGTCACAGGCGTCGCAGACTTCCATTGTTCGTCTTCTTGAAAGCCTGGCGCATCCCACCCTGCCGGGTAGTTACGTAAGTCCTTGGTTTCTGAAGAGTAAATGTTCGCCAGCGTGGTCGCGCTCTTCCGGATATTCCAGTCTGGTCCAGTAGTGATTGTCTCCCGGCTGCCATCGTCGTAGAAGAGGTGCAGTTCCATGAAGAAGCAGAGTTCATTCCCATAGCGGACATATGTGTTATCTTCGTAGCACGGCCAGAAGAAACGGTCGTCGCCTTGGTCACCAGCGTAGAAGCCATTGCCGATGTGTGCGCCAACTACGTTCTCCCCTTGTGTCAGTATGTTTGACAAGTCGTATGCAACGAACTGTACGGTGCGGTGGTAGTTAGTCCAGCCCGGATCCAGCACGTGGCCATTGGCCGCTGCGGGATTGCCATTGCAAACGAAGTTGCAATGACCAAGACCTGAGGCAAAGGCGATTGCACGAGACGGTTCTCGATCAAGACGTAGCGCTTTGCGCACGTACAGCGGCTTGTCCCCGTTGTCGCCAATCCAAACGCCTTTCCATCGGTTTGGTTCATCTTCAAACCATGTACGAAAGATGAGGCTGGTATGTGGCATGTAGGTCTGGTTCATGCTGTAAGGTGGTAGTAACCCAGATGATCTTGGATATGCAGTGAAGAATTCGTTCACTGTGCTTGTCGTCGCCCGGTCATCTGAATCCCACACCGTGACTCTCCAGTAATGAAAAGTCGCCGAGTGAAAACCTCCTTCGGGTGCACATAGCACATTCCGTTGCCTATCGCCTTCCACTTTACCAGAGTCCCATAGCAGGGTCTCAAATGACTGCTGGATTGAAACGTCGATGCGATACGCCTTTTGCTGACTATCCCCGCGGTCCGAATGCAGGACCCAGAAGAAGCGTATCATGTCCGTGTCAATGCCAAGGACTTCGTGAAAAGCATGTATGCCGCATCGTGTGATTTCCAGAACCATGTTGGTTGATCGTAAAGAGGTAACAGCTTCGTGCGGACTCAGACTGCTCCCCGTGAGCGAAACACAATCGAGTGCGGATAGGGATATCGGGAAGGCGGAGATTTGGTGGCTTTCATGGTGGAAGGGCTCAACCGGTCATTTACAGCTTCAGTTCATCAGTCAAAATACTATTCGTGATAAGATCGTCGCGAGGCTCGGGTGAATTCGCTGCGACGTCTACCAAACGCTGTCTGGCAGATCTAATGCGACCGTTGAGCTAGATCTGGCTCCGAAGTGGTCCCGAAGTGGAGATCGCGCATCCAACCTGTAAAATGTGTGCCGAAGAGGCTGCCGAGGCGAACGCGGGGACCCCACCAAGAGGCATCGCCGCTTGGCCTGCACCTCGATCCCGACCCCGGACTTTTAGAGCAAACCCTTGCTGTTCATCGCTATCTCTTCGTGCAAAATTGACTAAAGATGCGCATGACAAGCTTTTCAGCCCCTGACAAAGAGTCTCCCTGATACGCGGCTAGAGACATGCACGTGTCAGCCAATGCTGGCTTCGGAGTAGTAGAGCCCGGGATAGCATTGGAGACAACATGCGACGATGCTTGTCTTTGATACATAAAGCGTAGTCTCGCATGGCGATAGATCCACTTTTCCACAGCATCTGACATCGTTACTCAAGATGGGTCTCGCAGTCACTGTCTTCTCCGCTATCTTTCTAGCGACCGGGGGTAAGATATCCATGTGGCAGGTCGCAGGCTACTGAGATCAGTAACTAACTTGTACCCAGGTTTCCTCTTCGGTTACGACTCTGGTATCATTACCTCGACCATCGCTCTCGACACCTTCAAAGAGTACTTCAGCGATCCTTCGGACGATGTCGTTGGTGGCATTGTGTCTGCCTTTCAGGGTGGCGCGATTGCAGGAACCATTTTCAATATGCTGTTCGCGGACATGCTAGGCCGTCGCTGGACTATTTTCGTCGGGGCTGTCATTTCTATATTGGGCAGTTCCCTTCAAGCAGGCGCTGTCAATATGGCCATGCTTATCGTCGGTCGCTTTATCGGTGGAGTCGCAGTCGGTCAGCTCACTTCGACCATTCCTATGTATGCTGGTGAGCTTTCGGAGGCAAAATATCGTGGCACCCTTTCGGGTCTACTACAGTGGATGTTGAGTTGGGGCTTCTTTGTCGCCCAATGGCTCGGATATGGCTGCTCCTTCAACAGCACCCAATTTTCATGTAAGTCGCTTTGTACACGACGTGCTGCTTGGCCTAATACATGTAAGGGCGCTTTCCGCTTGCGTTCCAGAACGTCCCCGGCCTCGTCTTGCTGGCTGGCATCTTCTTCCTCCAGGAATCACCTCGATGGCTCATGGAGAAAGATCGCCATGAAGATGCTATGGCCTCGCTGAACAAGCTCCGTAGGGGCCACGACGCGGAGACTATCGACCTCGAATTCCGAGAGATTCGGGATGTCATCATCGCGGACCGGGCTCTGGGCAACATTAGCTGGACCTCGATCATCACTAAGACCTCATGGCGTAAGCGTCTCTTGCTCGGTTGCGGTGTGCAAGCTTTTGGACCTCTATCCGGAATCAACGTTATCAACTACTACGGCCCACGTATCTACGAGATCCTTGGAATATCGACACAAGAATCGCTCATGATCATTGGTATCAGCGGTGCGCTTTCGATCGTCTGGTGTACCATTGGGCTTGCGCTAGTCGACAAGGTTGGACGTGTAAAGCCCCTTCTCATATCAGCTGCTGGCCTAGCGACAGCCCTGCTCATCAACGCGGTACAGGGACAGTACTTCGATCCCAACAACGGCCCACAACTGCGCAGTATGGTCGCCATGAACTTCCTCTTTTCGTTCTTCTACACACCTCTCGGTATTATATCCTGGGTTTACCCCGCAGAGATCTTCCCTATCGAGTGCCGCGCCCTTGGTAATGCCATTACGACATTCACAAACTGGGTTGTGAACCTCATCTTCGCCCAGTTCTCTCCGCAAGCATTAAGCTCCATAGAGTTCAAGTATTTCTACGTCTTCTTCTGCTTCAACATTATCGCCTTCCTTTGCTATTGGTTCTTCTACCCGGAGACTAAAGGCAAGACTCTGGAACAGATGGACGAACTCTTCGGTGATCAGCTGGTGCCGCATGCACTGCAAGATCCCGCAGCGGCATCGGCGGCTATGGAAAAGGAGGAGAAACTACACGCAGAAGTAGCTTGATTGTGATTCGGTTTGGTTCGGTGCGCTTCGGCGCGTTACGGTGTGGCATGGTGCGTTGGATCGTACAAATGAAGGTTGTAGGGGGTAGCTTATGTCTTTAATGATTGTACCTGCATGGACACGGTCTATCTATAATCACATGTCCTTCGGTAAGTCAGTGAATGCCTTCTGGGCGATCGAAGATGCTACATACAAACTGGAATTACAGTGTTCGTCCATTGCGATACGGATTATATTTCCTATGTTAGAGAGATGAGACAGCTCAGTTGCGTGAAGGGGGCACGTCGAACAGAATCATCAAAACCATTTGCGGGCTTTTTGTGCATGATGGTGATATTGGTGGCGGGAGGCGGAGATGATATTCCGCGCATCGTGGTGAGAATGTCGCAAGGTATGCAGGAGAACGCGACGAAGCCGAATCTCGGAATCAATGATGTCGCGATCTTACCGAATCGCGCTAGTGCCTGAAATGGAAAGGCTCTGCTTAACATCCAGGGACGCCCGCGAGAACAGGCCAATCTACTCAGTTCTTCTCTTCACCCTAGATGGGGTTTCTAGTCACGATTCAAGCTATCGATTGCTTTTCGATGCTCATTCATATCTGAAAGAGTTTACCTTGTAGTCGAAACCGCATGCTGGTGTACCAAACCGATCTCAACACGTGAAGCGTGGCAGTTTTTCGAAGCAGAACCATGAACATCTACAGTAGAAGCGCCTAGCGACCCCATGGTATGGATGCCGGCCGGCGCAGCGGATTCAAAGAAAGCTCCACGATATTGCCAGACAGATACCAGAGCGCACCCTCAAACCGCCCTAATGAGGGTTCAAGTCTTTCGTTTGTCGACCATGAAGGGGTGTCTATCAGGCAGAAGGTGCCGCGCTACATCCTAGAGAAGTTTCCCGCAGTAAGGCCATACGCTCATCGAATCCTGGAGTCCTGATCTTTTGCCACTTTCGTTAGCTTCGTCATCCATCGAATGATCGCTTTGCTGAAGCTGCTAAATGGGTTGCCATTGATGGCAGCGTTACCCCCAAGAGGCGTGCCAAGAGAATTCAGCAAGTTTCCGCGAGTTTCGCAACTCAGCGTGGATCCTAGGCAATTCCGGAACTCGGGCTCGTGCGCGTAACGCGGACCTTGCAGATCTGGTCGTATCTGTAGGCAACTCGAAGCACGACCTATCCAGTGGAAAGAACGGACCTTGTATATGAGGATTCTCGCCACTTCCAGCACAATGAACCCGAAGAGGGCTTCCACGGGTCTTTTTAAGAATCTCCACTTCTTGTATAAACTCTTGCTTTTCTAAGTTGTTATTTCAACCTTTCACGGAACACACAACTGACCTGCCTGGATACCTTGAATAGTTGCTGGAATACCCAAATCCGAAACTGTCAAGCCATCATCATCATTGTAGCTTATCCTGCTGACCGAAAAGGAAGGCTTCAAGTAACCATCGAGCGCCAAAGACTCCCATCCGGAACACACCCATCGGTAAATCTCTGAACGACAATATCACGTTACCAGTTCTACAGAGAACATGGCAGCTGGCTCCCGTCGCCACAGTCGTCAGAATGAAGAGCCTGATTACCACGATTCTGATCTCCAAGCGGACGTCAGGGATCTAGATTTTGACAACATCGATATCCCACCACGAGACGTAGGACCTGGCCCAGTCACCCGTGCAGGTATGCAAGCAGCTGTCAAAGATCGGATGGAAACTCCTACACCGCAGACCACCCGAGGAAATGACCAACAGTCGGATAGTGGAGTTTGGTCGGACGACTCGTTTGCCCCAGAAACTAACCCTATCATTCACATCGAAAGCATCTCGGCGGGCCCTCATGCAATTTCCGCTCTTCGAAAGCACATTCCAGCACGTCTACTTGCCAAGCTACCCTTTCTAAGTGAGCTGAAGTTCTCAAAACACAGTAAGCCAGTGGCTATAGCGAACATACGCTTGTTGCTCGGTACCTTTGCGGATAAATCTCTGACGAGATGGGGAAACCCTGTATATGCATATCTGCGCCCAAACAAAAATCGCTCCATAGGACCCATGTTCACCATGGAGGGCGATGAAGAGTACGGACGTGGGCATAACATCGTGAACGTTAGCTGGGATGAGGGCTCACTTAGGAAGGAGGTTACACTGAAACCTCCCTTCAAACAAGCCATGACACACGGTGAGCTGTATGCTGTAGTGAAATACTACTTCCTACTGGCAGTAGAGGCAAGAGTGGAGGGCTTTCAACATGACTTCATCCCAGTAAACGAGTCGTTTGTACAGCATCTGACCAGCTTGTGCCAGCATTATGATCCAGATCTGCTCACACCGGAGTCTTCGTTTTCGGAGTATAGCGATGATTCGAAAGCACCTCCGAAGCGTCGAAAGGAACGTGACCGCCGGCGTCCGCCAGGCTATGCGGAACGACCCGGCGTAGCAAGGGTTGGACCAAATCGGGAAGACAGTGATGACACATCAAATCTCAACCCAGCCAAGAGTGATAACGGAACTAGTGTACTGGGACTCTACCCGCTTGGAGAAGATGAGAATAGATCGCCAAAATTTGAGCCATCTACTGCTTACCACGATGCTGACAATCCGGACTATCGAAGGAACGATGACGAGGGAGATGGCTATGTCCAGACAGCGTCCAGATCCCACACACGCGGTACTTTGTCCCCAACACCACCGTACAACTGGCGCCATCGAGGTACTGTTCGTGAATCATTCAATCAGCGGGATAATGCGCCATCAGGTTTGGAAGCAATATCTGAAGAGATAGAATTGCAAAGCAATAATATGTCAGACAAATCCAGATCGACAGATCGACATAGATCGAGTGGAACTCACCAGTTTACGATCGATGAAATCAATCGACCTTCTAATGGATTTATGCGTCACGATCTCGAGAAGAAAAACACAGATTTCGTCGCCACATATGGCCTACAATGCTTCCCCCGACATTCAAGCGACGCCGGCCTTTCTTCCCTAGATCGACACTCGTTAGAGACGGATCGGAGTCACACGAAAATGCCGTGCTATGCAATATCCGAGCCAATGCCCGTCAAATACAACCGTCCAGTACACTGGGAAAGACTCCAAGCTTCAATGTCATCTTCTCCACGAGCTGCCAAGGAGCGCAACGAGCGTTCTATATCAAAGTCAACGTTGCAATTTCCCAATTCGTTTGTCGATCGCCGTCCAAGCTCGACGTACAATGATTTCATATCGCCCTCTCTGCTTCGAGAGCAAAGGAGGGTTATGAATGGTCGTATTGAGAAGGCAATTCAAGCCGTCAAGAGTAGCAAGGCCCGACTTAGACGATTATACCTCTTGGATGCCAGTATCGGTGCGGAGCATGCAGAGAAGAAGCGCCGTGAAAACAACAAGGATGACACTGAAGACGTTGGCGAGCCTCCTTCACTAGGTGGATCTGCGTAGCGGCTAGGGCGTCTTCGCGAGGAGGGATGTTGCAAGTGAATGTGACAACAGAATCATGCTGAAGACAAGTCAATCATGTGTGCGAGATTTAGAATTCGTAGCCTCTCGAAAATCATATCATAACTGCATTTCTGCCATACCTGCAACAAATGCGCGACAGATTGTGTGCTGATGGTGTTCAAGTCTTGCGCGCACTTATCCGTCATTCCTTCTTCACCACCGCTATCCTTAGCGCGTTTGAGTCAAGCGCTTGCTACTCTTGGGGCTAAGTCCACACGCAACTCCTGCCGCGTAAACAAAGCACATGCAGTATAAGAACACAACCGCGACCAGCCAGAAGTTAGACGCAATCTCATCATAGTTCCCTCGCACAGGTCTTTATCATTAGTATCTTAAACAGTATCACACCAACATCCTGACGCACAACCACTCAGCCAGAGACCT
This sequence comes from Alternaria postmessia, assembly GCF_024291825.1. NCBI lineage: Eukaryota > Fungi > Ascomycota > Dothideomycetes > Pleosporales > Pleosporaceae > Alternaria > Alternaria postmessia. Next base: position 14,782 of record NW_026260080.1, on the reverse strand, counting down.
CCACCATGACTGTCACTATCGCAAACCTGGCTCAGCTACGCAAAGAGCTAGGCGTCGAAGGCCAAGCCCTGCTTGACTACGCGCCGCACTCAAAGATCAGATATGCACCTCAGACACATGACCAGCGCGCTGTCCCTTTCAAGCTTCTGTTTGGTCAGATCACCGACAAGTACACCAAGAAATTACTACATGTCTGAATATTGCTATACCCACCAAACAAAGAAGGTGGAAATGCGGAGGTGCAGTTTCACTCATTAGATCCTGAGACCAGGCATGACGACAGTAACATCAGCGCTACGATCACCACGATTGCCGGTGCCTTCAAAACACCAAAGAGAGGTTCGAAGAACAAGTATATAGCACTGGCAAAGTACTACTTCCTTAATATTATCATATCAAGGTGGACGGAACAGGAACGCCAATATGACCTAGCAATACCAATACCCATCACGCGTAGTCTTATCGACGCGCTGAAGACCGCTTGCCGCGAATTTGAGGCGGAGGCAAAAGCCAATCTCTCGGACACGCAGTCGCGATCCCAATCAGCAACGCTTGTGGATGATGATGAGGATAGCGTTCTCAGTGACGCTCCAGAGGATCCGTTTGAGCCCGCCCAGCCGATCACTCCTGCAACGGTACCTGCTTCTGTAAGTAAGCACGCTGACATTCTCGTACGATGGAGCTCACCTCAGCAGACCTACAGCGCTTCAGCTTCTCAGTTGGTCGAAGATCGCACCAAACTCCAAGACGAAGAAGTTGAACTCCGAGATTCCCAGAGCAAGATAGTAGCAGAGATAGCGGAGACGAAGCTTGCCCTACAAGAGATAGGCGAGACACTTCAGGAGGATGAAGAGAAGAATCGAGTGATTGAAGAGAAGCTAATCAAGATTGCTGCTCGCCGAGAACAGTTATTGGAGGGCATGAGTGCCATGGAAGCGTACAAGCTGGGCGGGGAGATGATGAAGAAGCGCTGAAAGTTCGATGAGGTTTTGGGAAACTACGCGATGAGAAAGATTTGAGATGCTGGTCAGGGAATCATCGCATGCTCCGTACAGTACTCAAGGAAGCTGTAGAGTACCATGTATACATTAAGATTGGTTCGCCCAAGAATTGGGGGAGCAGGATCCGCAGAATACGAAATCTTTCGTAGGTTGTTTCACTTTACTAGGCAGACGGAGGATCCCGTATGTGTTAGAACAACACCCATCATGGACAACATACCTTTGACTACATGAGATCACTGTCTTGTTCAATTAGTAATATTCCACGAGCAATGGTTTTAGGGTAGACTTCGGTATTTTGGAAGCTAGACCCGAGATTGGTGCAGCGCGTTCCGCTGACGTCACGCGTTCTCAACGCGTCGGCATCAACTAGAAGCGACTTGGCCACCTTCACTTCTTCCCGTTCGTGCCTGATCTCTCCCCATCCTGAACAATCTTCTGCTTAGACCACATCAATTACATCGTAAAACAGTTCGCTGTAGTTGGTTTATGATGCTGCCGGAATAATATTTGTCTTACCCCGCACTGGAACCTATTTCTCCGTCGTTAAGTTGCATCTCCAACATCTGATGTCGTCGCGTCAACGTGCACATGGCGGGACGTAGGTATGCAAGAAAATGGACTTAAACCCCATTGGAAACGGACAACGGCCACGCCAAAGACGGCAAGCGGCCGTTTGACGATCTCAGGATCGACCTTATAGTATTCAGTAGGCATGGTTACAACGACCAATCTTCCCTGATCCAAGATCTAGATTCTTTCTTCGTTGCATTTGAGCTTGATCAAGTACAATGAAGATGTTGCGCGGGCTCATGAGCCTTGCGCTCGCGTCCGTTTATGTGCATTATGCGGCAGCACGAGCAATAAACGGAGACTTACGCAGTCTGATCGTGGAGGAGCGGGCACCGCTGCAAGATATCGTGGGTTCTATAAATCCTGGCATGCTTTCATGTATCTGATAGCAGCTCTAGGTAACGTGGGACGAGCATTCGCTCTTCGTTCACGGCGAGCGTGTCATTTTCTGGGGCGGCGAATTTCATCCCTTCCGGTAAGTCAAGTATTGTTCGTTATGAATTGGTCCTAACGTAGGTAGCCTTCCTGTTCCGAGCCTTTGGCTGGATGTCTTCCAGAAAATCAAGGCCATGGGATACAATGGTATTTCTTTCTACTCTGCGTGGGTTATTCATGAAGGCAAGCCGGGAGACTTCCGTGCTGAGGGTATCTTTGACTGGGTTCCCTTCTTTGAGGCTGCGAAAAAAACCGGAATCTATCTCATTGCTGTAAGACAAGCACTTCCATTGTGAGTGTATCCTACTGACTCGGCAGCGACCCGGCCCATACATCAACGCCGAAGTATCGGGAGGTGGCTTTCCGGGATGGCTGCAGCGCATCTCCGGTAATCTTCGGACGCCAGATGAGGACTATCAGGCAGCCTCCAAGAACTATATCGAATCGATAACACCCATCATCGCGAAAGCACAGATAACCAACGGTGGCCCAGTCATATTGTTCCAGCCCGAGAACGAGTATTCCATGGGTGCGAACAACGTAACATTTCCTGACGCGGATTATATGAACACACTGATGCGCCAATTTCGGGACCTTGGCATTGTGGTACCTTTCATCAACAATGTTGCTTGGCCTAATGGCGTTAACGCGCCTGGCACAGATGCCCCGGTTGACATCTACGGCCATGACTCGTATCCATTAGGCATGAACTGTACTGATCCTACTTACTGGATCGACGATGCTTTGCCCACGAACTGGAGGGAGACACATCTCAATCAGAGCGCAAATACACCATACACAATTCCAGAGTTTCAAGGCGGGGCGTATCAAGGCTGGGGACAGGACGGTTTTGATCGTTGTGCCCTCTTCACAGGAAAAGAGTTTGAGCGCGTATTTTACAAGAACAACATCGCTGCAGGGCTTACAATATCGAACGTGTACATGGTAAGACTTCTTCATCTTCTTGATATCTCTTCGTACTAACCATTGGTAGACATTCGGTGGCACCAACTGGGGCAACTTGGCGGGTGCTGGCAACTACATGTCGTACGATTACGGTGCAGTCATTACGGAAGAACGTCAGGTACATCGTGAGAAATACAGCGAGGCCAAGCTGATTGCACACTTTGTGCAAGCGTCGCCCGCGCTAGCTTCAGCAGTACCTGGATACAATACGACAGGAGTCTACGCGACCAATGAGGCCATCACGGTGACGCCGCTCATTGGCGAAAAGACCAGGTTTTACGTCGCACGCCAAACGAAATACAATTCCCTCGCATCAGAGACATACAAGCTTACAGTTCAAACCAGCCAGGGCAACATTACAGTACCGCAGCTTGGAGGGGAGCTGTCTATCAACGGTCGTGACTCAAAGATCCATGTCGCAGACTACAACATAGGCGACTTCAACTTGCATTACTCCAGCGCCGAAGTCTTTACATGGAAGACCTACCAAGAAAGAACAGTTCTTATTGTGTATGGAGGCATGGGTGAAACCCATGAGTTGGCCGTCGCTGAGACCAGTGGAGCAACAGCAGTGGAGGGCTCAGGTGTCAAGTTCTCGAATCGCAACGGCAACACCATCTTGCACTGGACCACTAGTGAAAAACGTCGCACGGTACGCGTCGGTTCGAATTTGTACATCCTCATACTTGACCGCAATTCTGCATACGATTACTGGACCGTGAGTACGTCACCGGAAGGTAGCTACTCCCATGTTGCGACACCATCCAGCGATCTTATCGTTCGTTCTGGCTACCTTGTTCGTAATGCTACGATGACAGATGCAGATATTCATCTTTCTGGCGACGTCAATGCAACAACAGACGTTGAGGTACTTGGGGGTGCCCATGCACATAGTGGGGGGCTCATCTTCAACGGAGTTTCGATCCAGTCGAAGCTCGATAGAAATGGCTTCCTGAAGGCTACTGTAGATTTTCAAGCTCCTGCTCTCCAGCTGCCAAGCTTGAGTGCTCTCGATTGGAGATACACGGATGCGCTACCTGAACTCGACTCATCGTACGACGATTCAACGTGGACGGCTGCCGATCACACTGATACCAACAATACGTATTGGCCATTGACCACCCCAACCGTACTCTGGGGCTCTGAATATGGGTACAATACGGGCTCATTGATAACTCGCGGCCACTTCATCGCGACAGGCAATGAGGATGTGATTCATCTCAATGTCTCCGGAGGACCAGCGTTCGCTTTCTCAGCCTGGGTAAACCAGACCTTTATCGGATCGTGGCCGGGAACTAAGGATGCGGCCATCGCAAACATGACACTAAACATGCCCGTATTGCATCGCGGCGAGCACTATGTATTGACAGTGTTGAGCGACCATATGGGGCAGTATGGCAACTGGTTTGCTGGATACAACGAGATGAAGACACCGCGTGGCATCATTGGATACAGCTTCCCAGGCCACACCCCATCTCTTTCCAATGCGTCGCGACTTGATGACGGTATCAGGTGGAAGATAACAGGTAATCTTGGGGGTGAAGCCTACTTGGACAAGTCGCGCGGCCCGCTCAACGAAGGCGCTCTTTGGGTCGAACGAAAAGGTTACCATCTCCCCTCCGCACCCACTTCAAGTTGGGTCGATAGCGCCGGTCCAGGTACTGGTTTGTCACACGCTGGCGTCGGCTTTTACAGTACTACCCTTCGCCTCGATATACCCGGCGGCTGGGACATACCCCTGTCTTTCATCTTTAATGGCGACGCGTTCAATGGCCAAGGTCGAGGGTGGCGCGCCCAGCTCTGGGTTAACGGATATCAATTCGGTAAGTTCGCAAACGGTATCGGACCACAGCGACGATTTCCGGTACCCGAGGGTATATTGAACTATCGCGGCGATAACTACATTGCTGTAAGTATTTGGGGACTTGAGGCTGGGGCCGTGAAACCTACCAGCATAGAGTTGGTGGCTGGTATGCCGGTGCAGAGTGGGTATGGTGAAATTCAGCTGGCGCCGGTGGAGCAGTGGGCGGAAAGGGATAACGCATATTAGCGATATGATACGAAACGGATAAAGAGATACGGATTGACATGGCGGTGTAGTATCCATACACGACTGTTGTAGTATGATCATGGATCTTGTTGGAGCATACCAGCGTTAACCCGCAGCATTTTTGGTGTGCAAGGGCATCCATGTCTGGAGCTATTGAAGCCTCTCGTCACGTGAATTCTTACCTGTACGCACTGCAACAAAATCACGGTTAGCGTATATCGCCAGGTACGTGGCAATATCTCAAAACTGATCACTACCGCCTGCGTTCTCCTCGACCCACACTCTCAACTACTCTGCCCCGCATAGAGACTCGAAGAACATCTAGCTCAATCTTCACGACCATGGAAGCTCTGCCTCCTCGACCCGCTAGCAACCCTTCCCTCGACAAGCTCTGGCGCGACCTTGAAGAAGATGCGGCTCTCCTGAGATACCTACCTTATAGGTGCGCCACCTTTGAGCACCAGTATGAGATCCCCGAAGCAGCGCCCGAGCGACTCCTGTATGGCGACATGCTCGAGAACAAGGATCAGCTCTGGATCTATTTTACCCTCAATTCTCATCATAAGCAAAGGAGCAACTATGCGAGTATGTTGACCTTTCAAACTATCAAAGGTGCTGCAAATCACGAGGCGAGCGTGCGTCCAGGTACAATCCAGAAAGTCGCACAAGCATCAAAGGTATTCAAGCATGCACAAGGTTACCAAGCAGTCGAGGCAGTCGCCAAATATTTCTTCATTCAAAAAGGTATCGACAAGCAACTCCAATTTCCAGTATCGTCCGCACCTTTTCGAGATAGTCTTGTACGCGTATGCCAACATTACAAGGAAGTGTTCGATGAGTTGAAGAGCCAAGATTCAGGAAGCCGGCGTTCATCGATCATGACTACTGGCGGTAATCATGGGATGGATCCTGCGCGACCCCACGGCTTTCAAGAGCCCTCGCGCGCAGCTTCAGAGGCTCCCTTCCCAGGTCATTCTTCGTCAGCTTCTTCGATGCTTTCTCCAGTCCAGTCACGCCTGTCATCAAGAGCGCTGTCGCGCGGCTCGTCTCGGGCTATGAGCCTGAGTGGCGTCGAGGGTCGTAAGCGCCGGCATAGCGCAAGTCCTGACCAACCCCAGTTCTCCAAGCACCGAGAGTCTCATACACAGCCAGGGCGAAGCAACGCGATCGAGGACAAGGCCGGCGGCTTTTCTTCCTACTCACAGCCACCTTCGCCATTCCTTGTGACTGCTCCGCCTCCTCTTCCCGAGCATACCCTTGAGGAGAATATGGAAGAAGCTCAAGTCAATGAGAGCAATCTCGAGTCTGAACAATCAGTAGGTGAAGGCCATCTGGGCGACATCGATCGAAACACCATGATGGATCAGTACATTGCACTTAAGGCTCAGGAAGAAGAGCTCGACGGAAGGATTGGTGACATGGAGATGAAGCGTGCTAATATTGCTGATCAGGTCGCAGAGCTTCAAGCGGATATGAACGCGATCGATGACCGCAAAGGAGACCTGGAAGAAGAGAAGGCTCGCGTGCGAGCGGAGAAGAGGAAGCTACAGATTAAGTTGGACGAAGACGAGCATCTTGACTTCGGCTTCGAAGCAGGACGAAGAATGGAGGCCAAGCGCCAGAGGATGGAATAAGTTCTGAAAGATGTACGTATACGGTACAACGCTTACGAACGGTACTGTCAGACAGACGCTTTTTTGGTCCAACATGTACGAGACTAAGAATAATAAGTCGGGCTAGGCAAATCTGAGCATGCAGAGTTACTTGGAAATGTACGAGTAGGGGAGCTACTATAAGACAGCTAGGTTCTAATGATAGCATGTCGACAGCACTTCTCATTTGTGGCGGGACGACAAACCAGTCAACGTGTCTTCTACTAAGACATCGATGTGATACAGTGAGTCGGCCAAGTAGTGAGCAGCACATGAAACTCTGTTCCGGGGAGACGAGTGCGACACGTCACTGCGGAATCTTGCCGTAAGCCCCACGCCACATGACGCAGTGGCCGCTATTTTCTGATGCTACTTCTCCTAGATCCAGGATGCCAATTTCTCAAGGGTCCGATACCATGATTACACCGTACGTTGTCCGTACCCAGGACCACTGAACTCACGTGATTGTGCGTACCCTACTCGCGCCTGCATGTGTCCTGATCGATACTGATATCACAACTAATGCCCTCTTAGTCCTGACCTCAAACATAGCTTACATATGCTATCCGAGTTCTCAAGACCGACCTCATAGCATTACAATACTTCTACTGCAGTTGCATTACATGTCTCGGACACACCATCTATGTTGCCAAGACGGGCGCCCGCATCCACGAGACAATGCAAGCGATGTCTCACGACAGTTACTGGTAGTCGCTACCTGGGGCTACTAATATAAAGGTTTGAAACCATCTCGATTCTACGATTTCCTCCAACCTATCTCCACGTCGCGCTCAGGTTTTGGAATACAGTTCACAGTCATCCGGCTGTGAAGAGAACTGGTACTAACCATTCCCCATGGCTGATAAAGAGCCTTGTAACGTACTTGCTCGCAATCGTATCAAATCCCAGCCCACCACTGTAAGTGAGCTTCCAGCTCTTCAGGGCGATCCCCAGACTGATTTCAATCTAGCTAATGAGAAGGGAACCGATGGAAGCTAGCTTGGAGCAAAACGAGACCTTTCCCGATCATGGAGTCCAGCCCGCTAGCCGCACCGTATCCATTTCCCAACTCCCTGTCGCAGGTAGTGCCGCCATGGTGCCCCAAGTACCTCCCACGGAAGCCTCTCAACAGGCTTCACTTCAGACCGTCCCTCATATTCTATCGAAACTGAATATTGATCACTATCTCGAATCGAAAGCTAAGGCAGTGAAACTTGAACAAGAGCTGCTTGTGCTCAATCGCAAGATTGAGGAGCTTACAACGATTATCGAGGAACAAGACATCAAGTACGAATCAGAGCTCCACCCAGAGCTCGACAACCAAGAGCATGCTATAGCAGCACTAAATAAAAGGCACGAAGATAAGTTTGAGAAAAAGAGGCAAGCGTTGAGAGAGCAAATGACTACGAAACTCGAAGCGCGGAATACCCTTAATCTGGAGCGCATGCGCGATAGTATTTCAGTGGAGGACTTGCGCGAATGTATACCAGTAAAGGTCTTGCTATAATGGTTCGACAGATGGGCTGCTGACACGGTGGAGAGAAAGCGGACAACGATAGGAAACAATGCGGAGAAGAGCGATGCAGTGACATCCCAACAAGGATGATACCAATCGTAGTACTCCATCGTGGTTATATTGTCGTTCCACTGTACAAAGCACATCAGATGCTTTGAGGAGTTTGTTGTTATGTGATTTAGATCCTAATAGGACTGAGCATTTTGGTTCATAATTCCTACTACACGAAATTCTGGAAGACCTTCAATAAAGCACGTCCAAAGATAGGGCTACTAGCACAGTGCATCTCAATATCTTACGCTCGAACAATTCCAAAGCAACCTAGTCCTCGTCTCCACTGGTGCCTTCCTCTGACTGTGCATTTGTCTTTAACCGCTTCAACCTTTTCTCTGCGAGTTCCATTCCGAGAACAAGCAGCCCGCGTTCCTTCTCCGAGAGTGACTCCCGAAGACGCTTCTTTGCCACTCCGGTCGAGCGAAGCACTTCCTTCAGCTTTCGTTTCCTATCCTCAAGACCGGCCAACTCAGCTTCCATTGCCTCCTGTACGGCCTTCTGCTCTCTCGTAACAGCCTTGATCTCGTTCTTTATAGCGTCTCTGTCCTTAGTATTCTTTCGGTAAGCGGATACGAAGTTGTCGGGCGACTGGGAATTGGGGCTTTTCTCGGTCTATTATCTTGTTAGTATATGCGCCTTCACCCGAAGTATCCTGATCAGACTTGCAAGTACCTCTCCAGATTCTGTGTGCGCAGGTGTTGACCTTGAAGTGTCCATGGTTGCGCTGTCATCATTCGTCCCGTCTAAATCTGAGCGGATGAGAAAATCGCAGTATCTGTTGAAATTTGGAGCATCAGAGACATTGGCCGTTGCATTAAGCGGAGGCATATGATATGATGGACCTATCATGGCTTTTGGAACTGTGGAGATGTCCGGAATTCTGACTCGGGTGTTATTGACGGGGGGCTCGAAAGCAGCCTGAACATGGTCATTCTCTGGAATGAACAAGTCAGATGAATCAGATGATTCTTGAGTTGAGGGTATCATGGAGGCTATGGGAGCGCGTTGCGGTTTCGGAGGCTGCGGAGTCCTCCTAGCCTTGGTGATGAGAGGAGTAGCAACTCTAGTGACGGATGAAGTGACACTCGCTGATCCTTCACCCAGCTTGACCGAGACACCGTTATCTTCTCCTACACAGGCCTTGGATGCCGGAGGCTCGAGCTTCAGTTTGATCCCGCATTCTTTCTGGGCAGCTGCCTCTCGACTCTTTTCCCTCTCCTGGTTCGCAGCCACCTTTACTCCATACTCTCTCGCCAATATACATGCTGCCCTGAGCGACTTCATGAACTGTGGTCCAACTGTCCATGGAGAAGAAGTATTCACTTCTTTCGAGATGAAGTAGTATTTGGTTACTGCCCGCAGCTGCTCTCCATCTATGTCGCCTGATTTCTTGAGACATTTGAAAGGAGCCGTTGGATTCGTGCGCCGTACAGCATCCTCCACATTGATCTGACCCACGATTGAGTCGAAGCGATCGAAAATGTTGAAGAAGTGACAGGGCGAGCGGTCAGCAGAGTGGTTGTGCTGTAGCAATATCCACACAGTGCTGTCCTTGTCTTGTCCCTCTTTGATCTGGCCGAAGAGCATACGAATTGGCATAGTATTAGGGCGATCTCCCTTTTTGGCATCGAAGGACTTAATCCTGACCTTGTCGCTCGGGAGATGTTGGAGGAGTGGGGCACTGGCGCCCAAGGCAGCCCGAATCGCCTCAAGAGCAGCATCGTTGTTACTCATAGTGGCGATGAGTTTTCCGCAGGCGATCTCAAAGTCTTCCAAATTGACAAGTCGCGTCTTGTTGTGTGTTGATCATATTGTTTGCACTTTGTGGATGGGGTCGCGACTAGCGTGACACTAGCGCGCTTCACAGAAGAGGGCGGGTGAATCAAGTGGGATAGCGTAGCTGAGAATTTTCCCGGACGTACACACTGCTTTTCAGGATTGACTATGATAGCCTAGCTCATGACCAATAGATGTAGACTATGGTTCGCCCTGGTGATGCCAAGTGATAACGGGCACCTACGAGTCAAATATCCACAAACGATGATAACGAGAAGTTCCATACCGATCATCTCAGCTTAAAACCGTTCGTGTTGTTTCATCAAGACCTCACTAGCGAATCGATTGGGTACAAGGAGCGTGTGAAAACGAGTGGCTACGGCCAACCAGTACGAGAAGCGTCGCAGCAGTCACTCCCTTTGTACAACCATACATGTTCGACGTATTGCCATCGAATGGAAGCTATGGGGCATAGTTGGCGAACCTTCCCTAAAAGCTGGAGGGGTTCACTTTCTATAGCACACTACAAGTCCTCTTTTCTCTCAGGAGCATGAGGAACCTGACTGCCATTTGGAGTTTGGTCGCTAGAGTCGCTTGAAGAGGCTATGTAAGCTTATGTAATGTAAGAATGGTGAAATGAATGTTGTGAATATCAAGAATGACACGATTGTCGTCGTAACTTCGGGCGTGTAATGGACAATTGATCTCTGCGTCACCTATACCAGCCAACATCGAACTGACTCATACAATTCTCCATTCTATCGCCTCTACCTACAACCTTAATATCATCAAAGCACCACAAGGCATCTCAGATAAGGACTGATGTCTAGTTTAAACGAAGCTCAGAGTACACTGCCGCGCGGGTCGCAGCGTCATATCAAGAGATTGAGGGCTTTGCTGAAGCGGCGCGATCTCTTGGTTGCCATGGATGAAGCTCTCTCACATGCTACTTTCGAATTTCATCACTCGATTCTCTCCGGTCGTTGGGCATCGAGAGTCTTTCTCGGATATCGGAACCAGAGTGATGGGAAAACAGTTACTGTATGGGCGTACATCTACGACGATCATACCGGGGGCGAGCCACCAATTGTGTTCCGCGATGAGGTACCGATCAATTCCAAAGGTGCTATGACGACCCAGCTATATCCACGCGCTGCATCATCGCTCCTACGAAAAGCTTGTCAACTTCGACCGCCGTTCTGCTTTCTGCAGCAGGAACTTGATGAGGGCGCCAAAGACGGGCGCGGTATGCTATGCGCAGTTGTCTTCTACTATGGGCTCATCTCGGAATCAAGCGATTGTGCTATACGATGGCCGCGATTCGATGCGTGTCTTATGGCTGCCCTGGACTACATCAGCACCACCGTTGGAGTGCCGGTGGCGAAGCAAGCAGTCCAGCATGACAGAACTTTGGAGACCACGGAGGCTCCTCAATCCAAACTTCCAATGGCATTATGTGATACGGCATCGAAGAGGAAGGTTCCAAGCGCCGCTTTAGTGATGAACCCAATTCCGGAGGATGGAGATCGCGCCGCTCTACCAACGAACTTTGCGAACAGAGATCACCGGTACAACGAGTCACTCGTTGTCAGACTCAAGCTGAAGCGACAAGCTCTTGTTAACATAACCGGTATCAGTCAAACTTTCGATTTTTCTGAGAACCAGGATAAACCCATGGAAGCTGTCGCCAGCTTTTGCGACAGCGTGCTTGGAGACAGTGCTCACAGCGTGATTGGAGACGATGTGGACAGTGTCATTGGAGATGTCAGTGACGACGCTTGCTACAACGACCGGACGACGCATTGTCGAACAACAAGCAAGAAGCGCAAGCTAGACAGGATCTCGAAGGGCAGCGACGGCAAGGGATTTGGAAAGACGAATGGTTATAGATGGTGACAAGCTTTTCGAAGTTGACAATACAAGAGGGCAGAGTGATGTGTGCTGGTAGTCAGTTTCATATGTCTAGTAGCATGTTTCAATCCCTATAATCATTTTCTTCGCCTTGAACTACCCTCAGTGCATCAGATGAGCTTTCACAGTGTTCTAATCGCTTTTGTATTCGGAGAGAACAACTTTCATAATATCAAAATTTAGAAGTAGCGTCTGCTGGAATACAAAATGGTAGTGATAAGACTATCAGCAAGTGTGTTCGTTGGCTGCTGTCGCTACTCCCAGTGTGTAAAAGCGCAATGTGAAGACCGTCAGGAACTTAAGGTTCGACATCGACACATCATTACAATCTTCAAAGCTCCTGTTCTCCAAATTCAGATCGATCATCTTACAAATTGTTCTGCCTGCGCAACAGTCTCGAAATATGGCGTATCTGTTGAGTCACTATGAACGTGTTAGCTCAAGCCTCCTCCATCTCCACACCCTCTTTAATTGACTTATCCTTGTCGACGACACCACCAGGTTGATGAGCACTTAGTACCTCCGCTAGAATTCTGCACTGCCTAACCGGCAACAGGTTCTCTGTTTCTATCGCATTCCGGACCAAAACCAATGCGTCATACAACCCTTGATACCCCGGCATGGGTAGATCAACATTGTTCTTCCCAGTTTTCAGAACCCAGATGTGCATATACATCAATACCAGAGCATGTGTTGGTGCGCTCATCGGCGTACCGATACCCTGTCGTGAACTGTCGCTCCAGCTGAACGGCGCGACAGCTCTAAACTGCCCGCCCATGGGCTTGATGACTTTTATGATGGTTCCTGCTTTGCGAATGTTGGAGTCTCGGATGATGCGCTTCGTCACCGAGCCGTCGGGATGCGCTATGATCTCGCCATCGCCATACTCGCCCACATACATGACGACGTTGTTTTCGGACTGGTTCAAGTCAAACCGAAAACGATCGTATGATGGAATCAGATCAAGAATTGGACAGGCGTCGCTGCGGACGATATCGACAAATCTGTCGTGAATCTGCCAGGGTGCAAGAGACGGTGTCGTAGATTCATCAGCCATTGTTGTCTTGGAATAATGAAGTAAGTATTGGACGGTGGCTGATTGCGAGGTGTTTAGTGTGAGGGATTAGCTGATTATCTGGTGGCCTCAACTTTGAGAAACGTTAATAGTCAAATCGGCCTTCGGAGTTGATGAGCAGTGCAGCGCAGGGGCACAGCTTGTGTAGAGATATTTTTCGAAACAGTTGGACATTGCTAGTAGAGAGAGGAGTGCATGAAAGGCTTAACTAGTGAATGAACGAGACAAAATGAGATCTCTCCAGATAAGAAACAGCACGAGGTATCGGAGCGACAGTCGGATACCGTGACGGTAGTATAGCAGGTAGGCTATGGCAGTGTTCATGGGGAATCATCGTATTATTTCATTTCATTTCATTTGGGGAGTACACGAAGATACCTGAAGCTCATATCGTAAGACTGACACCCGTCATAGGATCTGATTGAGGCACGAGGAACTTGTACTAGGCTCATCGCAGGAAGATGCCTACTCTGTAAGATGTGTTAGCAACAAGCTCGCGAAGAGTCTGCTCATAATGACGTACCGTAATGGAAGTTGCCATCGTTGTTGATGATGCGTTCGCCCAAGTTGATGTCGCGAGTCTCACCGTTGCCCTCCTCATCCCTGAGGGTAGCGCGGAGGACAGGGACGTCACCGTCTCCCTCAAGCGCGAACTCGATATCCTCTGCCGAATGGGAGAAGTTTTCACCGTCCCAGAAGAAATGACCTCCTACAGATCAGCAAGAGTCGTGTAGACTTTGTACGTTTCTCATACCGTTGTCGTTACCAATGTGGTTGTTGAGGTCGATCTCGGCATCGTTCCACTCGCCGTCGGCGGTCTGGAGACGAGCCCTCAGGATGTGGCCGTCATCGATGCGGATGTCTTCAGCAGTGTGGTAGAAGGTCATATTGGAAGGGTTTTGAGTGGTGATAGAGTTGATGTAGAGTGTAGTATGGAGCTGGACAGTTTAAAGTTGAGCGAGGTGAGGAAAGAGGTCGATGAGAGGTCCACAGTATGAGGAGAAAGCTAGGAGCTTTATGGAAAGAGCATAGGCCGAATACGGGTCACCGCACGGCCAGAATAGAAGTAAGAGTGACCCATATGCCCAGCCGACAAACACAACGTAGGCCAGATCCACCGCTTGTACTACGCCTCAGCATCACTGAGAGCCATCTCCACTCCTGCATCTTACCGTCTACCGCTGACTCTTTCATGACACTGTGCCGAGTGCCGGCTTGGAAGTGGTGGTTGTTTACACAAAATTGCCATAACAGGCGAACCACGCAATTCCCCGTCCTACACAATGTCTATGAGCAGCTGCGTAAACGGCTGCCAAGAGCCGGGGTTGCGTATGGCCATGCACGAGCGCCCCAATTTGCGCCCCGTGGCTGAGTGTGAGTGGCTTTACAGCAGTGGCCTGACCGTAACGTGCATCATGAGTGGGTCTCGTGCATCGTTTGCAATTCACGCCATGCAAGCACAATCGTGGCTGTGCAGTTGGTGCAGAGCATCTCTTTTGCGGACTAAATCCCTCGGTATCAACGAAACCGCGATTTGGAAGGTTCCTCCTTGGCAGAGGTACGAGGTGTGGTGGTGAGGAGGAAGGAGGGGGACAGCTAACAGGGAAATGCAGGGTAAGCTAGCTGACCGGGATGTTGATCACCCGGGGATGTTGATCACTCACAAATCTCAGCACTCCCACACAAAACACGTGTTTATTTTCTTAACGTAGCTATAATTGCCACTCCGTACACATAGACTGAAGCGTTTGAGCTGCTGTCTCAACTGCTATA